>NC_132844.1:38018783-38684865 GCF_048164855.1 Canis lupus baileyi
ATCATGAGTAACCTTGCTTCTTGAGGCAAAATTCCAGTCCTTGTGTTTATTTAAACAAAAAAGTAAAGGAAAATGCTGTAATTATGAACCATGCAGTGAAAGCTACGAAAGGAAAAGGTGTACATTTGGAAACAAGCAACTGTGAATGCAAGCTATTAAAAGGTAATTTTTGATGAAATATGTAGCATAATACATATATTATCTGTACACTCAAAGTCCTTCTGAATATGCTGATATACAGAAAAATATAAGAAATCAATTTGCTTTTTCCTCATATATTTAATATGGGAGCAAGATCAATTTATACTCAATTTTCATCCAGAGACTAGATATCACATAAGTTTTAATATGATACATTTGTGAATTTCAAATATACTAGTATATTTTATATGCTTTCAAATTATGTGCAACTTCTTTCTCTCCTACAACACAGAAGAAAAAGCCAAAATTTGAATCTTTATCTCTTTGTTCTTGAGCCAAATACACAGGGTTCAACTTCCATTTTCATCTTGGAAGGTAGCATGGCAGGCTATGTTGGAGTTATTAATCATGAAGCTGAACCAGCTCCTTCTTGAATTTCTCTTTCCAAAATAGCCTACCTAGAAGTTACTGGTTAGTTACAATATTATCATTTCAATATCAGGCATCCCAATCCATTAATTTAGGACCCTCTATTTGTTCAGAGCTCATCTCTTTCCCTGTGATCATAGTAGAAGAAAGGTCACTCTGATGGTTGAGGGGTTGACTTAATAGGCTGTGTGCTCCTTGCATAAGGAACTCCAGTGTTTGTTTTTGTTTCATTTTGACAGGTACAGAAAAAGTAATCAACATATATTTGTGAATGTCCAAGTAGACAGTAAGTTATTACGGGTAAGAAATAATGAGTACCTTAACCAAGAGATTAACAGTGATAAAAGGGACTCACTAATGAGATATAAAGGAATTTGAATTGACAGGTTCTGGTAAGCAATTAAATGATTCTTATGTCATGTCTTTCCCCCCCAGAACTGATACACTGTAAAACAAATGTGGATGTGTTTAAATGTGCAATTACTATTTACGTTTGCATATGTACACTTCTTTCAATGGCACATATCTCTCGGCAGAATATGGTTAAGCAGCTCAATTTTCTAAAAGAGAAATTGGGATCCCTGGGTGGCACAGCGGTTTGGCGCCTGCCTTTGGCCCAGGGTGCAATCCTGGAGACCCAGGATCGAATCCCACGTCAGGCTCCCGGTGCATGGAGCCTGCTTCTCCCTCTGCCTATGTCTCTGCTTCTCTCTCCCTCTCTCTCTGTATGACTATCATAAATAAATTAAAAAAATAAAATAAAAGAGAAATTATACGGAAAGGTAACCATTCACTTCATAAGCAGCACAAGTAAGAAATAGTTGTGAACTACTGTAATATTAGAAGTTAAACCTGAAAAAATGAGATGACTGATTATATAGAAGGTATTTTTATTGTTTGATCTCACTATTTATTTTAGTCCTTTAAAAAATGAGTGATGGGCTTATTAAGGAGTTTACTTGTGATGAGCACTGGGTGTTATATGTAAGTGGTGAATCACTAAATTCTACTCCTGAAACTAATATTACACTGTATGTTAACTAACTGGAATTTAAATAAAAACTTGAAATAAAAAATAAATTAAGTAAAAAAAATTCCCCAGTATTGTTTTAAAGTAAAATGAATATAGATACTTATACTTTGAAACAAAGTATAAGTAACAAACAAAGCTTATTTATTTTAATTCAATTTATATTTGTTACATTTTAAGTAGGTACTTCCTTTCTGTTAGGCCTCATGTTTCCATGTAGAGTGAAATTCATTCAAGCAATGCTCCTGTCTCTTTTTACCCTTTGTCTCACTCTACCTCAAGAAAGGAAGACTGCCTTAGGAGATCAGTGACTGTGTTAAAGGACCAGGCACAGGTGACTTAGTCCTTTCTGGATTACTCCTTCCAAATCAAGCTACCTGCAAACAGCAAACACTGCAGGACACAAATCTTCAAAACAGCTGTAAGATCTGAGGTCTGGGCCTGAACCTGTCTTGTGGTTCAGTGAATCTAACTGATTCTGGGGTGGGTTATTAGCAAGCCTGTAGACCTAAAGTCACAGCTATTAAACTTGTCCATTGCATTTATGGTGATATTAAGATCTCCCATCTTCTAGTTCCTGGGTCTAGCTCACAATTAGACCCAAATTTGGGAATAGAAAATGGGAGTATTTTTAAGCCCCCTAAATCTCCAAATTGAGCATTTACTAAGTAAAAAACAATAATGCTATCAGAGATGGCAAGGACAAATAAGATATGATCCCTATCTTCCAGGAATAAAATATAGCAGAAAAAACAAATACAGTACTAGGTAAAATATAATGTTTTAATAGAAGTATATAATATTATGTGGGCCCAGAAAAGAAAGTGAATAATTCTGATTTGCAAAAGGGAAGTATGGGAGTAGGTGGTGTGGGTAATTTAGAAAGGTTTTATAAAAGCTATAGTTATCTGATGTCCATTTTTGAAGAATGGACATTAAAATTTTTAATCAGGGAAGCCCCAGTGGCCCAGTGGTTTAGCGCCGCCTTCAGCCCACGGCATGATCCTGGAGACCCGGGATTGAGTCCCACGTTGGGTTCCCTGCATGGAGCCTGCTTCTCCCTCTGCCTGTGTCTCTGCTTCTCTCTCTCTCTCTGTGTCCCTCATGAATAAATAAATAAAATCTTAAATAAAATAAAATAAAATTTTTAATCATACAACAAAGGAAAAAGTGATATTTTAATTTTAATGGAAAGAAAACAAGACAAAAATGAATAAAAACTATTAATAAAGGTCATGAAAAAACTAATGGGGCAAGAGTGACAAGGGAAAGGCTATAATATAATTCAACACAATCAAGGTAAGAGATCTGTTTGGGAGATTCTCAAAAGAGAATTAATAGGATTTACTGACTCCTTAATGTGAAGGACCAGGAAAAATATTTCCAGATAATGTGTCTGGTTATATGTCAAAGCTATCTAATAAAAGGAAAATTTAGGAAAAGAAAGTCTTTTGCTATAACAGGATACAAACCGACATAATGAATTTAATTTAGACATTCAGATGTACAGAAATGGCAATTGTTTAGAAATTCAGACCTAGCTAATACTCAAGGGAAAGTTCTGGCCTGGTCAATTATAGTGGAGTATTGTCTTCATATGTATTGGGAATCAAATTTTTGATAGAAGTACAATTTCAGGGGCAGAATGAGTGGGACAAAAGAAAACTGAAGATGGAAGTAGGAAAGACACCTATCTTTGTGGGATGGGAAGGAAGTGAAGCCTGTAAGAGGAGATCGTCATAACCAAAGCACAAGAAAGAAAATCTGTAGAGGGTACTGAACAGGGGAGAGGTTCAAGTGACAGGGTGGTTAATACAAAATGTTGTAAGATGCTGCTGAACAAATAGGGAGCCAGTGTAGTTCTTGGAGGAATTTCAGTACTATGATAGAGCCATGGTAAGGAGAAGTTAGACTGCAGAATTTACTAGGAGGTAAAAAATGGAGGCACTAAGTGGAGACTACCCTTTCACAAACCTTCACTAAGGCTATGATTTCTATGAAAGGTCCAAAAAGAAGATAAAGCATCCAAGAAAAGTAACTATTCCCATGGCTCTAAAAATAAATGTATCTGAACATTTAAATAATAATTTGTTTTAAAGCCTGAGAAAGAAAAGGTTAATGGTAGGCCTGCAACCTACCCCTTCCCAAACAGGGCACGAGGGGGAATGAATGATGTGAAACATTCCCTGAATAAAGATGGAGGAAAAGTTAAAAAACATTGACTAGCCTTCCTTGTAAACATTCAGTGATATTTGCTAGTGAAAATATATACATCTTCAGTAGGAAATAGTCTTCCTAGACCTTTCACTGTAAATAAACCCCAAAATTGATTTATGAAGCATGACTAGATTCAGCAATGGGATAATTCATACTTGTGTTTGTTATTTGTGTATTCAACAGAATATATAATGAAGGCACTTAAAAATGGAAATGGCTTCCTTTGCAAACAGTGCTTCTACACGCACTATAAAACCTGGGCCAAACCATCCTAATAAGAGAGAAAAAATGGATCTGGTGGTTTGGGACTCCCTGAAGAAAAGAATACGTCATCTGTGCCTGGTGCTCCTTCATCTTTGAATCATTAGTGAACTATGGTGTTGGATATCAAGTCCGCTTTGACAATTTTGTACTGACACAAAACTTCATTCATTTTACAAGTTAGTGAAGATACTTCAAAAAAGGGCATGGAGGGGTTGGTACAACAGCATACAAACATTCATTAAAATGGTTTAGAATCAGTAAATTATTTAACTTTTATAGTTCATTAGGCCATGGAAACATGTCACTATTTTAAGAATATGTTTAAAAAATTTTCTTTAACATTTTATGTCCTGTGTATAAATTAGGCATTCATATAAGAAGTTCTCTGGTCAATATGAGAAACTAAGTAACTGGGACAAGCCTCTAAACTTCCCTCTCCCTACTCTCTGCAACATTCTGCCCTGGGACTTTATGCATCTTCCAAAGAGAACAAAGTCACCACTGTTGATACTGTGATGCTCTGCTTCAAAGCTGCTGATAGGTATGGGCACAAAACGGCATTTGAGGTCCTTATCCTCCAGACCAATAAGAATCTACAACTTGTGTAATTATCTTGATGAAAACTTAGCTCACTTTATGTTGTTCTTGGCAACGAAGTTAACCACAATAAATTAAAGATCATTGATCATACCAATTCTTGCCTCTTGGTCCTTTTTCATTTGCTAATGGAGAATTTCTATTTAATAATATAGACTGAATATAGGTTTCAATTATATTTTTCTTCTATCAAAAGTAAGTACACTCAGACTTCTCTATGACCGGTACAAAAATTGTAGCCAGATTGTCTACAGGCTATTTTAAGAATATTACTTAAGAGGTTAAATTCACTAATACATAGATTTGTGAACTCTATGCCTCTAGAGTAACAAAGGAACACATGCTAGATAGGTCAGCATAATAAACCTGTGGTATCCAATATAGTAGCTACAACCCATAAGTGGCTATTAAGCATTATGGAAGAAAGAATGTAAAATATCTATAGTTTTTAATTGATTATATGTCAGAATATTTCAGATATATATTGGGCTAAAGTATTAAAATAAATTTCACCTTTTAAATATGGCAACCAGAGAATTAAAAATTATACATGTGGCTTGCACTGTATCTCTAGTAGATAGTACCTAAGTACCTATATAAATGATATTAAAAATGTTAGGGTGTTGTTATATAGTCAGAATATTCTACTGAATTGAGCAATTCTATTCTGTTTTAATACCAACTGGAAACATATAAGAAAATAAAAATAAGTAAAAACTATAAAAAGATTTTTCTTGCTACTCTTGTATTTACTCTTTTCTTGAGGAGGAGGTATATTCTATAACAAAAGAGAAAAATAAAACAATTTCAACTGTGATTTTAGAAGAGCCTATAGCCATTTCAACTAAAATTTCTAGTACAAATATAAAAATATATAACATATAATTTAGATTCCACTGTTTGCTATTACAAAATATATAAATACAAAAGAATACCAAATAAAAAGTAATTTCCTCAGTAGAATCATATGCAGTCAGTTAAAAATGGATGTGAATACCCATACCTATTATTTAAGTCCAGAAATAAACACCTCATAAATAGATTCTGACTAAAAAGATTGCTAAAGAAAAGTTTAAGGCAGCCTCTGAAGAAGAGGAGAAGTGGGTTGCACATTAGCATCAAAATTCTCTTCAAGATTTATAAATAGGTAGTAAACAAATCTCCAGTGAATGACTTCAAATTGAAAAGAAATAACAAGTACATCCAAGACTATCAATTATAACCAACTTTATACTGGGACAGAAAATTCCATTATAATGGAAAAATTAGCTGCTTAGAATTAGGAAACACTATAATACAAAAACTTTGAATACAATTGAATTAAAATCAGAATTATTTATTAATCCATCAGTTGAAAGTGTTAAGTAAAACTGTGTTTGTATATATAATGTGCTCTTATTTTTGTAAGGCATCAGAAAATCTAAGATAAACATATCATTTTTTTGTTGTCAAAATAATAACTTACTGCAAAACCTGATCTACATCAATGAGAAGGTTGACTAAGCAATGAATATAAATTTACAAGGTAAGTTTCCCACCTAAATAGAATTCTTATTTTTAGTTTGTGGGAAGATTGCTCTTAAACCTATACTTAATAGGAACTAATAGGAAAGTGATCCCCTTCGGATAACTCTCTGGGCCCTATAACATTATCAGCATACTGAAGGCTCCCTGAGTTGTGTGTAAATAAAACGACCGAACAGCAACAGAAGGGAAAAAGCAGCAGCCAGAAGCAGTGACAAATTACACCACACCATTTGCAACAACATTCATGGAAATATGTGTATGTGTAGCCCTGGGCTTACCCACATACACATATCTCTACTTAGATATGTATAATAAGGGAAGGGGGAGATGGAGACAGTCAGCAAAGTGAACATGAATGAATAAAACTGTGAGAATCACATGAAACAAAACAAAGTGATCAAAAAAAAAATCACTAGTACAAATGATAGGAAATTAAGATTAAGAAAGTCTTTATTTTATACCTTTCTCGTTCTGGTGAATGCAAACTAGTATCTGGTCTCAAGCAGTTGGTACTAGCACTCCTAGCCCTGTCAAGAGAGGGCTGCAGTTCACTAGTGCCAGTGCATTGCATCCAGTGGTAGAAGAGAACGACAAAGAAAACAAAGAAAGGAAGACCGTGTTAGAGAGTAAAGCATAAAATAATGTCCCCTTTACATAAAATGCAGAATCACTGTGATTCAGTTCATAAGGGTGTGAGAGAGCTGACAGGATGGCAGTGCAAAATTTTGTTTAGAAAATGAAACTAAACAAAGATTATGCTTGAATTGGTTTGCATAATTTTTTAAAAGGGTCTCAGACTGAAAAAAAATGAGACTACAACACACCTACTTATGAAAAAACTGGATACAGAAAGCACTAAAACAAAATGCCTAAAACTTCGTTACCAAGAACAGATGCCACACCAAAACAAAATGAAGGACATTGGAGGAGAAAAAATTTATGACTCAACTATTTTGGTTCACGACACTAGACAAGGGGAAGTGGAAGGCATGACTTCCAAATGTTCTTACCTAACCAATATTTCATCAGTAAATCTCAAGACTCTTGAGTGAAAGCATTCATGATGCAGGGGAAAGTCCTGTCTAGTCACTGACTTGGTTTTGGTATGTGCAGGCAGAACTGAGCTTCACACATTAAAATTATCCAAAAATAAAATAATATAAAATTAATTATCATAATTAAAATCAACAAAACAAATGACACGACAATTAGAATTCTGATATTTAAGTAGACTTCATTTTGAGAAATATTAAGGAATTAGTAAGTTTTATATAGTTAAAGTCATTTTTAGATATCATTAATCTCATGAATCTCTGTGCATAATTACTTTCAAGAGAAAAGGTTAGCGCTTTATTAGAAATTGAATTTGTTATGTTTAGTAGGCAAGGGATTCAGGATTGGTTTATAACTGGGACTCACTGTTATGGCTCTTACCTGTAAATATTCCAGTGAGAACCGTTCTCTAACAAAGGCATCTTAGGCGGTAATGTTTTATAGTGCCTAACAAAATGTCTGGAACATGGCAACACAAACATGCAGGAAACAGAAAAATATATATGAAGCAAATTTTATTGGGACATGAAAAAATGTCGGAGGCCTATTAGGTTTCAAACAAAGACAGGTCTTTTGCTTATTAACAGAATAACCACAGTAATTATTTAAGGGTAGAATAAGAATTATTAAAATATGGAATTATAGACATTTGACTTCATAATTAAGGTAAAGACTCAAAATTATAATTTAATTGCCTTAATTTGAAAAATATCTGCCAACAAAATTCTGAGTTAATCAATATTTAGACTTACTCTTTAATCCCTGACTTAATACTACATCTGCTTCTGTGGAAATAAACAACTCATAGCTAAACGTGCTAACCAAATAATTTATGTAATTTGGGAATTAAAATATGACATTGTAGTAATAAGCAGAGAGCTGACCAGCATGTCAGGGAGAAAGCTCATCATGGGATGGAACTGCAGTAAGGAAAGATTAGACCAAAAGATCAGGTGAGTGCAGTGGAGGAACTCTTTCCCATTTACTGGCATCTGAATCCAAATCCAACCACATGTAAAATTTATCACTGGGAAGCAAATGAGATGGACAATAGATGCAAACCTGAATAGAATTTTGATTTGGCAGAAAATGGTGGAAAAGGCCCAACCTTATTTGAATTATTTTAAATCTCTGAGGGATTCTGGATGGTCTAAACTACACCAAGGGCAAGGTAGATCCAGTTAATCAATTATTTTTTTTAACAATTTAATGTTTCTACAAATTTAACTGCTGATTATGAAAGTCCCTAGTCTATTTCAGCTTATGTTAAAATACAATAAACAGGGAAGGGAATAAACAATTGCTGAGGACAAACTAAACATTCAAACACCCTACTGGCTTACTCATATTTATACTAATGTCAAATCAAAAAAAATCTCTTAAAGCTTCAGTTTAAAAATATATTAGAGCACCATATTTGAAAACCAACTGAAGACAAATTTGACTGAAAATAAGCATCTGCCTGCTTCACAAGCAGTAGTTTTCTTTTCAACTCCTGACCTTAGGCAAATATCTCCAGCAACAGGTTGCTCTATAACTTTTTAAAGCAATCAATTCAAAAGTGGTTTATTCAGGAACACTTTGACAAGGGTTAGCAGAGAATGTGCATCAGAATGGAAGAGAGCATAACATTTATGTATAGTATGAAGGCTCTAAATTCGCACCTTGGCTTTGCAACTTAATGGCAATGAACCTGGCTAATTCAGACCTTTTCCTACGTCTATATAAGAGTGGATATAAATCCACTTAACAGGAGTCTCAGAGAATTAAATGGGATAATAGATATAAAGTATGCAACACATAGTAAAGCAGCTATATAGCATTTTCTGTACAATGTTACTTTCTCAGGTCATATTTTTATGAAAAGGATTTAATGGTTAAATAAATAGATATTAATTGTGTAACAAATTATAATCATTATCAGTTATAAATATAATAATTGGATATTATGTATTAATTATTAAAATAAATAGGCAGAAAATGGATTAAACAGCATGAGATATATTTCTTGAGTGTATGATGACTGTAACATGATGTGCATACTAAATCTTCAGGGAGGGACTATATTTTGCAAGTTTCCAAAATCTGTTTGACTCATACTCTATTATTACTGGCACAGCACCAACTCCTCAAAATCTAATTTTGGAAAAACTAGTTTAGTGGAAAATGTCAATAGATCTGATTTTGAATCCTTGCTCTGTTACTTATTAAAGTTTCTCAGCACCTTTCCTCATCTGTAAAATGAGGGTAATAACATTCACATCATATAATTACTGCCAGAGAATTGAGATAAAGTACACTAATGACAACACTATACTTGGTGCTCAATGAATTGTATTTTCCTTGTTTGCTCGAAAGTAGTAAATCCTCAAATTTTATTCTTAAAATTCCCAAGTGAATATGAAATGATGTATCTTGAAGATTGTACAAAATGATGAAATTACCAGTATATTATATTTGCATATCTTGATATTTCAACTTTATATGTAGAGAATACAGGAAAGAAAAAATATATTTAGTTCTTCCATTTAGACTATTGGTGTAAATTTATTTCGTTTTACTTTATTTATTTATTTATTTTTGAATTTACAAATACATTGTTCCTATTGACAAACTATTTTTTAGGAAGACACATAATAGTAAGTCTGGGCAGTTAAGCATTATAAAGAACTTGAGATAATTTTTACAATATTTATAATTTTATATTTTTCTCTATTTCACAATCAAAACTAGCATTTCCTCATTTTTTTCCTGAGTCACTACAAGAAGACATGGAAATAGTTATCAATAGGATAATTTTATATATAAAAGAAGTTGAAACAATTCTTATTAGCATGACCATGTTTGCATTACTTAGCAGAAACACGTGTGCCATGAAGACAAAGTAAATTCTGCATTCGTCCTTGCACGCAGATGTTCCACAGTTACAGCCCTTTCCTACTGTCTTTTTATTAGCCAAAATATTTGAAAAAGTTTGTCTTTGTGTTGGTTTGTTTCACAGACTTCTACTTCCTTACCTTCTATTAACTCTAAATTGGCATAAATGTTTACAGGTTGCATTCTATGCATAATCTATGAGATTTACTAGTTAAATTTATTTATTTTGGATATGAAATCCAAGATGTAATGAGATGTAAATCAAGTATCAGGTTCTAAGTTCCAATTTACAGTAGAATATTACATCCCCTTTTCTTCTCAACTTTAAAGAAGCATCATATTGTTATATGCTTATATGAGAAACTTTGTATTATAACCATTCTGAATGGTGAGGGGATGAGGGAGGGAGGGAGGGTTTAGAAGTTAAGGTCAAATATTCTCATTCTTTATCATGAAGGAAGCTGATGCTCAGCCAATAAAAAATGACCATTATTAAGATTTTATTAAAAGCAAATAATATAAATAATAGTAGGTTCCAAAAGCAAATTAAAAAGGCTAAAACAAACATAATCATGAAAACAATAACACTGCCATGCACAGATCAGACCTCCTGTGACTAGACAGGTATGTGTGTGTGCTGCCAGGGGCCTTGTTGGGGCTGCTCATAGTGAGCATTTTGAATTGTAATTGTGGAAATCGGTTCCTCAGTTTTAGGAATGTGTAAAGAGTTCCACAGAGGCACATCAGTCTCTGGAGTTTGAATATACAAATAGAAAAGCAGTCTGTCTGGATTAGAATTAAAATATATTTGGAACCTTTCCACAGCCTCCAATAAAACAAAACAAATTTTGAATACTTGGGAAACTAATTTTACATATTTGTAATAATACCATTATGTGCAAGAAGAAAGAATAGTAGAATGGAAAGAGAGTCATCACACACAGTTACCATTACCAAATCCCTGTATTTACCTGGTTGTATGTAGGCATTCTGCACTTCGTCCTCGTTTTGCTCTGGGCAGCATAAGAAGCTCACTGCACAGACAGGATGGGTGGTGGATGAAACAGATAAATCATGAGGCATTAAGTGACATGGAATATGTCAATGGTATGCCGATGAAAATGTGAAAAGGGAAGAAACCAGATTGTCTGCACTAGCATATTTGCTCAAGAGGTTAAACAAAAATAAACATGACAGTATTTTAAAAAATTTAAACAATAAAGTACAAACATCATGGTCAAAGTCCTAGCTGTTGCTGATTTGCTATCGTATTTCCAAGTGACTTTACAAAATATTCAAACAAAGCAAATCTAAACTGAACCTTCCCCAAGTAAGACGCAGAAATCTATTTCTAATTCCTGATAGTTGGGTATTTTAAAAACTTTTGAAAGGCCTATACATCTGGCCATTCTGATGCTAATGAGAATCCTAAGCATGAGTCCTCTTGGCTCTTACAGTCACTAAAAATGCAATATCATATATGTTACTTCTTAGCCAATCATGAATATACTCAATTAGAATTGTTTTATTTTAAAACTGGTACTTTTTCTACACTCAAATGAATTTCACTTTATTAAATGCCCTGGTCAAGAAGCCCTCTTTTTCCATCCTCACCTAAATTCACAGTGGCCCCAATGAAGGTTGACAAAGTGGCCCTCACTCAACTCAGCTCAGGCTGAGCAGTGTGCAATCCTATTCCTCAAAGCAGTTCTTATCTCAGTACCCAGTATGACTCCACTCTTGAAGGTCATGAAACCACTTCCCACAGTAGGATGACAATAAAGGATTAAGAAGCTCTACTGAGTTCTGTGTCCTCGATTATACAGCAAAAAAAAAAAAAAAAAAAAAAAATCAATCATTAAGCACCACTAACATTTCCCTACTCCTTCCTGAAAGTTTTTCCCACTTTAAAAAATCCAGAAGAGGATATCCAGCAAGGTGGGTATTCTAAAACCTTAAATCAGATCCTGAGCTTGTGATCTGGCATATATAAGTATGTGGTTAGTCTGAGAACAAAGTCTATGGGCATGTAGAACAACAGAGCTGTAATGTAGATTTTTAGTAATTGTGTCCAGGAAGTACTTGCTCATATGAAAAAAAATCCATCTCAATATTTTATACTTTATAGACATTTTATAGAAATACATTTTATGAAAATTAGGTATATAAAAATATTATTATTAAAGTTCTCACAGAAACTCTGCAACATCAATTGTCTTTCAGATGACCTGTATCCAAATTTGTTTAATAACATAAAAAACATAATTTTATAATTACATAATTGTTTAATAGCATAAAAACAATTTGATAATCACATCAATAACATCCCAAAGACTGCAACCCACAAAATATAAAATATTTGAAAATTGCTTCTGTAGGCTTCCTTCTATAATTTAGAAACAATAAGCTATGCATTTTAAACTGGCTAAACATAAATTTCTATTTATTAAAAAATGCACACATTATGACAATATAATGTTAGCCAAATATTTCCTAGAGTCGCATTTCTATTAGAATATCCTCACAGCTGTTCCTTGAGAGTTCACTTTCGAGCAATTAAGTACTTTTACTTTCTGATGTACTCTGCCAAGATATCTATCATATACTAAAAAGGAGCAAATAAAAAGTTAAAATGTTGAGATCATAATTTGAACAAATACCTGTCTTGTTCTGATAAATACTGACTATCCACATCTCTGGATCTGTGATCAACTGGACTTCGGGAGGCATCATGGTGTCTAGTTGGAGAACGTGACCTTCTTGTTGGATGAATTTCATCTAAACTCCTAAAATGATTACAAAAATACATATGGATCAAAGTGTATAATCTTCCCAAATCTGGCAAACTAATGGGGAAGATCTGTCAGTAACTGGCAAAATACAGGCATGGCTTGAAAAGTTCTGGCATCATAACCAAATACATATTTTATCAATGAGCTAAAGGTATTAATTCCCTATGAGTGATTTCCCTGTTCTGCATTTCTCCAATCTTCTTTTGCATCTTTGTCAAAAAAGGACCACAATTTTCATCTGCATAAGTAATTATAATTTCAGAAGTATATTTCAGGATTAGAGCACTACATTACTTATGTTTTATATACTTTTTTTGAGCACTTAAAGTGCTTCAAAGAGACAATTCTAAATTCTAAATTTCTTAAAAATACATTCTGCCTCTTAACCTTTTCCTCTTTGCCATTTCTCTCCACAAGTTATTCATTATTATACAGTTTTTCCTAACAGGAGAGAAAATTGGCCAGCGGAATACAAGATAGTCATTCAAAAACTATGCTTGAGACATAAACTTTTTCAAATCCCTGGAAAAAATTTCTTGAGATTCAAGAACAGAATGTGATATAGGTTGAGTAATGCATAAAAAGACATTTTGCTCCAAATGATTCTGAAAAAGGAACTTGACTGCCCAAACCATTATTTCATGTAACAGTCTTGTGGCAGCTTACATTGTATTAAAATTAAAAATTACTGACAGAGACTTTAAGCCCATTTCAAAGCCTACCTCTGTAATGGCACATTTGGTAAACGTGAACGCGGCCTTCCCTGATCATCGCCGCGGTGAGGAGATACTGAACGTGAGCGGTGATGAGTTGTTCTTTGCTGTTCTGGCACAGTTAATGTTGTAGATTTACTTTCTCTAGCACTAGACCTATAACCTACTGGCAAGAGTACACACAAAATATCAGTCAGTACTCTTCTATAATGCAAACATTAATGTGGAAATATCAGATTATATCTAGAGTAGATTATATCTACTACAATAAATGCCATGCAATCAGTATTATTAGCTTTTCTCCTCAAAACTATTAAGTATACGTACACAGAGTGTAACATATACATGCATAAAAACAAGCTACAGATTTGTTCAAAGGTACCCATAGAAATACTGAATATGAGTATGACAACTGATGCCTCAGATGTTATGATGAGCTGGGATACTATTTTAATTTTAAAAATGAATGAGTTAGTGATTTTTTTCATTGACAGTGTTCTCTCATTAATAGATAAATCAATGCTTAGAAATGTGGGTCTCTTTAAATGTTATTTGAACTTTTCTTCCAAAGGATCAACTATTTTAATTGGATTTCAGATGGCTTTGCAATTAAGAAAATGAAAATGTTATCATATCAATTTTAGTTAACAAAGAAGAGTACTAAATCTTCACTATTACAAATATTCACTGAATTTTGCAAACTGTATATAATACCAAAATTTTCAAATGAAAATAGTGTAGGGATGGAGATGATTATGGCAATAATGCAGAGAAAATTAAACCTCCTATAGAAACAATCATCAGATCTACCTCAGACATCTGAAACTATTCCTCAAATGTGCTGATAACATAACTTAGTTAATATAATTAATAAAATTGCAATTAAAAGTACATTGTAAAATTAATTCTCCCTTGAAACAAAAAGGTTTATATCATCTCTTAGTTAAGATAAAACAGTAATCCAACCTCAAATCCAAGTAACAGTTTAATTAACTTTCTTTTTTCCCTGATGGTCATTGTTTGCCATTGAAAGGAAAATAAAAAATTCTGTGGTTCAGGGAAAATAATATATTTACAACTACATACATGTACATGAAACATTAAATTTAACTGAGCATCCTGAACTGTTCTTCATTTATTTACTTGATAATTTCTACATTATTTTAAAATATGCCAATGAAACATCATCATTAGGGAGACTAAATTTCTTCAACAATTTATTTGTTGTGACTGTATGATCTTTTAACTAAGCTTAATGAATAAGAAAGGCCTTTAAACATTTCATTAAGTGCAATTTAACAATACTGAGATCAACGATGCCCAACATTGTCATTCTAAAAACTTCAGTATAATGACCAAATAATATAACAATAAATGTTATAATTTATAATTTCATATATTTCATTTTGTGACAAAAATCATAGTAATTAAAGTTTTGAGTTTCACATAGGAAAGTTTCTCTGTCATTGTTAAGTTTAGAAAGAAACCACGTAAATTTACGCATAGTGAATTTATGTCACAGCTCATTATAAAAAATGGTGATTATTTTTAAAGATAATCCAAGGTCTGAATTACTTAAACATTTCAAATTACCATTTGTTATTACTTGATAACATTTTGTATCAGTTATACAAGAATTATGGAAGGTCAAGATTGAATTGGAGCACCATTTCAAAATTTCAAAGAATATTTAAGATATATAAATAACACTTTCATATTTGAAATATATGTATATAATAAACAATACAAATCACATTATAATTTGATATAATTAATTATTATGAAATAACTTAGAGAACTTTGACATCTTACTGTTAGAAGGGTATAAATGATTTTTTTCATGGGTTCTTTGTATTTACATAGAAAGTAATATCCTTTTTTATCCTATCCTAATTTGTATTCATAGTTGTTTTGATGCTTTTCAAAATAATTTGGTTTTCTTTGTATTATGTTTAATTTGTTGCTGATAACACATATTCTATCTTCAGAAAAAGGTGGGAGGAAACTGCTACTTTATGCTCATTTCAATGTTTTAGTTAACTCAAAGAGGGTTTATTTGTATTTTCACTTTCTGAATTTGTAGTAATGCTCAGAAAAATTGAGGCTACCACATGTCTTGCCCCATATAAGAGCATTCTCCATATGCTTATTTTTATTCTTCTTAAGTGGCTAAAATTATTTATTTTAAATAACAACAAAGCTATGATAAAGTTAATAAAATGTAGCTTTGAAAGTCTCAGCTACTTTCAAAACATTCCCTAAGGGGAGAAAGGTAAGCACATCAAACATGAGAACTCTGTGGTCCTAGAAAAGCAAAAGTCTTAGAAAGTTTAATAAAGATTCAGCTGTGGTAAGACATCTAAATAAAGCTTTTGAACGTCTTCAGAAAACAAAAAAAACAGAAATTTCAGAGTATACTAATCAAATGTAGAACTAGTATCTACATCTAAATAAATCTTTCTTCATACTGAATATTGGGAAACATAGTAACAAATTCATAATTGATCTCTAAAAGCATGTGCAAATTTATCTACCTGCTTGTTTATTAATTTATCCCTTCATTTTATTTTTGCTGCTTGCCCTTATTTTACCAATGACTCATCTTTCCTCTTTTTTTTTTTTTAGCGTATTGTATATTACTGTGTAACTTGCTATATTTTATTGTCCACACCAATGTATCTTTAGAATTTAGCATATATCCATTTTGGATCAATTAAGAGTATACCTAAATATATAAATTAATTGCATTATCTCCCTTTTTTATGAAGAGACCTCTAGAATATAAAATATTATTGATTATTTATTTGTCATATTCTATTAAAAGTCCTGCCTCATTATCTTTTAAATGCTGAATAAAAATAAGTATTATTTGAAATGACAACTTAGACATTGCTTCTATATTATAAAAGAGATTATATATGTTTATAAAAATCATGATTTGGTAAATTTCAGTGCAGAATATAAATATTTTTAAAACTCAGTGTTTTTTAGTGAGTTTTTAGTTTTCATTCCTACTATAGTGGGTTCGTAACTCCCATTTTGGCTGCTATCTGTGATCTCTCAGGGAAAGGAGAAGAAACCATTTTAGTAATTTAGTAATTATTCAAGTGGCCATTTATTCTTTCATCTGTTTGTTATCCTGCCTCATAATATAAAAATATGAAATTTCAGGTGAATGAAACATGAGAACTATACACAGAAGTAAATTCTGTTTAGATGAGTTGGTAATGACCATTTTAAGGCTGATTAATAGCCAAGATTCTTGTTAAAAAGGCTTGATTACTCTTCTACCAGGAATCATCTGAATAGGAATTTAAATAGGAATCAATGGATTTAATATACACTTTTCCACTATCAATTTTGTAAAAAATGAATATTCTATTGACTGTCGTGTTCAAGTTTCTGAGGAGAATGTGTCTATCATGATACTTTTAAAAATAAAACAGAAAATATGAAATTTTATGCACTAATATTCAAAACTCTTGTAGTCTGATGTCAGAGTATTATCTAAGAATATAGATGGGCACAACATCAGGTTTATTGCTCTTAAGAATATTTGCTAATTTCATACAGTGATTAAATACTATATTTTCTCTGAATTATAAGAAGCAAATGAATTCTAATTTTAGAGAACTCTCCACAGTTTCTCCTAGTTTTAAAGAAGTTTTATGTATCTCTTCAAACTGTGAATTAAGTCACTAGTGTGGAATCTATCCATTGACTTTACCAAAATCACTGCCTTCAAGTTAAGTGCATCTCCATCTGAGAAATTACGCGAATTAAGGGGTCATATGTCATTACTGTCCTAAAGAAATGCCTTTAATAATTCATAATTATGCATTCCAAGATACTCTCTTTACTTGTTATTTGACATTTCCTTACTTTTTATTAGTAAGTCAAGAAAATCGCACAGGATTAGCATCAAGAAAATAAGCCTTTACAACTTAGTTTTACTCACTTTCTGACAAGAGTCAGGTGAAAAACATAGATTTGAATCATATAATGCCACAAAAATTTTACTAACTTGTACAGTGACAAAAAGATGTTGACTTAAATGAATATTGAATCTTTCTAAAGCATTTCCTTATTTTAATACATACATACACATTCTAGGTATAATAAGTGATAAACACATCACAAAAGCATTAAAATTTAAGCCATGCCACATGCAATTTTAAACCCTGCCATGCATCTTTCTCAGTATATTCCATGGAAGGCTACATTATTTTGAGAAATGGAGGAAGGAAAAATCATAGGCATACAATATAAAACATAGGAGAATGGAATTTTTGAGAAAATTAACGTATTCTTTCAAAACGAAATTTGTATTTTTACTTATGCTCAGAGCATTATGAAATAATGATTTCAACCTAGCTAGCCATCTTAGCTTCTAAGATAGAACCTAAGTAAATTAAGTAAGTGGGACAGTTAATGTATAGTTACTAGCCCATTTCAAACTTTCTTAATAATTTGGAACAAAAGTCACCATGGAATAATATAATACTGATTTCTCTGTCCTATAAATCTCCAGTTCAGTATCCCAAATAAGTCTGGAAATTGACAGTGAAAACAAGCATAAGAAGCACAGTGAAGCAGAGCCATGCTCTTCACCCACGCACCTGGAGGAACTACTCCAATACCATCATCAACCTCATAATCTGAGATGTCACTATCACTGATTCGCTGAGATCCTGCACAACAGTAAGGCAAACAGATACCTCTGTGTTTTGTTGGTTTATGAAATGTAAAGGACATGGTCAAAATTTTTTTTTAAAAAAGCTAATTACGTTACTACTAAATACTTTTGAACAAGAATACACAAAGTTAATGCTGAGACGATTTTTTAAAACCTGTTTTTTCTCCAAAGATAACATTTTCTCAGTATCTCCTTTTAGTCACTTAAGACATAGAATGAAGGAGATTTTATATAATAAGATTTTGACTTTTCAAATTATTCTTTTATTCATGTATTATGCTAAAAGTCTGTAGCAAAGTATATACAGTATTTTCTACCCAATTAGGTGCCCTCCTCCACCAAGAGGAAGGGTGGGAGTATGGGGCTGAGTGGGAAGGCTGAAAGACTTTCTTGGCTAGAGCTCTATTGAGCTCATATGTTAAAAAGGACATCATGGTCTTTATAAAATATTTATGCTTATCCTTCAAAATTAGTCATTATACTGCATTAAACATTAACTTTGAGAACATGATTCTCTGATCAGAGAGGCACTAACATGAAATATTCAATTATAAGAGAAAAACAAGTTGGTTCTAGATTACCAAAATGAAGCTTCTAAGTTTCAGTTGATTATTTAGTCATAACTCAAAATTTAATGGACATAGGCAGAAAAAGATACTGTTTTACTCAATCACCAGATAAGTAACAACAAACATACTTTACAATGGGTTTTTAAAAAGTCTCTTATTAATAATAATACTAAAAATACTGAGGAATTATAAAGTTATCAAGAATCTTATATATATAGCAACCCATCAATTAATCAACCAATCAATTCAATCAGTACTGAGCAAAGAATGATAATTCAGAGTTTTTTAACTGGAGCCTCTGGAATCACATACCTTTCATTAGAGAAATGTAGAAAATAGTTTTGCCAAGTCACTTTATATAGACAAATCATTTTCCAATATTTTGATCTCTAATAAACATTTAAAAAATATCTTGAATGTCAATCTCTAATTTGATCAATACAACATAACTAATTCTGGTAACTAAAAATAACTTCAACCTACTTTGTAGTTTTTTGCTAGAGCTTTCTCCATGAATGTGTCGCCTTGGCATGAATGGTGATGGCTGAGGCAGAGGTAGTGAGGATTCATCATGTGTCTGAAGTTTATACCAATGTGGCTCATCATCTAAAAGTGCTGTCTCCAATTCTATGAGGATCTGAAAGGGCAGTTCTTAAATTAAATCAAGGGTCTTGCCCAAAACAGAATATAAAATCAATAACAATTAATACATATCACAGAAACTTCAATAAGCATTTGGCTTGAATCTTTACAATATACGTCACCTCTCCAAGAAATTCACTCTCTTCTTCTTGTACTCTTGGTTGATCCCACACAGTTATTTCTAACATCCGTTCTCTAAAATCTCTACGATGTACATGTGAATAGACAAATGTTTGATTCCATTTTGGTTCTAGGACTTTCTTTACTGTTTTGGTCCTTCTTTTGCTTTTATCACTGAAAAATAAGTATATTTTGTAAATGAAAAAGCAAAATGAAGAATCTGCTGCCATCTACTGTAGTGACATGTAATACTGCTACTGGGATTTTTTATTCTTTTTAACTCAAAATTTTTAATAAAAAAGCCTAAAAAGACTGTAGGGTTTAACACTACTCTAATTTTAACTACAATGATAGCAATAGTTATAACAGGCATATACAGAAAGGTATATTCTAAATGATGTATAGTTATTCAAGTCTAAGTGATGTATAAACAAGGTAATGAAAAAATTTTAAATTGGTATATATATTTTTTTTAAAATACAAAGCTTGAGGGTTTTTTTTTTTTAGGGAGAACATAGTTATTCTCTCATAGAGAATATTTTATTATATTTTAAAACTATATTACAGGTGTATGCATATGTTCAAACTCATCAAAATGTACACATTAATTACATGCAATTTCTGGTATATCAGTTTTACCTTAATAAGGCTTTATTTTTTATTTTTTTAAGATTTTATTTATTTATTCATGAGAGCCAGGGAGAGAGAGAGAGAGAGAGAGGCAGAGACACAGACACAGGTAGAGGGAGGAGCAGGCTCCAATGCAGGGAGCCCGACATGGGACTAGATCCTGGGTCTTCGGATCTGGCCCTGCGCTAAAGGCAGCGTTAAACTGCTGAGCCACCCCAGCGGCCCCTTAATAAGGCTTTAAAAAAACAAAACTATATCCCAGGAGATGATATCGTACCTTTTCTATTAGTAATAATTTTTGCATATTTTTTCTAAAATTATTCACTACCTTCTATCTGGAAGAAAATACATTTTCACGTAGGGATTCCTGGGACGCCCATCTACTCTAGTAGGTAAATCTGTTGCTTGCAGAACATTTACAATCAGCTGGTGTCCCACTTTATCATACCACAGCTTCACCTAAGATCAATGAAGAAAGGAATTATTTGTAAAAGTCATGAGGTATTATAATCCTGCAAAAAAACATACTAAACCTATTTTTGAAGAACTTTTAAATAACAATTATATTATTTCTGAAAAGAATACCAACTTGAAAGCATAACCATTTATAACTTGACAAAATTTTCTATTTATGTGTTTGACTTAATGATGGGCAAGCCTATAGTGTTATAGCATGTTATGAAAATAAAACTGATAAAAATTTTATTAAAAGGTAAGGGAAGAATATTAAAATAATTATCCTTATCTTTAAGTGCTAAGTGCCACAAAAACAGACACATAGATCAGTGGAACAGAATAGAGAATCCAGAAGTGGACCCTGAACTTTATGGGCAACTAATATTCGATAAAGGAGGAAAGACTATCCATTGGAAGAAAGACAGTCTCTTCAATAAATGGTGCTGGGAAAATTGGACATCCACATGCAGAAGAATGAAACTAGACCACTCTCTTTCACCATACACAAAGATAAACTCAAAATGGATGAAAGATCTAAATGTGAGACAAGATTCCATCAAAATCCTAGAGAAGAACACAGGCAACACCCTTTTTGAACTCGGCCATAGTAACTTCTTGCAAGATACATCCACGAAGGCAAAAGAAACAAAAGCAAAAATGAACTATTGGGACTTCATCAAGATAAGAAGCTTTTGCACAGCAAAGGATACAGTCAACAAAACTCAAAGACAACCTACAGAATGGGAGAAGATATTTGCAAATGACATATCAGATAAAGGGCTAGTTTCCAAGATCTATAAAGAACTTATTAAACTCAACACCAAAGAAACAAACAATCCAATCATGAAATGGGCAAAAGACATGAACAGAAATCTCACAGAGGAAGACATAGACATGGCCAACATGCATATGAGAAAATGTTCTGCATCACTTGCCATCAGGGAAATACAAATCAAAACCACAATGAGATACCACCTCACACCAGTGAGAATGGGGAAAATTAACAAGGCAGGAAACCACAAATGTTGGAGAGGATGCGGAGAAAAGGGAACCCTCTTACACTGTTGGTGGGAATGTGAACTGGTGCAGCCACTCTGGAAAACTGTGTGGAGGTTCCTCAAACAGTTAAAAATAGACCTGCCCTACGACCCAGCAATTGCAGTGTTGGGGATTTACCCCAAAGATACAAATGCAATGAAACGCCGGGACACCTGCACCCCGATGTTTATAGCAGCAATGGCCACGATAGCCAAACTGTGGAAGGAGCCTCGGTGTCCAATGAAAGATGAATGGATAAAGAAGATGTGGTTTATGTATACAATGGAATATTACTCAGCTATTAGAAATGACAAATACCCACCATTTGCTTCAACGTGGATGGAACTGGAGGGTATTATGCTGAGTGAAGTAAGTCAGTCGGAGAAGGACAAACATTATATGTTCTCATTCATTTGGGGAATATAAATAATAGTGAAAGGGAATATAAGGGAAGGGAGAAGAAATGTGTGGGAAATATCAGAAAGGGAGACAGAACGTAAAGACTGCTAACTCTGGGAAACGAACTAGGGGTGGTAGAAGGGGAGGAGGGTGGGGGGTGGGAGTGAATGGGTGACCGGCACTGGGGGTTATTCTGTATGTTAGTAAATTGAACACCAATAAAAAATAAATTAAAAAAAAATAAGTGCTAAGTGCCAGTGTTTGGTGTTTATAAATGACTTAATGATTTTAGTGTGGCTAAATGTATTTTATATTACCATATGTGTTGAAATGAAGTTTAATGAATAGGCAGTTTACACAAGTGATTTGGTAAAGAGGAGGAAACATTTACTGTGAGCCTCCTTAACACCAGATACTGTTGTTTTCTGTTTTTTTTTTTCATTTAATTTTTATAATTAACCTATTACAAGTTAATTTTCATGAGAGAAAGGGAACAGAACAAGGAAGGTAGGAAAGGTGCATTACATATCTTCAACTAAGTGAAGACCAAATAATGATATTTCTACTAAGATTTCATAGTTCGAATTAAAAAAAAATGGGACAATGGCAGACTGAAATACCATCAAATTCCTAAAAACCAGAATGTTAGTGGTCATTATAGTATTTGTGCTGGCAGTGAACAATGTTAACATGACTTTTTTTTTTTTTTAATCTAGAAGTTAACTTTGGTTTTATGGCTGAGTGAAAACTATGAGTGAAGTTGTCTAATGGGAATATATTGGAACATATTCAAAAGTCATTATAGAAAGTAACGTAATTTAACATATGATTGGTCTTTCATAGTGCAGGGCAGAGTAAAGGTTCAAACCTGAATCCATATGAATCCATATCTCTGTTCTCAGTTAATAACAGAGATGTGTTTTTCATAAAACCAAAACAGATTTTTTATCCCTCCTAAAATATTGGTGGAGTATATGAGAGATTCTCTCTCTCTATCACACACACACACACACACACACACACACACACACACACACAAATGGCAGGGCAGATAAAATAAACAGAAAGGACTATGCAAAGATATTCAATTTACTAAAAATAGAAGTTAAAACCAAGAATGGTTTTAAAAATAACAGTAAGCTTACAGTTACCTTCTTTGTTTAATTAAATGCCAAGAGTAGAGCAGCAGAAACAGACTACAGAAATCCACATACTACCAATGAAGAAAAAGTAAACTATTTACAGGACAGTTTTGAAGCAAGTTTTCTTTTAGTTACAAATATAAATGTCCTCTATTCTACCATAATCTACATAGATGTGGCATTTCATAATAGTTCGCCATAGTTTCTTTTCTCTGGCTTTCCCCACATCATATATAAAGCAACGGAAAGAAAAACTGTAGCTTTTCCAGAGTGATATCAGAAATGAAGTGTTTCAAATAAAAAAAAAAAAAAAAAAAAAAAAAAAAGAAATGAAGTGTTTCATCCAATGACTCAACAAGTTAAAAAGAGTATTAAAAATTTTTTTTCAGGCTCCAGGTTCATAAGGTTATTAAGTAGGTGGAGCCATGACCTTCTGAGTTTTTATGTCTAATCAAATACTTACCTCAGAAACTTTTATAGCACACAAAACATAATGGACATTTTATTTACTTACATTGTCATGTATCATTGAATGTTTATAACATCTGGGTACATTAGAGGCACTGAATAAATATTTCCAAATAAATATATGAACAGAGACTAATCTAATAATTTAATAAATATATGCAAATTGTGAAATAGATTATGGTGTTAAATATATGATATATATTTGGAGGACAGACTTCAAATTTTGGGGGACATTGAGAGATAAATGTCCTTCATTTTTTTAAGGACAGACTCAGAACAATGAGAAAAGACTAATCGTTTCCAACATGTATGAAAAATACACACAGAAAGTTGTCCTGGCAAGACTTGTGGGGCATCTTTTAGAGCTCCAGGACTTGTTGGAGAAATAACAGAAATGGAAGGCCTTTCCATCTTCTGAGACTCAAAGGAACTTGAACCTAAAATGATAAAAAATATAAGTAATTTTTAGTAACACATTTATATGTGTGAGAATAAATATTTTTTATGAAATGTTAAACGCACCTATTATTTGTATAAAACCATATTTCAATACCATCAGTAAGAGCAGAATCTACTTTCAATTGGATAGTTACAAAAAGTTATCATATTGTTTTCTATGGTTAATTTCCTATTTTAAAGGTATTTGAAATGATATAATTAAATATTGTACTTATTCGCTCCAATTTATATTGTCTTTCTATATTTCGGAGGGGGGAATCTGTACAGTTTAGGTTCTGACATAACGTCACATATAGGTATAAAGATTTCATGCTTTAGTGATAAAAAATATGGTGCCTGGGGATGAATGGGTGGCTCAGTGGTTGAGCATCTGTCTTAGGCTCAGGGCATGATACTGGGGTCTGGGATTGAGTACCACATCAAGCTTCTTGCAGGGAGCCTGCTTTTCCCTCTCCCTATGTTTCTGCCTCTCTCTGTGTGTCTCTCATGAATAAATAAATAAAATATAAAAAAAAAAAGATGGTGTCTGTTATTTTAATTATCTTGGCTAAAGAATCATCCATTATGAATATCCTTGCTGAAATTAAAATGAATAAACATATAATTTATGAGCCACATCTAAGCCTAGAACTCATTGCTTTTTTAAATATGATTTACCATCTATTTCAATTTGTTTATTTTTTTAAAGATTTATTTATTTATTTTGAGAGAGTGTGTGCACACAGGGTGGGGGAGGGGCAGAAGGAAAAGGAGAGGGAGAAAATTTCCAGCAATTCACACTTGATCTCATGACCCTGAGATCATGACCTGAGCCGAAACCAAAACCGAGAGTCAGATGTTCAACCTACTGAGCCACCCTGGCACCCCCACCCGTCTATCTCAGTTTTGATCTTAAGAATGAACTTCCTGAATGTCTGAGAATGCTTTCTCCAGTGATTCACAAGTGACCCATTTCACCTTCATGTAGAGGAGGCTGGCAGTCCACTTAGCCACTCAGTGTGGCTTTTCTCTCCTCTTTTTATTTTTTTATTTTTTTTATTTATTTATTTATTTATTTATTTATTTATTTATTTATTTATTTATGATAGTCACAGAGAGAGAGAGAGAGAGAAAGAGGCAGAGACACAGGCAGAGGGAGAAGCAGGCTCCATGCACCGGGAGCCCGACGTGGGATTCGATCCCGGGTCTCCAGGATCGCGCCCTGGGCCAAAGGCAGGCACCAAACCGCTGCACCACCCAGGGATCCCTTCTCTCCTCTTTTTAAAGTAAGAGTTTTCTCTTCTCAGATCACTGTTAAAATATACCCTGACACAATCCATGGTAAAGAATGTTTATGAAAAAAAAAAAAAAAAAAAGAATGTTTATGGAATGCTATTATCCTGGCAAGCATCTTGAACCCACAGCCATTCGAAATTTAGCTTTATTGATAAAACACTTATGGAGCATTGCCTGAGGGTGTGTCATCCACACATTTTTTTTTTTATACACACAAATTAAGTCTAAGTTAAGCCACATAGCATCACTCTGTGCCCTCCAAAGACTTCAAAAAAGATTTTTATAAAATTCTTTGTAACTATGCTTCTTTTATCAGGTATCCTTAAGATAATTTTTTCCCCTACGTCTTAATACAGGAACACTGTTGCTTCTAATAATCAGTTTGTTTTTAATACAGAAGTTTATTTTTAAATACTGTTAACTATAAATGAGGCAATTGGTCCAATTTTCCTCTACTCTATACTTCTGTGTATATCAGAAAGCTCAAAATCAAATATGGTCTCATCTCTAGCAGGTATGCATTTGATATACTAAGCTAATTTTCCATTCCTTTTCTATCCCACCCACATTTTTCTACCTCCTTATAGCCACGATCACATGTTTTCCTCTTAAATCACTTTGTATTTGTATTTCCATAAAATGGGTTACATAATAACACTTGATCATCAAGCCCAAGGTATTATGAATTTAATGCCAATCTGTTGCAGAGTAAATATCCACATCACTTCATTACTTCCACATTCTCACTGAAAATCTCATTACTGTCTAGACTCCAAGGCATACATTATCATTTTCTATTACCTGGAGTGTCTTTAACGGCCATGTAGATAATTCAACCATTGAGCCTCACTATCCCCTGACCCCCCTCTGTTGAACTTCACCTCTACTCCACTGACTTCACTTCTACTCCACCCACTCATTTCCACAATCATATCTGACACTGTTATAGGTTGTTTTAGGTTTTTTTTTTAATTGTTTTTATTTTATTTAAAAAAATTTTATTACTATTACTTCAATTTAAATTCAGGTAGTTAATATACAGTGCAATGTTGGTTTCTGGAGTAGAAGTCACCTACATATAGTACCCAGTGCTTATCATGTTATGCTCTTTTTAAGTTATCTAACGTGCTTGTTTCCTTCACTGGAAGTTAGCTTATGAGACTGAGCTAATTGATTGTATCAGACTGAATAATCCAGTATCACAGTAGATTTTTATGTATAGCAAACAAAACTAATATTGGTATATTAATTGAGCTCTGTAAGAGTCCTGACTGTTATGATGCAGAAGGTACTGCCAGTTAAGGTTTTTGTATACCCATCAAAAAAAAAAAAAAAAAAAAGAAAGAAAAGAAAGTAGGAAAAGAAAAATCTTAAAATAGAACTTTGGGTTTCCAGTGATTGTCATAGTTGCCAACTTCTGAATCATTGGAGATAACTTAGTATAGTAATACCAATTCATTTATATCCAATAACTAAAATAAGTGCTAAATCTTTATTCTTCAATTTCATTCAGTACATATTAAAGTAACAAATAAATCTTCTACTCACTGGACTCCAGTGGAGGATGGGAGCTCTCAGGAATCCGTGGAATGTCACTAAAAGAAATAGGGGATAGTGAAAATCCCATTAGATAAATTACCCTGCCTGAGGCAATCACAACCACATTTTATTTCAGTGGTGTGAACAATCCTTTTGGGTCTTTACAGGTGTGGAAATGGACAGGAGTTACTATCAAGGGAATTACTAATGTGCATGAATGTCAAACATCACACACACACACACACACAAATTGCAGTAAAAATAACTTTTTATATATTTAACAGCAAAACACTTCAACATGACAACAATCAGACTAATATTGTGGCTAAAATTGCCACAATATTTTTACTACCAAAACAGCAGGTTTTGGAAATAAAAAATGTTAAAGATAATATTTTATTTCAATTTGAGAAAATCAAAATGACACATATTTTACAAATCATTAATATGCTTTACAAACACATCTGAAAGAGTTTACTGAATGAAAGGGATGAAAACATTTCTTGATAAAATAATATGGTGAATATCATGGGCAAAGTTAATAAAATGAAAAGGATGAATTGCTTTAGAAATTAAAAATGGTTCAAGCTTGCAACAAAAAAGCTAAAATATTTTATATATGTGAATATATAATTTATATACACATATATAACCCTATATAGAGATTTATATCTCTATACTGAAGTTAGCTAAATATATGGCCATTTACTGTATGATTAGAAAGTGACTTGTGAGAACACCCATTCCTGTCACACTCACAAATTACTCTGAATAAATGTTTATAACCTCAGCTTAATCCATTATCCACTGTGACCTTAACCCTGGACCAGTTTGGTTTGGGAAATGTACTGCATAGAACTACTTTACTTCTGGTTTTTGAAAGATAGTTTGTATCAATTTAAGGAGATTAACAATATGCAAGTATTAACATGACATATTAAAGCAGACTGGAGTTAGCTAGGAGCAAGAGAATTATTAGAATAACATTGGAATATTATTTAAGAATTTCTAACCACTTACCTGTGACCTAACGTCACTTTGATTTTTCTTTGCACTTTTGGTGGGGAACAGAACCAAAAGCAGTTTTCTCTATTTTCCGACTCTTCATTTTTACTTTTTTGTGCAAAGTGCAAAACCACCTATATTATACTTCTTACAAAGATAATACAATCTGTATTGTATATTTTATAAATATATTTTATTGTATATTTCTGTATAACTACTGATTTGTATAAAATAAGTATTTTATATCATAATCAGGAGCTTAATCTGTAATACCTAACCACAAGAAACCAACTATTTATCTCCCATTACCTTCTTCTAAATTTATCTAGGCAAATAAAAATAATTTTTTAAAAAAAATATGTAAGCAAGGATGCCTGGGTGGCTCAGTGGTTGAGCATCTATCTTCTGCTCCAGGTATGATCCCAGGGTCCTGGGATCAAGTTCTGCATTGGGTTCCCTGCAAGGACTCTGCTTCTCCCTCTGCCTATGTTTCTGCCTCTCTCTCTCTCTGTATCTTATGAATAAATAAATGAAATCTTAAAAAAAAAACCAACTAGAAGCCATAATTTTTTAGATAGTACAACTTTGAAAACCAGTCTCAAAGTCAATTATGGAAATCAGAATCTGTAATTAAAACCAGGTACAAGCTTTGGATTTTATGTATCTGTGAAAGAAAGACTACGGAGAAGTAAAAAAAATTTTGAAGTAATTTTGAATCAAAATTTATTAATGTTTATTGCTTCAGTAATATTTTCGAGCACAAATTTCCACATTTACAAACAAGCCTTCTTAATTACTTCTACTCATCCTACTCACAAGTAAGGTGACAGAACAGTTCTGATACCAATTATAAGCATAAATGCCAAGAATATTATATTGGTAGGTTAGTAAAATTGATCAATACTTCAAGAGGGCTAATGTTTCTTAGTCCATTTGATCAATGTGCATGTAAGTTATATTTGGAATGATTTGTGGAATTACTATCCCATTAAACTAAGGATAAATATTATTTTCTTCTTTAAATTAGTCATAGAATTACATTAAACATAATTATTAAATTTAGCTAGAATTAATCTTCTACGATCCTAATAATTTCTCTATTAACTGGAGAGTTGATGTCAGATTTGATTTCTATTTAAATATAATCTTTGCATTCTATGTTTCTTTAAATTCCATAATCCATGACAATTTAGGGTTTGGTTATGCAGATTATTACTTTTTAAATTATTTACATACAAAAGTAAAAATAATGAAAATGTTACTCCAGTCCACTTTAATTGCCTTTTAATTTTTTGTTAAAGTTACCATCAATCCATATTTTGGCTTTTAAAATTTTTTTTAAACTTTTAAATCTCTACATATCGGAAAGTATTTGGCAATGTGTACAGTGCTTGATTTTAATTTTTTTTATACTTTTGATTCATTTTCCAATTTACTTACCTCTTTTCCAGCCTCATATTTACCTTAGCACTAGAACACATATCATGTAAAACTAGCATGAATTATATAGTGTTGCTATTTTTAAAAAATCTGCATGGAAATGTACCATATTTTTGCAAATGTCTTCAATGTTTACTCTTAATAATCACCACTTAAAGTTGTTTATAATCTTGCTTTTATTTTAGAGTTTATATATATTAATATTATTCTTTGGAATATATGATCATACATTTTCAGTCTTTTGGAAACTAGGATAATTATATTTTCTTCTATGTTTTGCATTGGCATATATAATACATGAGGACAACAAAAATTTAAGGCTACTACTTTTTCAACATAAAAAGTCTTGAACTAATGGCTCTACAATATTTTAGATAAAAGGGGGTAAAAGGGAATTATTTCCAAAAATATATTTAAACATCAACCCAACTATAATGAGACAATTTAAAATGACTTCCAAAAAATTACAGACCGGCAAAAAGAGTATCTGGACTTTGTGAGTTAGTGAGGAAAAGCTAATGATGTGGCGAACTCTATGCACAAATATGAAAAATATCCCACTGGCTACAGATAATTAGATTATGCTAAAAATTTAAGTTTAAAAAATACTATATCAATTATTATGACCAACTAAAAAGTAAAAATATTTCACATTTGCTTAACTTTAAAAGTCGGTACTACCCATGGGTAAAAATAAAGAAAAAAATATTCTATGCTTAGTAAAATAATAAAAAGTTCATGTAGACATGAAACAATTAGTATTTTAAATATAAGAAGACAAGTTTGTTAGTGACTCCCTTCAAGGAAATACTACTCATTAAATTAAAATTACTAAAAATAATAGTTCTGCCTTAAAAGAAGATATTTTTAGTTTATTTTTCACTTTTGAAAAATACATATCAATATTTTTTGATATTACAAGTGATAAATTGTGGAGCTTCTAAAATGTAGTAAAGAAAATCCAGTATTCAAGTTTAAAAAATTAAGAAATTTTAAAAATCTAAAATGTATGCCAGTATTCAAGTTTAAAAAATTAAGAAATTTTAAAAATCTAAAATGTATGCCCATAATTGAAGAAAAAACTATCCATGTTAACATGTACTGTATGAATGTATAAACTTCTTTTTAAAACCCTGCTAATACATGTAATTTACTAAACTTAAGAAGTAAGTTTTTTTAGCCTTACCCAATAGGCCTTGAAACAATAATTTCAACTTGAGGTTCTGATTTTGATTCTAAAATAATGTTGTAAACTTCTTCATTTGTAGCTCCCGGCAGGGGTTTACCATTCCATTCTAGAACTTCATCCCCTTGAATTTAAAAAAAAGGGTATTTTTTTACCTTATATATTCTGTTTATTTTTCTTATCTTTTTTCTTTTTTAACAAAGAAATGCAAAACATATACAAATAGTTTAATTGTCTAGGCTCTGCTCTCAAAAGCAAATTAATTGACATAAAATGTCAGCTAAATGGTTCTTCTAAACACTTTTTCCTTTTCTTCTTTCTTTCTTTCTTTTTTCCTTTTCTTTCCCCCATAGAATATTACTGGTCACAGGAAACAGTACAATACAAAACTACCTTTATCTTTGATATATACCAGAAATAATATAAAAAATAATCTCATGCTATGGGATGGAATTAGCACAGCTTATTTGGAAACATTAAAAAATAATAATTAGCATGTCCTACATATAATAAATGCAGGCAGCTCTATATGTGAAAGATTCTTATTGAACTCTGCATAAATCCTGCTTTGTTTTTGGTTGAAATAGCAATTAACATTTATTAGCATGAATTTTCCAATTATAAGTCATGCTTCATTGTCTTCACCAGACACACAACAGAATAAAAATGCATGAAAGGATCTGAATTCATACCCATTAGGGCAACGCAGGTAGCTATGGCAAAGTTACAAAGCAAGCAGATGTAAAACTGTTGCATGACAGTTAACCCACTTCCAGATGTTCATAACACACACATTCTATATATAATATATATTGTGAGCATTAACATAAAATTAGAAAATATTTTATAATAATAAAACTAATATAGTACTCATTAATTTGTTAAATATTGTAAGATTAATCAAGTAGGGTCATATGATGTTAAAATACATGAGCTAATGCTTATCGTTGATATTTTAACTAGTCTTTTCACAATTGATCATTTGGGAAAAATTATTTATTTTCATGAATATTTAAAGAAATTTTAGATCCCAAATGGTTCTCTGCACAGTACCCTTCAATTCACAATGGTAGGCTTAGCTGAAATATCCCAACCTCAATGATACTTTGAGGTGTCTTAATTTTTTTGTTTGTTTGTTTCTGTTCATTTTGTTGTTCTCAGTGCCTAAACATTTTACTAGCTAAGTAAATATAGGATAAGCTGATGAATCAATACAATCATTATATAAATGAAAGCTAACTGTAAGCATGAAATCTTTGTTTTTAGGTAGGTCTTTAAAAAGAAGTAGAAAAATTTTGTTTTACTAGAACCATTTTAAGGTATTTTTTCCCAAATGTTTGCTTACTCAAAAATATAAAATAAATATTTGAAAGGCATGTGATGCTGCTTTGGTTTGGAAGAGTATGGTTAGTATCAACATTTAAATGACTTCTAATAGTTTGACCTAAGAAGTTACCCAGCAAGGTTTTTAAAATAGGCAATGAATATAAATTGATGTTAAAAAAGGAATTAATTTATAAAATTAAAATATATTCAGTCTTTTAAATTTGACAAAGGAAATAAAGTTTATGTCATGGGAATATATATGTATGTGTGCATGTATGAAAAAATATTTTCTGAAAGAATACTTACCCTGATATCTCTTATTCTATCATGTTTTATTTCATTTTTTAAAAAATGGATACAAACCACTAAATTAATATAACTAGCCAGTAATGAGCTGCAGTCAACATTTTGCAAAAGCCCTGAACTATAAAATTCTCTTTATAGACAGCAACCTGGAAGCATAAATTTTATTTTATTTTATTTTTTTATTTTTAAGCATATATTTTAATACCATATTAACTTAGTGCATGTGTTCATTTACAAATCAATACCTCCTAAAGTAGAAGATAGTTTAACAATATTTATTTTTATGTGGATAATATCTTCAGGCAGAGATGTAGATTATGGTGATGGAAAGATAAAGAGATTTCTTCTGGCCCTACATTTGGTGGCGAAGAAGAAAGAAAGGAATGAATATCTTTACTACAAGGTTACACACCATGATAGTTCATCTGAGGAACAGAAGTAGAGCCAGGTAAGTGCTGGAGATATAGTAATTAGTGTTCCAGGTGAGATATCAGGAAACACTTGAAAATTAAGGCAATTTTAGCTGAGTTTTGAAAGATGGGAAGGACTTCAATAGGCAGAGCACAGAGCAGAAAAGTAACCAAGTAGAGAACAGGTAATCAGGTCTTAAAGGTGGACAGCTTCCCAGGGACCTGTAGGCAGACCGCCATGACAGAAGGGACAGTGAATGGTAATGGAAGTGGCTGGAACTGTTAGCAGAGAACAGAACTACAGAGCTTTGACTTAGGCAGATGATGACAGAAAGACAGTGAAGGGCTTTAATAAGGAGCATGTCAGTGTCGACTTTGTGTTTTTGATAAGTAAGCCAAGTTGTAGCACAGTACATGGACTCAAGGGGAAAGAGCAGTAGAGAAAGCTATGACAAAATTAAAGATTAATTGCAAATGATGAACAAAGGTCAAGCTAATAAAAAAGCACAGCGCGGTAGAGGCCAGTGATGTTTATGTGCAAATAGAAGGAAGATCATTCCTAAATTATAATGTCAATCAAACAGAATATATGATCCAATTCATTAAAATACTTTTTCAAATGCATCAATTGCTTGAAGTGAAAGTCTACTTGTATGGTTTATACTTATTTAAGCTGAGCTTTTAACATTTTAGATTTAAGTTTCTCAGGCTGAAGGTATATTAAGGGTGATAAAATAAATGAAATTTATCACTAAGGGATATTTTATATAGAAAAAAACCTTTCACTGACTCTCTTATGTAATCATGTATTAAAATACAAAGACCAAAAGCCATTATGTTTATAATCTGATCTGCAAATTCAGATTTCTATAGTTAGATCAGAGCACCACATTGACTTAAGGGAATCTTATACTTTTTCTAAGGGATTCTCAAACTTTCTAAGGCTGACTTTTTCAGCCTTAGAGACAAGTAAGACTTAGTTTATTGACACAGTCACTCTTGATTGAGTTATTTTCTTATTAAATCATAACTAGTTCCTGATAATAAACAACAGTGTACTATACCTCTACACATCTTCAAAGCTGTATGTATTGTAGATGGAGAAAGATCTCTGATTTGGGTTTTCTCCCTATACAATACCTGCATAGGGAATCTCTATCAAAGAAAAAACCTGGGATGTCTGGGTAGCTCAGAGGTTGAGTGTCTGCCTTCCGCTAAGGTGTGACCCCAGAGTTTCAGAATCAAGTGCCATATCGGGCTCCCACTGGAGAGCCTGCTTCTCCCTCTGCCTATGTCTCTGCCTCTCTCTGTGTGTCTCATGAATAAATAAATGAAATCTTAAAAAAAAAAAGAGAAAACTTAAATGACTTTGAACTGATATCCTGGTAATCAATTACAACAAAAATGTCTTTTAACAGTTATAGAACACTTTTCTAAAAGTCTCAGTAATTACAATCTTAAGGTATAAAAACTGAAAATAGCCTAGAAATGTTCTTTTTCTATGGGCTATGAGTTATTCATCCTCAATTCTACAGTTCAGCTTTCTGTTTTTATTTTTATTGTGATTGTCTTTCAAATACATAAGCAGACATTCCAACCAAAAGATTTATACTCAATTGTGAAGTAAATCAGAAAAAAAATATTAACAGAATTTTAACTAAAATGAAGAGTAAACAATTTAACAAAAATAGATTTTAAAGTAGATTGCTGCTGAATATGGTATATCTGAATTATCAAATGATTTTGTTATATGTTAAGGTTACAGAGCAACATTATGAAAATTTCCAAATACCGAGAAGTAGCACCTCTGCATGTGTATGATAATGCCACAATTAAATTAACAACTATTCTATTACATAATCTGTGTAAGAAATGTGACTGTGGTTGTATTTTACTAAAAATTACTACTGGTAAGTGTTTGGGGACCATTGTGAAAAACTTCAGTTATTATAACAACTTAAAATATAAACTAAGGAATTAATTAGCTATATTATTTTTTCTACAAGGCTAAATTGTTTTGGATTTGTAGCAACATTATGCAGCCATCTACATAAACTAGTGATCCTGCAGCACTTTGTATCTATTTACTTTTACACAAATTAACACAAAGATTCCTAATCTTACTCTCTCCAAACTGCTACTGATGTATCATTACCTATTATTGCCATCAATAAATATTCACACCAGGAAAAAAGTTTTCAGTCATGCACTAAGATTATTTATTTAATTGACTTATATATAACTTACCCCAAATTGAAAACCACCATCTCATGCAAAGAGTACACACTGTCTAAATGTTAAAAATAAACTTTACCTGCTCTCAAGTGTCCAACTACATCTGCAAGGCTACCCTTCTTTACTTTGGTGATGAAGGCACCAAGACGTCCTAAATCAGTCATTTTTCCTCCAACAACCTGGACAATAATAAATTTATAAGTTCCCAAAATTCATATCAAAACATAAATTTATTACTTTGATGAATTACTCCTACAGTCTCTTACAATGTATTTAGGATTGAGTGTAGGTACATTAATAAACTGAAATATATTTTGATTAAATGAGTGGCAGTATGTTTTTTATTTTTTTTTATTTTATTTTATTATTATTTTTTTAAGTAGGCCCCCAACGCAGGGCTTGAAATCATGATCCTGACATCAAGACCTGAGCTAAGATCAGGAGTCAGACACTTGAGGCATCTGGATGGCTCAGTTGGTTAAAAGTCTGTCTTCAGCTCAGGTTGTGATCCTGAGGTCCTGGGACAGAGCCCCGCTTTGGATTTCCTGCTCAGCCAGCAGTTTGCTTCTCTCTATCCTCTTCCCCAAACCTCTTGCTGTGCTCTCTCTCTTTCTCAAATAAATAAAATCTTAAAAACAAGCCAGACACTTAACCAACTGAGCTACACTGGCATGGAGTGGCAGTGTAGTTTTAAAAAGAAAATATCTCATTATGTTTGAGATGATCCTGTGTCCTAAGGAAGTTCATATACTGATTACTTATATTGACCTAACAATATGCAAGGGCACCATGAATAATGTATATCCTTACAAGACAAGTGCCAGGTCTTCCAGACTTACTTACAGAAGTGTGTGACATAGTTTATATTAGGATTCATTTTTCTTTATCCTCAAAATTCATGCCAACCATTTGAATTATAGTTCTATATGCACATGATGCACCACTGCCACATAAGTTCTTTAACTCTTTTGTATACCTTCAGTACAATATAGACCTAAGACATAATGACTATAGATTCAAACCAAGAATATGCTACTTTGGGGAAGCAATTCACCATGGTATAATGAGGAATAGCCTAAGTTTATCTCTGCTATTGACCATCTTCATTCATGACTTCATCTGAAATATGTATGTGTTCTAATCTAACTCTTGAAGTCTGAGTTATTTTACTAAATATTTAACACTTTTACATAGCTTTTCTACTGTAACTAAAATTACATACATCTGAAAGTTTCTAAATTTAATTTTTCCCAATGCAGGTGCTAAGTATGTATAATTAAAAGTGCAGGGCAAATTCCCAAAGCTTGAGGTTGATCCACAATTCTTTGGGACATGCTCATTAGTGGAGGTAATCAGAATTATCTCATAGCAAGAGAAATTAACGGTAATAACTGATGAGGTGATATGATGTGCATTAACTGAAGAAAAGTTTTGGTTGGATTAATAGTCAATGGTTTTGAAGAAGTCAAACTATCACACAACAATAGTATAATACATTGGTAAATAATTTTAAAGCCCAACTTTGAATGTGTTTCTAAGTTTCTGAAAGCAAATAAAAACCATGTGATATAATATATACATGCAAACATATAAGATAAAATGTATACATATATTTTTTCGATAATAAAACATAATTTTTTGCAGTGGGAATCAGTTAATATTTTTAAAAGATACATTTTACTCTTTTGGTATTACCATAAATTCTATTATACTTAGGAAACAATCTCTTTAATGATATTTTATGTTGCTTGTCAAGATATAATAAAATTATGCAGTTCACATTATCTAACTTTACTATCATCCATTAAAATCTTTTTAATGTAAAAATTGTCCTTGAACTTTATACTCAGATAAAAATTCTTTATTTTCCTCTATTTTATGGCAGTTTCCTAACACATCTGTATGCCATATTAATAAAATGATTTTGAAATATTAATCCATATAAAACACTAAATCTATCATTAAGACTTCAGTATATTAACAAGATATATTCACAAGAAGGACTTTATTTTGGAGAAGAGAGGAAGATATTTAAAAATCAGTTAGAAACTGCTGAATGCAACCCATACTGTGATCCGCCCTTAAGAAACACTTTAAACCAGCATACTTACTTTCAGACCCAGTAATGCACCTGATTCTTTGGGCATGGTTGTTCTCTTGTTAAGAATAACACGTCCAATTAATCGGTCTCCTTCTTTAGATGGCTGCCACGTTACAGGATGCTATTAAAACATGAATAAAGTTTTTAAAAAGGTAAGTTATTTTCTTTCCTATAGACATATAATTATTGGTTGTAGCAGGATGTTATTTCCTCAGGTAAAGGCTCTCTAGAAGGAAATCTTTATTCTGGTGGGTTCTACCCTAGGCTTACAACAATTTGCATTTACAGCTACATTTTATTTGTAGTAGACTCTTAAACTAAATAGTTCTAAAAGTATCAGCAATTAAGTAAATCTCTAAAAAATTGTTCTGAAATGAATTAAATTGAAATTTAAAATATATCTGCCTATATAAAGAAAAAATGATTCTGTATTTTGAGTTGTTAATATCATTAACTAAATAATATCTAATTTATATATAGTCATCAATTGTTTTTTGATTAAATTTAAAATTTATTAAACTTATTCAGTGATTTTTTTTCCCTTCTAAACTGCATTGCCAGGATGCCTGGGTGGCTCAGCGGTTGAGCACCTGCCATTGGCCCAGGGCGTGATCCTATAGTCCTGGATCGAGTCCCACATCAGGCTTTCTGCATGGAGCCTGCTTCTCTCTCTACCTATGTCTCTGCCTCTCTCTGTGTGTGTCTCTCATGAATAAATAAATAAAATATTAAAAAATAAACTGCATTGCCTTAAATTGCAATGAATATTTTCTCTCTTAAAATGTACATATAATGAAAAGGAGTAAGATTGTCATCTATCATATATAAAACACAGGACTATGAACAGCACATATCGTCCCCAAGCTCCAAACTTTCACTTCCCAGAAAGCTTACCGAACTAATAGGTGATGTTTCCCGGCTATGCCACGTAGCAGGATCCAACCAGTAATAATCCAAATCACCTGCACCACAGGAAAAAAATTAAAAGTGTTTAAATGTTTTAAAGTGGAGAATGTATCATTTTAAGTATGACTTCTTCATCTATAAAGCAAAGGGTTATGAATACCATAATCTTCAGTGTGTACATCCCAGAATGATACACCCTTGTATTGCCAAGGTGTGACCTGAATCCTTGGAATGGATGTGTTATAAATGCGCTTAATACTACATACTACCTTTTATTTTCATTAAAGAAACACACATAAAAAGTACTGAAAGAACTGGATTAACCCATTCCACTTTCCCTCAAAAGACTAACTATACCAAGGCATAGCCTGCCATCTAGTGATAGTGGCAGAAATTATATTCATTGAACTAAGTATTAAAACTTAGTGTCTCTTTTTCTACTCTTCTGAACTATATCATATCCTTTCAAAATTAATATTTGGTCTCAATCCTCTTCCCTCATCAACTGGCAATAGGGCATACATTTTAGAACATAGTGTTTAATAAATTAAGTATCAAGAAGAACTTTTAGCAAGAGTACAATACAACGAACAGAAAATTCAATTTTACTAAGCCATAAAAAAGACTTTAGAAAACTTTAAAAATACTAATTTTGTAAGCATGAGCTTATGAAACTTTAATTTTCATTTTTTTGGCTTAAAAATATAATGCTAAAGAAAGGGCCTGAAAAAAAAAAGAAGACAATTAATGGAAAGCAGCAGTGCTTTCAGTATTTGCATAGGAAGAAAGGCCCGTATGGCCTTTGAATGTGAGAATAAATGATCTTTTACATTTTTTTAAAATTTTTTTTTCATTTATTTATGATAGTCACACAGAGAGAGAGAGAGGCAGAGACATAGGCAGAGGGAGAAGCAGGCTCCATGCACCGGGAGCCTGACGTGGGATTCGATCCCGGGTCTCCAGGATCGCGCCCTGGGCCAAAGGCAGGCGCTAAACCGCTGCGCCACTCAGGGATCCCATCTTTTACATTTTAAATGTTAGATTAAATACATGAAAATTTTTCTCTTGATGGATCTTGAAAGAGAAGATGATTAAGAAAGTGAGTCAAGCATGCCAACTAACAGAAATCTAGCTTAATGTTGGGAAAATGTGTCTGGCTGATATCTGTGAAGTACATAAGCAAAGAATTGCATGTAGATGACAGGCATGGCAGATATAGGCATTATAACAGAAATGTGATAGAAAATGTAAAAATGATTAAAATCCACAGGCATAAAGAAGTCTATACATTTAAGTTTCTTAGTAGTTGCTTCTCTTTTCCTTTTAAATAATATCTTAGAAAGGCTGAAGGGAGAATATTATATATACTGCAATAAATACTAAAATGTTCTTTAAATATGTCATGTACATGGTAGTATATTCTGGGAAGGAGTAAATACTAGAAACTGCATTAGCAGAAACTATATTCTATTTCTGTTTCATACAGAGTACATACCCCTTTCAAAATCACATACTTTAAAATGTGTACATGGCTTGGTGGCAATGATTATAGATTTCTGCTCTTCTTTTGGATCACCTCAGTTAATGGAATATAAGGAAAGTTGTAAAAGGTTTTTTTTTTATCCTTTATTTTTACTGTTTGTAAAACGTCATGTTTTTTACGAAAATTTTTTCTTTGAATATAGTTGACATACAATGTTAACATTAGTTTTACATGTACAACATAGAGATTCAACATCTCTACACTTTATACTGTGCTCACCACAACTGTAGCTACCATCTGTCCCCATGCAACACTATTATGGTACCACTGACTGTATTGCTATGCTGTACCTCTTATTCCCATGACTTATTCATTCCATAACTGGAAGCCTGTATATTGCACTTCCCTTCACCCATTTTGCTCATCCCCTGCCCATATATTTATTTTTAAAGTTGTTTTGTCTTTAGTATTATGATACCATTCCTCTTGAAAGAAAAACTATGTATCATACTATAAAATTGTAAGCAGTTTTAAGTAGTAACTACAATTATCATTCAAAAGATTGTAACAATTCACAAAGCTTTTCCCCTAAGAAAGTCTGATGACTTCTTTTTTTTTATTTTTTAAGGATTTTATTTATTTATTCATGAGAGACACACAGAGAGAGAGAGAGACAGACAGACAGAGAGAGACAGAGACAGGCAGAGGGAGAAGCAGGCTCCATGCAGGGAGCCCGATGCGGGACTCCATCCCAGGGACTCCAGGACCACGCCCTGGGCCAAAGGCAGGCCCTAAACCACTAAGCTACCCAGGGATCCCCAAAAGTCTGATGACTTCTTAAATGCTGACTCATTTTGAAATACTGTGATAAATTAATAAAATCACCGAGATTTGTGGGGCTTAAAGAAGAAAATTAGTCATTAAGTTGAAAGCTTAGCTGCTTTGAAAAATCTTTGAGGTTAAAAATATGACAAAAATCCATCCCATTTTAAAGACTCTAAAAGAAGTTTTTTGTATTCTTCAATAACTTAGATATTAAAAACTGTACTTCTTGTTGGTATCCTTGTCTGGCTCATGCATCAACTCCTTGTATGGTGGTTCACTCTGTGTCTCAATCATCTTGTCCTAATTAAATCTGGATATAGATATCTGATGAATATTTCCTGTGCAAAAAGTGCTCCTTATACACAAAAAACCAAAGGCTTATGTTTCTAGTATGTTTTGGTGAGGATACTGAGCACATTTTAATCTAAAAACAATGCTTTCAAGTAATGGTATCCTATCATCTACAACCTTTATATAATAATGATCTTGAGGGACACCTGAGTGGCTCAGTGGCTCTGCCTTACACTCAGGGTGTGATCCTGGAGACCCGGGATCGAGTTCTGCATTGGGCTTCCTGCTTGGAGCCTGCATCTCCCTCTGCCTGTGTCCCTGCCTCTCTTTCTGTCTCTCATGAATAAATAAATAAAATCTTAAAAAAATAATGATCTTGAATGGAGAGTCTAATTTAATTGGTTTAATGTGATAATTTTGGTCATACATAGTACTGTTCATATATACTAAAACTGCTCCTAAATCTAAATTAAGAGGTCATTCAGTATTTTGGTATACAATAATATTTGTATATATTTCAGTATATAATTATACTTGCTTCACATTCTGAACAGTTTCTAAGAATTTTCTTATCACAAACTTCATCATCAGTCATTAAAATATAACATTTTTGCTTAAAGACTTATGAAAAATAAATTCTAAAATCTAAATACGTAGTTTTAAACTTATTTTTCTTCTTTCCACATAATTACTAAATTTTAAAGATATTATTGATTTTTTAAGTACTGTAATTTGTCTTTATAAGTCACATTTCTCTATTATTAATGGACTAGGCAACATTCAACAAAACTTCCTCCTAAAATATTCAGAATCCAGTATTTCATTAATATAAAACATTTTCCTTGATTATTTTTCTAATAGGTGATTAAAGAGATTGGTTTCCAAGTAGCATGACTACAAAATGATAAATTCAGGGTATTTGCTTATGGACTGAATACAAAAGAATTTTGGTTCTAATGTTCAATATAACTAACTATAAAGGAACAAATTTACTATTATCACTAATTTAGATCCAGGGAATATATCAGATGCTTGAGTCTACTGAAATTGTTTGAGTTCATAAACAGCTGAAGTTCAATGAAGTGTTATAATTTTAAGTATTATTTTTTTAAGACTTTAAAAACAGACTTTTATCCTATCCCTTGTGAAAAAAGTAGTTAATTAAACTTAATAAGCACTCAACTTTCACTGAAAGAATAAAAGTCAGCTAAATGACTCCTGAACCTTCTGTAAAGAGAACTTATCCTAACCCAAGTTATTATGATTAGAGAACGTAACAACAACAAAAAAAGAATGTAACAATGTGTAAACATGTGCCTCTATGATTTAAAACTTTTTATCTTACTGTACTTAATGTCAAAGCAAAATGGGTTCCAATAGGATCAAAATCAGTTGAACAAAAATTCTTTCTAAATTATACAAATGCATGATAATGTAGGAGTATATTAAAACCATAAAGATAAAACCATAATTCTGTTTTCATACAATAAATACCTATCAATTTACATGATAATTACACTTGACCAAGTGGAATGTGTATCTAATGTATAGGTAGTAAAGGAAAGGTTATCTACACCAAAACCTTTAAATATTAGAAAATTTGGATTTCTTTTCCATTTCCAGAAGAAATACACAGCATATTTTTAACCTCATTATAATGAATGATGATAAAAGATGGGACTGAAACAGATTCCAAGATTGACTCACAGTAATTGTGCTACTTGTCATCTCAAAGAAAATTATTCTTCCTATATAGAACAGATTGTTGGTATCCAAAGAAATTATAAAATTCATAGTCCAAAAATCAGTAGAATCATCCTTATCAGAGATTTCCTGTGCCTCTTAAACTGTTTCCCTCTTTTATTTCTATTTATCCTCTGTAATAGGATGTGTGTTGGGACTAAGTAAAATTAAATAAATCCTAATATAATTTATTATAGCACAGCACATAAATTAAAATACTTGGTAAAAATGTTTGTCGAACAGACATTCATGTTGAATAGATACGCAGTGCACACACAAAAACCAACTCAAGTTCCAAGAATGAGTTTTTACTTTGAGACAAGGTGGGGTATTTTTACACTGAGTACCATGGTTAACACACAAGTTAATAAATACTGCTTTAGTTATAACGTAGTGAAAATGTTACACATATTAAATCCTTTTATTTTACAAAGGCCTACTTTTCATAAATAGGAATTGATATCCAAAGTCTAAGAATTGAGAAAAAAATCTTAATTTCTGATTAATATAATGAAAATACCATTTTGAAATAATTTCCTCTTATTTTAGAAGTTTATTGCAGATAGTTCCATGCCTATAAAAGTCAAGTGTGACTGCTCCCACCTCTAAGTTAAAAATGACAGTGGAACTAACTTTGAAATAAATAAGCAGTAATTTGCTATACAGCAAAGTCCTAGAAAGCCTAATTTTACTTAGGTTAAATTAGCAGTCAGGGATAAGAAACAAATATTGTTTCATAGGTCTTAGAATCCAGGCATTAAAATAAAATGAGAAGATATACTTGCAAAATTTAATAATTAATCAGTGAAATATTAAAGCCTATAAATAAATGTAAATACTATGTATATGCAAAATCAATATCAGTATAAGTCCCTAGAATAGTAAAACACTTTTTGGTGATTTCATTTAGTTTACTGAACACAAATGTTCACTCCACAATTTGACAGCAAATGCTGCATAATTAAGGAATTTGTGTCAGTTGAGGCATGGCTAGAGGTATCTCCACAGCACTGGTCTTCAGCAAGAACTTCTTCAAAAATTCTAAGTAATATAAATTCCAAATTCCGGTTTTGGCCCAGGACACACACACACACACACACACACACACACACACACATACACAGAAGGTGCTATTTGCTGGAAGAATTACATTATATCTAGCCTGTAGGGATTTACTAGACTGGCTGCTCTCTGTATACTTGTCATAAGTTTCACTTTCAAAATTCCCCTTTGTTAACAATGTGCTCTGCTTCTATCAGAGAACCAATAATACCACTCTTTCCCTGGTATAAGAGTTTGATGGTTCAAATAAATGCATTCACTATTATTTATTAAGTTAATGATGTACAAAGATGTTTGTATTCAGAACCCATTTATACTCAATAGAACCTCCAGAGCTGAACTACCTCCAAAGAAAGATGAGATATTTGTGTAAGGGCCTGTAGTGCCTTCTCTGTTTAACACTGTTAGGGACCAACAATGGAGGCTTGGTAGCTCATCTAGAATTTAATTAACATATTTGGTGGAGCTAGTACTTCTCTGGTTATTATGTGTACTTTTTGGTGATTTTGAGTGCTAATGGAACACCAACACGATTACCACACAATTTCTACAAAGCAGTTTTATGGAACTCAGAATCAACACTTGTAACTGAACTCTGAGCTCAGGCATTCAGATAATCCCTCAACCTCAGAGTTAACTCCTATAGAATCCTATTGCTCTTTTAAGAGTTATCTGAGATAAAGTACATGAAATTGCTTTACAAATTATAAAGCACCACAGAAATGCAAGTTGTCATTAGAGTGTAAAAATATTTACTAAAACATATTTCCAATAATAATACTGATAAGCACCTCTGTCAATTCTAACGCCAGGTAAAAATTAAGGAACTGTCCCCATAGTTTACTTATTTGGAAACTTGAATAATCAGAGAACTTCACTCTATTTTAATTCTTCTATTAATAGCATTATCTTGTATTAGAAACTAATAATTATGTTTTTTCTTATAAAACATAAAAACTAGCTTTCGTGTAAAAAGAACATTTTACTTAACATTAGAGATTTGTGACTCTCTTCCTAACTCTGCCATATTCTTGATAATATACCTTCATCTCTATAAACCCTGTCCTCCTCTATAAAATGGGGATAATGCCACTTTCTTGCAAAAGTTTCATGATGATTAAATGAGATGTGTCAACTTCGTAAATTATAAAGGACTTCAGAAATAGATTTTATTATATAACTACACAACTGAAATTAGGACTATGAAATCATGGTGTTAGAGTTCACATTTATAGTTAATTAGCTATAACTAAAATATACATAATATGAGCAATCTCTGCAAAATATGCTCTGCATTAGGCTTAGAAAGATGTTAGTCACTTTATTTACAGAAATTAATTGGCCTGATCTAAAACAATTGCTCAACTATTCAGAGTGAATGAGTATTTCTTTAATACGAATTGATGAAGGATGAGGAAAAAGGCTATCACATATAGAAAAAGTAACATACATCTTCCTGTTAATTTCCATAAAGCCAAGGGTAGCCTAAGGTATTAAGAAAACAGTTGTTTTTACAGTATTGTCAGGTAATCTACACATTAAGTATATAGATTAACCTCTATCTGGACAGTGAAGCAATTAATTTGATCAGAATGCATAATGTATCCTTAATGTAAAAATAAGTATTTCATCATTTCTTCTTTATATGATCATGTTTTAATGTGGAAAAATAAAATACAATGTATCAGCAAAATATTTGTGATGAATTACTCTGAATCATGAAACAGGTAGGCTATTACATTCCTTTATACTTTTTTTCTGATGATTCAAGATATCCTTGAAAAAGTTTCCTTGAAACCAGCTTGTATTATACCCTAAAAATTATTAGGTATGGACTTTAGTTATGGAATACATTTTAATATTTATATTCTAATAAACTATAAGCATCCTAACTTCCTAAGATTCCTTTTTTCAGTTTATACTCCCAGCCAAATTACCCAAATAATAACAAGACTGATGGTCTTAAGAAAACAATTATAAGTTTAAAGATGTACTTGAGTCATCCCGAATGATGGGGCTTTGGAAAAGCACAGAAAATTTTGTGGATTTACTTAAGTAAGCTAAAAGACATTCAGAGGTAAAAAGCTATCTGAGATACTTAACACTGATCATCAACTCAATTTTTCCTAGTTTTGAAAAGAATATAAACTTAGATTTTTGAGACCACTTCAGAGTTCAGAAACACTTCCAAAACACCACTTCCAAAATGAGCATCGTGATGCTTGATGACATCCTTATTTTTAATCTCTGCACTGACCTGATGCTGCAGGCCTCAGAAGAAGTTGACTAATTTAAACTCCTGAAACAACAACAAAAAACCACACACACAGTCACACACACACACCTTTATGCCTTCGAATAATAAGGATGTTCATCGTCTTCAGAAAATCTAGACCAGACTATATTTATTATCTATATTAAACGACAATAAAAATTATCTACAGAAAAGTCTAAGATTACTGATGATAGGGCAAAAAGATGTCTACATATAATAATCTAGAAAGGAATAAATTTCATGTATAAATATGGTTTGAGGTCTAATGACTGAGAAATTTTTTTCTCAGAATCTAAATATATAAGAGTAAAGTACCCTGGATAGCAAAGCACAAAATTAACAGTCTTATGGAAACCTTTCTTTTTTTTCTAACACAATGACTCTACATAAATAAGAATTTGGAAGTGCTGCACACAGGAGGGAAATATTTTACTGCAACTTTCCAACTGACCAGGCTTCCACATTGAGACTGAGTATTCCATTCACGTGGGAGAACAGGTTGTCACGTGCAAAGCCTCGGAATAACCAGCCAGGAAACCCTGTGGAAAAAATCGGGGTTTATACGTTTTCATTGTTTGGGGACTGGACGTTAACCACAGGTTTAAGAAATTGTAGTGCTGGGCAAGTTCACAGCAGAGACATTACCAGAAAGCACTCTAGATGTAAATATCGTTGATAAAGGAAAATGTTAGTCTTTATCCAGACCTCACACCCAGGCAAAACTAGCAAAACAATATTAATTTGCAATAATAATTCTGAATGTCAAATCAACTTCTGCCAGCCTCTACATCCCAAAGACATGGAAATGAAAAAATACAGAGATTGATACATTATCACAATTTTAGTGATATAAATAACAAGAGTAATAGTCAAATAATGATAAAGATGAATTCCAAGGGAACACAGAACAAAATGGAAGAACTTAGGGAATGATACTGTTTATCATTTAAAAATATGTAGTAAAATTATAAATTAGTAGGAAATAAATATACTCTAGCAAACAGTTTTGGTAATATAAACAGATGTTTCAAAATCAGAGTCTATCAAAGAAAGTTACTGTAAATATGTTTTTTCCCCTGTTTTTATTTTATTTTTTATTCACTTGTTTTTATTTTGGGTATTCAAATAAATAATTTCTAGATATATTAAAGAACATTATATATATATTTATTATATGTATTATAGTTATATATTATATATATAATTATATATATATATGATTCCTATACTGGCAGTGGGAAATTGCTAGGCATAGAAATTTGGAGAATATTTTACACCTCAACATTGTTATAGAGAAAAATGTGAAGTATCCATATTTACAAACTTCCAAATTATGGTACAGGAAAGCAGATTGCAAAATACTGTCAGATCACTATCTAAATCTCTGCCAAAGGGCAAAAGTGATCAGACTGTATTGTATAAAGCTTTCAACTATACTCAAACTCCATATGATGGAAGATAATCAGGCAAGAGAAAGCACAAAAGGAAGGAACAATATTCACAATGCATTTAGATCACATATACATTTATCTTTATAAAGCAAAATATATTAAGGTTGGTCAAATATTAACCTATTGACTCAAGAAAGGACTTCTCTTCCAGAGTTCCTAAACATTTAAGGGTTGAATAAGTGATTCTAAAATTATGTTTCCAAAATAATAATTTCAAAATAGCTTCACCTTAGATAACATTTTCATAGCAAAAACTGTTACTTTAAAAAATCAGAAGTCTCATTAGTCCAGACTTAAAGGGCCCAATATGATTTTTTGGCTGGGTCACAGGTACTCTGGTGAGAAGAATGAGATGACCTTCTACTCAGGAATGTAAGGCAATCCATGCCCAGTGTGCCTAGATGTTTAAATCCAAGATTCCATAATTACCTAGCTGCACTGAACTATTCCCAAGTGTACTTCAGAGAGAATATATTTTGGAATACAGTGTTTCTCAATATTTTTGACATGTTTTATCCTTGTGAGGGATATGCAGGAAGTCAACTTAGATATTCTAAAATCTAACTCTCAATTAATCCAGAGCATCACACAACCATGCACTTGGTCTACACTACATTTCACATAGTCCCTCCCCCATCTCCCCAACGGCCTCCATAGTTCCTTTCATATATTGTCCTTCAACATATGACTCTATGAGTCATGGTGATGATGTTACTCATATGGATCATGCTCTGATAATGATTATCTCTTGTGAACAAAAGAAACTTCCCTCTGTGTCACTCTCAGGAAAAATTTGTGTGCACTAGACTGGTTTATTTTCACGTTATGGAAGCTGAAGTTTTATAACTGATGGTACATTTATCAAAATATGTTAGAATGTTCATGGTTAAACCTGCAGCCTAATTTTCTTCCCTTATTTTTTCTTACCAATCTTTTCTACACATTTTTAACTTATTTCGTATGGCTATGCTTTTACATTTAGGTAGGTACCTTAAGTAACTTTTGATATTAAGGTAGACATTAAAGCAAAAATTAAAATAAAATAAAATTTTTATAACTCTATTTTCATTAAAATATAGAATTTTCCATCCATCACTCTCCACATACCTTTGATGCAATAAGAAACAACTTAACTAAAATGCAACTGATATACAGGCATGAATTTATCCACAGCTTAAACAGCAGATTGCAGAAAATAGCAAATTATCTCAGCAAATTATCTATTTGGAAATATTGCCAAAGAATGGAAAGCAAATGAAAAAAAGACTTCTAATCTGGAAATAAACAAACAAACAAACAAACAAATCTGAGCTCCTAGACTTTATTCTTCCGAAAGTCCTGGATCCTCACAATTTTACAGTCAAAATCCTGAGTTTTTCTGTTTTTCAACTCCACAGGGCCAGTGAACATGCATTGTGTTGGTAAGGACAAGCACACTAACAGCAATAAGAATTAATTCACAAGGAGAGAGAAAGGGAAAATTAAAAAAAAAAAAACAAAAAACAATTAAACAAACCGGTTAAGGATATACATGACCTCAACACTATGACACTTAAGTAGCACTAGAACATAACTGCACCAATGGGCAACATAATAACTGATGTCAAAACAATATACATTTAGGCAACAACCAAAAAAATTATTTTGTGGCATATAAACTTTTAAAAAAATAGAATGAAATCTCCTTTTCTGGTTTTCTGGTTTAATTTAAAACTAAAAATGAAAGAGTAATATACAATACTGATGAAAAAGATTTTAAGTAAAATAACAAACAAGTAGCATCAACAACAACAAGCTGGTTGGCAAATATTTGGCATGTTGGAAAATTTAGCTATCAAGAATTACGGACTTGAATCTGAGTTTTCACCATTTCAAAATTAAATCATTACTCATAAAAACAACAAAAAACAGACATGCAGTAATTGTTTATCAAATAACTGCTTTTGATTTATGATGTAATAAAGGATTCAATGAATGATAAACATTAATTCTTATTTTCTCCCTCTGAATGTTCTATTTCTTGACATTTTGTGAATTTAGTACAAGAAATGGGAAAGATAGAATTAATTGTTCTTTGCAAAACATACTATACACAGAGTAGCTGAAATGTCTTCTAAATATTCTTGATCAAAATTATTGCCTTTTTAAGAGCAAAGCAAACAAAACTCTTTCTAGGGGATTGATCATGTCACTGAATTAAATTGTGAAATTAACATCTATTTGGCGAAAAAACTGAAACTGAATACTGTTTTCACTGATATTTAAAATTTTCAATGACATTAAATCTGTCAATTATTCTTGAAATTCTTTTATGGGGCAGCCCAGGTGGCTCAGCGGTTTAGTGCCGCCTTCAGCCCAGGGCCTGATCCTGGAGATCCAGGATCGAATCCCATGTCAGGCTCCCCACATGGAGCCTGCTTCTCCCTCTGCCTCTCTTTCTCTCTCTCTGTGTCTTTCGGGAATAAATAAATAAAAATCTTAAAAAAAAAAAAAGAAACTCTTTTATGAAAAAAGACTAAATTGCTATTTCAACAATGTTAAAAATAATGATTTTTCAAATGTTTTCTAATGCAAATTTTACAAATCTATAACAAACCTTTCCTGATTAAGACATAATGATTTCATTCACAAAGACAGTAAATATCTTTAGGTAATTTCTCCCAATAATTAAGAGCACATTTAAGATTGATTGAATAATTCCAATGATTTTAACAATAACAATTATACTGCACCTCATTTCCATATATACCAACCCAAATTGAGTTATAATGTTTTCTGATCACAGCAAGAATGAGTTGGAAAAATGGATGAAGCCCATCATAAAGATCAAATAATTAGTGTGATTATAATAGTTCCAATATTAAGAAAAAAATCAGTTTACCTTAATCTTTCCCAAAGTCTCTCTTGGTTTGCCTCCCTCCCTGTTCTTATTTTATTTTTCCTTCTCATCCCCTATGTTCTTCTGTTTTGTTTCTTAAATTCTACATATGACTGAAATCATATTTGTCTTTCTCTGATTGACTTATTTTCCTTAGCATAATACCCTCTAGTTTTATCCATGTTGTTGCAAGGCAAAATTTCATTCTTTTTGATGGCAGAAGGACTTATTTTATATATACTTTAACTCAAATTAAAAGCTTATCTCCTTTTAAAAATGAAAGAGTCTGGGGACACCTGGGTGGCTCAGTGGTTAAGCACCTGCTTTTGGTTCAGGGTGTCATCCTTGAGTCCTGGGATCTAGTCCCACATCGCGTTTCCTGCATGGAGCCTGCTTCTCCCTCTGCCTATGTTTCTGTCTGTCTGTCTGTCTGTCTCTCTCTCTCTCTGTGTGTCTCTCATGAATAAATAAATAAAATCTTTAAAAGAAATAATAAAATAATAAAAATGAAAGAGTCTGTCAATAGACATCTCCTAAACTCAATCTTATTTCTTTCTATATGGCAAGACTGTAAGTAGTCTTTACTTTTCAGTAGAAAATGCTTATTCATGTTTGAAATATATTTTTAAAGAAACCAGGCTAAGGTAATTATTGCAACTCTATTCTAAGGAATAAATACTCATTTTTCAAATGACAAACTTACTCTAGCCTGGCTATTTGCATTTTTTACTGTTGAAAGGGATAAAAATAATGAAAGACAACAATTGCTAGCCTTTATAATTTCACTTATTACTAAGAATTTTTATAGTTCCATTCATTTTCCAAAGTGATACACTAATAATTTTGATGACAAAAAAATGACACACATACACACACACACACTCCAGATCTTTGGGCCTACTGTGGTCCTTTAACATAATTATCATTGCATCATATTTTACATCAAACATCCAGATATGCACTTAGTTCACAGACATGAAAACTGTACCCATTTCAGTTTAGTTTTATAAACCAGCCAGGCAAATGTGGAAACTACAAATGGTATATTCAAAGATTCTGTATAGTAAACTCAAAAGGGACAACTTCAAGCAAAAACTCCAAAGACAAATCCTTCTCCTCATTATAAACCACAGGTTTATCACTGTGAAGGATCTCTCAGATTAAATAGATATTTAGGGGGCTCTTATTCTGTGCTCAATTTTCCCATCACCTTCATGTTCTCATTGAATAGTTCCAATTGCAGTAAAATTTCATAGACTAAAATAAACCTTACATAGAAATCTCTATAAGTAAATGTCTGAGCTTGAACAAGACTAGCCTCTGATGTCAGGGAGTCATAACATATTTTTCCAGGATGCCTAATGTCAGAAAAAACTCTAGTCTCTGTTAAGTCATTCTGAACAGAAATAGCTCTAGCTGGCCCTTCAGGTACAGATGAAATAATGTGGGTCCCTATATAGTCTCCCACTCATCTAAATGAAAGCTTTCTATGTTGTATTTGAATTTTCTGTCATTTCTAGTCTCTTTACTTATATCAATGCATCTTATCATTTATTTACCTTTCAGAAAGTTAAGCTTGTGGTAGATTTTTTTACTATGATGTGGAATAACACCCCATGAAAAATTGAAACAGTAATGAAGTTGGGTTTTTGTTTGTTTTTTTAGCAATAATATTTTGAAGTGAGTGTTGGGTTTATTTACTCACTTCGGTCACTTGGGAAGAGAAATGGCTTACCTTCACATAGGGCAAGACTTTTCTACCATGGAATGCCAAGTACTTTTTTGTTTTTGTGATCTTTAAGGCAAACTTTATAATCTGAGTTATGTGAGCCCTTTTACACGATCCATAATTAGAGTTAGGGGATCCATATGCTCTTTAAAATTGTACATAAAATTTTGTGTGCAGTAAGTATTGTTTTGTGAGAGCCCACTGCTTCCTTTATTTCTCTAATGGGCCTATGACCACTCTCCAAATTACTAGCAAATGGTTGAAGAGTCTGGATGAAGGGGTGACTCAAACTAGGACACTGCTATATTGCCTTGGTGCTTTACCTTTAGCTCCCAGAATTATCCTCTTTTATAGGTCCTCAGGCTCAGCAGTATGCTTTCATTAAGAACCCTATTTAAGCTAGACACTTAGGAAATCAAGAAACCATACCCTGAGAAAATGAGCTTTATGATTATATACAGAGGGAAAAGAAATTCATCTCAGAAAGCACTTTCATGAGCTATCAGTACTCTAATGAATCATATTTTTGAAAAGACTTTAATATCAACAGGCAAGAGAAATACTATATATAGATGTGCTAAAATCTCTTCCCTGATGAGTTCCTTAAACAACTTCAAAGACATTGACTAAGAAGGAAAATATAGAAAAAAAAAACACAAACTTTATGTAATCTAAATAAACCATTAGAAAGCATAATCCTGAAATAAGAGTAAAACTTCAAAGTGGATAAAACAATTGTTCCAATTTGGACCTGCTTAGAAGTTAAGAACAAACTTCAAAGGCTAAGCATTCTCTAGAGAGGGAAAAACAAACAAATGAAATAACACCAACAAAAAATTGAAATTGCAAGACTAACAGCTTCTTGTTACCACAAAAAAGTTCAAAAGTCATTAATAGGTCTAAAATATCTGACAGGTGTTATACAACAGAAAACATGTTTGCTAGAACCTACATCTGTTAATCAATATGCCACCTTTTCTGAAGTCAGCTTTGAAATCTATTCAATATTTACAATTTATCAAATAAAAAATTTATTTCCCTGTAAAACTCATACAGCTCACACAAAACCTTCTTTGAAACAAGTGACTTACTAGGCATTTACAATTTTTGGTTGGATTTCTGAAGTGAACTGACCAACTCATTATATGATTATGACAATTACCTTCCTAAAGAGAAAAGATGGCCTACTTGAAGCAGGCTATCCAAAATCTAAACCCATTTCACTAGCCTACCATTTATCGGTGTGGAACTGAATAGAATAAAAGTCTTCTTGATTATTAATATTACTATAATTAGTAATTCTTCATTGATTTCTCTATTCTTATGATTGGACATGCTTCTAATTAATCTTCCAGGCCTTAGAAAATTGAGAAGAAATATTCATTTTATTTATTATTGACTCTCCTCACAGTCATTTTCCTGTAACCTCCTACCTGGATCTGGCTTTCCCTGGAGACTATCACTATCAGTGGGAAGATGGCATCTTGGAGGGACCTCTGTGCCCAGTCTGTCTCAGTGTCGGCATCAGGGCCACTCTGCCTCTGGCTGCCTTGATCTTCCCTCTGTTAAGACATGCTCTCAGATGTCACAGGTCACAGGGTGACTGCAGGCACAGGAAGCAGTAGGGACCCTGGAAATCTTCCCTTACCCCACTCCTGAAATGCTCCCCACTATAACCCCATCCTCTTTTGCTATGTGGATGCTGTTGTGACTGAAGTTTGTCCATTAAAGAGTTTTTGTGATATGTCTAGTTGATCCAAAAATAAAAAGCATATCATCATCTGAGAAAAAAAAAGATATCTAAAAGGCATAGAAACTGCCTGCATTGATCATTTCTTTAGGTCTTAATTTCATTATTGGGCCTCCATGCACAGGTAATTAAACCTTGTTGGTTTTCTTTTTTTTTTTTTTAATGTTACTCTGTCTCATGTCACTCTAATCCTTAGATCAGCTAGAAGAATCTTGAACGGCAAAGAAATTTTTTCTCCCCAACACTCTAGGATTACCTACAATATATATTTGCTGTTTGCTGAGATTAATTTTGTCTTTGTTTTCCAAATGACTTCCATCATTTCTCTAATAAAATTTTCCTCCAGACCATTCACAGGCAGTACTTCAAAATAAAAATATCTCCTTCTCCTGAAGAGCTTTTTAACCATGTGTTAATAACAGTATCACATAAAATCACAGAGTTTGAAGAGAACTAAGTGGGCAAGTTTCTGTATGATGATCATTTCACCAGTGAAGTTACTGCCTTCATACATGCATTTATAGAGACTGTAAAATCAAATAGACTGCTCCCTCAAAGCTAGATAATCAATCACATTAGTTTCATCTCATCTCTCAGGTGCAAATGTGGGAGCACGAACCATCATTGCTTCAGTCTTCCTCTCAAAATAGTGGGTGTCTATCAAGAAGACACAGTAAATATGACCATAAACATGAGATTCATCTTTATCAGATAGCAACCATAGCTACTCTGCAAGTATATGTCAATTCAAAATAAAATCCTCTGTCCTCTAGAAAGAACATATTTAGTTTGTCATGAATGTTAACTGGCAGTTGACAGACAACAATGTGATTAATACTTTTACAAGTAGAAGGTGGCTGGCTGCTTCTTTTCTTTTTATTTTTTTATAATAAATTTATTTTTTATTGGTGTTCAATTTGCCAACATACAGAATAACACCCAGTGCTCATCCCGTCAAGTGCCCCCCTCAGTGCCTGTCACCATTTGCCTCTGATCTCTTGGATTTTAAGCTTGTCCTCAGCAAGAAAGTGAACCTCTTGAAAGTCATTTGCCGGGAAGAGCAGGCAGGCACTCTCCTTAGCTGCTCTCAGCAGTACTTGCTGTACCTGAGAGGGAGCAAGGGAGTAGCCAGGCAAGCTCGTGTCCCTGGCAGGCTTTCAGAGAGTCCCAGAGCCTCTGCATCTAGGACCTTATCCTGCTGCTGCATAACTCGAGATGTGCCCCTTCCCCTCCGCACAGCTCCAAGGAATACAGTCTAACAGCAAATGCCCTCAGGACACCTCACATTTCCTCAATGCCAATTTGGCAAAATAGTTACAATGAAGCCATGAGATTTACCAGTTTAATTTAAAAGACCCATAATCTCCCCTCCAAAAAAAGCCTCAGCTGCTAAAACACTACACAGAAAAGACAAAAAACAAAACAAAACAAAACAAAACTCTGTTCCCTTCCTTTATTAAGAAAATGTATACCTTTAAAAATTTAATAACAGCGTCTTTTTTTACACAGAAATAATCATCAGACAATCCTGAGGCCCTGAAAAACATTGTGTCATTCCCACTGAGAATAACAGTAGTCTCTTTTCAAACAGGCAGAATGGAAACAAGGGCCAGGAGGGGTTGGTTACTCTGTCGTCCAAGGTCACATACTCAAATCTCTAACCTGAAAGACTGCATTTTCCTTTCCTTTTTTCTGTCTGGGCTATCTGTTCCCTATATCTAAACAGTTTTTCCTTTAGTCCACAGCTGAACATCACAGAAACACAGGCAATTCCGTGCTGTGCGCTAAAATCAGGACTGTTGATTAGGAGATACCAGGCCTTGGCAGCCTTTGTCTATACACTTTAAAATAACAATCTATACAGAAACTGGTATCTTTCTGTCTTTAAGAAGATTAAGTTCTGAAGCTTTCTAATTTTAATGAAATTCAGTAAACATGGAAAACAACTATCTTTGGTCAATCAGAAAAGGAAAATACATACTTTCTGAATTAATTGTGTAATATATATGTGTGTGTATATATATATCAAGTTAAAAATTAAATACTAAATTGTAGACAATTTAATGTACACTTCTATTACTTAAAACATAAACATGAAAATAACTTCATATAATGCAACTCAATGATCACTACTGTATTTTAAAATGATATATCTGTGTAATTGCATGTTAAAAGCAAACTATTCCTTATTCTATATTGATAGGCTCTAAATGAAGCATTTTAATATCTTACTCTTGGGATAATTAAACAATATATTCTATTAATTTTACATTTATGTATAAAATTAATATAGCTTAGTTTACCTGTTCCTGAGTGCAACGTATGAAGTAGGAGAAACTGCAGAAACCCAGCAAACATAACAGCAGCATCGGAGTGGTTAAATAAATGCTACTGGCATCAAATCACTAAATTCTAGCTAGCAAAAGCAGCAAATGCACAACACAATAAAAAAAAAAAAAAACACCAAAAATGCAAAAAAATGTTAAAATTCCCTGTGGTCCTTGCATTCTAAATCAAAACCAAAAAAATTTAAAAAGCCTGCAGTGTCCAACATTATACAACGGTGACACTAAACAAGGCCATAAGTGCTGCTGTCATCAAAACAGATCTCTGCAGTGTACAGATTCTCATTGATTACTGCATTAATCTATAGTGCTCTGTGCTATACTAAAGAGGTTCCCACTGTAGCAAATACCAAAGCTCTGGTAGGTCCGTAATTAACCATTTCCTGAAACAATGCACAGAAGATGTTACCTTCCTGTAGGCAGAGACACGAAATGAAACAAAATGTAATGCTGTGGTCCCTTAAAACTAGCACAGGAGAAAAGACTTAGGCATATGCTTGAAGAGCTCCTCCTATTATTTCCCCAGTGACATTGCACTGAGATATCCATGGGCTAAGATAACAAAGTCAAGCAGACCCCTGCTGGCTTGTGGACCTTAGAAAACGCACCTGAAATGATTTGGTCCCATTATCAATCACTGGCAATGGTCCTAACAAGCTCTGTGTAACAGATCATTTCCCCTGCAGTTTCCCTGAGAAATCTTACTCAGCCCAATGACAACTGGCACCAGGAGGCATAAACCAGGAATTCAGGAGTGATTGTTGAGAACACAGACAAAAGTGTTCCGGTATGGCCAGCCTAATGGTAATAGTGGCTCATCTCCAGGGGGCAAAAGAACAACTCCAGACAGGTTTTAACAGGAGTTGGGGAGGGTGTCCATATTATATTCAACATTTTAAATGTGCAGCTTTTTGATGATTGTAGAGTCACAACTCTGTCTTTTTTACCACGCACTCTCACTGAAGCATAGAATCATTATTCTCTGTTAGGTTGCTACATTTACACTATCAACCCCATATCATGTACTACAGAACAAAAGCAATAATAACAACCAAATTAGTTGATTTGAAATTATGTCACTCCTTTAAATTCATTTTTATCATGATACATCATTCTGTTTCCAGAGACAACAATGAAAAATAATACACTTCTCTAATTCACTAGGGAATATTATTGAAAAGTAGAAGCAGACTGCTTCTAGTTTGTTTTAGAAGATTAAATGATCAAATGATAATAGGGAGAGAATTAAGAACCATCTTTCATTTATTTAAATTAAATGCAGTGTTTAATTAAATTATACTTGTTAAAAATAATTATCTGATAAGAAAAAAATTAATACTGAACTATGGATCATCTCACCACCACCAAATCAACTGCAAAATATCAGCCTCACACAAAATAGCAAATCTGAATGTTTTCAACCCCTTAACAGAATATGTCTTTAGCCTCTATTTAGAATCTTTGCTTTTTCTTTACCCTAAACTTTAAAGTATGTTTTAAACTGGCTTAAGTTAAAGACTGGTCAAATTGTTGCTGGGAAGAGAGAAAAGGAAATAAATATCATTTGAATGATTTTTATGTGCCAGATATTGTGCTGTGTTAATTTTACATACTCCATGTAATTCTTAGAGATATATGACAAAATCAGTATTACTTATCCCATATTACTGATGAAGCTCAGAAAGGCTAATTAATTTGCCCAAAGTCACGTGAATTTGGAAAGCTGGAATTCAGATTTGACTTTATCTGACTTGAATGTCCATGCAAAAGCTCTTCATTACACCATGATATATAGGAGCTACTGCAATTATTCTGATGGATTACCTCAAAGTTAAAGTGTTAATGACTTGGTGTGGAAAACCATGGTGATGCAGAAGGGGCCTATAATCATCTACCTCTATATCCTACATTTGAAGCCAGTGAATATTTTCCAGAGCTGTTTATAGGACTGAAATCTTATCCTTGCTGAATTTAAATTCCTTTCACTATGGCACTGTCATAAGGTACACATAAGAATGTCATGGTCTAGAGACTGATCTACTGGCCCAGCAAGTATATTTGAAGATAATCTATGGAAAGAGAGTCCAACTTTCAACAATCAATTTACCAGTTTTCCCTAGGTCCAATGATACCATATAATTTTGTTTGATTGAAATGTAAGAATCTATGGACCTTATAGACCTATATGTAGGCTAAGCCAGCTAAATGAAAATATTTTAATTCACTGCATGTGACTATTACTGTACCTGAGTTTTGAGGTATTTTTTTATGTTTTCCTATTTTTTCTCATTTATTACCTGGTATGAATTTATTTCAGATTACAAAGTCATTTTGAATGCTATTAATCTAATATTCTTCTCTCATTTCATGTCATGAATTTTGTTAATTTGGTATAATTATCTTGAATTCCCTAAAGTGCCTCCATATGAAAAAATTAATCGAGTGGTAACAAATTATATTTCTAACAAAAGATACTTCGTAAACTGAATAAGGTCTCTGAAATGGTATACAAAGCTTTCATAACTTCAGAGTTAAAATACAGAATCAATAAAAGAAGGGGCTAATATCGATTTTATTTTAAAATGTCCTTTCACTTATTTCTGGGCATAACATACTCTAAGATTCTATGCACAGAATAGTGTCACTGAGGACATTGTTCATATAGGTAGAAAAAAAAAACCCTTCCATTTTTATCTTGTCAATTCAGAAATTTATATTAGTAATATTTACTTATTTAAAGCATTTCTATCACTGCCCATTTTGAACTACATATATCCCATCTTGGGGTTATAATATTTCAAAACCACTCACTCAGCTGTGATTCCACAGCCTTTCATAGACCAGCAGACTGATTTCCCTGGGGAGAGAACACATAAAGCCTAACATCAATTGCAATTTTGAGCTTGCTTCACATACACCATTTGACCTTGTGCTACTGTGGTACAGGAAAAGGCCTGTGTGGAAGGGTTTCAGCTCTTTTCAAGAACCCAGGACCCATTATTTTGAAAAATTGACACTAACTTCGTATATTTGGACTGAACTACCCACTAATAGATAGTTCTAATTTGTCAGGTATTTCTCACTCTTTGTATTAGCGTGGAATATACTGATGACAAAACAAAACTCATGCACAATTAAACAACTTGCTATTCCTTTTCCTTATTTTCAGAGAATATTGATGTTGTAATCTTTAAATATTTTGGGGTTGGCTATTACACAATAAATCACAAATGTGATTAATTATCTTACAGTCTTTAGAGCTAAATCATAAATCTAATCATCTCTTTTTCAGAGAAAAAGAATGAAGATAAAATTGGTAGTTAGAAACTTTGCTGAGAAAATGGAACAAAATCACTCCACACCTCACACACACAGAATGGGAATACTTACAGGGGAGAAACAGATACAGAGGGAGTATATAATATAGGTTTCTGTCCAACTCTTAAAAATAATGACGTGGGATCCCCGTGCCCCAAACTCATTGTTGCTTACCAGCACCTGCTCCTCGGACATCGACTGTTCTCTCTTCGGAATCAACGGACCTCACTTCTCCCCACCCTTCTGAAGAGATGGGTATCCCAGGTGCACACATGACAGCAACCTTGTAAAGAAATTCAGCCTGGGGATTTTTAGCTTTGCTTTTAAACAAATTCAAAATCTTATCTAAGAAGAGCACAGAGTACCTCACCCACCACTCCGCTTACATCATTGAACAACAGCACCAACCCATAGGTCAGGAGCAGCAGAAAATGGAAACTAAAAGAAAATATTGGTGTAAGCATAAGAAAGTCTCTTTGCATGACTGACTCAGGTCATTGCAGGCACTGTGCGGCTATGCAAAGGATCACTTGGATAAAATACCACACATAAGCCTCAGTGGGCCTGGTGGCGTGGAGACTGGTAGCATTTACTGAGGAGAAGCATATTGGCATCTCTGTTGGGTTTTAACCAGATCCACAGGATTCAGGAAATAAGCTCTCTGCCAGATGACACTATGCTCCTAGCCATTCCTTCTGTTTACTTATCCTCCAAATTGCTCTAACTAGTGGCCTTTCTCCTGCTGTGAGCTTATTTGTGGAGAGGGCTAAATAAAGGATTTTTATGACAGCAAAATGGCCATTAGCCCATACAATGATTTCTTAAAATATAACTTTTCTGCTTTTGTTTAGTACTATTAAAATCAATTAAATACGTTTCTTATTATTATATCCTTGGTTTTTGAAGAAAAAAAATGTTTTGTTTCTGGTGTGAATTTGAAATTGAGCTATCTTTGTACATATGTGCATGTTCTTTATATATTATTTTTCTCCTATTTACATAAACTATTAAAGGTAGATTCCCTCTTCCTATTGCTATATTTTCCTAGCAGAGGCAAATACTTTTAAATACATACATACATTTATATATATATGGAATTTTTTTCCTACTATATGTGACTTGGCACATTTCCAGACTATGTACCCTCTTTCAGATAGAATGCAAACTCTATGAGGAAAAGAAAGCAGTTATATTTTTCCTCTATCATAATGTAGTCTTCTCATTAAAACAAAGTTATATATATTTTAATGTAAACATATTACTTGGTAAGTAATGATTATTTTTTGAATTTCAATACAGAGAATGCTGTAAATAGTAAAAAAATAAGGTATGTATGCATGTATTTCACTCTTCCTAAAGCATATTCATGTACTTCAAAACAAATTTGAGAAGTGACCAGGATAAATAGCATTATGAGAGAATCAACTATTTACAGAAACAGACATGGGAGTGTATACCAAGACTGACTTGTCTAGAAAGTAAATTCCTAAATCACCAACCTAAGGCTTCCACTTCATCAAGACTTTATTTTCTAATTAAACTTCAGTATTAACAGAAAAGTCGGAAAGTACAGGTAAAGCTTATTACAACCAAGTGACAATACTGTTAATGTTGAAATATTAATCACATATAATACCCTGGAAATTATGGGGTTTTTCTTCCTCCACAGTCCTAGCAACTACGAAAAAAGAAATTTCATTTCAAATCACAAATCTCATACCAGTGCACTTTCAAGTAATAATACTATATTGAACTTCTAAGTTCCATATAATACATTTTAAGGAGAGTGGCACTGAAATACTAAAGAGTAAATATATATATTATTTCCTAACTCTCCTTAAATATTTGCAAAAGTTGAAAAAGATCTCTACTTGTCTATAGCTAACTCATCTATGTAGTGTCTTCTGCTGGTCACAATCATATGTTAAAAAAATACAAGGTATACCTCCACAGGGACAAATATACTAAGTAATTTTAAGTAATGGGGATATCTAGATTATAAACTCTTTTTTTGTAAAAAAAGATTTTATTTATTTATTTGAGAGAGAAAGATCAAGAGAGCATGCAAGCTGGGGAAGAGGCAGAGGAAGAGAGAGAAGCAGGCTCCCTGTTGAGCAAGGAGCCTGATGTGGGACGCAATCCCAGGACCCTGGGATCATGACCTGAGCCGAAGGCAGATGCTTAACTAACTGAGCCACCCAGGTACCCCTAGGTTATAAACTGCTGATGGGATGTAAATAAAGTTTCTGATTCTCTGTGAGACTACAGACTGAAGATAGTCCAGGTGGAAATAATGTGTTGCCACCATATCAAATGACTTTATCTACTTTGTGAGCCACACTGCATTGTATTAATATTTTGGCACTTAGATCAATGGCAGGACAAACTGGGCAAAAGAGGGTAAACGTATTGTCTTTCAGTCTATACATGTGTAAACTCTACAACATCTTAGTAAAATCAAGGCTCTTAATCTTCACAACCAGTAGCGTAATACAGTATTTGTGAAAAACTTATGGCATAAATACAAGTTCTGGTTCAAAGTACCTCTTATGAGACATTTTCACTGACTAAACAATCCACGTGGTTCTCTTCACTGTTTTTGACTTCCCTTCAGGAAGGGAAGGGAAGGGAACAGGAGAGTCCCACATTGGGCTTTATTCTATTATTTCTCAAAAGTTTTGTTGATCCCTGTATACATTTATAATTTCTTTCATCTAGCAAAAATTCTAAACACTGAATATACTAGGTCTAGAATAAAGAGAAAAAAGAGCTAGACCAGATCTCTTCCTTGAAGGTTCAGGTGCTATTATTATTTCCATACTACAGATAAAGAACCCGAGGTTTAGATATGCTACATGACATATCTAGTCCATGGCAGAGTAAAAATTTGAATTTAAAAACAATAATAATAATCAAAGCTAATCTTGCTTTAGATCACAATATCCTAAAGTATGGGAACTTTTACCTAGTATCAAGTACAAGACTGTTCTTGGTGGTTCATGATTGAGGCAAATGAATCTACACCAAGTAAAATGCACAGGATGCTATTTACTGGCTGAGGTCTTTCATGAGACTCTAGCATGGAGTCTTGCCTAGACCTCAGAACACCAGTTTATAGAAATATTAATGAATGGTTCTGAATGAAAGGTACCCTGATCAAATGTATTCAGGACATACTGTGTATTGTATTATTTTCTAGAACAATCACAATGCACATCACCTTTAAAGGTGGTGAAAAGTCTTTAATTAAAGTAATTTTGGCCAAAGTTAGCATCAGCCAAACTTATTTGAACACCCTTATTTTTGACAGAACACTTATTAAAACTATTATTGCTCTGCAGAAATACTAGATGGAGAAATGCTGCATTATTAATACTATTTCTTTTTATTTGTTAAGATATTGTAATGAAAAAGGGAGGGAAGTACTGGATTCTGTTTTATAGATTCAGAGTTGATTTTGAGAACCATATCGTTCATTTGGGTAGTTTCTGTAATAACAGGCACTGTTCCATATCCTGCTCTGTCACTGGGCTATCTGTGATTCTGCTGTCACAAAGCACCAGCTCAGCTATCCCTTTCTGACTGATATGGATATGCTTCTGGATCAAGGTCTTCCATTTATTCAATTCTACTGAATCACACTGAAGCAACTGTTCTGAAGGATCCTAAGCTAAAATAAAACAAACCAAACATAAAACAAAACACAAAGTCCAAATACATATTCTGGGAAATCCTAGTTTTATATATCTAGACATAGAATAAACCAATATTCGAAATACAACGAAGGACTCTGTGGAATAACAGAAAAGGTTAGATCTAAAGATATGAGAATGAATAAAATATAGATGGTCCCTGACTTACAATGGTGTGACTTAAAATTTCTCACCTTTATGATGGTATGAAAGCAATATGCATTCAACAGAAACCACAGTTTTAATTTTGAATTTTGATCTTTTCCTGAGCTAACAATATAAGATATGATATAGCCTCTCATGATGCTGGGCAGTGGCAGTGAGCAACTGCTTCCAGTCAGCCATGTGATCACCAGTGTAAACAACTGATGCACTTACAACATTCTGTACCCAATCATTCTGTTTTTTATTTTAAGTACAGTATTCAATTAAATGAGATATTCAGCACTTGATTATAAAATAGGCTTTGTGTTAGATGATTTTGCCCAACTATAGGCTAATTATATAAGTGTTCTGAGCATGTTTAATGTAGACTAGGCTAAGCTATGATGTTTAGTAGGTTAAGTATTAAATGCATTTTCAGCTTAATATCTTCAACTTATGATGGGCTCATTGGGATGTAACCCCATCCTAAGCAAGGAAGAATTGCATTAGGATTTGGGAAATTAATCTATTTAATTAACATTTTCTCCAGGATTGAGAGCTACTTTCATATCTTCAATTTCCTGAGTCATAAGGCTACAACCTATCTTATGTCAGATTTTATAGGTTTCTGACAAGAGTATATTGGATACTAGAAGACACTCTGGCTATAAAATGCCTAGCCTGAGAACGTTTGAAAGAATACAAATAGTCAAAGAATTTGTTGCTATCAAAGCACTCTGAAATTCTGAAATACAGGTATGGGAATTTCAGGCTATGGCAATGAAACCATTTAAAATATAAATGAATGTAAGCACCCTATTAATGTTGCTATTCTTTGTCTCACAGTGTATTAGAGGACAGGCATGTATGAAAAGGATAATTCAAGGAGAACTAGTCAGTACAACGTGCCTCAATCTGTACTGTCTTCTAAGCTAGGGAGACCTAGGGCTCCCAGATCCTGAACCAAACACATGGAGTAACTCAGTTGATACTTGGTATCAGAACAGCAGATATGCCAAAATGTCAGAGAGTGGAAGAATATGGGTCAGGGTGAGGTAGGGAACACTTCAGAATGGATCTTTTTAAGGAAATGAGGCGGGGGGGGGGGGATGAGTGAGCCATGAAAGGGAGATTAAAGAGAGAAATTTTTACCTTTATTAAGATAGGTCGGTATTAAGGATCGCAATTACTGTAAACTTGACTCACCTACCACAGAATGTTTCTCCAATTCATACCCTCTGACCTATTCTATACATGTTCTATAGGAGACCTAGCAAAGTAGGACAATATGAAACCGATTGCTTTTCATGGTGCTGAGATATTTAAAGGATAATCAAAAGCTAACCATTTCAGCCTAAAACATGGTGCAAATGCTTTAGCCATTACTGCATTTCTCTGTAAAAGACAGAAAACATGCTAAAAGAAAAAGGAATTCAATTGACAAAGCCAAAATTTTGGCACTCTGAGGGTCATTTCTTAGCATCTGTCTGTTCTTTGTAATTTAAGTTATTGATTATAGAAAAATGGGAAGGCTTTTGAGCTTGAAGCTAGATAGGAAAGATATTGCAGAATGAGGTATCACTGTACAAGGACCAAATTTAATGCTAATTTCTTGTCCTGGGATTAAATCATAATACAAGCAATATAAATTCAGCCTACAAAATCCACCTAAGGAACACAATGATATTTCAGTTCCTTACAAGAGATTGATTTTTCACCCAGGGTTCAGACAGAAAAAGTTTCCTCATTTATCTGAACTGTGTGAAATGTAATATTAATCCTTTCTATGTGGGGGAAGCACTCTGAGGGTGATGGCCTTATCCACAGATGTCAGTTCCAATTACCTGCTTCTTACAAGGCGAAACTGCCTCTGGCAGCCCTGTGTTGTTTAAAAACCCAAACCCCAGACATTACAAATTTTGATTCATCAGAGGTGTTGCTGATATATATACACTAAGGATCGGCTTTCTCCTTTCATTTCTGACTCTTGGAGATTTCTCTTTATGCAAACTCAGCTATACTTTTTTAAATAAACATTATATTTTCACCATTATAGGTTTTTTGCAGTGAAAATTAGTTTTGTTTGTTTTTAATTTCTTTAGCTTACACAGCCATGTAACTGTAAACAGGAAGTAGTTTCAAGTGGTATGATGGGTAACTTTTTCCTTTTTATAGGTTGGCAATTTAAAATCTCATTTATAAGTTCAAAAACCATTAAAGTATCTATTCATTTGTATTTATAGGATACAATTCAAGTAATGCTATGTAGTGAGTAATGATGACTTTTTAAAATTATCCTGTGGCCCAAATACATAGCTTCCTACAATCATGGACATGAGCTATTTCTTCATTAAGAAAGCAACCAATAAAAAGGCTGAGTAGAAACATTAGGCCACATATGATGAGACTTCAAACAGTAAGTTATTAAAGAGAGCACAGTCAAGGAGAGAGGGAAGATCACTTGCATCATATACAAACTAATTAATTAAATGCCATATAGAAACTTGCAGTTTCACTTCATTATTTCTATACTCCATTTATCTTTCCTATTTGTATCCGTTTGTTGTCTTTTTTGTTGTTATTATGTTAGAAGTACTTTTAAAACCTTTCAAGAATTAAATCTGTGATTTAATTTAAAACCTTTCAAGAATTAAATCAGTGATTCTTCAGTATAGGAGATTCCCTAAGTTCCACCTTAATTAATTAAATTTACAACCAAATCACATAAAAGGCCAGTATTTTTCCTGGTTTCTACTATAACTAAAGAACTGTGGTATACTGGTTTGTTTATTCGTCCTTCAATTTTTAAAAATGTCTTATTAAAAATGGTATATGTGCTCCAGGTCAAAGTAAAACACACATAAAATCCTCCCTCTACTCAAACACAGTACAATATTTATTTCAAACAATAAATACAATGCTACAAAGCATAAATAAGACAAACATAGAGCTGAAAGCTACAGAAACTACAGAGGTGAGTGGTTCAAGCTGTCGGATCCACTGACATGGAAACAAGTGTTGGGTAGAGGTGGCTGCTGCCAAGCTGTCCTATCCTGCTGGGAGAGAACACTCAGCCCCTGACCAAAGTCCTCCCAGTTAATGGAGTTCAAAGCACCTCCAGTCAACTTCCCAGGATTGCTGCCTGAAAGCTGCTCCATCTCTGTTATTCACAAAGCACAAGAAACTGGGCAAGAGAAAAAGCCTCTGCTATAAACTCAGTTGAAATGTCATTCAAAAAATGATAAACTAATATTTATTTTACTTCTGCTAGACTCTCATGGAAAGAACTAATAAAAAAATATGTTCTAACAAAAAGAAAAATGAAGGCAGGAAAAAAAGGGAGATATAGAAAGTAGTTATAAACAATGAAATCGGTAAATCATGGTAAACATGTTGGTAAATCTAAATCAGTATTAACTACAGAAATAATGTTAACATTTATTTATATGTTCAAAAACAAGCTGGGCCCTTCCAGATAACAGTAATATTGAGGATAGAAAGAAAACAGTAAACTGTGGAAGAAAGAGCATGCTAAAGTCCTCTTTCATAGAAGACTCTAGAGGACTTTCAGATTTTGCTAAAAAAATTGTAAAACTAAGTACTGCACTGAAAACTTAAGTTTTGCATTTAAGGATAGAAAAAAATATATAATGTCCTAAGCTCTAAATTAAATGAATAGGCTCAGAAAACAACTTGATCAATCTAATGGAAGGCATGAAAAGAGAAAAAGAAAAGCAAACAAATAAATGGTAAAAAGAAGATGTGGTTTATGTATACAATGGAATATTACTCAGCTATTAGAAATGACAAATACCCACCATTTGCTTCAACGTGGATGGAACTGGAGGGTATTATGCTGAGTGAAGTAAGTCAGTCGGAGAAGGACAAACATTATATGTTCTCATTCATTTGGGGAATATAAATAATAGTGAAAGGGAAAATAAGGGAAGGGAGAAGAAATGGGTGGGAAATATCAGAAAGGGAGACAGAACGTAAAGACTGCTAACTCTGGGAAACGAACTAGGGGTGGTAGAAGGGGAGGAGGGCGGGGGGTGGGAGTGAATGGGTGACGGGCACTGGGTGTTATTCTGTATGTTAGTAAATTGAACACCAATAAAAAAAAAAAAAAAAGAAAAGTCAAATTAAATTAGCACAAAAGAATATATTAATGGTGGAGGGATTTAAAAATATAAAAAAGACAAAAAATAAAGAATGCATTTTATTTTACCATCCAGATGTAAGTATAATCAACATTTCCTTTCAGTTCCTTAGGTACATATATATTTTTTCAAAAACATATGATATAGTATATACACAATTAACAATGCCTCTCAGCCATCATAAATATATTTTATGCATAAAGATAAGAATATATAACAAGTTTTATGGCTACACAGTAGTCCTTTAAACAGTGTCCTTTAATCAGAAAATTGAGCTAGCTTCCAATTTTTACATTATAAACACTGTTATAATAATAAATATTTACCCATATCCCTCACTAAGAGTTTATTCTGCCAAGATACTTTTGGGGTTACAATCGTATTTTATAAACTATACATAAATAGGTCAATTAGAGGTAAGAATTCTGGCTATTAAATAATTTGACAGTTTACTCACAATTAGGCTACAATTTCTTATGTAATTTTTATTCCAATCATCTAGATTGAGTTTGAGCAATTCCAATCACTATCCCAAGTGCCCTAACTCATTGAAAAATATAAAGCCTTAAATGATGATACTTCCTTTACCTTGTGGCTTCCCACAAGTTCTTTTTTTTTTTTTTTAAGATTTCATTTATTTATTCATGAGAGACAGAGAGAGAGAGAGAGAGAGAGGCAGAGACACAGGCTCCATGCAGGGAGCCTGATGTGGGACTCGATCCCGGGACTCTAGAATCATGCCCTGGGCTGAAGGCAGGAGCTAAACCGCTCAGCCACCCAGGGATCCCCCTTCCCATAAATTCTTAATCTCTAACTTAATTCATGGCTTCCCAAAGACACTGTTCTCTCTGGAACCTCTTAAACCTAATTTAGAATTTTGGGGGGATTATACCAATTAAATTTTCAGCTCTTTCCTTTATGATCAGTTCAGCTATTAGTCAGTTCTCCATTTTCACTACTATTGCTGATGCTACTGATGCTGTTTTATTTCTTTTTTAAATCTAATGGCAATTCTTTACTGTAATTCATACTATAACTTCTGTGGATAACTGAATTTTTTTCTCTTTCATTAAAATATACATAAGTTAATATATAGTTGTAGTAATATTGTGGTTTCCTTTTTATAGTTCAAAGAATTAAATAATGTCCAAATTACTAAAAATAATTAAATAGAATTCTCAGAACAAAGGAGTAAGCTGTAATCACACAAGAAACAAAGTAAATAATTTCTTGCCATCCAGTGAACATATATCTCTTGACTGAAGTACTTTTTCCAAATGCATAATCATTAAATCAATAAAGTAAAGGGGTGCATCAAGAATTAGAAGACAAGAAAAGTTAATCCTTTTTCAAACTCAATCATCCTTAACTATACTTTTGGTATATTTTTTCTCTCTACTCAAATATACAATTTATTAGTTTCTTACTTTTTGTAAGTAGCTCCACAAATTTAAAAAAGAGAGAAAGACCTAGCAGTGCACTATTCCAAAAACTACATTTCTACGTATGTAACTATAAACTATTACTCTAGAGTATACATTTGATAAATGCAGAAACATGATGTCTCTACTTAAACCTACAATCAATTTCCTTCAGGAAAAGACACAAAAATGCAAACATTAAAAATAAAATTAGACAGTTCAAGAGAACAAGAGAAGTGAAATTTGGTCTTGGTTTTAAATCATGACTAGAGATAGGAAGGCATTTAAAAAGGTGGAACATCAAATGTCAAATAACAGAGATGGAAATGTACATGGCATGAGTCAAGGACAGGGTATAGAGCTAATCAAGAAGAGCACAGTGTTAGACAAGGTGAGTCTGTGAGGATAAATTGGTGTTACACTGAGGACTGACAGGCTTGGCTTGGGTTTTGAATTTTATTCCCTATGAAATGACCCAATCTGTAAGAGTTTTACCACTAACCCAACTGGGACAACCATTAGGATAGTAATAATTACTCACATTTGTATAATACTCTAGACCTTGAGAATTACTTTCCCATCTATTGTCTCTATATAGGTGTGCCTTCTGGTTTCTGTCCTAACATTTGCAAGGTCATTCTGCTATTCTTCAATCCCTCTCTCATTTATGGGCTCCTAAGCACTGCAGTAAGCCCGCAGAATTCACACCTGATAGTCCATCAGGAAATAAATTTAAAGTACCTGAGTCAGACTGGTGCTTGTATCTGGACACATACAACTCTTTATTCTGTCCCCAAAACAAGTTGAGTCATTTCAGATCACAAGCTGTGTCATTTTAGATGCTTTTTCCAATCATATATGTGCCCATATAAATAAGCAACTTTTTAAAAATGGGATTCTCATATTATTATACAAAATTAAAATTCTCTTGGAATAACCACCACTTCATAATTTATAAATTAGAGTCAAGGCTGAGCTTTGGAAAGTACTTGAAGGAAGATTTTTAGGTTCTGCCATTCATAACCTTGACTACACACTAGAATTAGGGTTTTTTTCATAAGTGTTGTATAGTTTTTAGAGTTGAGATCCTTTAACCTCTTTGGATAGGTTTATTCCTAGGTATCTTATGGTTTCTGATGCAATTATAAATGTGATCGATTCCTTAATTTCTCTTTGATTTGTCTCATTGCTAGGGTATAGAAATGCAATTTATTTCTGTGCATTGATTTTATATGCACACTTTGTTGAATAGCTCTATGAGTTCTAGCAATTCTAGGATGGAGTCTTCTGGGTTTTCCACATAAAGTATCATGTCATCTGTGAAAAGTGAGAGTTTGAACTCTTCTTTGCCAATTCAGATGCCTTTTATTTCTTTCTGTTGTCTGATTGCTGAGGCTAGGACTTCCAATACTATGTTGAACAACAGTGGTGAGCGGGCATCCCTGTTGTGTTTGGGACCTTATGGGAAAAGCTCTCAGTTTTTCCCCATTGAGAGTAATATTCACTGTGGGCTTTTCCCAGATGGCTTATATTATGATACTGAAATATGTTCCCTCTGTCCTTACGACATAGCAATTGCCTACTGGGTATTTACCCCAAAGATACAAATATAGTGATCCAAAGGGGCACCTATACCTCAATGTTCATGGCAACAATGTCCACAATAGCCAGCCTGTGGAAAGACCAGAAATATCCATTGACAGATGAATGGATAAAGAAGATGTGGTATAAATATATACAATGGAACACTACTCAGCCACCAGAAAGGGCAAATACTTACCATTCACATCACATGGAGGGTATAATGCTAAGTGAAATAAGTCAGTCAGAGAAAGACAATTAACATATGGTTTCACTCATATGTGGAATATAACAGTGCAGAGGATTATAGGGTAAGGGAGGGAAAACTGAAGTTATCAGAGAGGGGTAAAAACCATGAAAGACTCTTAACTCTAGAAAACAAACTGAGGATTGCTAGAGGGGAGGTGGGTGGAGGAATGGGGTAATTTGGTGATGGGCATTGAGTAGGGCATGTAATGTGATATGCACTGGGTGTTATATGCAACTGATGAATTATTGAACACTACATCTGAAACTAAGTATGTACTATATATTGGCTAATTTAATTCAAATAAATGAATAAATAGAAACAACAATGCTCAGGCCACAACCCAGAACAATGAAATCAGCATCTCTGTGCTTGGGGCCTAATCACTGGTATCATTTGCAGGAAGCTTCTCAAATGATTATAAAGTGTGAATTAGTCCTGTACTCAGGGAGGAGATGGTCATCTGCAAGCCATGGAGAAAGGCTGGAATATATCCTTCTCTCATAGATCTCAGAAGAAACCAACTCTGCTAATAACTTAATGTTGGAGTTCTAGCCTTCAAACTATGAAGAAAATAAGTTTCTACTGTTTAGGCCATTAAGTCTGTGGTATCTTATTATGGCAGCCCTAGGAAAATCATACACTATTATCTCAGACTCAGAAGAGTTTACTAGATTAAAAATAATCTGCCCTTTGATATAGAACAAGTGCTTAAAGGAAAACTGACTAATCACATAAGTTCAGTTCAGTTGGTAGAATAAGATATTCAAAGAAGATGGCTATAGGCAACAACTATTAAATCCAGAATAGCAATAAGAACCATAGATACCCCACAATGTATGAAGAAAAATGATAGAGAAGGTAATATCTATATTTCCAATATGGCAGTTGGAATCAGGGAAGTCAGTATCTAGAGATTCAGCTTCTAATTTCTGGACAGGGATTGGTGAGGACAAGCCAAAAGTTTAGTTCTTGGGGGGACTTGGCAGCATAACTGGATCTAGGGACATCTAGGCAAAAATCTAGTGTCTGGTCACTGCTAGGACTAGGTCTAGATTGCAGAAGAACAAGTAGCTGGACTGCTAAATGCTAGTCCTCAGAGGGCCGGGCTGGAGCTAGGGACAAGATGATTTCCAAGCTCTTCCAGCTAGAGGAAATGGCTTTAGGGGCAGGGATATCAGGCCAACCTCAACACCCATAATGTCTCCTCTGTTCAACAGTGTGTGAAAGGAGAGGTATTTTTTTTTTCTTCTGAAGTCTCTCTCAGGTCTAAGATTCTGTTATTCTGTTAAAATTAACCAAAAGTAAGAACAACCTTTTCATTCACTGGATAAAATGGGTCAAAAATACTGCAGTATGATTCTGCATTTTAAAAGGATACTGAAGAACAACTTACTGAGATAAAATAGTGGCACTAAAATCTTCAATATCAAATCTTTTTCTAAATGTACTTTGAAGCATAAATGTTTCCCTTTAAAATGACCTTTAGTTATAAATCTTTTAAAACATTCTATGTTAAGATTGTAAGCATATATTACATATAAAATTTGTATGATTATTTTTGAAAATGTAGCCCAGATTTTAATTTCATTTCTCCTGATTCAGAAATAGGAATTGCTTTCAGATGTAACTAAATGACTAATATTTCCAGCTATGGATTATTTTAGGAGAAATATTATTGGGTATAATCATGTTAGATTTACAGACTTCATTTCTTTTCTTTTTATAGAAATTCCTTTTAATCACAACTCTTGTTTTAGAATCAAGGCGATTTTTTAGTAGTTATATATTAGGCAGAAATTGTAGCTCTGAAAAAACCAGCTTCTTACCATGATGATTTCCAAAATTTGCTTAACACATATTCTTCGAAATTAGGAACCTAATTACTAAGTTAGCTCAGACCACACACACACACACACACACACACACACAGTTATTTGTGTTCTCTCAATCTCTTCCTAAGATTTAAATTGCACAGATGACTAAAATGGCTAATGTCCATTTTCCATATCCACTGTTAGAAGAAATTAGGGGTAGCCCAGGTGGCTCAGTGGTTTAGCGCCGCCTTCGGCCCAGGGCCTGATCCTGGAGACCCGGGATCGAGTCCCACATCAGGCTCTCCCAGAAGCATGAAGCCTGCTTCTTCCTCTGCCTATGTCTTGCCTCTCTTGCTCTGGGTGTGTCTCTCATGAATGAATTAATAAAATCTTAAAAAAAAAAAAAAAAAAGAAGAAATTAGTTCTCAGAATCCCTGTAAGGCATTTAAACTGTAGCATCTAACACACCCATAAATCATGATAAATCATGCCTCTTTCACTAGTTGAAAGGGGGAAAGAAACGTATCTTTTCCTCAGCAATACCAGGCAGTAGTCCCCCTTCTCTTTTGTGACAATTTTCATCTGTCCTTTGTAATATCAAAAAAAAAAAAAAAAAAAAAAAAAGAAGAAGGAAGAAAGAAAGAAAAAGAAAAGAAAGGAAGAAAGAAAAAAAAAGAAAACCAGGGCAAATAAAACTGTTGGGCTTTGGTGTTAAATGTCAACCTGTCCAACTACTGGTCCTACAGCAATTTCTTTCCTCTGCATAGATTAAATGGGTAAATTAAAGAAGATGTTAGAGAAAGCATTTGGTTGAGAGTTAAGAAGTAGAGGTAGAGATCTATAAAAGTGTGTTCATCAGCATCTGTGTAAAATGGGCCAACCAAAATTACATAAAAGGAAACAGGACAAAAGAAATGAAGTGAGCTCCTTTAAGTACCCCCTCAGGGCAGGGGCTATATTCTAATCATATATTCCCAAAGCCTGGTAGGTGCCTGTCATATAGTAGGAACTCAATAGAAGGTAAAAGAGTAGCCAATGCTGTTACAACGCTAATGGATCCATCAATGTTTTGAAGTTTGGTTAAGGTGGCTAAAATGCCATTTATGAAAGGCCCCAGAGGACACCAAAACTAGTTATTTGCAGCTTAATGAAGGGGACATTGAAAAACAGTTTTTTATGTTTTATTTTAATGGATATCAAATTAATGCATGCATATTATGAAAATTAAAATAAATAAGGGCTTGATACGTAGCTACAATAATTCATTTCCTCTCACGGCTCTTCTGCCCACACTATCAATTCCACTTCTTAAACTTTTTTCAAATATTTATTTTCTTATAAATAAGACTGCTTTCTTCAAAGCACTCTAATACTTTTTAAAGATTTTATTTATTTATTATTTTGACATGGACAAATATTTATATTCAATTGTGTAAACATATGCAAGTATTCAATGTGGAAGGGAGTTTATTCTATAAATTGAAAAATGTAAGTGGCACTTACAATATTATTACATATAAATACTACAGAACAAGTTAAAAATGTGCAGAATATAAATTTCCTTTTCTAGGGATGAACTGTCACGGTTCCTGTTCACTCAGAGGAAAATGTGCCTAGGTTATTAGTTGAATGGGCTGTATCAATTAATAAAATAATGTCACATTTTTGTTTGCTTCATATTTGAAACTTGATTTTCCTTAACATTTTTTTTTCTCAGTGTTTGTCCCTTTTCATTGTTAAAAAAAGAGACAGCCTTTTCTTACCCAGTAAGGAAATCCAATAATATCATGTAATTCATTAGTCATTGGATATTTCTTAGAATCCATGACATTATTTTTCATAAAGATTTTCCTCTTGGAGCCTCCTGGAAATGATCTCTGCTTTTAATTTTCACAGATTGCTTTCTGTACACAATGTCATCCAGGGATTTCTCTGCACTGAATTCCTGGGGTAGCTCCACTATTTCTTGCTTCTCATTTGTCCCACTTTCTTAATTATTATTCAAGTTTTCTTGAGTGATACATCTTTAAATAATTCTCTCAGATGGAGACTGCAAAGTTGGAGAACCTGGGAGTTGACTGATGGTTTAGATGTGCAGAGAATTCTAATTTCAAACAGTTTTGTGCCATACTTTAAAGGCATTGAACAGTTGTAGTTTCTAATCTGCTGCTGATGGGAAGTCTAAAGACCGTTTAACTCTTACTGTTGTATATATGACCTAGTTTATTTTTTAACCTCCAAAAGCGTATAGATTTTTTCCCCTTTTTTCCTTGGCATCTAGTTGGTGTTGAACTTCCTCCTATGTTTCACCATTATGACCTCTGGACTCATCCTTTGAGCTTCCAGATGTTTCCTTGTGGGTCAGTTTCACATTTTTTTGGATGAAAGAAGTTTAGAGGTTTTGTATCAGCTTTTAATGTCTAAGATCAAGTTTTTCATTTCCTGGCTTGGAGAATTAACTCATATCTGCAGCAAGCTTGTGATCTTGAGTCTGGTCATATAGTCTTATACTTTGTCCAGGGACCTCTGTCCAAGTACTTCAGTGTTAAGGGTTTTGGTATCCAGAGCTTTCCGTTAAGTTTGGATAATAACTTTAATTTTTCAAAAAATATTTTACACAGAATATCCATGTGTTGGGTGAGGAAGCTGCCCTGGGGATGAGGCTTAGGTATTTCAGGATGTATTAAACTTGATCAGGAAAAAAAAAAAAAACAAAACTTGATCAGGATGTAGCATTTTGTACTGTTTGGTTTCTAAACACCCTTTGCTCTTGAAATAACTTCTTACTTTTAGGATCTACTTGTTTATCTTGATTTTTTTAGTTCTTCCTGCTGGCGCTCTTCATAGTTTGTGGGATTTGTTGTTCATTTATATTTAAGACAGACTACTGACTTAATTTCTGTGTGTAGCTGGTGAGTATTTCCATGTAGGTCTTTTCAGTCACACTGCTGTAGTGGACACTAACAGTATCTCTAACATCTGTGAGTGAATGGAGCTTGGGAGCTAGTAGCCTTCACTTTAGGGTAAACAACATATGGAACTCAGCATTAAGCTATAAGGGTGGGGGTGCAACAATCCAGAATCTGAGTTTTGCTGAGGCAGTTTACTGGATTTCTTCTTGAATTCTACCTGGGAATTAAATGTGGGGTTGCTCTTGCTATATGTAAGGGTGTAAAGAGGAGGGAAAAATGGTAGAGAATAAGCAAAGTGATTCAGTTGCTCTGTCAACAAATGTTGAATGTATCTGCCAATTGGAAAGTCTCCTTCTTACTTCTGGCTTCACAGAATCTGTTATCTGGGTCTTAAGTCTCTGTAAGGTGCTTCATTGGCAGTCTTCACCACCGCCACACCCTCATTTACCTAGAAACCTCTTATGTCTAAAAGTAAGATGTAGACTATATTTTGCTAAGTGAAGTAAGTCAGAGAAAGACAAATACCATATGATTTCACTCATATGTGGTATTTAAGAAACAAAAGAGATAAATATAGGGGAAGGGGGAAAAAGAGAAAGAAGCAAACCATAAGAGACTCTTAACTACAGAAAACTGAAGGTTGATGGAGGGAAGATGGTGAGGGATGGCCTAACTAGGTGATGGACATTAAGGAGAGCACTTGCTGTGATGAGTGCTGGTATATGTAAGTGATGAATCACTAAATTCTACACCTGAAACCAATTTACCATATATGTTAACTAAAATTTAAATAAAACTTGAAATAAAAAATAAAACATACAAAATAAATAAAGCTGGTAAAAGTAGACTACTTTCTTCTTTTCATCTTCTAAAAACATTTCATCTGCTCATAGCTCACTTCCTTTTTCTTCACTTTTATGGGATCTCATGGGGTAAGAAAACTAAATGTTTAGGTTTGGGTAATCATTTGAAGACAAAGCCCTTTTAAGTTGCAACTGCTTTCAGGCTACCATTTTAAAAAAATATCTATAGCCAAATTCTTACCAAATAACCTGATTTTATCTTGGTGTATCCTATCTCTCTATAAAATCTATTTTAAAAGAATCCTCTGGATAGCCAAAAAAAAAAAAAAAAAATCAGGAGAAACCATAGCTATGTATATGTGTATATTTATTTATTTATTTAATCACTGTAGTTCTATAACCTAGCAGTGTGCTTGGAATGCAGTAGGTTCTTATAGATATTGTAATATCATGTGTATTATCTAATATTCATGTGTTACACACATATTAATACATAAATAATTCTGATCAAATTTTTTAATTGCAAGCCCTCTTAAGGTTATAGGAAGGACTAAGACTCCCAAAAGGATATTAAATGCATTCTTTGTTGTCAAAAAACACAAGTAAACCAGTAACTTCTGGTCAGAATTAAAAGTTCTGTGAGCAATAGGCACTGTACTGCTGGAGCCCAAAGAAATTATTCTCAATGTTTTTAGTTTAGTGATTAAAGAAAAATATAAAGAATTAGATTTACACTTAAAGATTTTAATATTTGATTTTTGCAAGGGTTCCAAACTCTTGTTCCTCATTCCCCAATGTTTAAGTTGCCAGGCATCCAAACTTAATGGTCAATAATTCACAATACCTAAAACCTATACTCTGGTCCATGGAAACTATCTTTGTCTTTAGGGGGAAAATTCACACCTGTTATTAAAGATCCATAGTCTTATATGAAACCCTTGCAGGTATCACCCAGATATCACATGCTCCTAAAAGGACTGCTAAATACTGCCTTGCAGTAATAGTTACAAACAAACCAGTTAGCCCTTGTTAGACAGGTTGACCTCAGAAGCCATTCACACAGTACTTTAAAAGTTTAAAGGTATAATCAATTTGTGTTGTATTTTTTGAGTTATTCAAAGTGGGAGAGGATAAAAAAGGAAATCATGTTATCCACTGCCAGGCTCTTATTCCAACTGGCTCTGTCTGAGGATTTATAGTTTTAGTTCCTTGTAAGTGTAAATAGCTTACTCTACTGATCAAGACAGCATGCTTCTAAGTTTCTTCTCAGAACTGGTGCCATTTCTTTCTTCCACACTGGCATCATCTTTGTCTCTTTCTTTATTCTCATGCTTTTGTACTCAATTCCTTTAGGCACAAATCTTTACTAGGCCTTGCCCCAATGGGTCATATTACTCATTTCATTTATATTCAACTGCTATCTCATAAGCGTTTTAGTTCACTGCTTTTCTTCTGAAAAGAGATTTATGCTCTTAATATTTATAAGCTAAGAAACAAAGGATGCCCAATTTTCCCCAATTGGCTAAAGCAACATGGCATTCACTTTGAAAACATGTAATAATTGACCTCAATTTTGAGACAAGCCCACTAGAGCTTACTGTTAATCCCTGTGTGTGTGTGAGAAAGAGAATTATACCATATGTAAAATATTATATTGACTATAAAGGCTGTGTTGTCTTCCAGATGCCATTCGACCAGGTTATCTTTTTTGTTGAATTTTAGGACACAGCAAAATTATATCAACATATCTAGAAAAAATTTCCCTTTTAGGCATTTATTAAACTGCATTTCATTGTGTAATTTTTCTTTATTGCTTATTTCTCTATAGAATGTAAGCTCTATGAGAGCATGGGACATGTTTATCCTTTTTTTAAATTTTTTTTTTTATTTATGATAGTCACACAGAGAGAGAGCGAGCAAGAGAGGCAGAGACATAGGCAGAGGGAGAAGCAAGCTCCATGCACCGGGAGCCCGACGTGGGATTCAATCCTGGATCTCCAGGATCGCGCCCTGGGCCAAAGGCAGGCGCTAAACCACTGCGCCACCCAGGGATCCCCTGTTTATCCTTTTTTAACCTCAGTTTATATATGGAAAGTGCTAAATACATTTACTGATAAGTAACAAACCAACTCAGCATAATGATAAAATTAGAATAATGTCAATGACAAAAATGGCATACATATAGTAAGTAGCTACCTTACGCCAGTGATATGGTCTAAATGTTTGTGTCCTTCCCAAAATTTACAGGTTGAAATCCTCCTAACCCCCATAGATGATAGACAGTATTAGCAGTTAGGGCCTTTGGGATGTGCTCAGGTCACAAAGGTAGAGCCTTCATAAATGGGATTGGTGCTTTTATAAGAAACCCCACAAATCTCCCTAGCCCTTTCAACCAAGTGAGGAAACAGCAAAAAAGGTGCTAGCTAGAGGGTATTTTACCAGAATTCAACCATGTGGGCATCCTGATCTTAGCCTTCCTAGCCTCTAAAACAGTCAGATATAAATATCTGTCGTTAATACACTCCCAGTCTGTAGCAAAAAAATTTTTTGAGCCTGAACAGAGTAAGAGAGTAAGCATTATGTTAAATGTTTATGTAACTCTTAAACTGAAAGAACAAATGAATGGATGTGATACTGTGCTTTATAATAAGAAATATATATTTGAGTTTAGTGAAGGTTCTAGCAAAGAGCTTCTAAAATCCTTAGAATTTCCTAAGTAATGAAAGCCATAAAGGTGTCTTTTGTTAGGTTAACGGGGTGATTTTTAGTATATATGCTGCCAAAGCAACTAGTTTACAAAGTGACTTTTTGGACCACACCTAAGGATGGGGGCTGGTCACTTGGAAAACCAATCATGTGATCAGAGGATTGGAGCTTAAGGTTCCAGTCCCCTGACTTCCTGGGAGAGAGGGAATGGAGGATGAACCAAAGCCAATGATTTGGTCAACTCTGCCAAGGTAATGAAGCATTCATAAAAATCTAAAAGTACTAGGTTCTGAGAGCTTCCAGGTAGGGAACATATGGAGGTGCTGGAAGAGCAGCATAACTGTAGAGGCATGGGAGTTCTGCATCCTTTCCCCAGAACCTGCCCTATGCATCTCTTCCATCTGAGTTATATCCTTTTATAATAAACCAGTTATCTAATATGTACATGAGTTTCCTAAATTTTGTGAGCTGCTGTAACAAACTAATCAAACCCACGAAGGGGGTGGTGGGATCCTCTGATCTATAGCCAGTTGGTCAGAAGCACAGGTAACAACCTGGGCTTATGATTGACATCTGAAGTGGAGGGCAGTCTTTTGGGACTGAGCCCTTAACCTGTGGGATCTGATGCTACCTCTCAGTAGATAACATCAGAATTGAATTAGGTTGAATTCTCTTGGACATCCTGCTGGTGTATGAGAATTGCTTGTTAGTGTGGGAACTCTCTCTCTCTCTCTCTCTCTCTCACACACACACACACACACACACACACACACACATTTTGGAACTGAGTCCAGAATCCAAAATAATGGTCTATACTTAAATTGCAATTTTTATCTTTCACTGCCCTTTAAATTTTATTCTATGAAAATAGTCTTCCCTTGACCCCAAAAGTCACAACACGGCATTCACTCTCCTAAGATATCTCTTCCCAAATCATTCTTTTCCTCACCCCATTAGATCCTATGAGACATACAAATAGTTCTTTTACCTTTCCTTTATATGTTATATATGTGAGTGATTACTTCACATTTATTGTGATATTAGGTTATCTATGGTATAGGTACCACAAGCAAAATCAAAACAGGAAAAATGCTAATTTAGCATCCTATTTTATATACATCATCTCATCACACACTCGATAATCTTACCATGTGGATAGTGGATACTCTTATCTCCATTGTGCCAACAAGAAAACTAGCACTTATGGAGGTTAAGTAAACTTGTGCAGAGTCACAGGATACTGTAGACTATCATGGCTGGTTCCCTAGATTGTCCTTAGTAGACAATGGCGGGGTTTGGTAATAAAGGCATTAATAGATACCATAGAAAATGGAATTTTTAAATCATTTTGAAATAAGAAAATGTGCTACATTAAAAAGTATGTTCTTTACAGTTAATGTTTCATTTTGTAAACATTGAGTTGGGACTGGTTAAAATATTAGAATAAGGCAACTATTCTGAGTGGAGTTTATTTTCAAGACATTATGAAAAGGATATTCATTTTAAGAGAAAATAGAGTCATCTGAACCAGATAACAGCAAATGTGATACCCTGTGTTCTTCAGCTTCAGAGTCCCTAAAATGATAATTCTTAAGGAGAGAAGACAGTATGCAGAGGCAATAAGTTCCTTACATTACACCAGTTCCATCCTTCCAATTACTCATGCCTCTAGTCATTTTTTCTTTCACAATCTGTTGGTATTGTAAATATTTTGATACTCAGTTCTGCCTGATTCTATGCCCACTGTGATTTAAAACACACATTTTGTAAGAACTGATGTAGAGTCCTTACTTTAGGAAATGGGAAAATATACATATATATGAAAATACATATATACATATTTATATCTATTAAGAGTTATTTGCACACCAATTAAGCATATCCATTTACATTTTTATTTAACATTTCATTATTTCAGGGGAGAAAAATATGTGTTCACACAACAATATTAAGGCACAGAAGACAGCAAGGGTATACTCACCATGTTATTTTTAAAGATTTATTTATTTTAGAGAGAGCAAGTGAGCAGGAGCACACACGTGAACAGGGTAAGGGGCAGAGGGAGAAGCAAAGCTGACTCCACACTGGTGTAGAGCCCCACCAGGGCTCTATCCCAGGACCCTGAGATCACCACCCCAGCCAAAACCAAGAGTCAGACCCTCCACCCTACTGAGCCACCATGTGACTTTTAAAAAGCTCATGTACAATATTGCATAAATATATGCATACTGACTTCTAAGACAAACGTAAGTCATCAGAAGGTGTGCTGAAAGAGCCAAATGATCCCATATAAATATAATATTTTAATTTCTGTCTTCCACTGCCCTATAAATTTTATTACATGTGGACAGTCTTTCCTTGACCCTGAAACTTACTACATGGCATCCACATTCTGCTAAGTAATCTCTTACCAAATCACTGTCCAAAAGAGTCATTTTAACTTAAGTTGCAGTAATCCTAATGACAGAATGAACTTTCTTAATTGTTCCCATATATATATATATATATATACACACACACATCCATACATTCACCCATCTATCTATCTAGATAGACAGCTAGCTAGCTAGATGGATATATGTTTGTATTTATCTAGAGAGAAAAAGAGAGAGAGAGGAGACAGAGACACATAAAGGGAGATGACACAGCCATGCATTATGACGATAGAGAATATGAGGAAATAGTTACTTTTTAATAAATTTATAATATTTAGTATATAATTTAGCAACTATAATACAAGCCAAAAACCGTAAAAAATAGTTACCCCAAAATATAACTAGGAAACACTATATAACAAGAATCAGGACCAACACCATCAAATTTAGGACTGTGGCCAATTTAAATCCGAGGGAAGAGCAGAATGAAGTGAATCTTCAAAAGAAATATGTAATTGCAAAATCAAATTGAAGTATTTTCTAGACCAGTATTATGCTATCTAAGGGAACTTTCTGTGATGATTGCTTCTGAGCACTTGAAATGTGGCTACAGTGACTGGGGGGACTTAATAATTAAGTCTATGTAACTGTAATTAATGTAAATAGCTACACGTGGTTAAGCTGTTGTAGAACAGTGTAGAACAAGACAGAAAAAAAAAAGTCAGCTTATCATACAATGAATGCTCTGAAATCTTTTGTAATATGATAGTTAAACTTTGTACTCCAAAGTCACTATCCAAAAAAACATAGAACATCTGCATGACAGACTTTCTTCGCCAGTTGTGGAAAAGACTCATTTGAAAGTTGAAAAATACTCCCTCTCTGGAGTATCACACCACAGAAGTTTAAAAAAGGTACATTCCCCTTTATCAGGAAGAGTTTTGGTTTCCTAGAAAAGAAGTCCTCCACCATCCACCCCAAAGTATTAACTTAGTGCCTACTGGATGTTCCACAACGACAAGAAACGAAGGCATTAACCACTCTTGGAATCCAAATCTGAAGCTTGTGGTTATGTCTCAAAATCCTACCAAAAAGGAATAAAGCAAGCAAGGAGGCTAAAACCTTCTATTCTATTCCCGGAGAGGCTGGGTCTGCGGCCATTCCACGTTGCACTCCCCCCCGCCCCCTCCACTTCCACGGAAATCTGGAGATACCCGACATGCAGCTCCACAGAAGTGTCAGGTATACCGTATAACCAGTTGACATACACAGTGCGAAACGATCCCCAAAATGATTAGCATCCATCTTCTGATCTAGTTATGAGTTTGTTTTTCCCTTGGGACGCGAACCGTTCGCGTCTACCCCCAAGACTTTCCCACACACCGCACCGCGGCGTTCACTACCGTCATCGCGCGGCACGCTTCAGGCCAGGCCGCACGTTTTACCCCCGCCCCCGCCGCGCGCCCCGGGCTCCGCGCAGGCGCGCCCGCGCCCCCCGCCCCCCGCCCCCCTCCGGCCGCGCGCCCCCGGGCTCCGCGCAGGCGCGCCCGAGCCCCGCCTCCGCCTTACCTTTCTCGCTGACGCTCTCGCTCTCGAGCTCCACGTCCTCGCAGCTGGTGTACTCCGGCGTGGACACGCCCTCCTCCTCGGAGCTGCTCACCGACATCTGCCGCTTCTTGCCGCCCCTCTTGGACCGGTGCGGCTTGGGCGGAGACGGCCGCACCGACTCGGACTGATCGGAGCTCAAGGAGTCGTTCCGCAGCATGGTCTCCACCTTCTCGCGCTTGGACTTCCTGATGAGGACGGCCGAGCTGGGGTCCAGGCGGCTCTGCTTCCTGAGCGGCTCCTGGGCTTTGGGCTCCAGGGCTTCTGCGGGGACCGGCCCATGCCTGGGTGCCGGCGGGCTGTGGTTCGTGAGCTGCTTGGCGCCCGGCGCCCTGGCTTCCGCGGTCCTCTCGGCCGAGTAGGCCCGCGGCGAATCGGGCGGCGAGGCCCTGGCGGCGGCCGGCGCGCGCTTGCCGGCCTTGCTGTCGGGCGGCGGGGCGCCCGCCTCGGTGCGCGGGAGGGCCACGTCGCTGTGGCGCCGCTCGTGCCTCGCGCGGGACACCCGGGCGTGCATGCGCATCTGCTGCTCCTCGGGCGGCGGTTTCACCGGGTACCGCGCCAGGTTCGGGTCGCTGCGGTACCTGGTCTGGTACTCCTCCTCTTTCCTTTGCTTCTCATCTTCCGCCGCTTTGCGGTCCTCTCGTTTCTCTGGCACGTCCGGGAAGTCCTGTGACCGCCCTTTCTCGAGCCTTCGGCTTTCCCGCCTTTCCTTCCGCTCCCGTTCTTCCACGGCCCCCTCTCCAGGCTGCACGGAGGACTTGGGCGCGCGTTTCCGCTCGCTCTTCTGGGCTCCCTTGCCGTTCTGCTCAGAGAGCCCCGCAGTCTTCTTCCTGTGATACACAAAGGAACGTGAAGAAGGAAAGCACTGCAGAAAGCTACACATCAAGACCAGACCTAAGAAACATTTCTTCGCATTCCACTTCAATCTCTTCAAGTGATTCGTTACAGTTCGATGTCTGATTAAGAAGCAATCTGATAACCACATTAAACCTGTGTATCCGATTAGCTTTCAAATAAAGCTCCTTTACGTTACGGCGTCTTAAGGAACTTAAGCAAGTAGTTTTCACATTTAAAATTCTCCATGAATTAACTAGATGAATAAAGGCCACCAATACATTAATTCAATAAATGAACGAGTTTTATGCTAAATTCTGCTATGAATGAAAGACTTAAAGATATTCTAGATGAAACTAATACAGGTTTCATCTAACATAATATACACGGGTCAGTTCAATTCTAATTACATACTTGATATGTATCTGGACAATACATATCGACAATCTTTTATCACAATGGCAACTTTTAAATGTGAATACTAAGCATGTCCATTTCAAAAATTAAATCTAATAGCACTTCTTTAATAGTACAACGAAAGTAATTTTAACAAGATCATATGCACCCACTTTTAAGGGAGTTGGTTAGGAAAAAATGGCTGAACCTTAGCCTTCCTTTTATCTTCCTTGGGCAAAGATAATAGAAATATTGAAATGTTTCAAATTATTATTCATTTTTCCTCCTTCCCTCCCCCTCCTCCTTTCCCTCTCATTTCAGAACACAGTGTAAAACAAAACAAAAACAAACACACACACACACACAATAATAGTTTTCTGTTCTATTTTTTCTGCATCCCGTTGAAGGCACTGCAAGGATAAAAGTAAAGGGTTTGGCAATCTTTAAATCCTGTAGATATAGGACTCATTTGCCCCTTTCAGCTCTTTTTTGTACACTGGAGTGCACCTAATTTGGGAAAGTTTCAGCAATTACACCAGAAGTTAGAAAAAAGTAGGGGCCTTGTCTAAAGTGTCCTGACACTATATGGTATACTATGCTATTAAGGTGGGAACAACCTAGGCTTTTTTTTTTTTTTTTTTTTAAAACCCTGAGACCCACAGAGGGCTTTCGAAGGGAACATCTTTGACTGAAAGTACAAAAGCAAACACCACGCATAAAAATCAAGAAAAAATACAAGATGAGAAAAAGGACAATTTCTATTGTGGGTTATTAAAGTATTAGTTGCGAGGATATACTGTGGGGTTTGAGGAGGAGCTAGTAATGGCGGAAAGAAAAGATAAAGGGTTTCAAATGGGACTGGTAAGCAAAAGAGAATGGTGAATTCCGCTTTAAACATTTAGTTCACATTGGTGTTTTGAAGTGGAAGGGATTTTCATCGGAGGGTGGAATTGTAAGGGTGGCATTGTAGTTTTACAATGTGAGAAGTCTAATAGGAACATATATTACTTATCAAATACAGTTTTTTATAAAAGTGTGACAATTGTACTACAGACATTTAATAGCTCAGTAAGGCACAGGTGATCTTGTTAGAAGTTTATATTGAATCGATTTACTTTCCTTCCTTCCTTTCCTGATAAATGATGCTTACCTTGTAAAGTTCACAGGGGCATTAGAGAGACCATCTGTGAAGGTGCTTTATGGGTTAATAGAGTGTCATGCAAATGAAAAGAGTTCTGCAGTCTCTCTGATCTTTGCTTCCCTAAGTACGCCTTCCCTTACCTCTACCTCTAATTATTCCCTTTCCACTAGCTCCTGATGAAGAATTCAGTAGTTCTAAACAGACTGACAACATTCTTTTGCTCTCACTTACCTCCCTGAAGTCACCATCCATCTCTTTTCCTTCTATACCCCTAATGTCTTCAATATTTTAAGTATTTATATCATCAGTAATTTATATAATCAGCAACAGCATTTGTCATATTTTCTCTTTAAAAAAAAAAAAACCTTACAGCTCCAAATTTTCTTATTTAAAAGTATCATTTTCTGACCAATCCCAAATTGCACCTTTAATATTTTTATTTTTTAACCCATAACAGTTTGTCACAAAAAGCTTCCCATTACACCTTCACTGAAGTATCTCTGGTGTCCTTTGTGTGTCCTCTCCACATAGTTCAGGTGCACTCATTCTTTGTTTCTGAAATGTCCCATCCTACCCTGCCTACCTACTGTATAATCCCTGGGTATCCTAGAAAGCTTAATTCAGAAGGCACCTCCTCTTTCTGTGGCTCCCAAAGTTTTACATGTATTTTCTAGCTTTGATCAAATTAGCCTCTGGTACAGTTAATTGTCCAGGTGTCTATCTTCCCTAGGATATTGTATGGTGGTCTTCCCTAGGATCTGTCAGCAAAGGGACTTTGTCTTAATCATCTTTATACTCTGGTCCCTGGCACAGTGTTTGCTTGTGGTAAATACACAATGGCTATTGGCTTGAATAATAGCTATGTTCACTGAATGCCTCCCATCTGCCAGTTTTTGAACACATGCTCACCTTTAACCCTTACCACAACCCTGCAAGATGGGTTGTTACTGTCCACTTTGACAGAACCAAAGGACTGGAAGATCTTTGTAACTTTGAAGTCCTTGATGTTATTGTATAGGCTTTGTTTGAAAAGGGGAACCAAGGCCTGACTTGAAGCCAACTCTCCCACCCAGTGGGATGCATAAGGATTATACCAACAAAAGCAGAAAATCTACTCTTAACAATAATAAGGTCCCCCAAACTACCAACCGCATGAAGAAGGGCTATATCCTCCTCGTTAACACTGTCTCCCAGTGTAGGAGCCTCCTGTCTGGTCGTAAATGCATTGTTGAATGAAGGAATCAATCAATTAAATTATCTGATCTTGTTAGCCCATGCTTGAAACCGTAAGTAGCTTTCCATAATTCCTTGGATAAAATCTATAAAATTTAACTTGGCCAAAAGGCCCAGTAAGACTTGGGCCCTGGTACCTAACCAGTCTCCTTTCCCCAGCTCTCCCCTACTCTCCTCCTCAGCTACTCACACTCTTGGTGTGGGCATCATTTAGGTTCTCACATGAGAACTTGTTTCTTCAGTCCACATGCCTGTGCAGATACCTGGAGTGCTCATCTCCTTCTTCATCTGGTTAATTCCTAGTCACTTGTTGAGCTCAGCATAAAAGATATATCCTCAAAGAAGGTACCCATGCACCTTCCACCAGGTCTGGCTCCCTCATATTCTCTCAGAGCATACTTTCCATTAAAGTGCTAATTCTAAAAGTGAATAAATGATCTGAGAGCTTTTCTGAGTTCAAGGTTGGAAGTTAGTATCTCAACTCAGGTGACTTGTTCACATGTGTCAATGTTATGAAAGAAATGCTTTTCAAAAAAGTTCTAAGGATTGATGCAGCATTCTAGAGATAAACAAAGCACCTTAGGACTGTTGTTGCCTTCCAGGTGGAGCCTGAGAAGTAGCACCTCCACATATTCCTTTAAATAGCAGTTAATTCTTGAAAAGAGGTTTGCTCTCAATATAATATCTTGCCTTTTGCTTACAGGGTTAATGAACTATTACCTCTCTCTTGGAGGTTCACTTCTAGACCTGGATGAAACCTGCTTCTGTTCAGGCCCCACCGCTTGCTGTGAGGACTCAGCCCCCTTGCTCCTGTCTGGTTGTGCGCTGGGAGGAGCTGTGTCCTGGGAGGAGGCAGCTGCCGTGCTCAGGGGTGTCTGAGACCGTGATCGCTCTTGGAGCCGTGCTTTCTTTTCTCTTGGTACCTCAGAACCAGCACCTGTAGCTGTATCACTTAGGGTTCCATCCTGACTTGGCTGCTGAGGGCCACTTCCAAAGAACCATGCCCCAGATTTGGTTAAGATTTCTTGTTGCTTTCGACATAAATTGCATACCCACATAACCTATTTAAAGAAGAGAGAACAATATAAATTTTCTATGCCATTTGGAAATAATAATTTATCTTTAACACATTAAAATATCTTATAAGGAAAAGAAAAATGCTTGTCATATGTATACTTATCCTTGCAAATTTCTTGTGACAATGACCCTTGCACAAGTCACAGTCAAGTACATGAATGCCTGGACTGTCACCCATCTGAAACCACAGCATCTCTAGGTTACCAGAGTATTTTCCTGGTGTCGTAACCCTGTGATTCTGAACTTTATTTTACCATGTATCCATCACATTTTGTATGACTGAATCTGAAGTTTCATTTAAAGTATATGCTAGTAAAAATGTTTTAAGCGGGGTTTGATTGATTAGTAAAATGCTGTAAAGAGCTATGAAATTAATATTTATGTACATAAATCTCAGTGTCTTGAAGGATATAGAAAATATCTGTCTTCTCAAAACTTATGCATTATTAAAGCTGATATTAAAAGATGTTCATATGGGACAAACAATAAAAGGTAGGCACAAAAGAAAAGGTCAAGCTGTATATCTTCTCTAGTTTATTAGTAATAAACTCACCTCAGGTTTACATTATGCTATAAAAGTTTCCACGCACATCTTTACTAAAGCAATAAATTTAGGGCTGGGTTTATTCATATGAGACCACTCCCAATACTGTTTCCACTAGAGATTCTATTTTGGAATAGTCATCTAGAAATACATCTACTGAGAAATTATTAGATTATTTTATCACTTAAATCTATACATCAGCTCTCCTCTTGGTGACATTTAAATGAATGTAATAATGAGGACAACAAAGATAACAAATGATGAATAATGGTAGCAGCAACACTTAGTATACAGAGCAAAAATAGATATCTACAGGCCTATGAGCACTCTTCTCAGATACCTCCAGTACCTCTGTTTGGTGGTGTAATTCCACCTCCCTGCCTCAGTTGTTTTCCTCTGAACACACTTCAGTTTTCCTTTGTATTTCAGAAACAGCACCCACAGGAAAGGCTGCTCATCAAACTACAGGCCCTGGTTTTCACAAATACTGAATCAGTCTCAATTCCTCAAAAATATTACAAAAGGATGAATAAATCCCAGATAATAGTACATGAGAAACAATATTACGGTGGTAAAAGATGAAGCCTTGTTGAGATGGCAAAAAGAAGAAAATGTACGACTGAAAACATTTAGATGAATATGAGAAAAACTACAATGGTAGCTATAAAATTAATATATAAAAGATAAAGTAAGAATAAGAAAAAGAAAAGTACTATGTTTTTAACATGGAAGAGTTCATCTGTATGAAATGTTAAGAGCTGCTGCTTTCCAAGCAAGAAAATGCAAATGGATCAATAGTATGGGGAAAACTAAGACTTAAAGATGTTTACTATAAAAAGTTTAAGATTGACAAAGCTTATTAGTTCATTCCTCTACACTTCCTCAGGTCATAAAATGAAATGGACTAGATTCACAAAAGCAGTTAGTTGAATCCCATATGCTAAGATGTTAAACAAGGTAAACAGAGCATTTCATAAGCCTGTAACAAAATAAAGGAAGTATGGAACATATCTGTAATTTAAAATGCTTCCCAAATGAGGTGATATTGAGCACAATGTATCACAATCTCTTTATGTCATAAATAAGGTCCCTCAGAAATTCCGATTCATTGAATACAGTCTTATCAAGGATATCATTATAAGGGCAATATCCCCAGGCCAGGACTTTATGCCAGTGACACTGATTATGCTTCACCCAGACCTTGGATGGGGACAGGTGATATGCTATCTCATTGGTTGCCTCTTTAGCTGACAAAACAGTAATGAGAAGGTCTGAAATCATGCAAAGAAACCAGGAAGAATCTTTGACTACTTTATATTGCTAGGGAGACATTAAATTTATGTTTATTATACTATAAGAAAAATATTATTCATCATCAAAAGTAAGTCCCTTTCCTCAAAATATTAAAGTATATTTAGGATAAATATAAATTTACTTTAAAACATAGGGAAAACACAATAAAATTACAATTAAACAAAAATTCCCAAATGGAGTTAAGTTAAATAAAGAGGCAGAAAGAAACATTAAAATACTGATAAAAAGAAGGGTAAAGGGATGCTGGGTGGCTCAATTGTTGAGCATCTGCCTTTTGCTCAGGGCGCGATCTCAGTGTCCTGGGATTGAGTCCCGCACTGAGCTCCCTGGATGGAGCCTGCTTCTCCCTCCACCTATGTCTCTGACTCTCTCTCTCTCTCTGTGTCTCTCATGAATAAATAATTTTTTTTTTTTTAAATGAAGGATAAAGGAGACTCTTCTTTGTGCATCTGAATATTTTCTAGAAAATGTTTATCATAATCTTACTTTGATTGTTTCATGTATTTTTTAAAAGATTTTGTTTATTTGAGAGGGAGAGAGAAAGAGAGCACACACACATAAGCAGGGTAAAGGGTAGAGGGAAAGGGAGAGAATCTTAAGTAGAGTCCACGCTGAATGTGAGCCTGGTGCAAACTCAATCTCATAACGTGGAAATCACAACCAAGAGTTGGATGCTTAACTAACTGTGGAACCCAGGTGCTCCAATTGTTTCATATTTTTTAAGTGTTATAAAAATGGGCCAATGAAAAGTAATTGCCAGATCTGGGCAAGTTCTAAATTTTGAATATATGCAGAATTGCCACAAGAGTGATAAAGGCAAATAAAATGTGGTTATTATTAAATTATTCTTACCATTAAATATTAAAATTCATTTAATTTCATATGAAATAGATTCAAAAGATTACAGTTAGTAGAAGCAACTGCTTCAATATTTTCAAAATATTATTTATTTATTTATTTTCTGAATGTCTCATTAATTTTGTCTGTTTTTAACACTTAGAAAAAAATTTTCCTATGCTTTATTTCCTTGTGCACACATTTTTAAATTTGTATTTCAAAATTAATTATAAGTGTGGTGAATCTATCTTCTAATCTGAAAGCAAAATTAACTCTAAAAATAAAAATATTTTTTATTAAAATACTATCTCCCAATCTCTACCATTAATTATATAAATTACTCTTGCCACAGAGTTTACAAAGAAAAAAGAAACTATTTATACAAGCTGTAAGGAAAATAGATGGCAGTACAATAGAACATTTGTTGTGCCTTTCAACATAGTTCATATCAAACATTTCAGGCATGTATAAAAAATAAGCCAAACAGTTGCTGAGAAGCAATGCAGTTATGTATGTTTACAGATTCTCTTTTTGAATTTAGGATCAAGTATTATGTTTGTCTACTAACGACAGATAATCCAAAACGTGAGATACTAATCCAAAAGTGGGATAGGGAGCCTTTCTTAACTCATTTTTTTTAAAAAGGACAAGACACAAATATTTCTACAAAAAAATGCAATTTATTTAAAATACAGCACACCTTTTTAAAGATCATGCAGGATTATACCCTGATTAAGTACCCCGAGATGTGTTCCAAACTAATCTAAACCAAAGCAAGTCTGTGTAATACCTTATCTTAACAATTTACAGATGTTAAGCAACCAAATACAAACTTAAATGAAAGATTATTGTGATGGAACATGGATTCTGAAACTACATGTCGTACATGAGAAATATGAAGAACATTTGAAAATTTTATTCAGAACTTTTGTACTAACAGCATTTTAAATTCCATTTAAGGAATCCTTAAGAAATACAGTAGACCATTTTATGGCAAAAAAAATGATTCAGATGCAAGAAATACTTTATATTTGCCTTCACATGAAATTTTTACAGATCCAGACACACAGAGCAGAAGAAATGTGCCTTAGATTTACTCTCAATGATATTGCTAAGGTGATTCATGACAATGAGGTACAGAATTCCTATATTAACACAAATGTGTTGCTTAAAAAAGTCCATCTGAGGTAGTTAGTGCTGTAACATAAAGAATAAATATAAGCAGGAAGATTTTTTAAAAAAAGATTAAGTGTGAAAATATTGGCTTGTATTTAATATAGTATTCAAAGATAGTTATACTACCATTTTGAAAATATGAAAAAGAAAATGGGCTATTCAGCTTTATTATAGATGCTGCATTTTCTGAGTACCTTTACTTATTTTCCTTACTTTATTCAGTAAAGGCACTCACTGTAGCAGAAGGGGGGACAAAATTATCAAGGTGATAGTTCAGCTTTTTTGACAATAGTAGATGAGATTGTAAAAATAATTGATTACTAAGTAGGTGAAAATGAGAGAGTTCTCTGTACTTGTTTCAGCATATGTATGTGTGTGTTTCTCTCCCAGTCTCTTGTTATTTTTGTTACTATTTCATGGGTTTATTATTTTTCCTTTTGGAAGTTTATAAAATACATAAGCAAAGAAGTGACCTGATACCTATTAGGTCTTAAGAGAGTCCCTCTGGTTACTGTGTTGAATTAGGCATAAAATGTAGGGAACCAATTGCGGAATTGTTATGAACTAAATTCTAATACTGCTATTTTTATTCTCTTTTGGTTCATCTTTGACAGATATGTTTCTCTATCCATAGGTTATCTATTTGCATAATTTCATTGGAGTTACATTTCTTTTTTTATATAGCACAAGACTGAACCATGGGTTTTTTTTGTTGCTGCTGCTGCTGCTGTTGTTTAATCCAAAAATCTTTGTGTCTTAGTAGCATTCAACCACACATCAATCCTTATTTTCTATGTCCTGACTGACATTATAATATGTTTCTCCATTTGTAAAAAGTAAATGCACATGCCTGCACTCCAGATACCAACGCTTCTGCCCAGTAAAGGACTTCAATCCATCACTGACCCCTTCATTTTCCTGTGACTTCAACCTTGCCTTCTCTGTTACTCCTTCCATTTTAGCATATAACTATTAAAGCATATAATATAATCAAAACTTTTCTTTGAACTTATTCTCTCTCTAGTCACTTTTTTCTCCATCCTCTGTAAAATCAAGCTACCTGAAAAAAAAGATAAAAAATAAAGAAAGAAAAAAAAAGAAAGAAAGAAAACTACCTGATAAAGTAACTAAATTAATACTTGCCCCACTTCCTTATATCCCCTTTATTTCTCAACGATTTGAGACACCAGTCCCCACAGTTGTATTTAATTATTTTTCATAGACATTAGTGATCTCTTCCATTGTGTTAGTTTCACTTATATACACTGAATGTATGGAATTTATGACTACCTTTTGTTTTTGGTTTATGGATATTAGAGATAGTTTCCTGTTCTGGTCTAATCTGACTTCTATCACCTCCTCTCATATTCCTCGATAAAAACTTTCTTCACTCTTACTAAATGTTAATGTTACATAGAGCTCCATTTTTGCTTCTCTGCATTTCTTATGCCAATAGATTCCATGTGAGATGGATATAGGATTTTCATATTTTTATCACAACCCCTCCTGAAAAATATTTTTCAGAAGACTTATACAATGAGTATTTGCTCAGTAAATTGTGTTGATGACTACTACACTAACACAATATTTCCATTATAGAACATGCAAAATAGAAACTGAATGAATGAGATTTAAAAAGTAAATAGCACTTTAATATTATTTTGCATACAAATTGACTATCCTATACTATAAGCTTTAGACTTTAAAATCATAATTTCTAGCTCAGGCATCTAGTAAAATATCGAAAACCATAGTACCCTCTTATCTACTACATACACCCACTTGAATGTAACCTAGGAACCTCAAACTTAAAGGACACCAAACAGAAGTGATTATGTTTTCCATAAAACTTGATCTTGTCCTGTATTGTTTGTCTCAGTTAATAGTACCACCACCCACACGGTCACCCAAACAATTAATCTAAGAATGATTCTAGCTTACTCTCCCCCTAATGATTCATCATATCTTAACTCTGATTTCTGAATATCATGATTCAAACTTGCTTCCTTATGTCTATTCACACTGTACTGACTTATTTGAGGGTGTGATCTTTTCCTATCAAGATTTCTATAACTGACATCCTATCAGATTTCCCTCCTCCTCTTATTGCCCCTGCAATAAATCTTCCAACCCATTTCACATCCTCTAAAATTTAAATTTGACAAAATCACTCTCTGCATTCAAGATATAATTATAATCTTGTTTAGCATACTGAGGTTCTTTCCTACTTTTTCAACCTCATCAACAGCTGTTTCCCACATATACTCCATTCTCCAGTTTTCTCAACAGTATGCAGTTCCCAGAATTTGTTTGAGATGTTTAGCTTTATGACCTCGTTTTTAGGTTCATCCCATACCCAAATGGATTATATACATTTTATAACATCTGCATTTTTCACATCTGATACAGTATTTCATTTATTCACTGATGATATAAAATTTTCATATGTATCATATCTTCCATAGAAATGCATTATGAAGAAAACAAAAAAATTGTTGTGTGCATTTTTTTATAGTATTTCTAAACCTTGGTACCTTATTTTTTACTTTTAATGGCCTAAATTCCTAATTTCAATAATGAAATAAAAAACAAAAGTATAATTTGTGCATATTCTGTTATCATGCTAGGATTCCAAACACTATAATGTCCTATACAACTGCAGAATTTAGACTCATAGACTTCATTATTGTATAATGCCTACAGAATATCTGTATTTATCACTAAAGTGAGTTATTACATAAATGGCATAATGAATGTTTTATGTTGAATTATTCTAAAACCACATTGTCTAAAATAGTGAATAAACCAATGCCCAAATCCTATAAGAGACTCTTAACTATAGAGAACAAACTGAGGGTGGCTGGAGGGGAAGTGGGTGAGGGATGGGCTAAATGGGTGATGGGGTAAGGAAGGCATTTGTTGTAATGAGCACTGGGCATTATTTTCAAGTTAAATGGAATACCTACCAAGATAGATCACAGGTTGGCCATTAAAAAAAAAAATTTACAGAACTGATGTCACATAGCATATATTCTCTGATCAAAACTCAATAAAATAAGGGTGCCTGGGTGGCTCAGTCTGTTAAGTGTCTGCCTTTGGCTTAGGACATGATCTCGGGGTCCTGGGATTGAGCCCTCCATCAAGCCCCCTGCTTGCAGGGAGCCTGCTTTCCCTCTCCTCCTTGCTCATGCTCTCTTTCACTATCTCTCTCCCTCTCTCAAATAAACTTAAAAAAAAATCCAAAGCTCAATAAAATTAGAAAATAATAACTAAAAAATTCTGGAAATAGCATAATTTTGGAAATTAAGCAATACATATCTAAATATGACAAGGCAAAAAAATCACAAGGGAAATTAAAATATGTATTGTTCTGGATAATAATAAAAATATAGCCTATCAAAATTTATAAGATGCATCTAAAACACTCCTTAAAAAGAAAATTGTAGCATTAAACACTCCATTGCAAAAGAAACACTTAGGGGCACATGAGTGGCTCAGTTGGTTGTGTCCAACTCTTGATTTCAGCTTAGGTCATGATCTAGGGGTCATGGGATCAAGCTCCACATTGAACTCCCTGCTCAGTAGGGAGTCTGCTTCTCTTTCTCTCTCCCTCTCCTCTGCCTCTCCTCCCAGCTCACACTTGCATTCTCTCTAAAATAAAATAAATAAAATCTTAAAAAAAACAATTATTAATGATCTAAGTTTCCACCTTAAGAATAAATGAATGAACAAAAATAAATAATATAGGGTAAAGAATAAAACGATAAAGATGAGAGTGGAAATTAATAAAATACAAAATTAAAAAAATCAATAACTTAAAGAAAATCAATAAAATAAAAATATATGGCTCCTGGAAGGGACTAATAAAGTTGATCTCCTTGACTGATCACAAAAAAGAATAGAAAATGCAATTACCAAAAGGGAGAACATCATTATAGACCCTAGATTAATTAAAAAGAAAAATTAAATTGTATTATTAATAATTTTATGCCAACAATAAATTTAAATTTAAATAACATAATAACATAAATAGAGGAATTGCTTAAAATTTTTGAATTAAGAAAAATGACATAATAAGAAATAGAAAACCTGAATAGCCCAAGCAAAAGAAATTCAATTCATAATTAAAAGGCAACTTACAATAAAAATTCCAGAACCAACTATCTTCACTGGAAAATTATTTTTAACATCTTTGAAGAGTAAATTATATTAATTTTCCAAAAGGTTTTTTTTTTATTAAAAGAGAGGAAAATAACCTACTTCTGCTTCTGAACTCATTTTATAAGGTCAACTTAGTCCTAATACAGGAAACTATGTTATTAGAATTAAAATTAGAAACAATATTCTTCTTATGAACAATTATATGTCAATAAATTGTACAACATAAAAGAAACGAATAAATTCTTAGAAACATGCAACTTTTTAAGATGGAATCACAAAAAAATAGCAAACTTGAACAAATGGATTACTAATAATCAAAAACTTTCCAACAGACAAAAGTCTAGGATCATATGGCTTCAACTGGTGAATTACACCAAACGTTCATAGAATTAATACTAGTTCTTTTCAAACTCTTCCAAAAAAAAAAAAAGCAGAAAAGAAGGGAACACTTTCATTTTTTTAAGATTTATTTATTTATTTGAGAGAGAATTTCAAGCAGACTCCCCCTGAGCATGTAGCCTTACATGGGGATCGATCTCATGATCCTGGGATCATGACTGGAACCAAAATCAAGAGTTGGATGCTCAACCAATTGAGCCACCCAGGCACCCCAAGAAGGGAATACTTCTGTACTCATTTTACAAGGCCAACATTACTCTGAGATCAAAACCAGACATGGACACTACAAAAAAATAAAATCACAGACCAATATCCCTGATGAACATAGATGTGAAAATCTTTAACAGAGTATTAGTAAACCAAATTCAACAATATACTAAAGGGATCACACCACATGATCAAGTGGAGCTTATTCCAGTGGTATTAGGGTGGTTCAATATCCACAAATCAGTCGATGTAATGTACCAAATCAATGGAATTAAAGATAAAAATCATATGATATTCCAATAAATGCATAAAAGCCTTGGCAAAATTCAACATCCATTTATGATAAAAATTCTCAACAAAGTGGGTATAGAGGGAACTTACCTTAACATAATGAAGACCATATATGACAAGCCCACAGCTAATATCATATTTAGCGGTGAAATGCTCAAAAACTTTCCTCTAAGATTAGGAACAAGATGAGGGTGCCCAATATCCCCATTTTAATTCAATGCACTATCAGAATTTCTAGCCATAGCAATTAGGCAAGAAAAAGGATTAAAGGCATCCAAACTGGAAATAAAGAAGAAAAACTTTCATTATTTGCAGAAGGCCTGATGTCATATTTATAAAACCCTAAAGTTGCCATTAAAAATTGTTAGAATAAATAAATTCAAAAAGGTTGCAAGATTAAAAAATCAACATACAGAAATATCGTGTTTCTATACAATAAAAATGAACTATCAGGAAAAAAAAAAGAAAATAATCCCATTATAATTGCATCAAAAAGAATAAAATACCCAGGAATAAATTTAAGGAGGTAAAAGACCTACACACTGAAAACTATAAGACATTAATAAAAGAAACTGAAGAAGACACAAATAAATGGAAAGATATTCTATGTTCATAGATTAGGAGAACTGATACTGCTAAAATGTCCATAATACCCAAAGCAATTTAGAGATTCAACACAATTGCTATCAAAATTCCATTGATATTTTTCACAGCAATAGAACCAGCAATCCTAAAGTTTGTATGGAACCACAAAAGACCCAAAAACATCTAGGCAGACCCCAAAAAATCTTGAAAAAGAAGAACAACCTGGAGACATCATGCTTCATGATTTCAAACTACGTTACAAAGCTATAATAATCAAAACCGTATAACATTGGTATAAAAACTGACACAGATGAATGAAACAGAATAGAGAGCCCAGAAATAAACCCATGCTTATATGGTCACTTAATTTATGACAAAGAGGCCAAGAATATACAGTTGAAAAAGGAAAATCTCTTCAATAAATGGTATTGGGGAAATTGGGCAGCATATGCAGAAGAATGAAACTGGATATCTTGCAGGATACACAAAATGAACTTGAAATGAATTCGAGATTTGAACATAAGATCTGAAACCATAAAACTTCTGAAAAAAATAAAAGGCAGTAAGCTCCTTGACATGCTCTTTGCAATGAGTTTTTGGATCCAACACCAAAAGCCAAGGCAACAGAAGTAACACTATATCAAACTAAAAACCTTCTGCACAGCAGTCAATCATTAACAACACAACAAGGCAACCTACTAAATAGAAGAAAATATTTACAAATCATGTTTCTGATAAGAGATTAATATCCAAAATATATAGAGAACTAATACCACTCAACAGCAAATAAATAAATAAATAAATAAATAAATAAATAAATAAATAAATAAATTTTTTTTTAAATGGGCAGAAGATCTGATTAGAGATTTTTCCAAGGACATACACTTTCTAAAGCCAATATACCCATGAAAAAGATGCTAAACATTACTAATCATTTGGAAAATGCAAATCAAAACCACAATGAGGTATCACCTTAGAATGGCTATCAAAAAGACAAGAAACAGCAAGTGCTGGCAAGGATGTGGCAAAAAAGGAATCCTTGTGCACTGCTGATATAGTTACTATGTAAACAATAATAAAGTTTCCTCAAAAAATTAAAAATAGAACTACCAGATGGTCCAGTAATTCCAGTTATGGGTATTTGAGGAAAAGGAAAGCACTAACTTGAAAAAGCATATACATTCCTATTTATTGCTGCATTATTTACAACAGCCAAAATATGGACACAACCTCAGTGTCCATTAATGGGTGACTGGATAAAGAAAAGTTTATTCATATACATATGTGTGTATATACATATACACATACACATGAAATGGAATATTATGCAGCCATAAGATAGAGTGAAATCTTGCCATTATGTTAAGTGAGATAAGTCAGACAAAAAAGATAATTACCATATAAATTCACTTATATGTAGAATCTAAAAACCAAATAACATACCCCTTCTACCCGAACCTCACAGGTAAAGAGAAAAGACTGGTGGTTGCCAAAGGCAAACGGTCAGTGGTAGGCAAAATGGATGAAGGGATTCACAACATACTAACTTCTAGTTCTAAAACAATTTATTGGGATATAATGTATACAACAGTCACTAGGCTTAATTATACTGTATTGCAGGGCGCCTGGATGGCTCAGTCAGTTAAGTGTCTGACTCTTGGTTTTGGCTCAGGTTATGGTCTTGGGGTCACGGGATTGAGCTCTAAGTCAGGCTGTGTGCTCAGAGGAGAGTCAGCTTGAGATACTCTCCTTTTCCCTCTGCTCCTCCCTCACTCACTCTTTCTCTCTCAAATAGATAAACAAATCTTAAAAATAAATAAAATAATAATGTATTGCATATATGAGTGTTGCTAAGAGAGTAAATCTTAAAAGTTCTCATCACAAGAAAACAATTTGTTACCATGTATGCAAAGATATGTTAACTAGATTTATTGTGGGGATCATTTCTCTATATATGGAAATATTAAATAATTATGTTGTACACCTGAAACTAATATTGTATGTCAATTATACCTCAATAAAAAACAAAACAAGGGACACCTGGGCGGCTCAGTGGTTGAGTATCTGCTTTGGCTCAAGGTGTGGTCCTAGACCCAGGATCAAGTCCCATATCAGAGTCCCTGCATGGAGCCTGCTTCTCTCTTTGCCTAGGTCTCTGCCTCTCTGTGTGTGTCTCTCATGAATAAGTAAATAAAATCTTAAAAAATAATAAAACAAAACAAAATATCTCAAAAACATTGTAAGATGTTAAATTTTACCCCAAATATAATGCCACTACATGGAATATGAACAAATTACATGTTCAAATTAAAGAGAAAAAAATCACCAATTGAACATAACTGAAGTATTTGCTAGTTAGAAGAGATTCTCCTTGAATATTAGGATACAGAGACATTAAATGAAGAAAAAGTAAAAGAAATACCATGCAAAAAATAATCAGAAGAAAGCTGGTACAGTTAAAATAGTATCAGGACAAGTAGTTATTGCAAGAGGTCTTACTAGAGATGAAAAAAAGGTGAGTTTCATTGTGATAAAAAGATCAATACACCCCAAAGACACTAAATTCCAATTTTATATACATTAACAGCATAGTATCAACATACATAAAGCAGAACTTGACAAATAAAATAAGAATAGGCAAATAACAAGTATAATGGGAGATATAAACACATCTCTAAATGACTGAAGAACAGAATAAAATTCAGAATAAAATTACAGAATAAAATTCCGTAAGGATTTAGAAGAATTGAACAAAATTTGGCCTCACTGATACCTATAAGTAGAACTATTTTCATTAGCTACAGAATAACAAATGTGTTAATGTGTGATTCTAAAAGTGCTCTATATATTCGATGCAGTCCTCACCCCAACAGACACAAAAAATCCCACCAAGTCTTTCTGGAAATGTGTAAGTTCATACTAAAATTATTGTGGGAATGCTAAAGGTCAAGAAGAACTAAGATAATTTTGAAAAATAATTTCAGAGACTTACATTGTTTTTATTCCATTATCCCTATATCCAATCAAGCAAACTGTTTTTTTTTAAAGCAGATTATTTGTTTTCTTGATGTTGAGTAACAAAAGTTATTTATGTTTTAGATAATAACCCCTTATGAGACATATCATTTGCAAATATCTTCTTCCATTCAGAAGGCTGCCTTTTTGTATTGTTGATGGTTTCTTTTGTTGTGTAAAAATGTTTTATTTTGGTGTTGTCCCAATAGTTTAATTTTATTTCCCATAAGGCGATATATCCAGAAAAATATTTCTACGGCTGATGTTAAAGAAATTTCTGCCTATGTTTTCTTCTAAAAGTTTTATTGTTCAGGTTTTACATATAGGTCTTTAATCTATTTCAAGTGTATTTTTATGTATGGTGTATGAAAGTAGTCTAGTCTCATTATTTTGTATGTAGCTATTTACATACCATTTATTGAAGAGAGACTGTTTTTTCCCTATTGTATATTCTTGCCTCCTTTATCAAAGATCAGGTGATCATGTAAGTGTGAGTTTATTTCTGGGCTCCCTATTCTGTTCCATTTATCTATTCATCATTTTTCCCTTTTTTTTTTTTGTCAGTACCAAACTGTTTTAATTTCTACAGCTCTGTAGTATATCTTGAAATCTGGAATGGTAATACCACCAGCTTTGTTCTCCTTTGTCAGTATTGCTTTGGCTATGTGTGGTCTTTTGTGGTTCCACACAAATTTTAGGATTATTTGTTTTATCTGTGAAAAATGCTGTTGGCATTTTGAGAGGGATTGCATTAAATCTATAGATTGCTTTGGATAGTAAGGACAATTTAATAATATTGGTTTGTCTAATCCATGAGCATGGTATATTTTTCCATTTGTTTATGTTGTCTTCAATTTCTTCAATCAGTATTTTTTATTTTTTGGAGTGCAGATCTTTCACCTCCTTGGTTAAATTTATTCCTGGGTATTTTATTATTTTTGGTGTAATTATAAATGGGAATATTTTCTTAATTCCTCTTTCTGCTATTTCATTATTGGTGTTTAAATGTCTGTATATTAATTTTGTATTCTGCAATGTTGCTGACTTCATTTTTCAGTTCTCATGGTTTTTTGGTGGAAACTTTAGGGTTTTCTATATATAAAGTATCAGGTCATCTGCAAATAGGGAGTTTCACTTATTTCTTACCAATTTGGATGTCTCTCATTTCTTTTCCTTGTCTGATTGCTGGGGCTAGGATTTCTAGTACTATATTGAATAAAAAGGGTGAGAGTGGACATTTTTGTCTTGTTCCTGATACTAGAGGAAAACTGTTTAGTTTAGTTTAGTTTAGTTTTTTACCATGAGTATGATGTTAGTTGTGAGGCTTTCATATATGGCCTTTGTTATATTATGTTGAGGTATGTTCCCTCTAAATCTACTTTATTGATAATTTTACCATGAATGGATGTTGTACTTTGTTAAATGCTTTTTCTGCATTGAGAGGACCATGTGGTTTTTATCCTTTATTTTTTATCCTTTCTTTTATTAATATGATGTATTATATTAATTGATTTGTGAATGTTAAGCCACCCTTTCATCCTTGAAATAAATGCCACTTGATGTTGGTGAATGATTTTTTAAAGTATTTTTAAATTCATTCTGCAATATTTTTTGAGGATTTTTACATCTGTATTCATCAGATATTGCCTGCAGTTTCCTATTTTTGTAGTGTCTTTATCTGGTTTGGCTATCAGGGTAATGGCCTCACAGAATCAATTTGGAAGCTCTGTCTTTAGGTCTGAAATGAATCTCCTGAAAGCAGCATAAAAATGCTGCTTTTATCCTTTTAGTTTGCCTTATGTCTTTTCATTAGACTATTTAATATATTTACATTTATACTAATTACTGATGGGTATGTATTTATTGGCATTTTGTTACTTGTTTTCTGATTAACTTTGTAATTCAACTCTGTTCCTTCCTTCTTTTCTTGCTCTATTCTCTTTTGGTTTGATGGCTTTCTTTATTGTTATGCTTGGATTTCTTTCTCTTTGTATGCACATCTATTATAGGTTTTTGATTTGGGGTTGCCATTAAGTTCATATATAACATCTTCTGTATATTGCAGTCTATATTAAATTGATGGTCACTTAAGTTTGAATCCATTCCAAAAGCACTAAATTTGTACTCCCCCCCTCCATATTTTATGTATGTCATATTTTACATTCTTTTATTTTGTGAATCCATTGACTGATTTTTGTAGATTTATTTGATTTTACTACTTTAACTTCCATGCTGGCTTTATAAATAATCTACCTTAATTGTATGTTTGCATTTAGCTGTGAATTTTTTTTCCTTTCCTAATTTTCTTACCTCCACTAATGTCCTTTAATGTTTCTTGTAAGGCTGGTTTAGTGTTGATGAACTCCTTAACTTTGTTTGCTTCAGAAACTCTTTATCTCTTCTGCTATTCTGAATGATAACCTTGCCAGGTAGAGTATTCTTTGGTTGCAGGTGTTTTTCTTTTAGCACCCTGAATATATCATGCCAGTCTCTTCTGGCCTAAAAAGTTTCTGCTGAAAAAATTAGCTGATAGTCTTTATGGGATTTCCCTTGTATTTATTTTCTTTTGCTGCTTTTAAAATTCTCTCATTATCACTACTTTTTGCCATTTTAATTATTGTGTGTCTTGGCACAGACCTCTTTGGATTAATTTTGTTAGGGGCTTTCTGTGCTTTATTGATCTGGATGTCTGTTTGCTCTAGATTCGAGAAGTTTTCAGCTATTGTTTCTTCAAATAAATTTTCTACTCCTTCTCTCTTCTTTTTTCCAGGAAATGTGAAATTATAATGCAAAAGTTATTACCTTTGTTGATGTCACTGAGTTCCTTAACTCATTCTCATTTTTTATTATTCCTTTTTCTCTTTGCTGTTCAACTTGGTTGCTTTCCATTATGCTGCCTTCCAGATGGCTGATATCTTCTGCATTCTCTAATCTGCTATTGATTCCCTCTAGTGTATTTTTTATTTCAGTTATTGAGTTCTTCATCTTTTTTTTTTACTTTCTCTTTTTTTGTTTTGAAGGTCTGATATCCTTCATTCTTTTCTCATGCTGAGTGAGTACTTGTGACCATTACACTTCGTATGCTTTATTAGGTATATTGCTTACCGCCATCTCATCTAACTCTTTTGTTATGATTTTGTCTGGTTCTTTCATTTGGGAAATATTCCTATGTCATCATTTTGTCTAATTCTATGTTTTTGTTTCTATGTATCAGGAAGGTCAGTTATGTCTGTTGATCTTGAATGTGGTGGCCCCATAAAGAAGAGGTCCTGTGTTGCCCTGAGCAAATGCCCCTGGGTCATTAAAACCATGTACTCTAAAAAAAAAAAAAAAAACATGTACTCTAAGAGTATCTCCTATGTGGGTGCATATAGCCTATTGTTATGGGATTTGCTTTTAGTCCAGTTGGCTGGTATCAGGCAGTTTGGTCCCTGTACTGTTGAGGGCCTGAGTCCACCTCAGGCTGTAGTTGGGCAATGTCACCAGTCAGGGTACCACCTTTGCTCTCAATGTCTAATGTAGTTGCATACAAGTGCAAATGCACAACACTCTCCCTGTACTACCACCTGAGAGGCTTTCAAATTGGTGAGCCAGCCCCGCACCGACCAGATGTCCACCCTTAGTTACTCTATTGGGGCTGCAATCACTCCAAACTGCAGAACATTCTCTTATGCTGCCAGCTAAAAGCCTCTCGTGTGCTGGTGTGTGTGCTTATCTACTCCCATCTCCGGGACAATAGTTACATTGGAGTGGTGCTGGTTGCTGCCAGGGCTACTTGCAGAGTATGTCTAGATGAGAGCTATTTTAAAGGAATCCCAGCTAAGTGGAGCAGGGTTGCAGGGGATGTGGGGGCAGGGCATATGGTCCTAGATAGGTAGAGATGTTTGTGCTGGTTCCCATGCGTCCAGCAATCTAGGTTAGAGGAGGGGAAGAGAAATGGTACCCACAAGCACTTTTGTTCTTAAAGAAGTCTCCTAAAGATCTCTGTCACTCCAGTGCATGTTCTGAGATTAATAAATAAATCTCCTTCATATATACCCTGGGCACTTTTCAAACTGCTACATCTATTCCATGTGTTGGCAAGGTTATTTGTTAGGCTAGCTCTTTGAGAGCAGGAACTCAGTTTCCTATTCCCCCCACCCCCCCGCGCCACCCATCTTGGAGAGAAATCCAATGATTTTTAAAGTACCCAGAGGTAAATCCCATTGATTTTAAAAACTTTTCAAAGTTAAGCTCCCATGGTTTTCAAAACAAAATGTTATGGGGTCTTCTTTTCCCCTGTGAATCCCCTGTGCCTGGGGTGGGGTCTGATCCAGGCTTGTGGAATCCCTCCTTTTGTGTTTAGTCTCAACAGGGGTTGGGTTCCCAGACACATCTCTGCCCTGGTACCCTTTTCAAGTGGCCTACTCTCCACAATTAACTGTTGGTCTATTCTGCTAGTCTTTGGGTCACTTTCAGACTCAGTTGTACAGGTGTAGTGGTTTCCTCTGTGTGTTCGTAGAAGGAGGTAAGCTCAGGATCTTCCTGCTCTACCGTCTTCCTATATCTCCCCTCCTCTTTTTTAAGGCCCAGAATACTTCCCCAACAGGGGTCCCACCTGAACATAAACTCATATTCAGAGCATGATTATGTCCAAAAGAGCTGTGTATAGACAGCCCAGGGATTTAGTACTCAAGGTGCTGGCTTGGGACTTTTCAGAGGGTTGAGAAAAGGGGAACTTATAGCTATAAACTTATAAGAATGCTTGAATGGAAAGTTTGATAAATTGTGAAAGAATGGTTGTTAGAGTTGTATGAGAAATTTCTGGGGCCACAATCAGCACCTCCACTTTATGGCACTTATATCTAGGAAACCCACTAGGTTCTCAGTCAAGAAAAAAATCCTCCTGTATTTCAGAAGAAGAAAAAGCTGAACAAACTGAAAAACCAACTCTTAGATCCATCAGAGAATGTTTTTTTTTTTTTTTTTTTTTTTTTTTGTAATTCAAGTGCCTTAGTTAAGCTTTGATTGCTGAGCATCCACTTCACAGATGGCTCTCTCTAATAAACACATTGCCAGCCACAGAGTAAATAAAGAGCAAGCCCACCACTCTACCCCTAGGCTCCTTTTTTAAATGAAGTTTTGGTTGATTTTCATAACTATCTGGACTGCATTTTTTTCTCTTCCCTTGCTTTAATCTGCTGTTATGTTTGAAATATACCAACAAAGAGTGAGCCCCAGAATTCTAGGCCCTCATTCTAGACCCCAATAAAAATAAAATCCCAGGACTGCATGCTTTCATTCTCACCTTTGTCCTTGCCCTCAACCTCATGCTGTCTGTCTCTATCTCTCTCCTCAATGTGTAGTTCCAGTGTGCCAGGTAATTTCTAGGGCATAAGTAATATTTTTTTTTCAAAGTTTCCTGGATATCTATTGCTATGCGTGCCATGCAATCACAAGGACTGCTCCAGCCACAACACTGGTTATACATAGGCTAAGACTGGCACACAATACCTGTAAAGGATTTGCAATGGCTATTAGTCTTGGATTTTCTGGTACTCTCATATTGATATAATTTAATTCTTTAATAAACGTAGATTAATGACATTAATTATATTTAGAAAATGATTATGCATTTGTAAGAATTTTCACATTAATCAATTAACTAGTTTATTTTTCCTTTACATTCTCATAGCATGTTTTTTGATACATTTTTGCTTTCATATTAATGTCTAGCTTTTTTTTGCAGTTATCCTCATTACTATAGCTCCTTGAAAGTCGAGTCTTTTTTATTTTCCTTTTAATTCCTTTAATAGACCAATCATCCTATGCTCTAGATATAATTGATGCTCAATAAATTTCTGTTGAATTGTTCATTTCCTTTGCATTTTAGAGCTGTACAACTAATATATCCATCCATCCATTGGTCACTTGTCAGTAAGCATAGCAATATACTGCTCCTTAGTAGGAGTCAAAAACCTGAACCAAAAGAAAAGGTAAAAGACTCCTCTTTTTGTAAATCTCAACTCTTTCCACATGTAATTATCTTCCCAGCTTGCAAATTTATGGCTGTTCCGTATATATGTATATATATTATTTTCTTTCCAGGAATCAAGCAGCCTGCCAAGCAGATACAATTTATCTCACAGAACAGCAAAGATATTATGAAACAGCATAATCACTTGCATATTCAAGTTCATAATTAATTCTATGCTTTCATTAGGTGAGAATTATGTTTTCAACAGTGTCTCCTTCTGCATCTTTCTCTTTCCTCCTGCATCTTTTAGATCTAATAAGCATGCAAATAAATTCTGCCCTTTTATGCCTTGTGCATTTCAAAATATGAACAGTAAAAAAATTCTATAGCATTACAACTACGTTATACAAGCAAACACATTAATGCAACTGTTATAATCATCAGATTTTCCAAAATAATACATCTAAGGAGATAGCATTACAGATGGGCAGGGCCCAGCTATAATCCTCAGTAACCCTGTGTCTAAATAATTGTCACATATAGTAAATAATTGCAATCATATTAGGTCTCCTTCCCCTGGACCCACCTCAGAATCTTTCCTAACATTCCTCCAGAATATTCTCCGTTTGTACACCAACTACATAACTTGATTTTGTTTGAATGCATGTGTGTTGCTGCTGTTTTTATTTGATTGGTTATATAATACAAAGATGCAAGTTTTGGTTTTGTTTCATAACGTATTGTAGTAAATTTTTAAATGACTTATTTCAGTATTTTTGGAGTTAACAGAGCATTAGAAAGTGGCCATGTAAAATTTTATTTTTGTACTATATTTTGTTATGAGAATAATATGCTATTGTAATTCCTGAAAACTTGGGACTTTATTAAAGTTTTGGGATCTAGTTCTTTCAAGTGTCAAAGATCAACTGGATCCTAAGGAGAAATGTCCTTACTGGCTACTTTAGAAGTAAACATATATCCTGATCCAGGTCTAGAATTTAAAGGTGGAAAAATCAATGAGCCCAACTCCCTTTTCTTGCAAATGAGTAAACTGACTCAGAGAGGTTGTGAACTATCCAAGGTTTCACAATGCATTTATTTAGTCAGGAGATTTTTATTGGGGGGTATATGGTGGAGTGGGCGGGGAGCTATATATTCCTTGCTTCCTAATTTAGGGTTCCATTAGTGCCAGTATCTCTCTGAATGCTGTTGTAATAATAAAACACACTACATGCAAGTAAGCACATGTCTACACACATGCATATGCACATGCTAGCTATACATTACACAAGAATCTTAGAAATATCTGTACTATAAATCAAAAATTTGATACTACTGGGAATAGAATCATATAAATACATTAAAGAAATCAGAGAAAAGCATGCAGAATGATGTGGGAAACAAAGGCAAAAGAAAACATTAAATTTCCTTACTGCCTACAGCCCATTGACAAGTCCCTGAAACAGATAGAGTGACATTCTTCTAGGGACTCAGCTGTCCTGGATGTTGATACTTTGATACTTTGCTAAGGGCAAAAGGCAATCTTAGTTTAACATTATGCTGACTTCCCCTGCTCCCCTCCCTCCCGATCCTGTAAGTCTACTTTAACAAATATAAATTCCTTTGGAAACTTCCTTTATTTCTATTTCCCTTAAGATATATGTTAGTAAATTTCCTCTAAGAATAGGCCCAGATAGACATCTAAAGGGTCTCATGACTCAGGTTTTATTAGACAGTAATAAATGGCCTTTTTCGAACAATAGCTGGCCCCCTCAAGGTCCTGGAAACCTTGCTTCCAAAATTCCTTAGAGACTTGTGCTATCCCCAACTCCCTTCCAACTTGAAAGCGACACTCACCCATCACAACCCCAATGCAGCTCGTTCTGTCTCTGTGCTTTTTCTTTATTACTTTTTAAAAGATTGTATTTATTTATTAGACACAGAGAGAGGCAGAGACACAGGCAGAGGGATAAGCAGGCTCCCCATAGGGACCCTGATGTGGAATTTGATCCCAAGACTCCAGGATCACGCCCTGAGCTGAAAGCAGACACTTAACCACTGAGCCATGCAGGCATCCCATCTATCCCCGTGTTTTAACAAAACCACCTTTTTACAACCAAAAATATCTGAAGAATTCTTTCTTGACCATTTGCTCTGAAACCCATTTCCACATCACAGATTTGATGGAGAAGACTATAGCATAGTTGCTAAGAACCACCTCTGTTACTTGTCAGTAGTTGTGATCTTGGGCAAGCTACCCAATTGCTCTGTGCCTCAGTTTCCTTGCCATACCATAGGCACATGTAGAGAGCAAAATGGAATCTCTCACATCAAGCAGGAGTCTGTGTTAAGCAATGACGCAAGTAATTAACGGTACTACAGCTACAAGATAGTTGAGATATTGCCAGCATCGGCGTCAACTGACACCCCAGAATTGATAACAAGTAGAACCAGAGGAGGTCTGGAGGGACCCAAGACTGGTTAAACCTCTTTAGGAAGGGAAGGATTTTGGCAGCAAACTGTCAGACTCTTCAGAACTGACCCCTCTATGTCTGACTACTTAATAAAGCCAACTGCCGCCAAAGGCTCTGCTTGATTGATCTCTGAAGAACTGATATCCTTCACTGCTTGAACATAAGAAGTGCCCAGAAGTGACCCTGACCAGCCGGAGGCTGTATCTCAACTCTGCGTTCACAGACTGATTTCACGTTTGGTTCCTTAACTTCCTACACCCTTCTGATATCTTGTTTGTTGTGTGCTTGTCTTACGTCCTGCTCTGTGTGCTATGTAAGAAGCCAACTTTAATTACATGGTGTATTGTCACTGAGTTTGGAATCCTGAATCTGCTTTATAGTTGTGATTAACTTTGCTTTAGGGTTCATTAAAGCTGACATTGTGGAAAGACACAACTCATGTGTGTGCCTTCACAGTGTGCTCATGACAGCACACTAATGGTATCTCCACCATAGTTTTCTTGTGAGGGTTAAATGAATTAACATTTGTGAAGAACTTGAAATAATGCCTGATACATAGCAAGGACTATAAAAATGTTTGGTAAGTAAATGAAATATGGGGCTTAAGAATGAGCATTTCCGGGCAGCCAAGTGGCTCAGTGGTTTAGCACCACCTTCAGCCTGGGGCCTGATCCTAGAAACCTGGGATCGAGTCCCATGTCGGGCTTCCTGCATAGAACCTGCTTCTTCCTCTGCCTGTGTCTCTGTCCCTCTCTCTCTCTCTCTCTCTCTGGTGTGTCTCTCATGAAAAAATAAATAAAATCTTAAAAAAAAAAAAAGAAAAAGAATGAGCACTTGCCATCCAACTCATGCTATCCTTCCTTAAGTAGAAAGTCCTGTCTTATATGTAATGGCATATTATAAGAAAGACAGACAGAGGTGGGGAGAGAGGAGAGATTGCTCTTCCTGATTACAGTAGAAGAGAGTATTAAAGATAAGCTCATATTGCAGTGGCAAGAATTAGCCTCTGATACACGGAAGAATTTACTGACAGTCAGAGGTATCAAATACACCTCCAATAATGTGGATGGCATGTTTTTTTCACCATAAAGAGTATTTTCAGAAGACTAATCTGACCAAGTTGTGATGAAGGTGTTCATAGAAAGATCAGAAACCCTATCAAAACTTCTTCTTTGTAATTTTTAAACTCTTATAACACATATTTCAACTTTTATCCTGATGTAGCTGGTCATTTTTTCCATTAAAATAGAACACATACCCTTCTACATTTTTAAGCACTTTAAAAAATCCTAGACTAAATGATTTTCAACTGCATTTATGACTGCACTGTGGTGTCCACCTCTACCAAATATAACAAATATAATTCTGGCTTTTATTACTAGGGTCCTAATGATTAAAAGCAGAAAAGGGCTTCAAACAGCAATAATATAATCTGGACACTGTGGCCCTTCTCCGAGGAGCAGATGCCCTTATTTTGAAGATAATATTAAGAATGAGAACCTGAGAAGTGGAATGGAAAGGAAAACAAGAAGTCTGACAGGAAAATCAAACCTAGGAATAGTGAGTGATGAGCAAACAAAAAGAACAGACAATTACCTCATAGTTTTGTTTACTTCAGTTCCTACAAAACTAGGCTAAGACATTAGATCACTACTAAGGCAAACAGTTCTGGCTATTTTAGCGTGAGAGATGTCTATACACTAAAATATACTTATTAGTAAGGGTGCAGAGGTCAAATATGCTTTAATATTTTTACTTATAAACAGGAAGTCTTCATGTCCAGATTCCAATGTCTTAATTATTTCATGTCCTGACATTTCAAGAGTACAGAAAGCACATACTTTAAAGTTACCATGTCAAATTCCTACTCTACAACAGGAAGAGTGAGTAGACTTACACTCTTCCTTGTTACTCCCTGACAGAGTGAATTTTAACTACTTTTCTGAAATTTCAGACCATTGACACATTTGTGAGAAGTCGTTCTGAGTTATACATGGTTTTAAATTAGATTACCTTATTAATGACCAACTGCTTGAATAGTACTTACTAGACATATAATGAATAGTTGCCATCTTTTGTTGTTGCTGTGTCTTAAACAGGCTTGGATAATGATTTGTGGCTTCAGTAATGTTTGATTGCATCACCTGCTACAGTGGAAGACATCATCAGGCAGTCATGAATTTGTGCCCAGAAAACTGCGGCCCAGGACACATTTACTTTTAGTTATATTTGACTTTCTCTTTCTTCATTTTCTCCTATACACTCTCTCACCATTTTCAGGATCCTTCTGTTATCCTTTAATTGCCAAAAGCTATGCACAGCTCAGAATTTTCATTCAAGTAATAGGGTCTTATCCAGTAATGTGTCATTTGTTATTGAGTGTCATACTTCTGGCAGAAAAGATATAGAAATATGATAATGAATAAGAAGCACTTACTGCTGTGGAAAATCAGTTCTGTCCCCTTTGTCATAAACCAGAGCTATCCTCTGCTCAAACTGGGGTTTGATCTTCATAGGCAGCACTGAACATCAACTAAACATCTATACAGCATGATGGGAGGAAAGCAAAACTGTGTTCATCACATTATATCAACTTAAAAAAAGAGAAAATTTGAGTGGGGGACACCTGGGTGGCTCACATTGGTTAAGTGTCTGCCTTTAGCTCAGGTCATGATCCCGAGGTCCTGGGATGAGGCCCCACATCAGGCTCCTGGCTCAGCAGAGAGCCTGTTTCTCCCTCTTCCACTCCCCCTGCTTGTTCTCTCTCTCTCTGTCAAATAAATAAATAAAATCTTAAAAAAAATTTTTTTGAGAGAGAGAGAAAGAAAGAAAGCAACTGCCTGTGTAACTGGGAGAGGTGCAGATGGGGAGACAGACAAAGAGAGAATCTTAAGCAGGCTCTATGCCCAGCGTGGAGGCCGATTCAGTGCTTGATATCCTGGCCCTGAGACCATGGCCTGAGCTAAAATCAAGAGCTGGATGCTTAACAGATGTGAGCCATCCAGGCGTTCCACCAAGGTTTCAATTTAATGTCCTTCTCTCTCTCTGTCCTCAGAGTCATAATCTTAAGACTACAGAAATGTGAAATTCTATACACATTTCTACATTCCATTGTTGGCAATCACTTGACTCTCTCTCTCCACCAAGATTTTCTACTGTCAGAAATTGGCCACTCTTCTCAAATGCCAGGGCCAATGGTTGAGACTTTCAACTCAGGTTTTGCTTTTGATGCCAGTTCCCATGAAGCAATTATAGTAGATTATCTTTCCCCCAAAGCTCCACACTTAAACAACTTCCTACTTTGATATGCCTTGTTGTTTGAAATGGAAACAGAACCAATTCTACATCCCAGTTTTCTAAAATGTCTTTCTCTAAGAAACCACCACCAACCACATACCTAAAAAGAAATGATACATCTTTCTGCTCCTAGTCTTGAGATAAATGTCATATACAAGAGCATCTTATTTCTAGCCTATATGTTAGAAAGAAATTAAAACAGTTTTCAGTTAAAAAAAAAAAAAGGAAAACATAGACACACACATACCAATCACCATTAGCACTATATTCTGCCCCTAAATTTATCTACTCCACACCAACATATCACAACTAAGATAACCATGGTCATTAAAGAATTTGAAAAAATAGTTTGCTTAATAAAACTGTACCATAGGGAAGGCTGTTTGAATAAGTCCTCCTATTCCAATAAATTCACATTGGCCAAGTTTTCAATATGTACTTCACATACTAGATAATTTTTGATTTCCTCCCTAATTCCTTATGTATTATTGCTGGTAGTGATATTTACCAAAAATCTCATCCATTTTCAAGGTTTTATAAAGTTTTGTAAAGTGTTCTCCTGCTGTTTATTTCACACCTGCTAACATAATTCTTTCTTTATGATGCTCTGTTTAGTTACCTTGGAAATGATATCATAACATAGCAGAAACACCTGTCATTGCAAGATGATTCCTACTTAATATTAAGCTGGAGTTAACCTCATTTCTCTATATATAATGGAAAAATGTTATTTGACATAGATTTTGCACTGAGAAAAGTCTGCAGACCTATCTTTTCTTTATTATTACATATGATTTGGGGGTAAATTCTGATAGATTTCAGACATAAATACAAATGGTTATATATTTTTGTCAGGAAATGAAAGATAAATCATAGACAAGAAATTTACTGTCTAACTTGTTAAAATACATACTGATTATTTTTTAGTGTTCTGCTACTTTCTGTCATGATCACTTTAAGATGACAACAAAATATCTCATATTTTGTTCCAAAGGATAAGGACATATTTTCATTTAAAATGATACAGTGTAGGAAAAAACAGTCATTAGAGTTAGGTATACTTAACTGATTTTTGAATGACAGTTAAGTCAATTTAGCTTTCTAGGCTTAAGTTTTCTCCTCTATAAATTAAGGACAATAATAGTTAACTTGATATATATAAATAATATATATAAGCATATTAAATGACATAAATACATATGTGGCTAAAGAGATAATTTGTGTAAGGTAGCTAGCATAGTGCTTGATATTTAATGAAAGGCTGAATCAAATTCCTTCCCACTCTTCAGCTTACAAATTTTAAAATAGTGATCTTTTAGAAGCCATACACAATTTTAAAAGACCCACTAAACTAAGGCAAATGCAGAATTTAATTTTCAGTTTTTAAAAGCATGATGTAAAAATATTTTAGCAATAGTATGTAAATCACAAATATTTTTACAACTAGAGTGTTGGAACTTGAGGGAAGTTTATCACCCATGTAATTCAAAGCCCATCACTTCCCAGGTAAAGAAACTTTTTTTTTTTTTAAAGAAACTATTTAGATAAAAAGGAATTTAGATCATTTACTTCCAGTGACACCTTTAACTAACAGTTCAAGTAAGGTGATATCAGACCATTTTAATCCAAGACTAGTAACTTATCCTTTTTATCACCAGCTTCCTTTATGCCAGCACTACTCTAAGCACATTAAATTCTGAAAAATGTATATTTTAGATATAACACCAAAGAATTATTTTTCATTATCTTTAAATGCCTATTTAAAAACTTAAAATGTCAGCATTTACTCTTCCATGGATTGTTTAAATTATGTAGTAAAGTTTAAGTAATTTTATAAAGTGTCAAAACATGAGGAAAAATTAATTAGGACCCTCTTCATTCCCTTTTGTTTGAAAGAAATTTTTACTCTTTCCAATACCAAGCATTTTGGCCATCATTCAACACTATCATCCTCTGAGAAAATATAACTTTTTAATGATACGTTTGCCTCAAAATGCAGCCTCTAATTCATCAAATGTGATAATAACAGATTCTAAGACCTATTAGTCAATTGATTTAAATACTTATTGGAAGTATATTTAAACTTTCTGGGGGTAGGGGGAATTGAGAAAATGAATAGCAAAAAAGCTGCTTTGGAGCTACTCTCTATCAATGGCACACTGATGACCACCATACACAGCTGACCTACACTCTATCACTGGTACAGGACAAGGGTTAGCATTTTACTTATATAATTCCTGACATACATCTCTTAGACCATATCACTTTTCAATGAATCTGTATCCAAACTCCATAATTGTATATGCGATAGCTAACATTTTAACTGTTTCAAAGTTTGTTGAACTCTCTAGTAATGAAAACATTCATGAAAAATTATCTATTCCTAGAAGATGTGCAGAATGGTCTTCAAGATATTGTTGGCAATATTGGTACTCACACCCATTCCAAAATACAAGATATATAAAATCTACCACTCAACAAATGGTGAATTAGTAAATTATCAAGTTTTCTCTGTCATTCTTAGAAGGAAAGGGAACATCATCATCCTAAGGAATGATTCCTCTGCCCTCCTAGGCTTTTTCCCACCTTTTTTTTTGCAGGTCTCTAGTGAGAACCATTCATTTTTACTGAAAAGTAGATCTTTTCATCTACATGATAATAGGAAAATAGTTATACTTTATATGTTATATAAATGTTGAGATTTCTTAAGGACAGAGATACAAATATTAACTAAGATGGTTCCATAATTTTGATAACCTGATGATGGGAAACCTACTTCTTGGTGCCTTAATTCCTGATCTGGACATCTCTGGGCTCTGAGAGGTCCAATAACACTACCACATATAGCGGGGATCTACTTTCTTGTTTGAGAAATGAGGGCATCTTTTCTCACAAACTCACACAAAATACAAATAGCCATTATAAGGAGCTTAAGGCATTAAGTTTTAAGTATAATAATCACACCAAGTGGAAATATTAAACCATAATGTAACATGCTATGTAATAGGGCCATTTTCTCTCCCTAATGCTTTGTAACTTCTGCTAGACAACATAATAAAGCATTCTGTAAAAATTTTAAATGTGCAGAAATAAACTGATTAGCTATCTAGATATCCTCACTACAGACTGCTCTGTTTCCATTTAACTGTTGATGTTGCTCAACATAATTTCCAATTTCATTCTGTTACTAGTACACAGGATTATACATAAGCTAGAGCAACAGTGGTTTTTGCTGATAATGATACATTTAAACACAATGATATAAAATGAAGAAAATAATCTTTTCTACTAAGGAGAAAAGGTGGATATAGTCACTGTTTTTTTTTTAAATCAAAATGTCACAAAGGAAGTCTTTACTGTTTATCTGTTTATTATAGATTACAAATTAGAACAGTTTGTTAAACCAGTATAGCTCATTAGTTACACATCAGATTACCTAAGAATGAGAAACATTTTTCCTCTAATATAGCATGAAGGGAAGTTGTCCCACTTTGTTTGTACCCATCTCACAAAAGCAAATACAAATAAATTAAGTTGTTTCCTTTATTACTATTCATATGATACCTTAAATCAACCTTCAAACTTCTTACCTTATCTAAAATGAAGGTCTTTAATTTATTTTAAACTCAGACTTAAAGTTTAAGTAATTTGAAGAATGTAACTAAAAACACTTAACTAAAAACATGCTTCCTGTATTAATTTGGAAAGGTAGATGGATTTGTATTTGATCTGTGATTTTTAAAAGTAATTTATTAAAACAGCAATGCACACATGAGGGAAATACATTCTTTTGAAAAAAAGACAACAAAAATAATTAAAAATAAAGATTAGAATTGAAATCTGAAATTTGCCTTTCATCTAATACCTGATAACTATTATAGTCTAGTTCATTCACTTAACATTCAACAAATATTAGTCAGTGTCTATTAAGTACCAGGTATTAATCAGGCCATAGGAAAAAAACAAGTCCCTATTAACACAAAGCTTATATTCTAGTGGAAATAAGCAGACAATAAAAAAAACACGCTGACAATATACGCTATGTTAGGTAGTGTTATAAGAAACATAAATTGGAATAAAGAGCCAGGGAGGGGCAGGGGTAGAAGGTGAGAGTGCTTTTTAACAGAGTTTTCAGGAAGGGCACCTCCAATGAGGTACCAATTGAACTAAGGCATAGCTGTGTGTCAGACTGATGAAGGAAGAGCCTTCCAGGAATAGGGAACTGCAAGTGTAGAGGCCTTTCTTGGTTTGTGAACAGCCAAGAGGCTGTATATAGAGGGCATTATGTGAAGGGGATTGTAAGAAGAAATGAGATCGAGTTGAGAAAGGGTGGTGGAGAAGTCAGTTCTTGCAGGGCCATGTAGGTCCTGATAAAGCCCAGTCTCACCTCATATGTAGCTTACAATACTGTATACTCTGTGCATGTGTATGTGTGTGAGTTATACATACCTACACACATATGTATGTACATATATATACAGATTTTTATTTAGTATTATAAAATACAGTACTGTTCGTATGTAATTTCCCTAGTACTTAAAAATATAAAAGTGGGATTGCTCATGGTAAACTAATTTTAAATGTTGATAGATGCTAAAGAATTCCTTCAAAACAAGCTGGACTCATTCTCACATGCAAAATATGAAAATAGTCATTTCTTAAAATCCCCAACAACACTGAATGTCATTGGTCTTCTGAATTTTTGCTGATTTCATGGTCAATATATATATATATATATTTGAATTATACTTCTGTTTTCAAGAGTGCTTATTTGGTTGTTTTTGTTTTTCTTCCCTCACTACTCATTCCAATCCTGATTTAACCAATGTCAACAGCCAGATGTGTATCCCTTCTCAATAAAAACATATGTAAGCCTATTTTCAAATATATATATATATATATATATTTGCATTTGTTGAAATAGTCCAGAAAAGGTAATGCATGGAGAAAAAAAGTATGTTAGAGCTTTCCTGGAGCTGGGGTCAGGAATGAGGGGATTAATTACAAATGGGCATGAGGCATCTTATTGGAGGAATGAAAATGTTCTAAAACTGATTTATGATGATGGATGCACCATTCAGTAAAATTACTAAGAAGCATTGAATTCTACATTTGAAAGCAACGAGTTTTATATGTATATCTCAAGTTGGTTTAAAGAAAGAAATACACACATTACTCAGTAACTTTTATAAAATAATATATCATTGATATCCCTTCAAGTTAGTAGATATAGTCTCAAAGTCAACTTTTTTGGTACTTTTTATACACATATACATATACACACATAGACTCACATGTGATTTTGCATTGCTTAGGTCATATATACACTTTAATTTGGAAACACATCTTTGCACCTTAATTTTACCAAGGAAAAGCAATGTTACAAGGCTTTGAAAGCAAAACAAAATCAGGAAAACAAAACATAGATTAAGAAAAAAAATATGTATTTCAATGCTATACAGAGCATTGTAAATACATATAAAATGTTAATATATTTAATATAGAGTGCTTACAATCAGACAAGAAAAAGACAAACCAACAGAAAAATAAAGAATATTAATAAATAGTTCTCAGAAAATCAAACCCAAATGGCCCTAAATACATGAAATAATACATAAACTTAATGAAAATCAAAGTAATATAATAAATTAATTAAATATTTTTAAAATAAATAAAATGTTAACTATGATGCATTATGTTGACAGGACTAAAAAAGAATATTAGCATTTAGTACTGGTGGATATATGAAGAAAATGTACTATCAAATATTTCTGAATTATCAAAGTGCTTTTGGAAAGTAGTTTGGAAAACCTATTTTTTGGAATTTATTCCTAAGATATAAAACATTAAAAAGTAAGTATATATGCACAAGGATATTCACTGTAGTGTTGTTCTTAGCATGAAAGAGCCCTGAAAAAATAAGAATATTGAATAAATTAAGGTATATGCCAGTTGGGTTTTGCAAATTTATTTTATATTTGGCCATCTTACTAAATTTTTCATCTTCATTTTGGTATACAGTGCTAGTTAGCAATAAGATATCTTTTTTCTTTCCACATTTATTCACGTTATTTTATTTGCTTGTCTTATTACATTCATCAAAATGTCGAAGACTACATTAAATAATAATAGTAATTACCCCAAGTTCTAATATTTATTGATATTTTTTTAAAAGATTTTATTTATTTATTCATGAGACACACACACACACACACACACACACACACACACAGAGTCAGAGACACAGGCAGAGGGAGAAGTAAGCTCCATGCAGGGAGCCCAATGTGGGACTCGAACCCGGGATTCCAGGATCACACCCTGGGCCGAAGGCAGGCTAAATCACTGAGCCACCCAGGGATCCCCCATTGATATGGTTTTGGTGTATTATCAGTAAGAATAGTAATTACTATTAGCTTTGGTAAATATTCCTATTCATATTTAGGAGGCTTTATTATATTTCTAGCTTTCCTACAGTTTAATTAGAAATGGCTTTCAATTTTATTATATGCTTTTGAAGCATTCATTCATTGATATGACTATCTGATTTTCTCCTTTACTTGTTTGATGCACTGAATTATGTTGTTAGATTTACTGCTATTAAATCACCCTTACATTCATATACTGAATGTTACCTGGTTATTTTGTTGCACTGTATCATGGAGTGATTATTTCAGAACAAGTATGTTTAAGATAAACTTTCTGAATATTTTTATGTCCAAGATGTGTTAATTTCATACCCATAATTAGTTATACAGAGAATGCTAGATTCAGAAAGCTTTTGTTTCAGAACACTAAAGATATTGCTTACTTAACTTCAAACATTCTGTCAATGATATAAGTCAGATAACAATCCGATTTTCATTTCTGTGGATATAAACTTTCTCATTTTTTTTCTCAGAAATCCTTTTGGGATTTTTATCCTCAAATATAAATTTATTACTTTTCACCAAGGGGTGTCTTTGTATAAATCTTTTCCAGTAATTTTTCTTACTACCTGACATATATTCTTTTAATCTCAAGATTCAAGTCTTTCAACAATTAGGGAATATTTTCTTCTAGTTTTGTATTTATGTCCTCCATTTCCCCTTTTCACATTTTCTGCAGCTCCTATTAATTTAATTAGAACTCCTTGATTAAGTATCTATGACTAATTTTTCTAACATCCTTTTACTTACCTTTTGCTCTTCATTCAGTGAAATATCACCTGATTACGTTATAGATCACTGATTCAGTTCTCAGCTTTGTCTGCTCTATTAATTAGTTCTGATTTTTTAAAAAAGATTTTTGCAAACATGTTTTAATTCCTAACTCATCCGTATTTACTCATAACCTCTTTCCACAGCAAAGTGGTGGTTTTTTTTTTTAATATTTTTTTAATGTATTTATTCTTGAGAGAGAGAGAGAGAGAGAGAGAGAGATGCAGAGACACAGGCAGAGGGAGAAGCAGGCTCCATGCAGGGAGCCCGATGTAGGGCTCAATCCGGGGTCTCCAGGATCACGCCCTGGGCTGAAGGTGGCGCCAAACTGCTGAGCCACCTGGGCTGCCCAGCAAAGTGTCTTTATTTGACATACACTAATCTGTCTTTGAGTTATATCAAATCTCATTTAATCATTTGTGTTCCTCCTTCCATTGTGCAGGTTATTTCCTAAGGGTCCCCATTTTCTAGGCAGGACAGTTTACTGTGCGTTCAGTGTAAGTGGGGGAATGTATTGATGGGCTGGCTTTGTTTTCCCTTCTTGAACATATAATGGGCCCAGAAAATAGCAATACCACTAGCCTCTACTCAAACACACAAAAACGTTTCTCAGCTTTTCACTTTTCAAAACAAAGTTGACTCTTATCTGACAGTGGAACACTCTTGTAAATTTCCTTCAAGTGTAGATTGTTTTACTTCTCTTCTCCTATCCATGTCAACTTCGTATACTAAGTTACTTCAAGCTGCACTTGACTCCCTCTCAGACCCTCACATCTATACTAAGTACCTTCCTCAAATAAGTAAATTTTCTTAGACTACAGTCCTCAAGTGTTAGAGTGTTAGTCTTGAATGTAAGAGTCAAATATGTTACTGCTTATTTTCTTTTTAATTTAATTTAATTTAATTTTTATTTTTTATTTTTTATTTTTTTACTGCTTGTTTTCTTAATAGTACAGGTATAGAAGTAGAGTTGGGAGATGAAGTGAATTCAAACATCCTTCACATTATGAGTGATGTTTGACTAATTGTACTGGTAGTTTTCCCCTTTTATATTTATATTGGCTATCACTGAACATAATAATTAATTCTCTTGGTAATAATTTTTCTATTGCTTGTATTTAGGGCTGGCATATTGTTTGATTTTGTTAATTAAGTCTTTTGGATATTCTGTCTTGTAAGGTTATCTAAAAAGTTATGGTCTGCTAATCAAATATCTTATGTCCTAGCTTTGTTCTGAATTTGCTCATATTTTAATTTTTCTCTCTTATTTAAAGGAATTTTAGGTAGCTAGGGAGTTGTTTGTATGTGTGTTCTTGTTAAGATCTTGATCCTGTCTTCCTTATTATATATTCACTATTATAATTCTAACAAAAATTTTTACTTGAACTAAATAAATTCATACGAAGTATCACATTCTGGAAAGCCTTCTTTGATCTCCCCAAATGAGTTAATCAATTTCTTTCTTTCTTGTACTTTAACTCAATCAAAACATGTAGAGCATTTATGACCCTTATTGGTATTCATTTATCTACTCATTAAGTATGTCTTTGAGACTAGGAACAATGTCAGTAATTTTTTTCTTGTTAGAACCAAATTATTTAAGTGTAAGTGATCTGGTTTTATTATTATCACTAACAAATGTGACAATGGAATATAAAATGACTAGACAAGACAACCATTTATTAGGAATTTATAGTGTGTATCATGTTAAGGATGTTATAAATGCTAGTAATCACCCCCAAAACACTGAGAGTAAGGAATCTCATCCCACTTTACAAATGAAAAGTGAGGCTCAATATGGTTAAGGAGATCATCCTAAGCCACACAACTTATAAGTAGAGAAGCCAGGTTTTAATTCTATTATACGTCTATTCTCTGGCTCTTAAATATGCTTTGCTGTATTTTTCTAGATAATAATATTAATATTAAAGCATATTAGGATGTCAAAATTCCAACCTCAAATCACTCTCTACAAGCTAATCCTCTAAGAATAATGACATAAAACTATGCGAAACACTGAAAATGCTGGAAAATTTGAAATCCACATATATACATATATTCATATATATATATATATATACACACATGTATACACATATCACAAGAGAAATTCTAAATAGTTAAGTATATATTTTTCTTTTTTTTTTAATTTTTTATTTATTTATGATAGTCACGCACAGAGAGAGAGAGAGAGAGAGAGAGGCAGAGACATAGGCAGAGGGAGAAGCAGGCTCCATGCACCGGGAGCCTGACGTGGGATTCGATCCCGGGTCTCCAGGATCGCGCCCTGGGCCAAAGGCAGGCGCTAAACCACTGCGCCACCCAGGGATCCCTATATTTTTCTATATGAAGGCAAGGTGTAAATATTTTTTTAAGGTTTTATTTATTTATTCATGAGAGACACAGAGAGAGAAAGACAGAGACAGAGACAGAGAGGCAGAGACAGGCAGAGGGAGAAGCAGGCTCCATGCAGGGAGCCTGACGTGGGACTCGATCCTGGGTCTCCAGGATCAGGCAATGGGCTGAAGGTGGCACTAAACCACTGAGCCACCAGGGCTGCCCGCAAGGTGTAAATATTAATGTATAAAGTGAAACTACAGGGGCACTTGGGCAGCACAGTCTGTTAAGTATCCAACTCTTTTTTTTTAAGATTTATTTATTTATTTATGAGAGACACAGGAGAGAGACAGAGACATAGGCAGAGGCTCAATTGCTGAGCCACCCAGGCATCCCAAACATCCAACTCTTGATTTTTGGCTCAGGTCATTATATCAGGGTCATGGGATTAAGGTCTGTGTTAGGCTCCTTGCTCAGCAGGGAATCTTCTTGAGAGTCTCTCTCTCTCTCTCTCTCTCCCTCTCCTTTTACTCCTCCTCCCATGCTCTCTCTCTCTCTCTCTCCCAAATAAATAAATAATTTTAAAAAATGAAACTACAGGGGCACCTCAGTGGCTCAGTGGTTGAGCATCTGCCTTCAGCTCAGGTCATGGGTCCTGGGATCGAGTTCCACATTGGGCTCCCTGCAGGGAGCCTGTTTCTCCCTCTGCTTGTGTCTCTGCCTCTCTCTCTGTGTCTTTCATGAATAAATAAATAAAATCTTGAAACTACAAACAACTAGAACTATAACAAATAAATTATATTAAATTACTAAAGATTCATCCTTTGGAGCACATTTGTTTTTGTTAGTTTCATTGTCATTTTTGCCATGTAGGATACAAATATTTCCAAAGTATATAACCCATCTGTAATACTGTCATAAAAGTTAGATACTGGGAATGACAAATATAATCATTATAATTACTATTTATTGAAGGACTAATAAAAGCAAAATACCATATGTATATCATTAATAATTCTTATACTAACCCAGTAAAAAGAGATGTTAACTCCACTTTGCAAATGAGAAAATAGAGACACTGATAGTTCAAATAGCCTGTCTAAAGTTTTCTAACTAATATATCTGTTGCCAGGATCTAAGCCCAGGTCTGGTTGACTCCATATCCTACCCTGATTATCGATAATACCCTTGAAAGATAGCAAAGCCTTAGATTTCTGTTATGCACTATGTATCCTGCTAGGAAACTTGTTCACCTGCTTTATTTACTCCATTTACGGAAGTGGTCGCTGACTCCCTCACAGATGAGAAAACTTAGTTGCAGAAAACTTAGTGCCATCCACAGCCAGTAGTGAAGGAGCTGGGATTTGAAACACTCTGTCTGCTTCCAAATTCTATATTCTTTTCTCTCTCTGAGCTGTCCCTGTAAGAAGCAGATATATTTGCATATGCTACAACCCCTGAGAATTGTAAATTCTCAAGTCCATTTGAGATGCACAGGTCAGTTGAAAGTCATAGACTTTGTGACTATGTGAAAGTCATAGACTCAGACTGCCACATTTTAAAATTACTGTGCCTATTTTTCTAGTTTTGATTATCTACTGAAGCTGCCGGATGCTTCTTACCAGGGTATCTGCTAAGAGTAGGCTCTCTTTCTTTTCTGATTCAATTTTACAAATTTGAAGACTAGAAATAAAATCCAGCTTTTTAAAGAGCTATTAATAACCTAACAGCACACTAGGATCTCTTATGAATTAATAGTATGAGTTTAATTGTTTAGATGTGATCAAATTATTTATGAAATTTCATTCATCTTTTTCCTACTTCCTGGTTTTTACCTGTTTTTCAGAAAGGTGAAGTTGGACGCCCGAATTAAGATAAATGAAGTGTTACTTGATTACTAAACCATTTTTCATGATTAGGCTATAATATGATATTTTACAACAATGTTTATTACTGTAGCTTGATCAGTGCCACTCAAAGTGTGGTTCATGGATAGTCATCATCTGAGGAAATTCTAGAAATGCAAATTTCTAGGTCATATCCCAAACCGACAGAATCAAAATTTCTGGGGGAGAGACCCAGAAATCTGCATTTCCTTCAAATGATTTGTTTGCATTGGCCTGGATCACAAAGTGCCCAGATTTTTCATAACAGACTTCTCCAAGTGAAGCATGGAACAAGTTAAGTAATAACTTAACAGTAATTGCACTGTGACTCAGTTTCCTCATCTATCACATGAAAATAATAAGGCTATATAATTAAATAAAAATATATAGATGTATAATACACACACACATCTGAGAACACCAACTGTAACAACATTATGTACTTAAGAAATATTAACCCAAAAATGTCTGCCTCTATAACTGGTGATATTTTTAAATGATATACTATGCAAATTAACTTTCATTATGATATTATCACTGTCACATTTGGTCACATTTAGGCCATTATACTACTATTTTATTTTTATCTTTAGGGATGAACTGAGCCACTTTCCATTGTGCTCAGTATACAAGAATTCTAACTCTCGATTTTTGAGAATGAAGATTGATGAACTTCTCCTTGGTAATCACAATTTTTATTATCAACAGATGTAAGGGATAGGTCTCTTTCAACTGAAAGAAAGCAACAGAGTCAAAAAGATATATTAAGAACATTGTAGGTAATTCATCAATGCCTGAGAAACCAAACTGATCAATTCTTATTTGCCTCTTAAAACACTCTCTCATTTTTAACTTTGTGTTTTCTGAACTGTCAAATTTCTTTGAAACAACAATGTGGAGATTTTCACAGTTTAGTGAGTCTCTTCCAGTTATTATTTTAATATTTTGCCAATTTTGTTTTGAAAATAAATGCCTGGTCTTCTTTTTATCTATATTCTGGGCCTATACATATCCTTTTCCAGTGCCCTGGTATATTTTACTCAAGATATATCAAAATTTAAGTCCTTTAACCTTTCATGCAGCTTCCCAAATAATCTGTGGGACATAATTTTGCCACTACAAGATAGATGATAACTGATATTTGTTCCAAAATATGTTTCTACAAATGTGTTATGTGTGGAAGAATAAATAATAATAAAAGCACAAAGATAAAAAAAATGTACAGTAACAGAATCATGTTAATGCTGCTGTAAGAGAATTTGGTGGATCAAACTGCAGAATATCCCCAAAACAGATGTCTCTAAGAAGATTATCCATCATTATGACCTAGTTCCATAATCAGGCCTACCTTGATATTTTACTTAAAAAAAATAGATGTGTAATATACACAATTTATGCTTAGCTGCTGCAGTAACATTGATAAAATATTGAACTGAAAATAATCAAACCTCACAGCAAAGGAATGAATATATGAATAAAGTAAAATATGCCTTTTTCTGGAAAATAAAGCTGGTATATACAATAATAAATTCTGAAAAAAGTAGCTGGGAATGGCTTACAGCACATAAAAGTAAATATCATTCAAGCATATTAAATAATAAAGTATCTGAAATAATCATCTAGCCAGTTTGGGCTGACACAAATAATTGGTACATACAGAGAAAAAAAAATAATTTTAAATTCAAAACAGTCAGCAAGATAAAAAAGAAAAAAAAATCAAATTCTTTTCCAAAATAACTTAAACAAAATCTGCAGAAATTCTTATTAATGAAAATCAGCTGGTTGAAATAGTTAATTCTTTCTAATCATTTTGCAAGACTCAAAATATTCTCATCCTGAAGTTATATGGATAGAAAACTTTTGAAGGATCTTTAAAAAGTCATATATTACAACATCTGAACAGGAATGCTAAGCAACAATATAGTTTTGTAGCATGAATATTCAGGCCATGTTTTGCTCATTACACTTCATGGATGCTTCTTGAGACTACATGGGTAGATAAATATAAAATAATGGTTTGATGCAGTTACTATTTTATTACAAAAATCACACTCAAACAGAAATGAACTGTCCATTTTTAGCAGTTTACAATGAGTTAAAGAGTTATAATTAAAAAAAAATCAAATAGGGCCCAATACATTAAATGAGCAGTAATCAGGAATGCTTACCTAGCTCTTTCTGTTTTACTTACCACCTGAGTCTTATGCAAAAACTATGAATAAAAAAAGACATATAGTTTACAGTTGGAGAAGTTTCTTACTCTTTTTGTTTTATTTAGTAGCTCTGGGCAGTAGGTAATGTCTAATAATATTATTTCCATTTACAAGTAGAAAACTTAGTCAAGAAAAGCTGTGATTTTTTTCCCCCAAGTCACAGAGCTGCACAGATCATCCAGCTCCCACTGGGTCATTGTTATCATCACCCCAAACATAGCCATTTCCTACACACAATAGAAGTCCCTGCTCAATTACAAATTGAATTCATAGGCCATTTGTAAACACAGAATCACATGCTATTAAGGTAATTATGGAGTACTGTAATACTTCACAGGTAATCTTATTTTAATAAAAAGATGGATAGAATGGTTCTTTAACTGCATGTGAACTGACACCAGTAGGTTTAACTTATCAAAAGATCATTTCAGAGCAAATAGGGTAAGTATTCATTCATAGGCTTCTTGGAGTCTGAGAGGGGTGAACAGAGAATAATGAAAACAATTCTGAAGAAACTTCAACATGGAGGAAATATCTGTAAAATTTTTCAAAAGTACTAATAAAATGGGAGCAATTATTATGCTATGGTACAGACTGTAATGAGTTAATCTCATAAATTAGGAATTATCACATGCAATGTGAGAATATTAAAGAGAGAACATTATACTCAAAGGAAATTAAATCCTCAATAATATATATGGGCTAAAGCTACAGAAAAAAATATTTACACACACACACACACACACACACACAGCTTGTAATTAGTGTAATCTGGTCAATTCAGTTAACTTCAAAAACTATGTAAGAAGTAAAAATAATGATAGTGTTATGGTGGGAAAATAACATATTAAGATATTAATCTGTGGTTTTTGTCCCCAGATTTCAGAGCCATATTCAAATCAGGCTATTCTTTATTTCCTTGTCTTAGAGATTTTTAAAAAGATTTTATTTATTTGAGAGAGAGAGAGAGAGAGAGAGTATGCACTGTGCATGTGCACACAAGCAGGTGGAGGGGCAGAGGGAGAGAGAGAGAACACCACGCAGACTTTCAGCTGAGTGCGGAGCTAACATGGGGCTTTATCCGACAGACCCAGAGTTCATGACCTGAGCCAAACTCAAAAGCTGGATGCTTAACCGACTGAAACACTCAGGTGCCCTCCACCCCAGGACTTTTTTTTTTTTTTTTTTGTAAGATAAATTAGCATTGTGGATTTTATGAAAAGAATCCTGAAAGAATTCCCAGTCTTGAAGAGGCTGGAGATTGGCTGTCCTGACAATAGCAGAGACTCCAGCATGGACTATGCCCTGGGCAAGTAGCAAAACCTTTAAGGGGATGGCTGTGTGTAGGTGCAAGGAGATTGTGGAAGGGCAAAGATAAGTTAAAAAAAATTAAAAGAGACCTCATTCTTTCTGTTCAAAGTAAGGGAAGAGACTCCTCCAATCCCTTTTTCTTTTTACTTTGGAAAATTGGTAAGTTCTTTCCCTGTCTCTTTGAAATGTATGTGTTTTTAAAAGCTAAATAAGCCTCTTGCCAGTTTTAAGACCCAGCAATATTTTTTCCAAGGAGTTGGAGCCATTTCTTGGTAATGCAATCATGAAGGAAGCCTATTCTCTCTGAGTTTCTGAGGGAAAGTAGGAGGCTAATCTCTTCTGATGCCTGTCTCCAAGTTGTACTACCATTTGCCATAAAAATATGTTAAGTTTATTTTAGCTTTAGATAAAGCCAATTAGCTAATATAGATGGTCACCCTGTTTATCAAATACCTTTAGGATGAACTATATGTGACAAATGCTGCTATCAAGTTCTCTTGATTAGTTACTGTTTATTTTGAGGATGCATATGCAATCCATTTGGATATATAAAAGGGTAAGATTTATTTTTGTCTTTGCCATACTTGGGGGATTGTCTGTGGTGTGCATCACATTCTACTTTAATGCTTACTCAATAATAAAGCTATTTTCTTTCTCTTCTACCTGTGTAGAAGAGATTTTAAAAGATTTATTTTAGAGAGAGAGGGAGAGAGTGAGAGAGAGCATACACATGCTTGAGGTGGGGGCAGGGGATGGGGTAGAGGAAGAAGGAGAAAGAAACCTAAGCAGATTCCATGCTGAATGTGGAGCTCAATACTGGGCTTAATCTTAGGACCCTGAGATCACAATCTGAGCCAAAACTAAGATTCAGATGCTTAACCAACTGTGCCATATATACGCCCCAGAAAAACTTTGTTTTTAATTTTATTTCTCCAAAAGTCGGACCAGAGGCACAGAGCCTCTGCTTCATCAAGATTGCCATGCTCCAAGTATGGGATAGAACTTTCCAAAGGTTCCGGTTGCTGATATGGACTTGGAGACTTGGGGAGTTCTTACAATGCTTTGGTATTGCATACATAAATCACACCTCTAGGGACTGGGGAGATACAGGGTTGGGGAATTAAACTTCAGTGATTATTGAAAGTGAATTTCCCATTGGCCTCATGGGATGAAATCTCACAAGCAGAATTATGTTAATGGAAGTAAATTAAGATGATCCAAGTGCCTTTATATACTCACCACACAATAAATTTGGAAAACAGAACACAGTTCAGCATGTGATACAGTATACACAAATTAAAAAGAAAGAAAACCTTCACAGCAGGTACCCACATTAACCTACAGCATGAAAGAATGCACATCACAGTAGGGAAGAGATACTGAAGCTCATAAATTAAAAACAGTCAGTTTTTTGTTAATGTTAACGAGAAGGTAAATATAAAGTATTAACCTCAATAAGCAACAATTATATGGAGAAAGTATATCTGCTAACAGAACATTATGTATTGGGATGAGTGTTTCCTCTCTGATAGGAGGGAAGTAAGAAGAAATGAGTAAAGAAAAGCTTTGAAAAGGAACTTTGGATCTTCATTCTCAAAATTCTGCAAACTGGAAAAGCAATCCAGAATCATATTTGTAACAAATTATCATAATGTTGATTTTAGTAACATGTTACAATACTCTGTTAACTATTAAAAAGATGATTCTTTCTAAAGGCACCTGAGAATTTCTTATCTTTTTAAATTTGTGATATTGTCATAATTTATCAATTTTTATGAAATTTTAATAATTTAAGAGCAAAAACCAGGGATATGTGTAATGATGAGTATATTATCAAGGAAATTGAATTGTTTCATTTTATGATAAAATACACATACCTTAATTCTATCACCCTAAAAAGTTTATATATATTGATAACTAGATATTGAGAGCTATCATTTATCAAATGCTAATCATATATTTAGTTTTCACATTTACACATGAAGATTCTTATGATAATTTCTATTATTAGAAAAAGGGACTCCAGTTGGATGGCATTCAAGAATCCATGATTTAATAAAAATAATCACAGATACATATATGTACACATATATACACACATAAGTCCTTTTGATAGTTTATATAATGCATTACATATTAGAAAACTACTTAATATATTACATATCAATGTTATATATTATTACACATATGTATAATACAGTTTATTAATGCTTATTATATGTCAGATAGTTTGCTAAATCTTTGACATATTAGCATCTCATTCAATGTTCATGAGACAGTGAAAAAATGTATTCTCTCCCTCACACACACACTTTTAGTAAGTAAGAAATATAGTGGATAAAATTAATAATACAGTGAGACAAATTGCTCCTTTTATTCCACTCAGGGGTTAGCAGCCTACAAGCCTATGGGACAAATCCTGCCTACTATCTCTTTTTGAATTGCTCAGGAGCTAAGAATAATGATGATGATCATTAAAATAATAATAGTATAATAATAAAGAAATAACAGACCTTAAGTCTCACAAAGCCTAAAATATTTGGTATCCAAAAAGGAAACAGTCAACAAAACTAAAAGGCTACCTATGTAATAGGAGAAAATAACTGCAAATGTCTTATCAGATAAATGACTAGTATTCAAAGTCTATAAAGAACTCACCAAATTCAACACCCAAATATCAAAAAACCCAGTCAAGAAATGGGCAGAAGACATGAACAGACATTCCTCCAATGAAGACATACAGATGGCCAACAAACATATGAAAAAAATGCTCAACATCATTCAGCATCAGGACAATACAAATCAAAACCACAATGAGATACTACCTCACACCAGTCAGAATAGCTAAAATTAATGACTCAGGAAACAACAGATGTTGATGAGGATGCAGAGAAAAGGAACCCTCTTACACTGTTGGTGGGAATGCAAATGGTGCAGTCACTCTGGAAAACAGTATGGAAATTCCCCCAAAAGTTAAAAATAGAACTACCCTATGACCCAGCAATTTGCATCACTAGGTATTTATCCAGAGGCTACAAACATAGTGATTCCAAGGGGCACACACCCCCTAATATTTATAGCAGCAATGTCCACAATAGCCAGGCTATGGAAAGAGCCCAGATGTCCATTGACAGATGAATGGATAAAGAAGATGATATATATATATCATCTTCATATATATATCTTCTTCATGATATATATATATCACATTATATATATATCACATTATATAATGTTAGTCATCAAAAATAATGAAATCTTGCCATTTGCAAAGATGTAGATGGAACTAGAAGGTATTAAGCTAAGCAAAATAAGTCAGTTAGAGAAAGATAAATACCATATGATTTCACTCAAATGTGGAATTTAAGAGACAAAACAGATGAACATAGGAGAAGGGAAGGAAAATTACATTAAGATAAAAACAGGGAGGCAAACCGTAAGAAACTCTTAACTCTAGGAAACAAACTGAGGGGTGCTGGAGGGGAGGTGGGTGGGGGGATGGGTTAATCAGGTGATGTGCATTAAGGAGGACTCTTGATGTAATAAGCACTGGGTATTATAATACAACTGATGAATCACTGAATTCTATCCCTGATACTAATAATACATTATATATTAACTAAGTTGAATTTAAATAAAGAATTTAAAAAAATAAATAAAATATTTGCTATCTAGTCCTTTGCAGAAAAAGTTAGCTAATCCTACACAGTAGAGAAATTCTGAAAATTGAATAATTATCTAAATATTTTTGCTAAGGGATGATATAAATCTTTTTCTATTCCTACATAACATAATTTCTTATGACACTGCTGAGATTATCACCAAGACAGTCTGAACTAGATGCAGCAGGTACATCACTGAAGCTTACGGTTAGGAATATACAGGTGCCCAAACGAAGTAGTGGAGATGGCACTTGGTGATCACTGCTGGGTGATATATCACCTTTAGATCCTGATGGCCCCTCCCAAAGGCTGCTATGAAGACTGAGGGAATTAGCCCACAGAGTGTACTTCAAGGGGTGCCCAGAGTCAGTGGTTGGTGACATAAGTGATCAGGAAGGCACAGAGACAAGAGGCCCTAGTTCCCCTCTCTGGGCCTCAGTTTCTCATCTATAAGTGGGGATTAGGCCCACCTTGTAGGGCTGAGGGGTGCATCAGTGACAAACCAGCAAAAAACTAGAGCCCAGAGCAGGTGTGCACATGACCATTGTTTGAGGGCTTGCTCTAGTTCAGACTGCCTCAGTGGTCATCTCAGCAATGCCATAGAAATTATGTTAAGTAGGAAAAGGAAAAGATTTATACAACCTCTAAGCAAAATTATATAGCAATCAGATATTTATATTTTGTCATTAAGGATTACTCCTGCTAGCCATATTCTCTAGTTCTAAAATATGTTTAAACGTGATTTGTTTTATGATTTATTTGTTTTATGGTTTGGAATTAAATATTTCAAAGATACTATTTTTAAGGCTTTTTGTGAAAGCAAACAGAACATTAGGTTCAAAAGACAGTATCTTAATACAAACAACTAAGGATATGAAAAATCTTCCAGCTGCAGTAGTAGGAATTTGCATCGTCTACTATAAATTAAATGACATTAACCCCACAGCTGAATTAGGAATAGGTGAGGAGATATTTGCTATAGTAAGTTGAAGAATTAACCACAGTTTTAGCCTTCTAAAATAAAATAAAAAAGAAATAACACCTTCAAAAAGCATTAGAAAATAAAAACTGCAATAACTTATAGAAAAATAGCTTATAATATTCTACTTTTTAATTTGCTAATACATTATCCAAAAATCTAAGTGAGAAAAATACTTTCCTATAGACCACCAATAAGGCTAAATAAAGATAAGTCCAAATGTTTGTAACAAATACAATCACTTTGGAAATCCAATTTGATATTGTATATTTTAACTGGCTTATAAAAGATGACAAAAATACAATGCATTATGTATTTGGGTCACATATTTCCAAAAATAAACCTTCTAATAAAAGAGTGAATCAAAAGAACTCATGAAATCAGTTTCTAATAATACCATACTTTGACTAGAACATGTTATCTATTTTATGTCTGAGTAGGAAATCTCAGGGCCTATACATATTTGATTTCAGCCAAACTCATATGCCTATGAAAGATATAAACTGAAATAAATTAATCCATTCCAGTTAATAATAAAGAACCAATCAAGAAATGTATGATGAGGAAGCATTCATGAAATGGAAAATTGCTTGCTTGCAAATCTCAAGTAAATGTTCCAAAATACTAAAATCTGATCTCATCCTTATACATGCCCCATTCACTCCTGAGGTAGGTTCAGATATGCACTTAGTTAAGTGGAAAAAGCTTCTGGGGAGCCTCCTTTGATTCTTCTCAACTTAAGTATATCCAGCGCCCTGTGTAGGAAAGAAGGGGATTAAATATCCTCTCATACCATTAATCTGAACAGAGTGGAGAAGGCAATGCCAGAAGTCATTGTTTTGATAGGACAGCTCCATACAATAGCTAAGTACAGTTCTAATGATTTTGTTTTTGGAAAGAGATATGTTAAAATGCAAAATTATATTTTAGAGTTTCTAACTTTGGAATTTCAAAAACACTTGATTGAGACAGAAGAGTTAACAGAGAAGTGCCATTCATTCATTCATTCATTCAAAGTTCATAGAATTTGAAAGAACAAAAACCAAAAAACCAAAGTTCATAGAGTGCTATTTACAGCATTGTTGTGATTGCTCAGGAAAACACCAAGAAAATTAAAATATGGCCCATGTCATTCAAGCAATTAGATCAAACCAAAGGAATTAAAAACATGTCTACAAATAAAATATGAGATTTAATATTCTCTTTAAAATTTGTTGTATATACTAGGGACTATTTTTATAACCCTGGAATTTATCTTGGAAGAAATTAACCACATGATTTTATTTTAAATGCCACAAGCTCTGAGGCAGGTACTCTGGATTTTCAACCACATCTTGTCAACATTTTGATGTACAGAAAAACACTAAACTTCTCTGGCCACACTTTTAATCTCTATCTAAGAAGATTTTGTCTACAATAACTAGCACAACTATCAGTGAGGATACAGGTCCATGAAATAGTGTAATTTGGAAATTACTTTGCAGAACATTTAAAAAGTGTTAAGCTAATTAAAAATAAATTATAAAATTATGTTTTTTTTCGTTCATTTGCACTGACTGAATTGTGACAAGTCAAATTCTAATTCCCTCATTTTCTCTAACACAATACCTTGCTTCACCAATGGAAAAGTTTTTCAGGGGCGTTGGGGTGGCTTGGTCAGGTAAGCAGCCAACTCTTGATGTGGACTCAGGCCATGATCTGAGGGCTATGGGTTTGAGCCCCACATGGGCTCTGCACTCAAGGAGGAGTCTGCTTGAGATTCTCTCCCTTTACTTAACTCTCTCCCTCTGCCTGTTCTCCTGCTTGTGCTTGCTCTCTCTCTCTCTCAAATAAATAAATAAATCTTAAAAAAGTTTTTCAGTTCAACAGTGAGTTGACATAATCCAAACATTTTTCTTTCCAAGATAATTTCAAGATGCATTAGAGAAGAATTCCTTCAGTTGTTCATTTGATGTTTGATATAGTAACATTTCATAAGAGATTCCATTAAAAAACATACTACAGATTACATTATATATTACATTATATATATATCACCTAGAATCACATAGATTGATAGGTATATATTATATGTTATATATCTAGGTATACCTACATGATATATACAAAATTATATTGGTGTTATCTAAGGAAACAGAACCAACAGGTAGATAGATATCCATAGATAAATATATTTATATACTCATAAATCTATAAATCATATTTTCTGAGTGCCTATCTGTGTCATTCATTGTTGGTGGCTCTGGGGATACTGAAGAAAATAAAACAAACCTCCTTTCCACAGAACTCACAATGAACAAATAAAGAGATGTGTTTATGTGTCTCTCTGTGTGTATATATATATTATTTAATATATATTACTTAACATATATTATTTAATATATTTAATATATTATATATTATTTAATATATATTTCTTTTCTTGCTGGTGAAAGTAATACGGGGAAAAAGATGAAAAATGGGAAAGGATATTCTGTGGTAGAGGAAGTGCCAACAATTTTAAATGGAGTGATTAGAGAGAGCCTCTTTGAGAAGGTCTTGTTTGAGCAAAGATCAAAGGAATTTAGGAGTAAATAATGAGAAGAATGTTTCAGGAAAAGAAACAGCTATGCTAGGAATTCTAGGCATGTTTTTGTTTGTTATGAACTGGGGACAGGAATAAGGTACAAGCAGAAGACAGTGGGCAGGTGGGAGAGTAATGGGAGATGATGAGTGTATATGTGGGGTACAGATCACACAGAATTTGAGTATTACTGCAAAGGTTTTGGATTTTACTTTGGATGAGATGAGAAGTCCTTGTAAGGTTTTAAGCAGAGATGTGATATGATCTGTTTCATATTTTTTAAAGATTTTATTTATTTATTCATGAGAGACAGAGAGAGAGAGAGAGCAGAGAGAGAGAGGCAGAGACATAGGCAGATGGAGAAGCAGGCTCCATGCAAGGATCTGGATGTGGGACTCAATCCCAGGACCCCAGGATCACGCCCTGGGCCAAAGGCATGCACCAAACCGCTGAGCCACCCAGGCGTCCTGATCTATTTCATATTTTAAAATATCATTCTAGTTAAGCTAAGACTGGGGAGTGGAGCTTTAGGTGGCAGAAAAGAGAGGTCATTTTGGAAAGCAGTGCAGTAATTCAGACTAGATGATCTTGTACCAGGTCAACAGAAGTGGAGGTGGTAAGAAGAGGTTGCATTCTGGATATATTTTGAAGACAGAGCAACAAAATTTCCTTAGAAATGGGATATAATATATGACAAGAAAAAAAGAGAAGTCAGGAGGATTCCAAAGTTTTTGTTTGAGCTACTTGAATAATGAAGTTGCCTTTTACTGCAGTGAAGAAAACTATAGAATAAGCTAGTTTGGAAGGTAAAATCAGGAGTTGGATTTTGTACATGTAAAGTTGGAATGCTTAAAAAACATCTGTGAACACATTTACTGCCAGGCTGAGGCTTCCTCAGCCTCCCTATTTTCTAGGACAATTAGAACTCTGACCTGTTATGGATACTTAGAAGCTCAGAAGCATCTGTAGTGGCTGGAGACATGTATAATCAACAGAATACTTGGAGGAAAAGAAATCTCAATCCCTGAATGATACTGAAGATATTGCCAAAGGAAAGGGGAACAGGCATGCTAGAATCAGAGTGGCAGAAAGCTAGTGAGAAGAACCAAGGAACTCTGTCTTGAACTACCTGCTGCATAACTTCCTTCCCATAGTACCATGCTTATCTTTCAGAAAACTGACAGACTGGATTAAGAGAAAATGAAAGCTTTCTTCTTCATCTAAAACTAAAATTTAGAAAAGGAATTTCAATCAATCTGAATGAAAATTTCATTTGAAAATAGTGGAACTTTTCTGAGGAATCAAAGCAAGTGTTTCTCTAAGAAACAGCCTTATTATATAATATTACAAAAATCAGTTGGGGCACCTGGGTGGCTCAGTCAGTTAAGTGTTTGACTTGGCTCAGGTCATGATCTAAGGATCCTGAGATCTAGCCCTACATTGCACTCCATGCTCAGTGGAGAGTCTGCTGGTTCCTCTCCCTCTGCCCCTTCTCCCATTCTTTCTCTCTCAAATAAGTAACATCTTTTTAAAAATTAGAGAAAATTTACTTGAATAAAACCTCCACAATTCATATTAACACCTTGATTAAAAAACACTTTTTTACTAAAAATGCTAACCATCACTTGAGTTTTCAGTGATTGTAGTCATTGATCATAGACCACCATACAAATATAACAGTAAAAAGTTTAAAATATTGCAAGGATTACTAAAATGTGACACAGAGACACTGAGTGAGCAGATACTATTGAAAAAATGGTCCTGATAGACTTGTTTGACATTGAGTTTCCACAAATCTTCAATTTCTGGCAACAAATTGCAGTATCTGTGAAATGTAGTAAAGTGAAGCACAATAAAATGTGGTATGCCTGTATATGCTTTAACTTATTTTATATAATCCCTATTATATTTTTTACACTATGTCCTATAATTCATCTTGATATCCAACTTTTACTATTGTCCAAACTGAAAATAAAGCAAAGATAGGGAGAACACAGAGTCAGATATAGGGTAAAATGAGAGGTATTGATGTATAGTCAACCCACAATAAAAGTAGGATAGTATTTGGTTCTTTAATCTCCAAGAAAAGAGAGAACTCAAAGAAAAAGAAAAGAACATATTATTCTGGTAAATAGAAACAAAAAGTTGAGTTAAGTGACAGTGTTGATATTGTTTCCTGAAATAGTTCAGTGGTGATGTATGGTCAAAGAAGGATGATTTAAAAACAACTGAACTGGGCTGACACCAACAAATGCTAAGGGTTTGTGGAATCTCTGATATAAACTGCATAAGAATTTGGCCTTGTTATCTAGTATTTAAGAAACACATGCTTATTAAACATTAGTTTCTAGGAATGATTTTCCACAGCTAACATTTCATAGACATATAAAATGTCAGAGTTGAAGAGAACCTATTTGTTATTTCATTTAATTCACATTTTTCCAACAAACATGAATTGGGTATCTAGTGTGTGTCAAGTAGTGTGCTCATCACTGAGTATTCAAGGTAATATTTATTCTTTCCATACCTAGAAGAAAGTCACTAATCAATAGAACATGTTATAATAAAAGTGTATAAAATGTGTAGAAAGACCTAACTCTTAACTCTGCCTGAGACACTCAAGGGAGGGCTTCATGTGGGGGATGAATTTGAGTTGCTCTTTACATTTGGTAAATTACTGTTTGTCAACTGGAAAACTTGACCAACATTGTTTTGGTATTGATAGAAACTAAGCATGGGTACAAAAGTATAAAAACATGTTAATAGTCTTGTTAACTTGTAAATGAATCCAAACTGCATTTGATGCATGAATATCCTCTACAAAACCCCCAATAAATGGTCTTTTGATATCTAATAAGAATTTAGGCACATCTAGCAACTGTAAATTTCGAGAACCAAAATATATAAATTTGAGAAGAGATATTCTTATGACACACCAACAAAATATTATAATGAGTAATAATTTTTTTAAACCATGTCTAAAAGTAAGGACTAACAACAGCAAACAAGGAAAACATCAACAACTCTGAGTAAAACAAGAAGCCTCTATGATCATCTATTTCCATCACCAATCTGAGGCTTGACTTACTGCCCTCCCTAAAAACCTCCTATGATACTACCTATCAAGTGCATCTACCCACTGTGATTGTCCTATCTGGTTTAGCTTGTACCAAAACAATATAATTGTATATTATGTTTAAGGACTGGCACTGTTGGTCTTCTGAGTTTTTTATGTAGTTTAAAGAGACAGACATTTTCAAATTCCTAGAATTAATTGCAGAGACCAGAAGTAATGTTTTCCCAATAGAAGATGAATCTTCTACTTTTACCCATATAATTTGCTGCAACAGCACTTCATTGGTCAATAAAAACATTTGATTGATTTTTTTATGAAACTTAAATATTTTACAACATATACATCTATAAAGTAAATTCACAAATTTAGTTTTCTAACATTTTAAAGCAATTTAAATGGAATTTTGAAAAAATACTTGTGTTGAAGTTTATATGTGTGAAAATATTCTATTGCCCATATGTATATAAAACAATAAAACAAATTACTCAGTCAAAATATTTATTTATTGGGATCCCTGGGTGGTGCAGCGGTTTGGCGCCTGCCTTTGGCCCAGGGCGCGATCCTGGAGACCCGGGATCGAATCCCACGTCGGGCTCCCGGTGCATGGAGCCTGCTTCTCCCTCTGCCTGTGTCTCTGCCTCTCTCTCTCTCTCTCTCTCTCTCTCTCTCTCTCTGTGACTATCATAAAATAAAAATAAAAAAAAAATTTAAAAAAAAATTTATTTATTAAATTCCATAGTAAGAGAATATATGACAAAAAGGATTTCTTAAGATATAGGTGTCTAACTTCAAGTTATGACTACCAGATTTAGAACATATTAAAAAAAATTTTAAGTATCTGCAAAACAAGTCCAATAATTTTAAAATATATTTTACAAAGTTTTAAAGATATCTCCAAAACACTTCTAATAAGAGAATATGAAAAATGGTCATGATCTCAAGGCTTGTAAGCAAATGGGCACATGATACTTTTGGCACTAAAAGGTTTGAGTATGGATATTGATAGAATTTCCAGATGGTTGTCATCCTATACGCAAAGAGGAAATTTTCGGGAATTCTGTTTTATTCAATATAATATTAGATAAAAATTATTATGCATTGATACATACACAGTTAATCTGAATATGCAAATAATAAGCTCAAATAATAAGTAACTTTTATATTAAATTAAACTGAAAGAGTGCATTTTGGCATCTATCACTATAAAATTGCATTTTTAAGTGAGAATTAATTTTGAAAAATCATTATATATAAGGCTGCTAATGGGAGAAAACCTATGAATGAATGAAAAAATGACTGGGAAAAATGAATAAATGAATTAGTGAATGGATAAATGTTAACACAGAACTATCAAGATTCTTCTAGAATAGTGATATGAGGTGCTCTGCAGACTCCCTCTCTGGTAAAACAACCATACTAGTGAAAATTACTTAAAAAAAATCCATTTAAAGTCCCTTGAACTTGTCCAAAGGGCATGTAGAAAATGGAGAAATGTTTATTCGAGAAAATCTACTAAATCCCCATAAGAACAGTGAAAGTCTGTTGCATTTGAGTTACAACTCACTCCCTTCCTTTCCCTCAACCAGCTCAGCAAGACTGAAGTTTTATTCTGGGGGGATATAGCCAAAAACATAGGTTTTCCCACCTACCACCAGTTCCCAAAGAAGGACTACAGTATCTACCCCAGAGGAGAAGGTCATTTTCATTTCTCACTCCCCCATTCTGGCTTTCTGTTGCAGAAGCTCTATTCCAGGCAAGTGTAATTGAATGGTTAGGAGTTCCCTTCCTCTACTCATTTCCCAATTGTAGGACTGAAGTTCTATGCAGGTGTGGCAGACCAAGATTACTGGACCTCAATCATCTATGTCCTAGCTTGCTCTTAGGGCAGAGGTTCTATTCCAGGAAAAGTAAGAACAAAGGTTGCTAACTTCATCCAGTGCCACATTCATAGAGCAAGAGTATCTATCTGAGAGAAGCAGGCTTCTGTCCCTATCTCTATCTCCAGAGAAGTAGCACAGAGGTTCTGACTAGGGGAAAAGGCAGATTCTAGAAAAGCTTTGTAGCTTTCCCCTGAGGGAACTGATTTTATTTGGAACAGAGGTTGGAAAAGTTCAAGCACAACATCACTGTTAAGAACAATGGTACTGAACCACAGGAGGAGGCTGATAGTTCTATGAGAGCAGTGAGTGAAACAATACACAAACTAGAAGTTTAATAGGGAGATCTAGGGAAACAGATAAGAAGCACCTGGAATTGGAGTAAGCTTTAAAGACTGAATCCAACACAAGCAGAATAGCTAAAAGCTTAACAAGGAGATCAGGAAAAGAGAGAGACAAAGACAGCTGATTAAAAACACTATCATCCCCGGTGGTGAGGAGGTCAGAGTGATATGTACATTTCCAAAGCTGTGCCCACATCTAATGATATCAGAAATTTCACACTGCAGGGGAAACAGGTTTCACTGAAATAATACTGCCAACTCATTAAACAAAAAATGAAGCAAACAAACAAATAAGAAACCCCAGGAGGGGGAAAGGGACCACACAAAGATTTGCTACAATGTGTTATCTGAAACAACCAGGAATTAACTATAAATTATGAGACATGCAAAGAAACAGTAATGTGTGTCTCATTAACAGGAAAAAAAAAAAGCAGAAAACAGAACCCTCCTTTGAGAGGACCTAAATATTGGGAATATCAGATGAAGATACTAAATGAGCTACTATCAATATGTTCAAAGAACTAAAAGAACCATGTTTAATGAATCAAGGGAGTTCTAACAGTGTAACATCAAATAGGTAGATACAGTAAGACATAAATTATTAAAAACTAAAATGATTCTAGAGTTGAAAAGTACAATAACCAAGATAAAAAAAATCACTACAGGGATTCAACATTAAATATAAGTTGGCAGAAAAAAGAATGAGTGAACTTAAAGATAGATCAATAGTAATTATGCAATCTGATGAAAAGAGAGAAAACAATGATGAAAAATGTTCAGAACCTCAGGGAGATGTGGGCTACCATTAGGCACACCAACATATGTATAATAGGAGTGGCAATAGTGAGGAGAAAAAGGGCAGAAAAAATTCAAAGCAATAAAGGCTGAAAAACTTCCCAAATTTTATGGGAAACATTAAACTATATCCACAAGCTCAATGAACCATACTAGGAGGTACATACTAGGAGGTACACATAATAATAGATGTCAAAAGCTGGGAAAGATAAATGTTTGAAAGTAGCAAGAGAAAATAACTGATCATGTACAAGAGACTCTTAAAAAATTAATAACTAACTTCAAATAAAAACAATGGAGGTCTTAGACAGTGGGATGATATATTTGAAGTTCTGAAAGAAGTAAAAGAAGCTGTCAACCAAGAATCTTACATCCAGTAAAACTAACTTTCAAAAAATGAAGGTGAAATAAAGGCATTCCTAAATAAACAAAAGCTGATAGAATTCATTAGATTCACTGTAAAGAAACACTAAAGGAAATTCTTAAGGCTAGAAGTGACATTAGACAATAATATGAATTCACATACAAAACAAAAACTGGTAAAGATAATTATATAGGTAAATATAAAAGTATTATTTCCTATTTCTTCTTTAAGTGATTCTAAAAATAGTATAAAACAATAATAAAATACTAGTATTGTCAAACCTGCAACATATGGAAATCAAATATACTTGGCAATAACAGCATAAAGGAAGTGGGTGAAAGCAATGTTGCATTGGAGTAAGAAAGAATACCAGATGGTAACTTGAATCCACAGGAAGAAATGAAGAAAATCAAAAATAGTAAATAAGAATATTATATAACAAATCCTATAAATACATGCTTGCTCTTATTTCTTCTCTCAGCTTCATTAAAATACATAAGATTATATAATTATATAAAGTAATAATTACAAAAATATATTATTGAATTTTTAACATATATAGACATAAAATTTATTAAAATAATAGTACATAAAGGGGGGAAAGGAGAATAGAGCTATATAGAATTAGTATTTATATCTCTTATTGGAAGTAAGGTAGTGTAAAATTAGATTCTTATAAGTTAAGATGTATATTGGAGACCCTAGAGCTACTAACTCAGAAAATGTATTGAAAAACATCACTGACATAATTAAAACATGATTAGAAGAGACTCATTTCATGCAGAGGAAAGCAGTAAAGAAGGAACTGAGGAACAAAAAATGAAGTACATAAAAGGAAAATAAGAGACAAATACGATCATATTGATAATAATATTAAATACAAATGAATTAAAAATCCAATCACAAGGCAGAGATTGTCAGGCTGTCTTTTAAACAAACAAACAAACAAACAAACAAGATCTAAGCATATGCTATTAATATGAGACACATGTTAGATTCAAAGATAAAAGTAAAGTCAAAAGGATGTCAAAAGATATACCATGTAAACAGCAACCATAAGAGAGCTAGAGTGGCTTTAGTAATATCACACAAAAATTGGCTTTAGTTGTGAATAATAATATACTCCCCACTAGTAGCAACAATAATAGAGAATCTCTCTGCTAATGAAATCTGTTGGATGGCAGACATCAAGGATATAATGAAATTTGAGTAGCTGATGACAAAAAATCTGGTTGTTACTTAGTCTTTTTGTATAACTGTTTACATGCTACTAAAAGCTCACATCACTCAAGAAAATATCTTGTACACAGTAAAAAAATAGTCCTTTACATTCTGGGCTTCAGTTTGTGTGTTAATTTTGGGCCTGTGGCTGAGTGGTAAATCTGCTGAAGCTGCTAGTTCTTTCTGCATATTTAAAAACCAGTCAAATGGCAATAAAAAAAAATCTCTTACTTGTGTTGTGCACCCTCGGGATAGTTAGTCTAGACAGCAGATATTAGATTCTAAGGTATCTTAGATTTGACAGAGCTCCTGTTCTGATTCATACAGATTAATAAGTACATATATAATTCTAACATAAGGGACATAATCTCTAGAGAAGAAAGAAACTGAATTTCTGATACTATGAATATGCTAGCCTTTTAAGAAGAAAAAGCTTTCTCAAGAAATTGCTAACGTGGAAGCATTTTTATGTAAGAATCTAAATCCACAAAATCAAAATGACTCCTTAGAGATATCAAGCCAGTTTGATTATTTTCACTTAAAAATAGTTTCATAAAAAGCACAATGAGATACCATGTCACTTCACGTGCAACATGATGGCTCAACAAAACAAAACAAAACAAAACAGAGAATAACAAGTATTGATGAGTGTGGAAAAATTGGAACCCTTAAACATTGCTGTATGGCTGTTAGGGAAATTTGTCAATTCTTCAAAATGTTAATCATAGAGCTATTAAATGACTCAATAACTCAACTCTTAGGTATATAAACAAGACATTTATCAACTTATGTTCACAAAAACCAGAGCATTCACCCATGGTTTAGTCTTTAGCTTCCTGAAAGCTGTTTCTCTGCAGCTCTTTTCCTTATACTACAAGGGACTATTTTTACTATACTCGAGTGGAACTCCTTTTGTTGTACTAGCATCTGTATTTAACATTGATTTGTGAAATTGCAATTTCCTGAAACAAGTTTTATAAGTGCATTAAATAATGATTTTGGGGTGGAGCAAAACTGGATTACAAAATTCCTAATGATTATTGAATATTAGCAAACATTCCTAAATGGTAATGCTAAGAGCAAGAGATTAAGATTCCATGCCTCATGGGGCACCCATGGGTGGCTCAGTAGGTTAAGTGTCCAACTCTTGATCTCAACTTGGGTCTTGATCTCAGGGTCTTGAGTTAAAGCCCCATGTTGGGCTCTACATCCACTTACCAAAAAAAAAAAAAAAAAAAGGAAAAGAAAAAAGATTTCGTGCCCTTGAAAAATAGTACAGTGAATTCCTAAAACAAATTTGGAATAAAAAATTTACAACTTTCTGAATTACCTAACAGTAGTTTTTACAACTTGATGTGTTACTCCCCTAAAGGATAAGCACAACAACATAAGAAATACCTTGAGAAATCTAATCAACTGGGCAGCCTGGGTGGCTCAGCAGTTTAGTACCTGCCTTCAGCCCAGGGCATGATCCTGGAGACCCACGATTGAGTCCCATGTCGGGCACCTTGCATGGAGCCCACTTCTCCCTCTACCCGTGTCTCTGCCTCTCTCTGTGTGTCTCTCATGAATAAATAAATAAAATCTTAAAAATAAAAAAAAGAAATATAATCAACTAAATTGCTTATTCAAAATTCTCCTCTGAGGCACCCTAACATCTCCTTATTGAAATGTTTGTCTATATGTCTGTATTTTAAAACTTTAGGCCTGTATTATTTTTCTGGGAAGAATAAGAGAACAATTCTTGCAGAAAAAAGCAGTCATCAGATTAAACAAAATGAAACAAAAACAAAAACAACAACAACAACAACAACCAAAAGATCAAGAACAGGAAAGTGAGCCCAGGCAAACTCTAACATTCACTTTTTCAAAAGAATGAAGTTTGAAAACTATGATCATATTCTTTGTCATGACATGGACTAAATGTGGACAACTCTCAGAAGATTTTTTATAATAAAAATAAATATTTAGTACAATCATGAAAGTCATTTTTTAAAATGGTTGATTTTATTAACTTGCTTGTTTTTTTATCTATTGTCTATCTGTTTTTTTTTACACATGATATTTTAAAGGTAGGCATGTGCAGTTTTCACATTTGAGAAGAATGAGAAAATGGTAGGATTCTGTTTTTCATGGTATTGCTGATATTTTCTATAAAATACTCTTAACTTATTTTTTTTACACTCTTAACTTATAAAACCTGACACTTTTTGTGAAAATAAAGATTAACTAGAAGTGTAGCAAGTTCATTTTTAGTTTCTATATTTGTAAAACAATCCCTCTCACCCAACCAAAAAAGAAATACTGATGAAAATTTATGGGAAATCCCAAAGAAATTTAACTTGGAGGATTCAAGGAAGCTGATTTACCAACAACAAAGTGTTCATGTTATCAAAGGAGTTACCTAAATTTCATACTCCAGCACCAAATAGAGAGTAAAAACAAAGTCAAAAGCAATTTAAACAAACTGTGAGGAATTCTACACTATTCCTATATATTTAGGCATGGAAGAGAGCTTTCAGGGAAATAAGTAACCATAATCTACCTATGAGAGTATGCATTTATATAAAACGCTCTCCTATTATAAGCTATCACATGTGTCAATTGCAAAGTGATTATGACAGCCATTTTCCTTATAAGCAAGTACATAATCCTTCAAGTTATTAAGAGAGGTGATTCAGGCTGAGTGAAGTTTTAAAATAAAAAACTGCCAGTCTGCAAAAAATATGATCATTAATACTTTTTGCTGGACTTAATAAAAGGCATGTTTATATGTTAGCTATCTTTAGGTCTTCATATCATACACATTAGTATTTTAGTCATATTTATTCACCAATTTAACAGACTAAGCAAAATTCCTTATTATTTTATTGACCAAGATGTAGATTGTTTTTAGAAACATTTTATTTACCCTTATTCCTCTTCCTTTTCCACTCACACCAACACATACACTATAAATTATCATTTCTTTACCAAAAATAAAAGAGCTCAGAGAAATAGGAAAAGAACCAACAATCAAGCACTTTGTTTACTATTTGGTTATTCTCTTTAACTCAACTAAAACAAAATCTGGTTTCAGTTTCCTTGGATTCAAATGGCAATTACTTGAACAACTTCAACAGACTGAAAAGGGTTTCAATGAAATTATGATTTGTCATAATTAAGTACTTTGGTACTTAAAAATAAGTGGTAGATATAAGCATTCTAATTAAAGAAAATAACTGAAAGCGATTGTATTTTATAGGTCTTTCCACTCCATTTTTAGCCTGAGAACCACAAAATGTACCTGAATTCTCATTACACAGTCAGTAATCATAATAAGTACAAAAAAACCTACCATTACGGGAAGTGTTGCCCAAGCGACAATGAGTCTGCCCAGCCCTAGAAGAGTAACTGAAGCCTTATACCACCAGGCCTATAAAGCACCAGCATTATTATTTACTTAAATGTTTATTCTTTAAAGTAATTTAAAATTATCTACATTTCAAATGCAGATTAACTCAAAGTAATATTCATTAAACCAAAGGTGTGATATTCTAGTTTGATATTTTTTCTAATACAGTATATTAATATGTTAAAATAATACCCCTAAGATGATCTCACATGTCACCAATGGTGCAGACAAACACATTTAGTGAAAACTAACTATCCTATATAATTCTCAACCTGATTCTTTTCTCAGAGAAAAAAACTGATGAACATATATTAGTATCAACATTAAAATATTAATGTTCAGCTTAATGTCGTGCTTGCTATGTATGCACTATAGTATACATCATTTAAATTTTAAAACAGTTGAAAGGCAGCTGAGTTGATATATTGAACCCAAAATACTCATTGCCTCAGTCTCATATTGGGAAGTTACTGAGCTTTGGGGAAATTGTAATTTACACCAAATGAAACTATATAGTTTACGTACAAAAGACAGGTTGACTGAACATTCCAATTGGATCCTATCTTCATAAGTCTAGCCTCTGTGGTTTCTATAGCTGGTAAGAGTGAAAAGTGACCTTTTACTACCCTAGGGAGTGATTTCTATGCATGAGAGAGGAAAAAGGGGGCAAAATGTGATTCAGTAGGACAACTCTGCCACTTGTGTTCCATAGAAAAATCATTTTATTTTGAGCTTTTGATTTTAATTTGACCTATTCTTGGCACTAAACCAGTATATTCAATTTCTTCTGCAATAAAATTTCAAATCACCTGCCTATGCATCTACTGAGTGCTGAGAAAGGTACAACCTATTGGAGTTTGTTTTTCCAATGAGTTTATTCCATATTGCAGATGGAATCATCATCAAAACTCAGAAAGCTAAGAGGACAAATTGGTTCACAATGACTTAAGTTATAAATGACTTAAAACATCACTGTTCCCATGAACTCAAACTACCCATACTTTACCTATTAATATAAAGCTCTGTAATGCCCCTAGATGTTCATTTTATTTATTTGTTTTCCATGAGAACAGGGGATGAGCTTTTCCTAGCACATACTTTCTTTGTGAAATTATAGTGACTAGCAAGACTAGGTGAAACATTCACTTAATAAAGTTCACAACATTATAATAACAAATGATAAAAAAGAAAGCATGGATTCTAACCACTTTGTCCTCCTTTGGGAAAGCATCCAAGGAAGCAGAGCAAAAAGAGAGGAAAAAGAAGAAGAGAAAAATAAAAATAAGGCATATATAATAAATAGATTTAAAGAGAACAATCATGTATTATTTTAAACTGTTAAAACACAGTTATTTTAAAAAGTAAATGTTTACTCTGCCCCAAAGTATTCATTGTTCAAGCTTTCATTGAAAATGAATACATACAGATCCTGTATATATAAGAAGATACAAAAATTGAGTACTATAATTTCCAAAATTTTTAGAACTTGGATTATTACACGTATATTTAAAACATTATTCAGAAAGAAATCTTAATTACTATTAATATTATTATGAATATATTTTTGATTAAATATTAAAGCAGTGCTTTCTTTTATTTTGTTCGTCTGAATATTTTTTGCAAATGGGATGAGTTTAGTGAAGACAGATTGACCACATTAGGCTTGGATGTCTACTCCAAAGCAGAGTACCTCTTAGCTCAATTTCTTTTAAATATGAGTTTAACCCAAGTAATTGTAATATATCAATAGTTAACTGTATTGTCAACTTTCCTCAAACCTATAAGTAGAAAGTTAAAAACATTCAACAACGTAAGTTCTCTGTCAGTAGTTACACTCTGCTGATTTGCACACTACTACTTATTGCCCATACCTTTCGAATTGGACAGTACCCCTATACCAAATGGTTTGTTAAATACTTTGACTATCATGCCCAGGTCTCATCTGTGAGAATTCATTTCAAACCAGTGCACTTAAGAACACTAAAGAAGGGATAATTAACAAACAGGTCTTGTACACCTTTTTATGTGCCAGTGGTATTTTAACCCAAAGTTGTTTTAAAAAGCTTTAACATAACATATGAAAATTAACTAAAGAACTTTTAGGAGGAAAACTTATTTGTTAATCAGAATAGCACCTAAAGAAAAATTAAATAAATATCATAAAGACCTAGATTTTAATTATCATAATAATCATATACAGTAATTATTATTATCAGTTTCATAGATAAAGAAGCTGTTGTTCAGAGAAGTTAATTATCTTCCCAAGGCCACGAAGATAACAGTGGGCTCACCTTAACATACACGATAGATCTATTTTACTGAATATCTTAATTCCACTGGAAGAGATTTTTAGAATACCCTACTTGCAATTCAAATACACTACCAATGAATACAATGGTGATAGGGAGGTTGATTTTGATTTTGACTATGATTTTCTCAATTAGGAAAATATCAAAAGCACTTACAGCTTCCACATTATTTTTAAATATAACTTTGTACTATGTTAAATTGCGTATGTAATTAAATAATATAGGAAATAACTTAGGGAAATACTGGGAATTCTTCAGGTACATGATAATCTTAACTGTTCTGTACTACATTGCAGATCTATATCAAAGAAAACTCACCCAGACATCCCTATAAATAATTTTACTGTACTATGATATGGATTATAATAAAGTACATTAAAATGTATTCTAAATTATTAGAATTTATTTAGAACTTCATCAATAATCATACTTAAGAGGACTAAATATGATTGTGTATATTTAAAGCACTGGCTTACCAGAAGACCAGCTCTTATTTAATTAAGCCAAACAAGGAAACTTCATTGGATTAAACTAAATAGAGAAGTAAATAGAGAAGAAAATAGTGCAAAAATCCCCCCAATTTAAAAGAGTATGTTTTGACATACTCTTTAAATATCCAAATAATTTCCATTAGAGAAACTTAGCACTACATTACTTTACTATGACAATAAATAGGAAATTACTCTCACAGAAGCTCATCATTGCTTCATACATATTATCTTGGTTTAATTTTAATGCCATGCAGTTTACCTTATATTTTACTTTCATTCAATCTGAAGCAGTTGCAGAAATGAAACTTTTTTCTTTCATTTTACAAGAAGAACTGGGCATAATTACTTGCAAGAGTTTTATAATTCATGATACTAAATATATATTTACTACCTTCCTCAGAAAATTTACTCCCACAGATAACCTGTGGGTTTTGAATGGGAATTGTTTATTGAGATACATATGGAAAATACCTTTTTATGAATTGTTTTCATCACTGCTCCACAACTAGGAACCTCATGAAAAACAGAAAATGGGGACGGGGAACATGAACGTCTACATTTATTCCCAGGTGTGCTTTCTAACATGCATGTGTTTTCTGCTTGGGAGGTGCACTGCTTTTCCCTCTGCACTCAGAGTGCCTTGCACACTCAGGGAACACTCACGTTGTTGGATCGCAGAGACACGCGGCCTCCACAGCGAGCACAGAACTTGGTGCGGCAGTAGGAGCAGAGATGGCCACACCCATCAGCAAACTTTGTCTTATGACAGATTCCGCAAGTCGGAGCATCATCTTTGTGCTCTCCCTGGTAACGTCGTGCTTCTTCCCCTATTTTTCTCACTTGTTCTTTATAGCTTTCAAATTGTTGATGCAATCTCCTGGGCAAAACAGAAAATGGTAGCAAACTAAGTAAATGATGGAAGACAAAAAACAAAAGCAATTTTTCCTAACAGAACAGTGGTATAGCTATTTGAACTAAATCAAAACATACAAGGCATTTTTGCCACTAATCTTACCTCCAACAGTAAAAAATGTATTTGCGTGTGTTCCATTGGTTCCAACTGTGCTTACCAGCAATGAACCATATATAAATAGACTCTATATAATCACTGTTTTGATCACAACAGTGGGATCCATGTATCCACTCTATGCCTCCGCTTCTTTGAAACATGTGGCTTTCAAAGTATTTGGACTGGGGAACTCAACAATTTACAATTATACTCATGTATGTATACAACTGAAGCAAAAGTTATACAAAATCCTTAGTCTAACTATATGTGATGTACTCTGGCATATTCTATCTCATTCTATTTTAAGTTTAATAGTGATTACTAATAAAAAAAAAAAACAAAACTTTGTCGTAGCAACTTGATTCCATGGCCCACTATTTGAGCATGATGTATACTTGGAAAAATACTGTTTTAAATTACAATGCTATGCTTCTGTCTTCCACAGAATATCTTCCTTTACTCCTCTCCTTGGAGATTATTTATATATTCAGTGTCTGATTTCATACAGTATACAAAATGTTACCTTATACATTATAATTGAGCTCACTAGTCTTTCCACATCACATGAAAAGTTCTAATCTAGGGGATCCCTGGGTGGCTCAGCTGTTTTGTGCCTGCTTTTGGCCCAAGGCATGATCCTGGAGACCCGAGATCGAGTCCCACGTTGGGCTCCCTGCATGGAGCCTGCTTCTCCCTCTGCCTGTGTCTTTGCCTCTCTCTCTATCTGTGTCTCTCATGAATAAATAAATAAAGTCTTAAAAAAAAAGAGTCCTAAACTATACCTTGCTAATATTCAGATTTTTACATACTCCAACTTTCCTTGATCTCTTTCAGGTTATATGTATGAGAGCTACTACCACTCTATTTAACGCATGCAACCAAAATTGTTGAGATAAACCATTTCCCATAAGAATGATCACACTTAATATGATTCAAGTCTCTTCCTCTCCCCATCAGCCCAAATCCCCCAATCTTAGATTGCTACAAATAAAAACTGTTTGCTGTTCTATACAGAATACTATGACATTCAGTGAATCCCCCAGTAAAAGAATGCCTTAGTTTTGTAAATGAGAACTGAAAGAGTTGTCCCAGGCCTAACCAACAGTATTGGCTATTATGACAAAGGAGAAACCCCTGGGAAATTCATCTGAGCACCCAAGTGAGCATGCTGGATGTGACTATTTCCTTGGACACAGAGTACGCACACATGCTATAGTTAATATAGGCAGTTAGCTTGATTCTCTACACCTAAGATAACTGTGGGAACTGGTACTCCCTGGAAACTGAATCACGAAAGTTAACTGTTAGGACTGTAGTGTTTGAAGTACTGAGATTTCATTCTATTTTCCTTTTAATGTCAACACCTCTTGAACAGAATTTTAACGATTACTTTAAACATTTTGAATTCTCTCTCCTGCTTTGCCAACTGACACTTTTTCTATTTAATTCCCATAATTAAAGCAATCATACTTGCTCTAGGAAATAAAGTAGTTTAGAATCTGAAGCCCTTCTCGACTTAAAGGCTAGCCAATTTCAGTTCCTAGAAAGAAACAGTGATCAAGCATATCTGATTGACTTGAAGAGTGAAGTTATTTCATACATTAAATTTTTTATTCCTTAAGCACCATTAATCTAGGCTCAAGTTGGTAGAAAACAACCATGGACATCTATTATTTCAAAAGTAAACTTACAAAATAGCATTGGAAATCTTAAGACTTCTATTAAAGAAAATAATTATTAAGGAGTGGGAACAAGGAAATACCTCCAATCAAAGAAACAGATATAAACTCTAAGCACAGAGAGAGTGCATGAATAAATATTGTGAAAACCAGCAAATCAAATTTATTTAAGTAAATATAAATGAGAAAGCCAGGCTAAGGAAAAAGTTTCCCTATAAACTTACTTTGTAATATAGTATATGATTTAGTATGGGTGTTGGCAGACTTAATATTTCTGCCACACCATAAATATGTTAGACTTTGGGCTGTATAGTCTCTTTTGCAACTACTCAACTCTATTGTAGCATGAAAGTATCATAGATAATATGTAAATAATAAGCATAATAAATGTGGCTCTATGTTCCAATAAAACTTTATTACCAAAACAGACAGTAGGCCAGATTGGGCCTGTGGACCAGTTTGTCAGCTCTAGATTTAGCATATGCTCTATACTGAGGGATAATTATTTAAAAATCCATTTTTTTTTTTTAAATTCAAACATAGAGGGGGCAGGCACCTGGGTGGCTCAGTGGTTGAGACTTTGGCTCAGGTCATGATCCCAGAGTCCTAGGATCAAGTACCGCATCTGGCTCCCTGTGGGGAGCCTGCTTCTCCCTCTGTCTATGTCTCTGCCTCTCTTCACTGCATCTCTCATGAATAAATAAATAAAATCTTTTTTAAAAAAATTCAAACATAGAAGACTTTTATCCATCCTATAGGGCCCAATCAAAAAGAGCCTTTTATATAATACATACATGCAGGGCACTGACCACTGAGATGAAAACTTGCTCTGTGATGATCACATAGCATTTTATTTGGTCACTTACAGTATATATTTAATTGTATACTATTAGTATTTCTATATATGACATCTTTCCTCTACCAAACAGTCAAAAGTATTAAAAATGCAGAGTTTACCAAGAAAGTTAAGACATAGACCCTCTGGGTAGTAGTCAATACATACTTGCTAACTGGAAAAGTCATATACAAATATTTTTTCTTAGTCCATTTTGAGAAAAAACAAGTTCATACAGAGAATCATATATCCTGAAAAAACTTACTGCCATCAAACACTGAAAATACCAGATAGGATATCTAAAAGAAGAACTTTTAATTATTGAGTTGGGGAAGAAGTATGAAGATCCACAAAGGAGAAAAATAAAATAGGAGAGTGGCCCTGAAGAGACCACTGCCTTTGTGACAATGCTGAGGTTCTGGGACCAAGAACATAACTTTTAACTTTCATACAAGTGAGCAAAATAATGTTGTAGTTAGGTACCCACCAAAAATAATTGAAATGGAGTGTGTGATTGCCAAACTGGTAGAGGGAAAAACACGGAACAAGAAAACAGTCAACCCATAGAGGACAGGAGTTGAAACAAACACACACAAAGCCGGACAGTTATAAATTATGGCACACAATGGTAGAAATAATCCAATACCTCAGGAGCCACACAGTACATGTAACGTCATGGACTGCAGCATCATTAAAAGACAAAAGCCAACATGTTAGATTTTTAAAGATTTAGCTAAATGAAGTTTAGAAGAGATATAACTAAACTGTAAAGGATATTTAAAAGAAAAGAATGAAAAATAATACATCCCCATAAAAGAATAAGGAAAACAACAACAACAAAACTGGGATCATATTTATGGCAAAAGGCATTACTAAAGATAAAAAGGTATTTTAAAAAGTATTAATTTCATTTCGTACAAGACAATTCTAAACCTAATTGCATATAATAATGTATAAAGCCAAAAAATGATAAAACTACTAAAGTAAAGAAATCCACCTTCATAGTATACTTTTATAAATCTGTCTCTCTCTGTAATTGACAGGCCAGACAAAAAATAAATGATAGAGTATATTTAGATATTATTAACAACTTTGCATATTTATATGTATACGTCTTTTCCAGTAGAATAAAATTGTTAAGCTTATTGAGTACAGTACTTATTCATACATATTTATTGTGCTCAGTGGAAGAAGACTTTTTTTGCATACAGATATGAAATTTTTCAAGCTCTGGACCTCAAAACTGAAAATGTTTTCTTTCTTAAGCTGAGCAGTGGGTGCATATTGTATGTTTTATTCTTTGTCTTTATATTTTACATTTATGTTATACAATATGCTTTTGCATGTATGAAGTATTTCATATTTTAAAAAAGGAAAAAATCAGTTCTATCTCATCAAATATCATTAAATAACAAATGAGTGCTATAAAGAATTGGAGAAAAACAATATATATGAGACAACATTGAAATCTACAATAGAGCTCACCATTTATGCCTAATTAATTTAAAGAAGAAATGCATATGTTTAAATATATGATAACTTTATGAAGTAAATTCCAATCTTATTGATGAGGAAACTAATTTTTGTAGAGGGCTGTGTTTTTCCTTCCCACCTGAATATATCATGAAAATTCGCATACTTCAGGTCTTACCTGAGCCCATATAAAGCATGACACTTGCAAATGAAATGTTTCTGAATGCAGGACAGTTTATTATCAGGAAACGTCACATTGTGATTATGACTGGTTGATGGTACATGACCAGAAGCTGACTATGGAAAAACATAAAGCTATGCTGATGAAATCAGGCCATGAAACTTCCATAGACCTGTTATTTCTGCTCACTAATAGTTTCATTTAGTTTTCAACTCCTGTACAGTATTTATTCCCAAACTCTCTTTTCTCAAACTGCTTCAAGCTACTGGGTTCTCCTAAAAGACTCAAAATACTATTTTGGTGATTTATGAACTCAGTGTCCATTCCCAACTGAACAAATGCTTGTGCAGCTTAGGCTATGGGGTTTCCCAGGACACGACAGGTGAGCAGGCAGCAACATGTCCTTCTCCACTAGTCCATGGCAAGAAGGTTGGTAAGATAAGGCTTCTCAATTGAGGTATGACACTGAGGTCTCTAGGTTCTCACTTTCTCCATGGGACATTTTAGGGGAGAAGTTTTCTTCCAGTCTCTCTTCCAGTTGGAAGAAAAACAGCCTTCAGAGTAGTTTGTAAGGATGGCAAATGCCAGGGGACAGTGTTCTTCTCCTAGAGAGATGTACCTAAGGGGTCTGGGGCAGCTCTTTGACAAGTGTTTGCTCCACAGCTCATAAGGCCATCCACACAAGCATCACTCACATCCTCCTAGAAGCTATCCCTTGGTGGCCTGTTCATATCTGTATACTCTTCTCATATATATTTAAAACTCCTTCCTGGTTTTGGCAGCAATCCATGTTTACACTACTTGTTTGGACATTCCCACAGGGAGAGAATTATTTTTGTCATAGGCTTCTTCCTCTCTTTACAGGTAGGACTCCCTTATTCCTCACTGAAGGAAAAAGTCCAACCAAAGTACCTATAGACCCCTCTAATTTATTTCCCACTGTGTTCCTTTTTTATCAGCAGACACTATAAAAGAAAAAAAGGAAGGAGAAAAAGCAGAGAGGAAAGGAGGGAAGGAGGAAGGTATGACATTTATTATTCTCACTTCTTCAAAACCTACTTACTCTGTAAGCTTCTGCAACGATCTTCTAAGCTGTCGGTTAAAAATCAAGCTTAATTCCCTTTTCTCAATTTGTATTCCCCTTATGTTATTCTGATATCTCACTCTGTCAAGATGTTGTCCTCATAATAAATTTTGCTTTTGGAATCAGGATATTAGTAGTGAAACCATAAACAGCATATTTACTTTTCGTATCTGATGTTTTAATGCCTTAATCCATATCAAATATGTGACAGTGTTCTATTATGAATAATAAATGGAGATACATATTTTATTATACAGTATTATAAATGCCAGTAAATGTTAGTAATGCAGGACTGCAAATGTAAAATTTTTTTGTGAAATTTATTTGTATATTTAAGAATTTTAGAATTAACACAATATCCTTATTGATTAGTAAGGTTGACAATATATATGATCACAAATCTCAGATTTAAATTATCTAGACAGAAAATGGAGTGTTATAAAATATGTAATATTATAAAAAGAAAAGCATTGGTACAAAAACTTTGGCTTTCTCCCAGGATGCGACTTTTTCCTTCGTTGTGTCACTGTAATAATCATTGCACTATTCTAACACCTGTGTACTCAACTCAAGAAATTCCAAGATTCTAGTTGTAAACAAGCTGTTCAGTGATTAATGGCATATTTGAAAGAAATAAAGATGAATGCCTAAAAATCTAAATATCATTCTTTAAATGTCTAAAAACATCATTCTGTAAGTGCAAAATAATTTAAACAGAAAATTATTGACATTCTTCTCTATTAATAAGGATTTGTTGATCACTTACTATAAATAAGGTACACAGCAAGTTGCTAAATGACCAGTAATGATAGAATGCAAAGAAATCTTTGTAATTGGCATAGTACCTCATTTATTTATATTTTGTATTTTTCTTTCCTCCATCCCCAAAATGGCCAGAAGCTAGGAGACAAACCACCTTTCTTCCTGGCTTTTCTTTTCAAAGTCTACACTAGATTTGCCTAGAATAGGAGGGGTTTGGAAGCTAGTGTTTTGCAATTTCAAGAGCCTAAGTGGCAGGCAGGCAGGAAGATATGAGCTTTCCCTAAAATGAAGGAGGGGCAGAGACTGGGTAATTTAAGCACAGCACTCTAAAATGAGAATTACTTTGGGATGTGCATACAATGGTGAGAAGGCATGGGTACTGAAAAACAGTAAGAATGGCTTCCATGTTCCTTCCCAACCTTGGCACAGGACACATAAAACAGAGCATAATATAGGCTCCATGAAGTTAGTGACATGGAGACTAAAGCCAGGAGAGCTCTTCTGAAAATGTTAGATTGTTGGGATCCCTGGGTGGCGCAGCGGTTTGGCGCCTGCCTTTGGCCCAGGGCGCGATCCTGGAGACCCGGGATCGAATCCCACATCGGGCTCCCGGTGCATGGAGCCTGCTTCTCCCTCTGCCTGTGTCTCTGCCTCTCTCTCTCTCTCTGTGACTATCATGAATAAATAAATAAAATCTTTAAAAAAAAATGTTAGATTGTTTAAGTGTCTCCAATAGACCTGGGGATGTCCAGGAGAAAGACCTGACAATGAATGAAATGTTTAATTTCATTAAACATTTTGCTAGCCAATAGGTTGGAGGCTTGCTTTAAAAGATTTTGACACCATACTCTACTGTCAAAAAATTCACACTAACCTCAACTCTAAAGCACAGTTCTTTATTCCAGTAAAGGTACAGCCTACTTAGGAAGTAAGTTATATGTAAACATAAATTAACAGTTTATGGCAACATATACCAAGTGACTATTATGGAACATATACCATTCCAAGGAATGGAAGTAAAGTGTTCCACAGAGAGTAACCATTCTGGGTAAAATAATCAGGGAGATTTCTTTGGTGTAGCTAGTAAAAAAACATTTCCCTAGGTGATTTACAACTTGGACTATTCCTGAATACTAAAAGTATGGCATTTGGTAATGTTAATAGAAGTACTCCAGCAAAGACATAGGAAAGCCAGGTGTAGGGCCTAACGTAATTTGATCACAAACAACACAATTGTGAATGTTCTCAAACTTCTCAAAAATGTAAGCTGAAATTAAATTCTCTTTTAGAGTCTTTATATATCAGCAAATAAGTACCCACTTTAATGTTCTAATGAATGACAGTCTAGTAATCACACATAACTGACTGTGAAGACATATGTGCGGTTAAAAAAAAATGGTTTCTTGGTCTCAAAACACAGTTGTCCCCTTTTTAATGAAATCATCTCTCTGATTCTACTCTATAACAGAAGAGCAGTAAAATTCCACTGCATTCCAGTGGTGACTAAATTTTTGTAATGATGCTTGGAAATAATAGTCCCTTATATTAGAGTTGAGTTGGAAATCACATCACAGCCTTTTAAGCAACAATATCAAGTTATGGAATTTGGTGCTATAAAATTGTTGGAAGGGAGATCGAAGTGAGTTCTTAGCCTGATCTTCAGGAATCACTCTTAAAACAAAAGCATAAACCAGTGACTCAAAGTTCCTTGATCAGGATGTTGCAGGATCAGAAAGCCACTGCCCATATTGCTGGTGTTAGAATCCTACCATGTCAGCTCATCCATTCTGATCTGAAAACCACCACCACAGCAGCTCTGAGCCTGCCAGAGAGGCCAGCAAAATGGTTGTCCTACATGCTGCCCTGGCTCTCCATTTAATTCAGTTTCAATTCAGGTCTCATACAAGTACATCTGACTGGTGGAACCTAAATCACATCAGGAAATCAAGCTGCAAGAGAATCTGTGAAATTTAGTTTTGAGATTCCTGCCTTCTTCATAAACTCCCTAGAGACAGTTGTTAGAATCAGTCTTCCACTTCAGCTACAATCCTCTGATTAAGTGAGCAATACCTGTGTCGGAGATTTCCTACCATATTTTCTCTCTCTTAATTCATGTACTGAACACACACTTAGTGAACACTCTGGGGAGCATTTTGCCTCCACCAGGAAATTTCTTTTGATAAATGCAGTCCCCTAAAAAAGTTATGTCCACATATATGTAGCTGTCCAGTCCATTGCATCTAGTAAAAAAGCAAACCAAAGTAAAATTCAGACTCACATACAAGACACATATACAAACAAACCAAAAACTCTTTTTGTAGTGATTAGATGCCTAGCACAAATCTACCACCTGTGGTGAAGGCTCTCATTATTCTTCACTTGGGTTGTTTTGTCAACTTTTTAACTAGGCTCTGGCCAGCAGATTTCCTCACTCTAGTTCATTTTCATATGGTCTGAATGATCAAAGTGATCATAACACAGTAAATCGATTATGTCAATCCACTGCTAAAATAGCATCCATAAGATATAGTCCAGTTCCTCATCCTGGGGTGATTCTCCCTTTGTTACCACTTACCTATCTATCAGCATCTCTTACAAAAGCTTCTCATATATTGTGCATCTAAAATTGTAGTTGTCCATTCATCTTTCGTTGGACACCGAGGCTCCTTCCACAGTTTGGCTATCGTGGCCATTGCTGCTATAAACATCGGGGTGCAGGTGTCCCGGCGTTTCATTGCATTTGTATCTTTGGGGTAAATCCCCAACACTGCAATTGCTGGGTCGTAGGGCAGGTCTATTTTTAACTCTTTGAGGAACCTCCACCCAGTTTTCCAGAGTGGCTGCACCAGTTCACATTCCCACCAACAGTGTAAGAGGGTTCCCTTTTCTCCGCATCCTCTCCAACATTTGTTGTTTCCTGCCTTGTTAATTTGCCCCATTCTCACTGGTGTGAGGTGGTATCTCATTGTGGTTTTGATTTGTATTTCCCTGATGGCCAGTGATGCAGAGCATTTTCTCATATGCATGTTGGCCATGTCTATGTCTTCCTCTGTGAGATTTCTGTTCATGTCTTTTGCCCATTTCATGATTGGATTGTTTGTTTCTTTGGTGTTGAGTTTAATAAGTTCTTTATAGATCTTGGAAACTAGCCCTTGATCTGATATGTCATTTGCAAATATCTTCTCCCATTCTGTAGGTTGTCTTTGAGTTTTGTTGACTGTATCCTTTGCTGTGCAAAAGCTTCTTATCTTGATGAAGTCCCAATAGTTCATTTTTGCTTTTGTTTCTTTTGCCTTCGTGGATGTATCTTGCAAGAAGTTACCATGGCCGAGTTCAAAAAGGGTGTTGCCTGTGTTCTTCTCTAGGATTTTGATGGAATCTTGTCTCACATTTAGATCTTTCATCCATTTTGAGTTTATCTTTGTGTATGGTGAAAGAGAGTGGTCTAGTTTCATTCTTCTGCATGTGGATGTCCAATTTTCCCAGCACCATTTATTGAAGAGACTGTTTTTCTTCCAATGGATAGTCTTTCCTCCTTTATCGAATATTAGTTGACCATAAAGTTCAGGGTCAACTTCTGGATTCTCTCTTCTGTTCCACTGATCTATGTGTCTGTTTTTGTGCCAGTACCACACTGTCTTGATGACCACAGCTTTGTAGTACAACCTGAAATCTGGCATTGTGATGCCCCCAGATATGGTTTTCTTTTTTAAAATTCCCCTGGCTATTCGGGGTCTTTTCTGATTCCACACAAATCTTAAAATAATTTGTTCTAACTCTCTGAAGAAAGTCCATGGTATTTTGATAGGGATTGCATTAAACGTGTATATTGCCCTCGGTAACATTGACATTTTCACAATGTTAATTCTGCCAATCCATGAGCATGGAATATTTTTCCATCTCTTTGTGTCTTCCTCAATTTCTTTCAGAAGATGTGGTTTATGTATACAATGGAATATTACTCAGCTATTAGAAATGACAAATACCCACCATTTGCTTCAACGTGGATGGAACTGGAAGGTATTATGCTGAGTGAAGTAAGTCAGTCAGAGAAGGACAAACATTATATGTTCTCATTCATTTGGGGAATATAAATAATAGTGAAAGGGAATATAAGGGAAGGGAGAAGAAATGTGTGGGAAATATCAGAAAGGGAGACAGAACGTAAAGACTGCTAACTCTGGGAAACGAACTAGGGGTGGTAGAAGGGGAGGAGGGCGGGGGGTGGGAGTGAATGGGTGACGGGCACTGGGGATTATTCAGTATGTTAGTAAGTTGAACACCAATAAAAAATAAATTAAAAAAAATAAAATTGTAGATTGTAGATTGTATAAAACACAGTTCTCATTAGACTTAAAAACATCAATTTGACAAATATTTATTGAGCTCCAAGTGTACAACAGACACTGCCTGAGTCGCTAGGGGGTACAAAGAAAACAACATACATAACATAAGAGGATACTGAGTTTTACTTATTTTATTACTTTATTGAAGGCTTTTTGATAAATGTCAGAAAATGGTCTTTTTGTGGGTCTTTTTGTGGGATCATGTGCCCACATTAGAGATTTTTTTTTCTTTTCAAAGCCTAATGTAATTTGATCACAAACATAAAACTTGATTTGTTTTAACAAAATGTAACTTTCTAGGCCCTACGCACAAAATTAAGGAAGGTTTATGATTTGCTATTAATGGCTAAATAGTTTTTTGTTGTTTAGAAGAACAAGTAATCTTGGTTAAATTGTGTCAATATGGGATCCCTGGGTGGCGCAGCGGTTTGGCGCCTGCCTTTGGCCCAGGGCGCGATCCTGGAGACCCGGGATCGAATCCCACGTCGGGCTCCCGGTGCATGGAGCCTGCTTCTCCCTCTGCCTGTGTCTCTGCCTCTCTCTCTCTCTGTGTGACTATCATAAATAAATAAAATTAAAAAAAAAATTGTGTCAATATATTTTTGTGGTTTTTCAAATTATATTGTACGTATGTTCTTATTTTATTTTTTAAATATTTTATTTATTTATTTATTTATTTATTTGAGAGAGAGAGCACAATCAGGGGGAGCTGCAGGCAGAGGGAAAGGGAGACTCAGGCTCCCCATTGAGCAGGGAGCCAGGTGTAGGGCTCTATCCCAGAACCCTGGGATCATGACCTGAGCTGAAGACAAACTCTTAACTGACTGAGCCACCCAGATGTCCCACATTTATTTTTATTTTAAATATTAGTTGTTTACAGATTTGTGACATATATATGAAATATTCTTCAAAAGGAACTGATTGTAATTGCAAATTTGTGTGATATAGGTGAAATCACTTTTACAACAGTGTGTTTTTTCTTTTCAGCCTTGAACTTCCTAATGCAACTTGAACTCTTACCAAGTATTATAGAACTTTAAATTATCAGAAATTTGTTCATCTAAATTTACTTAAGCTAATTTTTCACTTAACACCAATCTGTAGGAATATAACATGCTATTTCTCCATATGACCATGTTAGCTTTCTTTGAAATGTCACTTTTGTTTTCTCTTTCAAACCTTGTGAATTATTCCTGAAATTTAAGAAACCTAGTTGTATAAGCTTGAAACCTAAGCCCCCTACTTCTTTGCTCAGACTTGGGGTTCACTAATTTGGAATCATTCAAACTCCATTCTCAGAATGAGAAAATATAAAGAAAAGATTCCAAAACCCAATTTTAAATGGAAATATTTTGGAAAATAAAAGACGCAGGAGGAGAGACTTTGAAAATGATTGTGTACAAGTTTCTCATTTATAAAATTTAGAATCATTATTATAAGGTTGTAAAACTGGTTTGTGATAATTAGATCCTCTATTTTCAACTTTCTACTATATTTTCCTACCTTCAGAATACTCATTTGAATATGGCTAAAGGAATTAAAAGTTGACTTGTGAAGGATGTCTCCTTGCTATTCTTAAACTGTATAAAAATTATTGAAGGGGCTTTGTTAAAATGCAAGTTCTTGGACTGACAGGGCTTCTGATTCAGTAGATATGGGATAAATTCCAGGACCCTGACTTTTTATTTTTATTTTTTTAAAGATTTTATTTATTTATTCATGAGAGACACAGGCAGAGACACAGGCAGAGACACAGGCAGAGGGAAATGCAGACTCCATGCAGGGAGCCCGATGTAGGACTCGATCCTGGGACTCCAGGATCATGCCGTGAGCCAAAGGCAGACGCTTAACAGCTGAGCCACCCAGGTGTCTCTGGACCCTGACTTTTTAAAGGTCAATCCAGGTGATCCTGGTGCAGATCATCTGGGGACTATGGTACAGTAGACATTACTGAAAATAAAGGCATTTTTTTCCATACATCTTCCATCATGCTTGATAAAATTACTCTTCATCACATAATTAAATTTTAATCATAAGTGTAAAACCTGAGAGAAATCTATATAAAAATATGCAGAAAATTTAAAATATTGCCATATAACTTAATTTGATATCCACCATTTAAAAAAAACTTAACAATATTATGAATTACAAATATATACATATAAGTATTTGTAGGTTTCTTAAGTGAACATAATAGGAATGAGGGGCAGGGAGGGATAAATAAATGAAGCAAAGAGGATTTTTAGGGCAGTGAAACAACTCTGTATGATACTACAATGGTGGATACATGCCATTATACATTTGTCCAAATCCACAGAATGTGCAACACCAAGAGTGAACTCCAAAGTAAACTATGGACTTTGGGTGATAATGATGTGTCAGTGTAGGTTCATCAATTGTAGCAGCACATGTGCCACACTGGTGGAGGTTGCTGATAAAGGGAGAGGCTATGCATGTTTAGGGGCAGGGTCATATAAGAAATCCCTGTAATTATGAGGAAATCTTCCTGGGACATCTGGATGGCTCAGCAGTTGAGTGTCTGCCTTTGGCCCAGGGCATGATCCCGGGATGCTGGATCAAGTCCCACATTGGGCTCCTTGCGGAGAGCCTGCTTCTCCCTCTATGTCTCTGCCTCTCTCTCTCTCTGTGTCTCTCATAAATAAATAAAATATTTTTAAAAAGAGGAAATCTTCCTCTTAATTGTTCCGTAAACCTAAAACTGCTCTAAAAATAAAATCTATAAAAATTTTTGCCATAAAAGGCTATAATAAAACATATTGAATATACAAAAACGTTATATTTATAAATATTATATATTTCGTAAACATTTCATTAATTCAGAAATTTATCTCAGATACTACTGAATAATGTTTTAAATTACTACAGTTGAAAATATGTTCCAGTTTCTGTCTAAAACCATTATTAGTCTGTAGTTTAACAGTATACTTTCTACTTATTACAAATGTCCAGCAGATGGCACTAAAGATTTTAATTTTTATACTGAGTTCTTAGGTAGTTATTTAAACTATTTTCTTTAAAATATCTAATGTTCTAAATAAAATTGGTTGAATCAGCAGGGGGATATAACTTATTAGAAAAATGTGTTTTCAGAGGTAGCTGTAAAAGAACAAAAAAGAAATTTATAAAGTGGTGCAACTTCTGCTCTTTGGTGGAGGACCCTCATTCTATGTGGGTCTTTAAAAATTATATATTAGGGACACCTGAGTGGCTCAGCAGTTGAGTGTCTGCCTCAACAGACAGTGAGTGACAGCCTAACGGTGTCTGCCTGTTAGGCTCAGGGTGTGATCCAGGGGTCCAGGGATTGAGTCCTGCATCAGGCTCCCTACAGAGAGCCGGCTTCTTCCTCTGCCTGTGTCTCTGCCTCTCTCATGAATAAATAAAATCTTAAAAAAGAAAAAAGAATAAAAAATTACATATAAAAGGTTTTATCAGATATTTTATTTTTTTATTTTGTCTTCCAGTTAGCACTGTTAAAGATGTAGTTCATCCAATCAGCATCCAACAGTGTTCTGAAAGCACTGAGAGATGACACTTAGGAAAAATAAGAGCATAGCTGATGATTAGCTCTTAGTGTTTTATAGCCTGTTACTTCAGTCAAGCATTTGTTTTTAATTCCGTTTTCAATTTACCATAGGAGGCCACTTCTGAGTAAGCATTAAAGGAAGACATTTCAGGACACAGAGGCCCACTAGCACACATTTAAATTTTTGCTCCACTTCATCTCCCAAAATGCACCTTCACTGTGCTCCTGGGTTCTGTGAGACACTGCATGTGTAGAAGCTTTGTGTGTTAGGCGTTGATATATTGCTTCTAAATTATGGAATAGTAGCACTGCTTTCTAATATTTGAGATCTATCAGAGGTCTAAAATTGAAAATCTGGCACAAGAGGGAATCATTTTCATACCTGACAAGCAGGTTATCTCGTTCACAGCACAGTTCAAGAGAAGAAAATCAAGTGAAAAGAACAGAAACTATAAAGTAGCAGATTAAATAGTATTGAAATTTTAGAAAGAAGTGAAGTCAGTTTTTAAGAAAATAATCTAATAGGTAATGTTGATACTATCTGCATCATAAATATGTAATTGATCAATATTAAATACATCTAATTATATTCCACGTGTACTTTTCCAGGATGTGTCATTTGATCATGTTAATTGACCTAGGGATGGGCAATTTCAAAGAAAGTGGTGTCTACATGATATAGCCAAAGCATTAGGTACTCAATTCATGCCTATACAACATGCTATAAACCTTATTTTCACCAGACTTGTTATGTATTATTACTGTGGGGAAGGGAAAAAATCAAACCAACTTCATTTCACAATTGCTTTTTGGAAGGGGTTAAATACAAAAATTTAAGTGCATGACTATGAAGAAATTATTTAAACTCTATTCTTCAGTTACCTCATTTACAAATTGGTGATAATAATAGCAACTTCATAGGATTGGGGGTGGGGAGTTCGTTGAGATGATCAATGTGAAGTGCTTAGTATAGTGTCTAGCACATGGTAAAAGCTCAATAAATGTCAGCTATTATTATATGTACACATAGATAATATATGAGAAAATAAAGCACTTTGCTTTTAAATTTCTGAGTACACTTAGCTGATAACTTTGAGAAGCAGCTATAACTGTCAGGATTTCCAGGCATATAGGTATCAGTATGAGCTACTTAGATCATCTATCAATTGACCAGTGATAAAGAGATAAAAGGTCATCCTTACAAGATAGAAGAGAGAAAGGTGAGCCTGCTGATATAATTTGTTTTGTGGAAAGTCCAGGAGATATGCTCACTAGGGAGAATACACATAATTTTGTCTGAATCTTTTGTCAGCTTTTTAAAATGGTCATTGCTAACTCATACAAAAAGAAAGAAAAAAAGGAGATTCTAAAATCTTTTTAAAAAGACTAATATCATTAGGCTATATATGTATTCTAAATACTCTGAAATGGTGGAAGAATGAATGATATATAGAAAAATTCTAATATGTCAAAAAGTCGTTTCTTTTTACTTCTAATATCTAATAAATTTATGCACGTTGAATGTATTCTCATTAGTGAGTTAACCAACTTTTACTGCTTATTCATTTGAATGATAAAATATAATCTGGGAGGTGGTGGCTAAAGGGGACCTTTCTGTGTAACTTGGACAAAAGATCACTATCTTACACTTGTAATATTTGATCAGAATAATTCCTTTAGGTATGCCTGGGTTGCTCACTGGGTTAAGCATCTGCCTTTGGTTCAGGTCGTGATCCCAGGATGCTGGGATCGAGTGCCACATCAGGCTCCTTGCTCAGAGGGGAGCCTGCTTCTCCTTCTGCCTGCCACTCTCCCTGCTTGTGCTCTGTCACATAAATAAATAAAATCTTTTTTAAAAAAATATGAACAGTCCCATGAAGCTCTGTAAGATGCTCTGTTTCCCAGAAATCACAGAGCCATAAGGGGGAAATGAGAAGTGTAATGTTCCATAATTTGCAGGCATCTAACAACTCTGCCTCCATGGACAGAACCTTTGGTTGGTCAAGCTTAGTGATTACCCATCTCAGCTACCAGGCTCTCTATGATACCACCAGTATCATCCCTGTCTTGTCTGATCAAAGGTGCTATCTCATCTACTTCTCCCTAGAGAGGAGTTAATGAAGACATGTCAATTCTCTTCTAGGTAGAGTAAGGAAATGTATTACTAGCTTCTTGCCCCCAGGAAGTAAGAGTACTAACATATTTCTTTGGTTTTGGATTTAATCCACATACATAGCAATACTTGAGAAGTCAGCAGAGCCCAAGGGTTCTGGGGCCAAATATTCTTTCCTGGGATCTTCCTTTTACTAACCTTGTGGGCTGGCAAGTTAACACCCTAATACTCTACTTTTTTCATCTCTGAAATAGAGATGATAATACCAACCTACTTACAGGATTGTTGTGGGGATTAAAATAGCTAATATATGTAAAGCACTTAGAGAGGTGTGGATGTTACCAAGTACTCTATAAAACGTTAGCTATTTTTTTATAATGTACAGAGAAAATAGAAAAGAAAATCAGATAAAGCATCTGTTTTTGTTCTGTGCCATCTAACATTATTTAATGGATTGCAATATGTAAGTAGGATTTAGAATTATTAAATAAAGTGTCTAGGTTGAGTTCAGATTTTTAAAAGCAGCTCCAGAAAATATCCTACTTTTAAAGCCTGAATTAAATATCTGAGGACTAAGAAATGTATTCCACAAAGGTTTCCTCTTTTTCATTTTTTTAAAAGCAGAGAAATACAAGCTTCCTGAATTTTACTTGCACAGTATAGTGAATTAGTCAGCCATCATTAGGTACAGTATTTTCTAAGCCATTCTGGAATGCATTTCAAGACAAGTGACAAGATGTAATTTCCTTCCCATTATATTTGCTAATGGTGACATCTGTTTTCATCCCTTAATTAAAATACATTGTTAATATGCATTTGAGACCCAACTATCATCTAAATAATATAACAGGTGTTGTAAATAACTGAAGTTCTTTTATGCCCATGAAAGGGAGATCATAAAGCAGATAATTCAAATGGCTTTGCAAATATACAAGCTAAATTTCCAGAAAATATAAGACTTTTTAATTTATACAAATGTATTTGGCACTCTATATCTCTTGCCTGTGACCCAGAACCCCTACCACTATTTAATCAACTCCAGACAACATCTTCTACCCTTACCAGCCACTGCCTGAGAATAATCAAGTCTATTTTTAAAACTTACCATCTTATGTTATATTTAGATACTAAAAATGTCTCACAATCAGCTTTCACTAATCATAGTGCGCACAAAGATAGAAATAGTCCATTTACCTTTTCTAATATTGCATTATCTATGAAAAACTTTGAATAATATCAAGGCACTTTAAATCTAAACTGCATTTAATTCAATAGAATATTCTAGAACCCCGGACAGAAAATGTTGCAGTTTTTGTCATTGTAATGATCCATCAAAGCTCGATCTGATTCTAGTTCAATAATCTGATAAATTTTGAAGCAGTTGGTCAAAAAGAAAATGGTTTGCTATAGAAATGGTCCCAGAGCTATTATGATTTCACTTACAATTTTTCAACTTTACAATGGCATAAAAGCAATATGCATTCAGTAGAAGCCATACTTCAAATTTAAATTTTGATCTCTTCCTAGGCTAGCAATGTGCAGTATGATACTTTCTCATGATGCTGGGCAGTGGCAGGGACCTAAGCTCCCAGTCTGCCATTCAATCATGAGGGTCAACAACTGATACACTTAGCCATTCTGTACCCAAATAACCATTCTGTTTTTCATTTTTAGTACAATAGCAGTAAATTAGATGAGATATTATTCTATCTTATTATAAAGTAGACTTTTTGTTAGATGATTTTGCCCAGCTGTAGGCTAATGTGTTTCTGAGCATGATTAGGTAGGCTAAGCTAAGCCATAGCATTCTGTAGATTAGGTGTATTGAACGAATTTTTGACTCAACAATATTTTCAACTGACAATGGGTTCAGTAGGATATAACCTATTGTAAGCTGAGGAAGATCTGTATTTCACTTAGAAGGAACACCTTATTTCCTACTTATTTTACTGTTGTTTCTCTTGAGTACTTGATTAATCTCTTTTGGTAGATCATCTCAAACTTAAAACCTGGGTCCTGTCATCTCTTACCCAACTCAGTAACTCCTGCATCAAGTCCCACAGAACAGGCAATCAATACATACTTAGAGTTTAATTCGAAATCTATTCAGTGGCCCAGAAAGACATGTTGTCAGTCCTTAAGAAGAGTCTACTCCTCCTCTTTCTCCTTAAGTTTCACTGCCCTCTGCTCCTCTTAGGGTTAAACCTAGTAGCCTAACTGAATATACTGTAGCTATGCAGAGTGAACTTTATATTTTACCATCATCTGAGAATTCTGAATGCTAAGTAATGTTACAGTCACTATTGATTTCCCTGCTTTTCAAAATATAAATGGGGAAGTCAGGGAAGGCCTGACTCAGATGGTGAAATTTGAGCAGACCTGAGGGAGGTGAGAGAACAAGTCACAAGGAGCAGACTTGGCAGAGGGAATAGCAAGGGTGGTGAAGGCCTGAGGTGGGAGCCTGTCTGGGGGATCTAAGGAAAAGCCAGCTAGCCAGCATGGCTGGGCAAGACTGAGCAAAGGCACAGTTGTGACTCGGGGTGGTGGGTGGGGGGAGGTATATAAGTCTCATAGTCATCCTAAATATTTGGCTTTTACTCTGTGTGAATGGAAAGCCACTCTAGGTTTGAATGGAGGAGTCAGATGACTAGACTTATATTTTCACGGGATCCCTGTGGCTCCTATGTTTGTAATAGAAGGCAGGTTTGGAAGCAGAGACAACAGTCAGGAGACCACACAAGAGTTCAGGTTGGTGAAGATAAAAATCTGAACCAGACCTCAGGGGATGGAGGTGGTAAGAAGTGGTCAGATGCTTCTTCCTCTTATCTTACTTTAAATCTTCCCAGAGCATTCGCAGGTAGACATATTTTTATTTTCATGACTGTAATGTAGTTTCTTTTTCTTTTAAAACTGTTTCTCAGGGTGCATTTTTACTTCATGCTGTATATTTTCTCTCACCATCAAAGACAATTATTGCCCAACCACACAAAGTGAAGAGTGATTGGCTTTCTCAGGCTGAGTGACACCAAAGAAAATGCTCTCTGTAGGAATTATCACATAATGAGGAGATGAAGAAGTAATATGGTATGTTATCTCATAGTTAAAAATACCCAAATTTATTTGGTGCTCTGTTGGTCTCATGGACAAAGTACCTAGCTACCACCCACCCAACTTCTAAAATCTGGCATTTAGTAAAGTGTCAAGGTAGATCTGAACTGAATAGTGATTGTAAATCACTATAAAATTACCAGAAATTTCATTTATCTTATATATTCTATTAATAATATGTAGGCAATGTGAATACACAGTAATCTCATGTCTGGAAATCTTATGTTAATAGTGTTCCCACAGCTCCTTTTCACTTCTTGCTGCAGTACCAAGTCCCAGTGGTCACTATTTTTGTGTCCAAGGCACAAATGAAAGTAGAAATTAAATGGTTATTAGAATGCAGGTTCTGTGGGGGGAACATAGCTCTAATTTTTAACATTTTTTGAAATATTTTTTCTACTATGTTTTTCTAATTTTCCCTTAACTACTTATAGAACCCTAAACTGTGATGTTCTAATGCAGTTAACTTCTTCTAACACATTGAATGCCTTACTATATAGTGTGTGTATGTGTGTCTCTATGTGTATGCTTGTATATAGATGTGTGTTTTAAACCTTGTTAGATGACCCAGGATATAGCAGAGCCTCAAGTTCTCCATTTTAATATCAGTTCTCCTGGTGCAAGGCTATAAATATAGAGATAGAAGGAAGGAAAGAGAAATTTCTTCAGATGTTAAGAGAATGCTTCTCCAAATAATCTCTTACATTAGCTTATTTTGTTGTTGTGTTTGGTTTGGTTTTGATTTTGGTTTTATTCTGTTTTTGCTTTTGCTTCTCCTAAGTCTAGGAGAAAGCTTCTAACGGGGGTTCTGTGTAAACAGGTACTGAACTTAAGAAAGGAAATGTGTGGGAAATATCAGAAAGGGAGACAGAACATAAAGACTCCTAACTCTGGGAAACGAACTAGGGGTGGTGGAAGGGGAGGAGGGCGGGGGGTGGGGGTGAATGGGTGACGGGCACTGGGGGTTATTCTGTATGTTGGTAAATTGAACACCAATAAAAAATAAATTAAAAAAAAAAAAGGCCTGTTAGAGCAACCTGTCCCAATTCCCTAGAACTCCTATATAGGCACACTGGTGAATCTAAACAAGTGCCTTTGGCCAACACCTACAGGGAGCCAAGGGTCTCAGATATGGTACCAGGGAAGCAACAGAGGCTTTACATAGTGAAATCTGGGCATGGCTGCTACAGTCAGCAACAGTTTGTAAGGATCTTCTTACCAACATAACAAGAGAATCCTTCACAGTAAAAGAGCAATCAACAAGACAGACGATGCATGAGATACTAGGAAATGGAACTGAGAAGAAAGAACAAGAAATAAAGAGGGCTTAGTGTAACTACAGGCAAAAAGGTAACATTTCATATTAATTACTCACACCCAAAACCTGGTGTGTACAGTATGTCTCCTGCCTAAAAATAATTTAAACAGCCTGGCTAGGAGCTGTTGTCTCTGTGCACATCCTGCTGCTCACCTTTCTATAGAATCTGTGTAAGAAAAGATTTTTCAAGGCTACTTTAGCCACATCATCTCAGCTTCATCAAGTGCTTAGGCTGTAGGCTTCATGTATAAATACTCCTGGCTTTAATGATAGGCAAGTTATAGTCTTTAACAGATTTACTTTCAAAACCCAGAGGTTTTGGCTTTTGTTTTAGCTTTGAATACCGTGAGTAAACAGGGCACAGGCAAGTTGTTTTATAAATTCTGAAAAACTCAGCTATCATCTAAGGTAATACCAATCTCTTCCTTTCACTCCTGAATTAATGAAAGTCTGAATAAGTGTTTCATTCAGGGTTCCTGGTCAGCATCTCTTGGGTGAGTGCATTCCCACTAAATAAAAGTCATGGGTTGAGAAAATGTTCTGCTAGTGACTTGCTGAGTGATATGGACAAGCAATGCAGTTTGTATTTCATTTTCCTCATCTATGAATTGAGCATAATGGTTGCTACTTCTTAGGATTATAGAGGAGATTACCTAGTGCAATATTTGACACAGATCTGATACTCAGTAAACTCTGTTCTCTTCCACCACTTTCCCTTTCACAACATTGTGATTTGTTCCTTATTCTGAGCAAGTAGAGGAAAGGGCAGGAGAGTGTAATGAGAGACCATTTAAAGTAAAAAACATGGAAGTCAGTCCTGGTTTTGTCAATCACATTCTGGGGAACTTCAGACAAGCGTTCAGCACCTCTAAGCTGGGCTTCTTTATCACTAGGGTCATCATCAGTTTGTAAAGTCAAGAAATAATGATTATCTACTACATGTCAGGTGCTGTTTGAGATACCAGTGATATGAATAAGAACAAGTTAAGTCTCTGTTCACAGGAAACTTGCATTCAACCAAGGGAGGCAGGTGTTAAAACATATTCACAAAAGAATATATGATCTTGTCAGGCAGCACTATAAGGGTTTATGACAAATAGGAGACTAAAGAATAGGGAGTTGAGGGCAGGGGCAGGGCATGGTTACAGGGATAAGATAGCCAGGGAAGACTGAAGGGGGAGTGGAGTTCTGAGGGATGTGGGGAAATGTGGCTGCCTAACTGAGGAAGAGGATTATTCCAGGCAGAAGGAGGAGGGAGTGTAAGCACTGAACAGTTAAGAGCTTGAGTTAGGTCACACAGGGCAGGGTAGAGGAAGGACTGGATTAAAGGTCATAGTCACACGATGTCAGGAAGACCATAGAAACATGGAGGGGACTTTCAGTTTTCTTCTGAATGGGATGGGAGGCCACTGCGGAGTTTTGAGTTGCAAAATGATATGATGAGACTAAGAAATGAAAGGATCTCTCTATTGTGTGGAGAATAGACACACAAGGCAGTCCAAGACAGAGGAGTTAGTTACATGGTTCTTTGATAGCATGCTTGTGGTGAGGATGGTAAAGAAAAGCCAAACCGAAGATACTTTTAACGTCATCACACCAGTGTAAACTACTGTTTTGGCAAGTTTCTGGAGCTTATTCCATCTTTAACCACTTACTCGCTCTGTAACATTCAGCAAATTACTTAACCTCCTTAAACCTTGAGTGTTAGGGACTTCATGTTTAAGCCCTAACCCTCAATGTAATGGTACTTGGAGGTGGAGCCTTTGGGAGGTAATTAGGTTTAGATGAGGTTGAGGGTGGGGTTCTCATGATGGGGTTAACATTCTTACAAAGAGAAGAGAGACCAAAGCCCAATCTCTCTGCCATGTAGAACACAGTGAGAAGGCCACCATCTATAAGTCAGGAAGAGAGCCCTTATGGGGGAACCAAGTCAGCCAGCACCTTACTCTCAGACTTTCAGCCTCCAGGACTGTGAGCAATAAATTCTTGTTATTTAAACCATCCAGTCTATGTATTTTGTTATGGCAGCCTGAGCTGACTGATGTACTGAATTTCCTCAACTGTAAAATGGAAGTGATAATACTGCCTATTCCATAGTGTTGTTATAAGACCCAAATGCCAATCCTAACTAAAGCTTTAAATTTTCTCAAGTCATAATGATTAATATAAGGGTCAATTCCTATGAATAACAATTTTAAAAATTCTTAAAGTCTGCCAGTGAATATTTAATATTATAAGAAATGTAGGTCACATACAATTACACATGAGCAAACAGGTCACACATTTACAAAAAGTTTAAATGAGTGATGGTAAAAATTTACCTGCAGTTACATCACATTTGAGCATGAACAAAATTAGTTCTAGTTTTCAGATCATTGGTTGTTTATTTTCCATAAAGAAAAAATGTAAAAAAAAAAAAGAAAAAAAAGTTTTACCTTTTTTTTTTTTTACTATTTGATCAAGTATTTTTTAAAAAACTAGTCTAAAAAGACTAGCCTTCATAGTAGAATTCTATAAAAACAATCCTTACTAATTAAAGGAAAAGCTTACTCAGGGTTGTTAGACAGATATGGACTTATAATTGGTTTGAACCTTTGTGCTGTTTAGACACCTGCATAAAGGATTTCCAGAAAACCGATAAGAATTGTAGATCTGGGTCTCATGAACATCCTGTTTTTATTCTTCCACTGTTAGTTAAGCAGAATAATATATTTTTAATTTTATTAAACATGAAATGCCAGGATGAAATTCCTTCACATAAGAATCCATACAGAAGTGAAAAATTAAATTAACCATCACCAGAACATGACATAAAATAGCATCTCTTGTTCCATAAGATAGGATGAGTTTCCTCTCAAGATTATTTTATTTCTGAATTGGTGGACTTCACCCTTTGAAAGGGAGATATTCCACAAGCCTTTTCCTTTTTGAGAATACTAAAAGGAATAACTTTATTTATACAGCTTCCATTAAGCATCAGGCCGGGTGTTTATGATATCAGAAATGGGTAAGTGCTTATGTTATTTATGTCCAGAGCTCAGAGAACAGACTTGGAAAGTGCTTATTGTTTACAGGCAGTAGCTATCTAAACTGCAGAAACAATATACATACACTACCCTGGCTCAGTCATCTTCAAGATGTTGGCTCATCAACAGACACAATTTTTCATCCTAATGATGATTTTTAACAAGTCTTTTTGGTTTTGGCTTTTGCCTAGACTTCATATAAAAGAATTCAATAAGAATAGCTATGTTATTATCACTATAGCTATGTGATGCAATCCATTATGTGAATGAACATTGCTGTGTAGGGTTTTTTTTTTTTTTTCATGAATCTTATTAGTATATTCAGCAGGGGCCCTGCCTATCTCTTAAGGGGACAACATGAAGAGCCATAGGACACGGGGTCAGAGGAGGTACTATCCTCCTTCATCAGTCAAGTACAGGACTTGGGGTTCTGAGCTATTTTTGTATTATGGGCACATTGGCAGTCTATGAGTCCCTGCTCAGATTGTTTTTATGCAGTATGTAGAATTGGAAAGGGAACCAATTACACTGGAAAAAATTAACAAAGTATTAAAAAAGCAAATCTGTAATGTAGTAATACATGTGGTCACTTTAAGTTCTTGGACACATAAAGGAGAATACTTTTTAAAAATAAACAATGGAATATAATATACTAATGTTTATTCTATGGGTCAGAGCAACTGCCTAGAGAGTGATACTCACAGACTTGCAGAGTCTATGAGGGAAATTAGGGCCAGGGAAGTCAACTACACAGAAAAAGGTGGAACAACAAAATCCAGGCCACTCAGCACTCACCAGTGGGCAGAATTCTGGGTTCTGTTTGGTGACCAGGCAAGCCACATTTTTTTTTTTTTTTTGGATAGTCATTTGACCTGGACACTGGAGTTAACTTGCTTTCCTTTGTGAAACTTAATATTTGATGGCATTTTTCAAGAGTGAGAAGCAATTAGATGCTTAATATTAAATTTCATGTGAAAGAAAAATAGCTGAGAAATAAGTCTGATATCTGGCTTGAGATATCAAAATCCATCATTTGGCATGAAAAGTATTTTTATCTCTACTGAGTTTTTGGCTTGTATTTGGAATTCATCTCAGTGGAAAATTCATGTTGCATTCAGTGTTTTTCTCTTTATTCTGCTAAGCAATGAATCTCAGTTTTAACCTTCAAGTATTTGTTCTGATTTCATTGAGATAAGTGTTTAGCTCTGGCAAGGATATGATTTGCATTTTATTTGTATGAAGAGCCAATACTGATTCGCACAACAAGAGACGTTTAGAGTGACAAGAGCTGAGACACAAAAGATGAAATTTCCAGTTTAAATTTTGCAGGTGCTAAAAAACAAAAACAAAAAGAATGGAATGGATGACAAAAATACAAATGCCGCTCAAGAAAGGAGCATAGGTTTAAAGAGACACTGCTGAGTATTTCACAGCTTTTTCACAGACAGGGCTCTAAATATCCTTCGGAAAGCCCAATAAGATATTTCTTTATTGATTTTGCCCTCTCAAATTTTGTAAGACAATAAATAACATTTTATGTTTCTTGAAGGACCAGGGAATAACACAAAATGTTTTTATCTTACATTCTGGTCAGCAGGAGAGCTCTGTCTGTTCTGATCACAGATCTATCTCAAACAGCGAGAATAATGCAGAAGTTCAATAAATATTTGTTAAATGATGGTTGATTAGTTTTTTTAAAGGTTTTATTTATTCATAGAGACACACAGAGAGAGAAGAGAGAGAGAGAGAGGCAGAGACACAGGCAGAGGGAGAAGCAGGCTCCATGCAACAAGCCCGATGTGGGACTCGATCCTGGGTCTCCAGGACCACACCCCGGGCTGCAGGTGGCACTAAACTGCTGCGCCACCGGGGCTGCCCTGATTAGTTTTTTAAATTGGAGGCAGATAGTCCAAGAAATTTCGAGTAGCTCATCTTTTGGCTAAATCATGCAGGAATTAAGCTACTCTATAGAGGATGCTGATGTTTATTTTTCTTTTCTGGGCTGGGAGCTTCTTGAGGGTAGGAATCATTATTCCTCCTTGTAAGCTCTTGCACTGAACTGTGGTTTCCCATAGTAGGTGCTCCTTAAGTATTAAATGAATAAGGGATTAATGTTGTTTGAGTAAGCATTTCTTTCTCTCCTTACTGCTCCTTAACTGATCTTTGTTCACGCTGGTCCCATTACCTACAGCCCCTGTGTTCTTACCACAGTCTATCCAAATTAAAACCAATCTTCAAAGCTCTGTTCAGAGCCTACTTCCTTCCTGAAGTCTTCACTGATCACATCCTCTTTGAAAAACAGAATTTCAGTTTATATATCACTCATCCTGATGTTTTAGGTGTTTACATCTTGTTTGCAAAGTTCCTTTGTTTCCCCAACTCACACCATGGATTCCCTTTGTATCTGTCAAAATCATAAACAGAATGTTCTGCAAATAGTCAATGTCCAATGAATGCACAAGGAATATCAAAATCCATGCATATGGCATGATGGAATTATTCTCAGTGACACTTAATGTTGAGGGAGATCTTACATGTAAATTAATCTAACTTCCCTTCTAATCCTCAAATCCCACCAACAATATCCTGACTCAGAATTCTTCCAGACTCTTTCCATAACTTCCAAGGAGGTGTCACCTCACAAGGAATCACAATTCCATATTTGAACAATTAGTGTGAGCCTACTATGCCTGCACTATCCATCTCCATAACTGGCTTTATACTCCTTTGGCTCACACAGAATCAGCCTAATTTTTTTCCCACATGATATTCATCCAAATATTTGATGAGTGTTATCTGTTGTGTCCCCTCAGAGTCTTCTTTTCCTCAGGCTAAATAATTTATCATTTGGCATGATTTTGTATCCCTTCACCATCCTAATAGCTCCCCCTGAAAATACTTCAGATATCTATTCCATTCTGAAAGTAGGCCACCCCAAAGTGAAATGAATTATTTAGGTGTAATCTTAGCATTCCTTGTTTTAAATGCCATATTTCTGTTATAGGTCCATATAAATTAGCCTTTTAGTCATAATAATCATACAATTAACATCTATTTGAACTTACTGTCAAATAAAACACCTATGTCATCGTTATATGCCCCAAAGCTAAATTGCTCATAATTATGTGGTTGTCTTATTTAGGCCAACATGTAGAAACTTACTATCTTACTTACTGTATTTTATCTTGGTAGATTTGGCCCATCTCTCCATGGTGACAAGAACCTTTTTCTCATCTAACTTACTATATCTCCCAGATTCATATCTTGTGAAATATATAATATTTTCTTCCTATTACAGGAGTAGGCAAAATTTTCTGTACAGGGCAAGATAGCAAATATTTAGGCTTTGCAGGCCATATAGTCTCTGTCTTGATTATTCAACTCTGCTCTTGCAGTGGGAAAAGAGCCACAGACAATACAAAATGAATGAGGGGAACTGTGATCCAGTACAATATTATTTGTACATACTGAAATCTAAATTTCATCTAATTTTCATGTGTTACAGAGTATTATTCTTCTTTTGATTTTCTTCAATCTTTTAAAAATGTAAAAGTCATTCTAGTTTCACAAGCCATACCAGAACAGGTAGTGGGCTGGATTTGGCCCATGGGCATTTGTTTGCTGACTCCTGATCTAAATCATTACTGAAAGTGATATGAATGACAGGGCCCTTGACATGCACTAAGAAACTTCTCTCTTAATCAGTCCTTCATAACGAGGGCTTAGCAATAAATTGACTGAAGAACATTTAGAAACACAAAAGTTAGGATTTACCCCTCAAAAATATTCAGTAAGTGGTTCAGGAGAAAGGTTCACAAATGTGTATCCTGAAAATGCTCCCTGGATGTTTTTATGTATAGCCCAAGTTCTAAAACTCAATTGTGTTGTTAACAAAAAAATTCTGATTTTCTCTTGAAGAACACCTTTACTGTTTTTATGATGCTGTACTGAGAATAAAAGGGTAAGCAAGATAGGCAGAGTCCTTTCTCTTGTAACAGACTTAATTATAGAGTTATATTTTATAGAAATCATTTATTATAATGCCTTTCCCCCAATCAACTACAAGCTCCCAAGGACTGATACCATTATATAATTCATAATCAGAGACTAATAAGAGCTAAGGAAATTTTATTAAAAGTAATTCATATGCTATTCCATTTTATCTATCTTAAAATGGTATATTTCAATTGATTTTATAAAATGATCCAAGAATTGTGTTTGTATATAAATTTTTACACATCATTTTGCTCACCATTATATTCTTAGTACCTAGAAATATGCCTGGTACATAGTATTCTCAAGTATGTTAACTGAATAAAAAATAATATAAAAGAAGTGCTAAAGAAGATGCAAAATGCTAAAGGATGAAATGGGAAGGTATGATAAAAAAAAGAAACATGCCAAATTAAAATTTACATTGAAACTTTTGAAAACACAATTAAGGTATAGTACATATTTTCCAGAGCATAACAATTCATATAGCTATTCTAAGCATCACATCTGCAACTCCTGCTATGCCCCAACATACACACACACACACACACACACACACACACACACACACACGCAGCCAAATTAAACTAACAATAGATCCAAAGCAAGAATGACTGGATGGTGAAGACAGATCCTGACTCTGCTCTACGGGTCTAAGATAATTCCAAACTAGTTTTATGGAAACTAGAAATCATGTGACTAGTCCTGTGCTCAAAGATACTGTGAGAAGCTTCTGAGATACTTGAAGATAGCTTTTTCCCTCAGAAGCATCAGGGAGAATGAAGGTTTTAAGCAGCAATCACAGGGTGCAGATCATAAGGTGGGCTCTATGGATGCATGTGCTCAGGGAAAAAAGTGTTTGTTTACATACGCAAAAAAATCCAAATAGAATCAATTTTGCCTTTTTGAAAAATTCTGAAACATATATTTTATTTTGCATTTGTCACAACACTTAATCTGCAGAATTCTAGCATCCTCAAGTAATTTCAATCTGATTTTTTTTCACAAGTATTTTTTAGTCTGTCCTCACAAAGGCTCAACAAATCACCAGAGCCGTCTGGTAGAGAACATGGTTGGTGAGCTATGGTTTTTGAGCTGCCTGACCATTCAGGACCTTCAGCTGTCTTCACCCTTTGCACTTCCCCCTTTGGTACCACAGAAGCTATTGCGCTATTCCAAATTCCTCCACCACACCAGTTTGGACAACAGTAGAGCACCTAGGTGCCACTGGCAACTCGTAAAGCAGTAAAATCAGCAGCAGAGAAAAGAAGGTGTAGCTTCTCATTTCTCTCCAACCCAGTACAATATTAAAGTCCTGCTTCCACAGCATGACAAAATTACATGAGTTGTTATAACCATTGCTAATCTCTACTGTACTTCATTAACTGCATTATTCCCAAACACTTCACGGTCTACTGCTGGCTGGATTACTATCTATATTTGTCATTATTTCTGGAGCTTTCTTCTATCTCTGGTTACTTCAGTTCAGTTCCTTTCAGCATTCCCATTGGTGCATGCTATCTCATACATTCACTACAGGCTTTGCCTCTTCTTGTTCATCACTGATGACACTTGCAGATCTGGCCACTTCCTTCCAGTTTTTTTCATTCCTTCCAACTGCCCCTCATCCCTTCACTTCTGCCAGCTTCACTGATATCTGCTTTCTTTCTCCACCTGTCTTCTGTCTCTGAGAACAATTCTCGCAGTCCCATGATTTAGTGCCTTAGAATAAAGGAAAGACTTTATCTACTAGTGTTTAAGCATGGTGAATTTTTATGAGCAAAATGGTTTTAAATGAGCTTGCATAACAACCACTCATGCCACTTAGACTTAAAATTTGTAAAAAAAAAATAATCTATAAAGGTCAAAAGAGAAGAGTTGAAGCTGATTTTTTGGCAGTGATTTGAGAAGCATATGAAGCACAGTAAAATAATGCTGGATGTAAGACCATTTCTGGTTCTAGTATGTTAGATATCATGGATCAAAAAACAGTTCCCTACCCTCTGGGGTGTTTTATTATTCTTCTAGGCATGAGTATTATGCAGTAAAAGAAGAAGTCTCGCTTGCCCAGCAGTGATATCAACTTTTGCTATCAAAAGAAATCAATTTTTGCTATCAAAAGAATGGTGACTTCTCATTGAAATCATCTATTTCAAGATCACTAGACATAGAAACAAGAATTTGGGCCAACTCTGAACTAACGAGTACATCATCTTGGGCAAGTTATCCATCTGTCTAATCCTCAGTTACTCCATCTGGGAAATGGAAACATTGACTTAACAGCTTTTATGAGGAATATATATGTGTAATGGAGAATAAAACAAGCTAGGATTTTTCTAATGCATATCATTAGAAAAGGGTAGAAGGATCACAGATAATATTTATGGGAACTTAGTATGTACCAGGCTGTATGTGGTTTCTATCCATTAATTCATTATTTGACATATCTATATTAAAAGTCTACCGGGATCCCTGGGTGACGCAGCGGTTTGGCGCCTGCCTTTGGCCCAGGGCGCGATCCTGGAGACCCGGGATCAAATCCCACGTCGGGTTCCCGGTGCATGGAGCCTGCTTCTCCCTCCGCCTATGTCTCTGCCTCTCTCTCTCTCTCTCTCTCTCTCTCTCTGTGACTATCATAAATAAATAAAAATTAAAAAAATAAAATCTTTAAAAAAAAAAGTCTACCATGTGCTGGGTCTTTTATGGTTCCTGAACTCAAGGGGTATACATTTTGGATGGGAGAAAAAATATAAACAGACATACCACATGATAAATAAATAAATAGCAGGTGCTATGGTTGTTGAGTAGCTTAGAAAGTGATTAGGGATACGTAAAGATATTTTAGAAAAATTATCCTAAAAAGACCTCACCCAGCTCCCCCTATGAGAAAATGCACTTGAACAGAGATGTAAATAATGTGAGGAAGAAAGTCATGCAAATATCTAAGGGGGATTATTGTAGGTAGAAAGAATAGCAAGTTCAAGTTCAAAGATACTGAGGCAGGAATGAGCTTGATGTAACTGAACAAAAGCAAGCAGCCCGTGAGCACAGGAAACATTAGCAAGGCTGATGAAGATGAATAATGCTCTAAGGTTGTATATCAATGAAAAATTGCATGTATTTTAGTTTTAGTGGGACGGGAATTGGCTGAAGCATCTGTTTAAATTTTTATTTTTAAATTTATGAAAAAATTGCTGGGATGATTACATACATTTACAGTATTGTTTATTTGATATACACATTTAATTGTGGAATGATTACTAAGATCAAGAAAATTAATACATCCATCATATCACATAGTTAACTGCATTTTGGGGGTTTTCTTTTTTTATTTTTTTGCAATGAGATACTTAATATCTATTCTTAATTTACTTTCTGATTTACAACTGTGCATTACTAATTTTAGTCACTATATCATGTATTAAATAACTAGAACTTATTCTTGTTATAGCTGAGAATTTGTACCTTTTAACCTTCCTCATCTTATTTATTCCTCCTCCCAGTACCTCACAACCACCATTCTACTCTTTCTATGAAATCATTTTTAAATTTTTTCATTTAATTCCAATATAGTTAACATATAGGGTAATATTAGTTTCAGGTGTACAATATAGACTCAACACTTCCATACAACACCTAGTGCTCATCACAATATGTGCCCTCCTTAATCCCCATCACCTGTTTCACCTTCCCCCCTACCCATCTCCCCTCTGGTACGCATCAGTTTGTTCTCCATAGTTAAGAGTCTGTTTCTTGGCTTGCCTATCTCTCTCTTTTTTATTCCTTTGGTCATTTGTTTTGCTTCTTAAGTTCCACATATGAATGAAATCATATGCTATTTGTCTTTCTCCAATTTATTTCGCTCAGTGTAATACTCTCCAATTCCATTCACATCATTGCATTTGGCAAGATTTCATTCTTTGTTGTTGCTGAATAATATTCCGTTATATATGCCACATCATCTTTATCCATTCATCGATCAATGGACACTTGGGCTATTTTGCTATTGCAAATAATGCTGCTATAAACAGCAGCATTTGAATTAGTGTTTTTGTATTTTGGGGGTAAATACCCAGTAGTGTGATTGCTGGATTGTAGGGTAGTTCTGTTTTTATCTTTTTGAGGAACTTCCATACTGTTTTCCAAACTGGCTGCACCAGTTTGCATTCCCATCAATGGTGCATGAGGGTTCTTTTTTCTCCACATCCTTGCCAATACTTGTTGTTTCTTATGTTTTTGATTTAGGAACTGACAGAAGAATTTTAAGAAGGGAAGAGATCTAATTTAAGGATTTACAGAATCACTCTGGCTGCTATTGGGAGGGGAAAACTGTGTATAGGGTCAAGAGTATGGGGCAATGAGACCAGTTAGAAAGTTATTACAATTGCTCTGGTAAGGAGGAAGGTGGCTTAAATAGGGTGATATCAAGAAAGATAGTAAATAAAGGGGATTCAGGTCTTATTCTGAAGGTACAGTTCACAGAATTTGCTGATGGATTGGCTGCAAGGTGTGAATAAATAAGAAGGTTCAAAGGTGTGTCCTAAGTTTATGACCTGAGAAAGTGGGTAAATTGTAGAGATTAGAGAGTCAGGGAAGGAGATTATTTGAGGGAAAGACTTCAAGAGTAGTGTCTAGGTCTTGTTAAGTTTGAGATGCCTATGAGATATCTAAGTAAAGATGCTGAATAAACATTTACTTATGAGTTTTAGATCTTGGGAAAGTGGTTTTGGCTACAGTTACCAATATATAGTCTTGTTTAATATTCACATAGCTCAGGGTATAGGAGCTATTGTTATCTCCTCTTAATAGAAAACAGGCTGGGAGGAACAACACAATTTGCTTCTCAGCATAGAGAAAGATAATAATGAAAACAAAAGGGAAAAAGGATCTAAATAGTTATAAATAGCTGGACTCATATCTGAATTGGTCGAGCAGAAATAAGTATAGTTAATAGAAAAACTCTGAAATGCATGATGTCAAAACTAACTTGGTTATTGGCTGAGATTCAAGTATATTCTTTGTTAATTATAATACTGAATGACCTCAAAAAGAAGCCTAGAGGTTTACAGTCAGTGAAATGCAAGGAGTTATTTCATTAAGTCACAGATATAATAGGCTCAATAGGCCCAAGAATATACCTGAAAAGCACTGAATAAAATTAAAGAAGCCAAATATTTTTATCTTGGCTAACTATAGATTTACAGGGAACACTGAAATCTATAAATATGTAAGAAGATAATGATGAATCATTTATTACGTGTCTCTAAACTGTACCTAAATATCCCAAGAAAAGAGGCTGTCTAAACCTTAGTGTAATCTGAGTTCCTCCATGGTCTTTACCTGCATATATATACAATCACCCTTGATAATGGATTGAATGGAACAGAAAATTTGCTTCTCTCTGTATATAATCTTGGAGTATTCCCAACATGAGATAAATTCAGTTGTATTATTAGTATTAAACATTCCCTTTCCTAAACTTCTAATTCTATTATTTCTCTCTTGACAAAATTTCTGATTCCTTTTCAGTGAATAATTATTTAGCAACTACTATAACTATAGCATGTTTGGTTAAAAGCATAGTTTCCAGACAGTCTGAGTTTGAATCTCAACTCTACCACTTACCAGGTATATGGTCAAGGGCACACCATGTAACATTTCTGTGTCTTATAGAAACTCTTACCTATAAGATGGAAGTAATAATCAAATCTTCCGAATAGAGTTATTACAGGGATTAAATGAGGTAATAGGCAAAAACTTTGATAAAGGATTAGGATAAGGAATCAATAAATGTTTGTTATTATTATCACAATCATTTTCATATGTACTTAGAATTCTATGTCTCCCTTTCTCTGAATGAGGAAGAAACAATTAACAAAAAGAAATATTTCTAAAAAGTAAAATTAGTAATAATAATTATTTAAAAATTTTGACATTTAAAAGGATTTATTTTTTTAGAAATCTTTTGCAATTTCTATTAGTTAAAATAAGGCAGAGTTATTCTTTCATGTATGTCTTTAGAAGATCGTAATGGGATATTATGGTTCAATATTACAAAAAATAATTCCTTCAGCCAATTTATTGGTAATCCTGAGTGCAGATGAGAGATGAGCTTTGGCAAGAGTGTGGTACCCAGTAAGCACCACACAATCACTTGTCAGGCTTGGGTTTGGAATCAGACCTGCTTAGCTCCAAATGATTCTCTTCCTCCTCCACATTAATCTACAGAAGACTTCCCTGAACCTTTTGACTGGGGTGTGTTCTCTAATCACAGATGATTAGTAGCTAATTATATCAGCATAATTCAGATTAACAATATAAACAGATAATTTACAGAGATTTAAAATAAATACCTTCAAACCATTGCTCTCTTTTAAACACTGTACATGAATAACAATGTTTATGTTCCTAAAGAGATGTCTGTGGCATAATATGATATATATCACATCTATGTTATAGCAAGCACATGTCTCCAAAAGTCATACACTGGTACAAACAGGAACATAATGCAGGTGTTGAATGTCTAAATCATATCTCCCGACCAAATTTATCATTTTAACTCTTTCAAATAGAACCTCACACCTGTATTTATGCAAGAGGCTCCTAGGTGGTCTTTCAGAGCCTAGTTTACCCTGATCATCTTAAACCCACTCTCAGCTGCTGAAAAAAAATTTTAATTCCCTCATAACAGAGATAAAGAAAATTAAAGTCTAGCTCTTTTATTTATCAGACAAAGCTCATTGAGGTTAAATCACTTGAACAAGGTGGCACACATAGGTGTGATGGGGACCATATTGTAAAAGCTTCTTTCAAAGCTTTCTATCATCATCTTCCTTCCACGTAAATCTTTCTTTCTCTCTTTCTCTTTTCTTCTCCCACACTCCCTCGTTACCTTCTTCTTTTAACTAATTTACCAACTTTTTTCTATGTTCCTACACCTTTGCAGGGCTATAGTGGTGACAAGTCAAATGTCTGGGGCGGGGAGGGGCAGCGCTTTTCTCTCTTACAGTTTCCTATCTTATTAGAAAGTGGGAGGAGCATTTAAGAAGCTACTGGGAATAGATATGGGCATCAGGGGGGAAAGTAGGGTGTCTGAAGGAGTAAGCAAACAGGACGGACCCTGAAAGAAATGTAAAGGAGTCACATGGGAGGAGATGCCATGTAGGCCTCTGCTTAACAGATGAATAAGAATTAAAAAAAAAATTAAGATAAGAGAATGAGAAAGAGTATCCTGGGAAGAGTGAACAGCTTGTGCAAGGGCTAAGATGTAAGATAGGTCAGGGAACAGAAAGAAATTCAAAATGGCTAATGTAGAGTTCAATGACAAGAGACATACCTGGAGACTCACTCATATCTGATTTTGATGAGATTTAGGTGATATTTTGGACTTATAGTTGACACCAGAATGAATAAAGATTTTGGGGCTGTTAGGATGCGGTGAATATATTTTGCATGTGAAGAGGATATGAATTTTGGGAGGCAAAAGGGCAGAGTGTCATGTGTTGAACTATGCCCCTCAAGAATTCATATGTTGAAGTCCCAACCCACAGGGCCTCTGAATGTGACTATGTAGAGGTAAAAGGGCTATTAGGATACAAGCAGTTTGTTACATGTAAACATAAATAAATGAAAAAATAATCAAACAAGCAAGACTACTATTTGGAAACGGCCAGCTCACAGACATGTCACAAGGACAGAATTATCTTACTCAGTCACCTAATTACTCCTACCTATTTCCTTTCAATAAAATAAGAAATATTAAGAAATTAACAGAGAAAAATCTAAGTCCTTGATAAAAAAAATTTCTGGACATTTTCAAAGAGGCTTATTAGATCCTGCAAAGTCTGAATGCTATTTACTCATTGTGGGCGATTCCTCCATTGCAGCAGTTCACCGAGAGATTTAAAGAGCCAACATATCATGTTTATTTTTCTACTCTGAGTAAAGGTCAAGCCCAAGTTATCCCTATAGCTCTTGCTGACATAGCTGTGCTGAATAATTATATTTATGCACATTGAAAATGAATATATTTATGAGAATGCAATTGTTTCTGTCTTTAAAAACAATTAAAGATTCTCTCCAGGGGAAAAATTAAAATGTTATTGTGCTGCAAATCTTTTCTAGAATCATTTGTAACAGATTTATAACATTAAAAGAAAACCACTTTTACTTGAACTTTATGGATATATACAGTTGACCCACATTGGCAGCTCTTTTTCATTTTGCAGGCAACTATTCTCTTTGAGATTCTGAGCCAGGTTAGTGGGAGGCCTGGGGACAAGAGGTGGCCTTACGTTCTCCCTCTACCACCCTCTAAAAATAAATAGGGAAAAATTGGGAGATGCCCAGGACACAGCTTTGGGAAAAAAGAGAAACAAAGTGAGAAGAAAATCAGAAGTCAGAAAGAAGAAAACAGAGCAGCTGCCAAGTGAGTGCTAATCACATGAAACAAAATGGACAAATCTATCAATGTACACAAAAGTTGTTAATATACACTTTATATGTAACATACTCCAAATATAAACACATGCTTTTGAATTTATAACAATGAGTAATGACTAATCTAATAAACTGTATAACCTGAAGGAATACTTTTTAAAAATTATTGTAATATCATAAAAGATTTCTATGAACCACAAATACCCAGTCAAGCTTCACAATGAATCCTGCTAACCTAAAATTTAACACCACATTATAGTTTAGGAGCAATTGTTTTTCTTCTAGTTTGAATACAATACTATTATAATTTCAAGAAAGATAGATCATTGATATTCCATAATTCCTTCTGAATTATTTTAGTACGTGAGAGTATAAAAAACTAAGTTACATCATGGTAATTACTGAAAAAAAGATTAAACAGGAAGGTCAAATACTTGATCACACTAAAGGCTCTACAGCTCTAAATAATCACATACCTCACAAAAATCAATATTTTAAATATACACATCTATTATCTACCTAATGAAAATGCAAATATAAATCACAGCTGTGTCTCAGAGGATGTTAATAACATAAAATAATATTGGAACAAAGAAGAAAATTTTCTCATTCAACAAGTAATTACTGAGTGTCAAATAAGTATAAGGAATTATGCCAACTATATGTGGGATTCAAACTGAACAAGATTTAGACCCTACCTAGTTAAGTTTGTGATCACTCATAAATTCAACATAAAATGGTATACACTCAGGAATTTGAAAGTCAGAGAAATCAGTGTTGTAAGTGTAGAAGAGGGAAGAATCACCATCTCTTGACTGCTTTGCGAAGATATAATTGAGACACAAATTTTTAACTGGATCTAAAAAAATACATGAATACAGATGAGAAGGAATTTGAGGGAGAAGAAAGGCATCAGAAAAGTGAAAAAGTATAAAAGCACAAAGTGTGATCTGATAACAAGTAGCCCCACTTGCCCAGAACAATGGATACCTGTTATTCCATTGTTCTGGGTGAACATCAGAATATAAAGTCAAAATGGGAAGGCCTTAAAGTCCGTATCACAGATTCTATGGATGAAGACATGAAAGGTTTTTGGTAGGGGTATGGCAGCTTTACTGTGATGCACTTAGAAGTTTAATCTGGAGGCCAAGTGTAGGGTGCACTGGAATAGGAAGTGTCTAGATCAGGGGTTGCAGACTTCAGTGCATGTCAAGGCCAAGAAGATCCTTTAAAAAGAAAAAAAAAAAAAAGCATCCTTGAGGAGGACCTACTCAGACCTAGCCCATAAGAAATTTGGGAGGTCCAATTTTCAGAAAACTGGAAATCCAGATTTTTGATGTGAATTTTTCTAACTCACGGATGTCAAGTAATCCAAAAGGAATTTTATATTGATTAGTTGATTAATGACTAAAAGCTGAATTCAGTCCATGCACTGAGAGTTTACAGACGGACCACCAGTAACAAGCATCTTAGTGTGATCACAGCATGAATTCATACAGCCTCAAATTGGAGAGTAGCAGGCATTATTATATGTTTAGCCATTCTTAGAGTTTATTCAATTGATAAATTGGCTTTTAATACATGGCAGTTAACAAATCTAAGGCAACATGATTTCGATGGAAGCATGTCAGTTACATAAAATTATGAAATTTATAGTTTATAGCATGGTAAAAATTATAGCATGGTAAAACCTAATGGAATCATGGTCATAGTTATATCAAATAACTGAATGAGCCATATTTATGTCCCCAATGATAATCATGAAGTTAAAATTAAAAACAAGTTGAGAAGTGAATTTGAATAGTAGGTATATAATCCTGAATGAAGATTCTGTTTATTACTATTATTAATCTATTACAGTGATTTATTCAATTATTTATTCTATTATAATCCTTTCAACATCCAGTCAAGAGGCTGTTTTTCTCCTAGCTTGTTTTAATAATGCAAATATTTTCAATACTTAATATATTTAGAAAGAAGTCATCTGGTAATATTTTAATAGTATTTTCAGACCAAAGGTACTACACTTCTATGGAGCAGAATAATCTTCCTACTAATTTGTGTCTCCTACATTCACATTAAGTTTTTAACAAGGCATGCTTATAGAATTATGGATACCTTCAGCAAGTATATAGAGGGACCTAGAATCACAGCCTGCTGTCAATAATTCAGGGAAGATCTGGGGGAGAAACCAGAATGAAGAGGAGATGGAAGTGGAAGGAGAGAAGGCACTGGTTTGTCTCTGGGCCTCCCTCTTCTCTGTGTGAATTTCCAGGAGGGTAAACACCTGGATAAATGTTCCTGCAAAGCACAGGTGGAACAAAATGGGCTCAATCAGGTGGATGTGTGCCAAGAATCTGGCAGCAGCCCAAGCCCAGGAGGGCTTCCAAAATGAAGGTAAATTTCATCCTATAAACTAGGTTACTGAGATGCGTGTCACTGTGCGTGCATTATTCATCTGTCATCTCAGAGCTTTTTGTAAAACTTTGTTTAAATAATAAAGATGCGGGTCAATACTGAAAAAAGGACTCCTGCAGGAAGTCTGCTTTTACAACGCTTCTCTGAGACCAGTCTGAGAGTTTCAAAGCTGATGAATAAGAAATCATCATAGGGAAGGTGACAGGTGATGCTTGGGAATCAGGGTCAAGGTCAGAGCATCATGCTATGAAAATTTTTTTCTCCTTATAAATGTTACAAGTTCATGGTTTGATTTATTATTATTATTATTATTATTATTATTATTATTATTATTAGAAAGAGAAAGGGGAGGGGAGGGTGTGAGAAAGGGAGAAAGTAAGTCTTAAGCAGGCTGTATGCCCAGCACAGAGTCCCATGCAAGGCTTCATCTCACATCCCTGAGATCATGACCTGAGCTGCAATCAAGAGTCGGATTGATTGATTGATTTTTTTAATTTTTAAAAAGAGGAAACAGTTGGTTTAACAAGTTAGTATCCAACTTCAGAGCAATCAAGTAAGTACTTTAAAAGTCTGTGAGATTGTTGAAAATAATTTGTAAAGGAATGTTGATTTATCTTCTAGGCATCCACACAATTGGGCTCATACTAAGTAGGTAAACATCTGCATGGGTGACAAAGTATGGTCCTCAATGGTCACAACTGCTCCTGAGGCTGGTGTCTAAAACAAATGATTACTCTCATCCAGGGTGACCATATTCCCAGTATGTCTGGTACGGTCTCTGTTTACATTTCTTGTCTTGGTTACAACTGGTTCTTTCCCCTCAAAAGTGTCTCCATTTGGTCAGCAAATTATATAAACACATAACCTTTAACTGGTAGCTGGAGCTAGCTGCATAACAGCCACAAGTCAAAGAATCTGAGCCTGAATTTACTATATTCAAGTACTGCTAAAGTCCCTCCTCTAATTAAGTGATATTTTCAACAATCTCGTTTGACATGGTAATTGCTGTTTTCCTATATTTGGCTTGCTTATTGGTTATATGGCTAGAGACACATAAAGCAGTAAATTCAAACCATGTTACCTCAGCACCAGCTGAGACTCACCATTTTAGGAGGCCATACCTGAATTTATGTGTTTGAAAATTTCTTAGGTATAGCTTTAAAAATATATCTGCATTTACTCTTACTCTACATGTTTTTGCTGTTATTAGAAGAGGTAATGTAGATTATAAATTGTATTTTCCCTGTTTTAGGTGCCATAAAATTGAGAATAATTTTAGAAACTAGGTATATAAGTCAGCTTTTCTTAAGCATACTTTACAATCTATTGTATATATTTTAGATGATCTATTTGCTTATTTATCCTTAATTTTCTTATTATCTGTTATATTTTACTTACAAACCACTTCAACTCCTTTTGTAAATTTTAAAATGCTAAATAAATATTAAAGTCAAGAATTAAAATAAAAATTCTGAGCCTTCCTTTCATTCTAGAAATAATTATCATATTTGTGATTAGAGGACAAAGGTTAGCTCATAAGGTTGGCATAATGGAATTAAGCTTATAGGCAAAAGATTCATTCATTTTCTAAAGTCGAAATATGAAAGGAAAAAAGTCACCTGTCTTGCTAGTTTGGAGGAGAAAAATTGCAGCAACTGTTTCAATTTTCCATAATAATGCAGGGAGCATTCCTTTCAGTACTTTTGAAAATGACATTGGGCTACTCATGGAAACACAATCTGTGTGACTTTGGACAAGATAATTCCCTCCCTCCACTCTCAATTTTTCATCTTTGAAACATAGTTAGCACTTCCTTCATGTACTTGTTGTGAAAACTAAATATAATAATATATAAAGAGTATCTAGGAGTGTGTCCTGCATGTGGCAGATGCTCATTATATGGCAACTGTTATTCATTTTAAAAAGAAACAAAAGTAGCTCCTTAACAATCACAAAGACACATCTCAAGACCTCTGTGAATTCTCCAATTCTTATATGTTTCTCAATTACATTATGCAGAAAAGGAACTTTGGAGGCTAGTTTTCATAATTACTCATGCTTCACTGCATTTAGAAAATATGTTAAACTTATTCATGTCAATATATTAACCATTGTGAGATCTGATTTCCTACTCTAAGTTTTTGCAAATCTGAATTTATTTTCCGGTTCAGAAGCATTATCCTCTTAAACCTCTTCATGTTCTTTTCTCTTCCAACACCAGATATTGGAGTTTGCTTGATTTCTAGGACTGTTCTTCACAAAGGAATGAAATGTACCTCACTTTAGGAGAATAATTACACATGCCTTTATAAGATAAATTCATAAATTTTTAGTGAGATGCTAAGAAGACTCTAGGTAGATGGCAAGTTTCCCGTACTCATTTTAATATTGACTCCTATTCTTGATCCAAATCTGCGCCTGCAAAGTGACAAATTACTACGAGAAATGGGCTAGTTGGGTGACTTATAAGACATTGTCACAAAAGCAAGAGTCTATTGATCCTCTGGGTTATTTTTTTCCTTAGAAATTGCATAGACACAGAAAGAAAGACAACATAGATATGAAATCTGGCATATCATTTCAGAGGAGACTGTGGTACAAAGATTTCCATGTGAACCAGAGTTATAATTATGTATGTGGGAGCCATGGAGGAAGAGAAGTAGAGTGTTTATTTTTTTTAAAAGGTTTTATTTATTTAATCGAGAAAGAGAGAGAGAGAGAGACAGAGGCAGAGACACAGGCAGAGGGAGAAGCGGGCTCCATGCACCGGGAGCCCGACGTGGGATTCGATCCCGGGTCTCCAGGATCATGCCCTGGGCTACAGGCGGCGCTAAACCGCTGAGCCACCTGGGCTGCCCGAGAAGTAGTCTTCAGAGTCTCTGCTCAGGCTGAGGAATGAAGGCATTGAAAACAAGACCTATGCTAAGCTGGTTAGGTTTCAAGCTAAATTCTGAAAGAAACTTTTGTAGGGAGAGCTCTGGTTCCTGAACCTGATTAAACTTAAAAGGTTCTCTTCAGGAAGTAGGAGGCTTCTTTCTTTGAGGAGGAAAAGAGTCTTTCCTGGATGCCCATACTGGAATACTAAATACATGCAGGTTCCCACAAAAGCTTCATGAGAAGGCAGGCATTTGGACATCCTCCCCACAGTCTGAAGCCAGGGCTGGTCAGTGCATCAGAGTAGCGACAGCTACCGAGGCAGATGGGACACATCCTGGAGGCCACCTGATGATTGTCTTTTCCCTCTCCCACCTCCAAGTCCCAGCACTGAAAGTCAGAGCAGAGAAGGTGGCAAGTGTGTGAGGACAGACCATACCTCATGCCCCTAGGATGGATAGATAATCTCACTCCTAACACCAGTTTATTCTTATTAAATGAAAGAGACTAAAAAGTGACAGAATTGGATCAAGATGGCTTTGAGATGGATTCATAGCAGGAAAGAGAACCTCCCTGAGCCTCAAGGAGGCAGTTTTTACTTCAAGAGAAAGAGTTTGATGCCTATTCCTCATGAGTTGAGATTTCTCAATCAAAACAGTTTTTTTTTTTAAATTAGATATTGCAATTTCTGACATAGTCAAGTCACACCATGCAAAACTATGCTCAGGATCTGTCCCTTTGCAAAACCTTGGGAAGTTTCTAAGCTCCTTACCACTATTTAACCTTTTAGTCTCTTAAAGAGTCATTTTTCCTCTAAGCAATTCTCTAAGTTTTCAGAAGTAGTCATTGGACTCTCTTTAATGTCTCTTGAGTAGGCCGTCAGCATGAATTCTTTACCCTGATGCTGAAAAACGCACCTTGGCTCAAATCAACAAGGTAGTTGTCACATGAGTAATATATGTTTACGTATTTACTTATTATGTGAATAGATATAAGCTTGTAGCTATGATATTAAATACGTGGTTTCTCTGGAAAAAAATACAGATGTATTAGATTAGATAGTAAAAATTAATAATGGGAGCACTAAGGAATGTTACTGCACTTATTCATTTCCCTACATTATCTTTCCTATTCCTGCAGACAGAGGTCGTATGTCTGCAAAAAAAAAAAAAAAAAAAAAGAAAGAAATTATATCCAAGGTCTTTTTAGGGATTGGGGGTGAGGCAAGAGTATGTTTTCCCTTATGCTGTTTGCTGACCTTCCCTTGTCCCTCAGCATTACACACACCTAACCAATCTTGGGGACTATTCTTTCTTTGCTGCTTTAGGTAACACAGTGACATTTATCCCTCCCACTTTCCGACTTCCTGACATTACACTAAATGTTATTAGAATGCTCACTGTCTTGTTGCTATTGAACTTGGCTTTATAACTACAATGAGATGAACTAGACTATATCAACTACAATGGCAACTGGTGGACTCTTCTGTTAGAAAATTTTCAAAACTAAAAAAAAAAAAGTTCTCAGTCCTCTGCTTTCACTGCCAAATTGTCAGAAGTGAGATCCAAGATTATAGGCTCTAAACTCTTATCAGTAAACACATTACAAAAAAATTCCTCCAGGGCAAGATAGCAGTTTCTTGGTTTTGATGTCCTTTACTTGGGCCTCACTGCCAGGATTCGGATACTCTTGCTAACTCAATGGCTTATCCCTATTCTAGATCCCACATACTAGGCTCTAGGTGTTCGCCCATGATATTGCTCTCTGGTACTTTGTCCTCCTCAATCTTCACTGCATGCCTGGATACTCTGAACTGAACTCTAGGGTACCCTGCTTCCAGCCACATCCTCAATCCTCTGTGGCGGCAGTGCTCCACTTGCTCCCTCGGTCCCCTGTCCCATCTTTGCCCAACCTTTGCCTGCAGCCCTACCTTCCTTCCTTGTCTCACTTGCCAACATAATGGATCATGCCTATAACAGGGCAAGATGGTGACAGCAGATCAATATATGGTGGGGTTTAGAGACTTTTGTTAACCCCTCCCTTCCTCAAGTAGCTTAATCTCAGGCATGAGTAATGAAATATTCCCCCTTCTCAATTTGTTGCTCATGATTAAAGTTTAAAGGTAAGAAAATAACATTTGATGTGATAATAACTTTTTAATTAACATTTTAATATTTAATCCTACTTCCTAGAAAGCTGTTGATCCACCAGGCCCAGTTCTTCCACGACACAATTAACCCACAGCTGTAAATATACATCTGTTCTTTCTCAAACTTCTAATTTCTATTTTATTTTGTTTTATACATCTTATAGACACAGTCAAATAAAATTTATCATATAACTCTTGAGAAAGCAACATTTAGGACACATTTTGTTGAAACTCTGTGACAAGTAGAAAAACCTTACTGTCGATGACATTAAAGGACAATAAAGCTCAGGGGAATGCTCCAAAGTTAAAAGGCAGAGGTTGTGTTAGCTAAGCCCCAGCATAGGTAGCACCCTGAGAAGAAACCAAGCACTCAGACAATCATTTCACTTTGGATGCAAGAGCATCAGAACCACTGGTATGGGGCTAGATTCTTACACCATGAGCCAAAATAGCTGTTATAAGACAGCATATAGCTATTCTTAGGATTTATTTTGTGCCCCTTTGTCCACCATTCCTACTTAAAACATTACTATACCTAGGAACATGCATATATTTTCACCACTGTGTATAAATCATCACAGATTTGAGGTGTCTTGACACATACGTTATTTTAACCAAAGGGTGGTAGGTGGAAGTTTAATGGCCAATCTTCCCCAAACTCAAGAGGGTCATAAGACAAGTCCTGAGAGAACAATTCAGGTTATGTTCAAGGCCAAGATAAAGACAGATAATTTCTTTCTTTTCTCTTCTCTTTTCCTTCTTTCTTTCAAACTCCTTTTATTCAAACAGTATCCAAAAAAGGATTATAATTTCATTTAAGCAATGTAACAGTGATATTTCAGAAATATAGACTTTATTTAACTTTTCCCTTCAAGCAGAGAAGTTCTCATAAGTCTAACTCTGTATTGCACCCTATTATAAAGATATTTCAAAGGAGCTTAGGAGTAGGGCAAACTTAATTTTTAAAAGAACGTTTTAAATTAGAGAAATATAACCCATACCTGAAAGATTTCATTTCTCCTTTCTATCTTCCTAGTTTCTGAAACTAGAATTTATACCACTGGTACCATAATACAAATACATTTTTTCTCCTCAGCATGTCTTTTTTAATTTTACTTCTTTTTTTAGCACCACAAAATTGACTCTTAAAACTAGTATTTGAAAAGAAAATATTCTGAAACAGAAACTTAATGAAGTTTCTATTTTAAGATTTGAGGTGGCTTTATCATGTTCTCTCCAGACCCTTCCAGCCAAGCAGAAGGCTGAAATAATTGGCAGCTTAGAAGGTAGAAATGGGAAGTGCCATGCAGTGCTCTCTGAATAATGTCTTGGAGGCCCTCCTAGTACCTGTGAACCATGGCTGTCATAGGAGGCACACTGTATCATAATCAAGAGCATTGTTCTTTTGTAAAAGTAGGCAGAACTGAGGTAGTTCTGATAGTTTTCTTTCAGGCAGATATATTACCCATGTATCCTCTGGATGCTGCTTGGAAACTGCAACCAAGAATCAAAATGTGCCTGTTAGAACCGCCCTCATTTCATTGACAACTGCCACTTTAGGATCTCCACAGTACATTTACTGGCTAACATCCATTGGAATGTATAGGTCTATTCTGCTTTCAAGAACTGACTTTGCCTCTGAGGCACTGAGCAAAGTATGAGAACAACTCAAGCAAACCAGGATGAGTATAAGTCTATAGTAAATTAAGGCCACTGTATTAAATATAAATGGCAAAGATGCAGATCAAGATTTCTAAGTAATTTTATATTTTTATAGTATGATTTCTCTGTTATTTTCTAAAATATATTTTTCTACCTTCAACATTCTAATTTTATTGCTGAAAAGCAGGCCATCCTTTCCATGAAGGAAAGAAGAACTCTAATTTTACAAATGGCAGTCAGTGTGTTTATGCATGATTCTATAACCATTTTTTGAAGTTGGCAATGTCAGGTATAGTTTTCCACATCCACCGTTAGAAGTACAGCTACAAAGCCTATTATCATTCTGGCCTTATCTCTTACCACTCTCCTTCTCTCCAGACACATTGGCCCCTTGTTCTTAGAATACACTGGAAATACGGTGGCCTCAAGGATTTGCACTTCCATTTCAGCTGCCACAAATCTTCCCTGTATATGTTTGGCTCACTCACACATCCCTTTCAAGTCCTTGTTCAAATGTCACTTTCTCATGGGGCTTGCTCCAACTATCCTATTTGAATACACAAAAACATCTTCCCCTATGTGACTTCTGGTCCCATTTCTCCTTTCCTTCTATATTATCTTCTAATATAACATACGATTTGCTTGTTTATTTTCTGTTTCTCCCCAGTAGAATATAAGCTCCATGAAGGAGGGATTTTTGTTTTATTCTGTCTGTATCCCAAATACCTAGAAAAGTGCCAAGCACTCACAGTTATTGAATGAATAAGTTGTTTTACCAATAGTAATAATGTATTTGAATCTACCACTACTTGCTTGCTAACTTTGGATATGGAAATGGGAAATAAATAAAAGCTAACTGGCCAATAAATTGAAAGATTTTGTCTAATAGTTCCAAGTACCAGCAAACCGATTTTTTAGACAGATCACACATAAAGAACAGAAATTTAACAAAGACTTCCTGATTAGGAGATGATATTAAAAGCCACCTATACAATAGTGTAATTAATACTCACTTGTTTCTTTTAGAAGTTTAGTGTAAATTTCATTGAAGGAGAATTTGGATCAACTGTGTATCTTTTCAAGTTTATTCTTTAGTACATTACCAGCTAGGTCAGAATAGCTATAAACCAGTTTCTAAAGCTCACGTCCTGGCATATAAAGTTTTTGAAAGCTGTTTTTTGCTTGCTTGTTTCATTAGCCTCCTGTCTTTCAATATATTATGTTCAGCTCTCTAAATTTGGGATTAGAAGACACTTAATTCAGGCCAAAAAACTGCTGAAGTCTGGTCACTGGAAATTAAAATAAGGTAGCCCAGCAACTTCTCACATGATTATTATTTCCAGAATTACTCCATCACAGAGTCCCTCCTCTATAGTATCTATCTACCAGGCCTTCAAAAACATTGTGCAACTGAAAATTCCATGGTTTGCATTTAGATTTAATTTGGAATCCTTGAGTGTCACAATGCTGCTTCAGAGAAATAAAGCTCTAGTAGGTAGTTAAGGCTGATGAGCTTATTCAAAGAATCTCAAAACTGCAGAGGGGAGCACAAACAGAAAATCAATCTCTGCAGTGCTCAGGGTCGCACAAAAAAGCAATAAGCAGCTAAAACGAGAAACCTGGAGTTGCTTTAAAAAATATTGACTGCTTCTTTACATAGGTCACTTCAAATTATAAAGCATATTATTGCTGGCTATATAAAAACAGATTTTTTTTGTAACTGCATATCGTAATCTTCTATAATGAACAGAGGTATTTGAGTAATTCATACAATAAATAGTATTTATTTTTCTGAGTCATATAACCTTAAAATTTATTCCCTAAATCTAAAATAGTTTTTTTTTAAGATTTTATTTATTTATTCATGAGACACACAAAGAGAGAGAGAGAGGCAGAGACATAGGCAGAGAGAGAAGCAAGCTCCCCATGAGGAGCCTGATGTGGGACTCGATTTCAGACCCTAGGATCATACCCTGAGCCAAAGGCAGATGCTCAACCGCTGAGCCACCCAGGCATTCCTAAAGTAGTTTTTTAATTATCTATTTCTTGCAAGACTCAAGTTACAGATAATAGCAGAACAGTTATAGCTTACAGTTAAAGAACAGGAAAATATAAATATCAATAGCAGAAATTGTTTAAATGGCCTAAAATATCTGTTTTTAAGGTCTATTGGACTGAAACAAATATTCAAGGCAAATATTCTACAAAAGAAAAATAGGTATTATGCTGAGTGAAGTGAGTCAGTCGGAGAAGGACAAACATTATATGTTCTCATTCATTTGGGGAATATAAATAATAGTGAAAGGGAATATAAGGGAAGGGAGAAGAAATGTGTGGGAAATATCAGAAAGGGAGACAGAACGTAAAGACTGCTAACTCTGGGAAACCAACTAGGGGTGGTAGAAGGGGAGGAGGGCGGGGGGTGGGAGTGAATGGGTGACGGGCACTGGGGGTTATTCTGTATGTTAGTAAATTGAACACCAATAAAAACTAAATTTAAAAAATAAATAAATAAATAAATTTATAAATAAAAAATAAAAAAAAAAGAAAAATAGGTTCTCCCAGAATTCCATGTTTGCAAAAACAAAATCTAAAATTTCAGTTTTCAGTCTGAATTTTCTAAAGCATTCATTTGCCACCTGTCTCCAGACCCCAATTTACAGCAAATAGCCTGGCTAAAAATAATAAACATAATAGTGCCCTTTGGGTAGGATTCCTCTCAAAGTCTTTCTATCCTGTTTGTAAGTGTATCCATCCCTGTCCCATTCTTCCCTCTAGCCTCAGTAGCTAATAATCCTTATAATAAAGGCTAATCTTTCTAAATATTCTCATTTATTCTTTCTAGAATTCTTAGGAATTTTAGTTCATCAGCTGTCCTGCTTATCTGTATCTTCAAACTCTTCCAGAACTATTGACTGTAGCATCCTATATCATTCTCCAACCCACATCCTGACTCACACACTCACAAAGGTGGACAAGCAGCATCAGGCAGCACTTCCAAATAGACCTGATGGTTATGTAAACATAGAACCTGAAACCAAGGTTAATATCCACCCAAGCTGCTCCCTGGAGTTCAACAACTTATAGAGAGTTCAAAAGAGACATATGACCTCTATTGATCAGTCACTACCGGGGCTCAATTACTAAATCACTTACCTGTGAAACAAAATATTTCATTTTGATTCCACATTAGCATGATATTGTTTTTTTTTAAAGAAAATCATGTCTTTAAAATGATTCCAAGGATATATGCAGTAAAGGAAAATTTCTATTATTCAAACATTAAAAATGAATATTTTTAAAATATCAAAATTGAAATTGTTTAAAATTAAAGGATTTTTATCTTATTTTGATCTTAAAAATCAATAAATAATATAAAGAGCCAAGTGGAAGAAAAAGAACAAAGAATGTGTATAGAAATTTCAAAATAGAAGCATTATAAATGGCCAATCAACTTCTGGAAAATATTCATATTCACTAGTAGAAAGGAGATGGAAATTAAAATAACAACAACAATAAACTCTACAAACTTTTTACCTATAAAGCTGAAAAAAGTTTAAACAACATAAAATGCCCCATGCAGGGGCATTTGGAAATAGTCATTCTCATAAATGTGAAATTTGGACAGCCTTTCTGAAGACATTTGTCAATATACAGCAAAAGCTTTAAATTTTTACAAATCTATTTGAATCTGTTTTGATAAAATAGCATTTTAGTTTTTAATGGCAATGTTATAATAGCAATTAAGCTATTTAAAATACTTGTAATAAAATATTATGGATTTCCCAGGCTTTTAGCATTAAATAGAAATTATTTTCCTCAGATCTTAGAGTTTTTAAGTTATGATATGCTTTGTGAATCTCCAAGAGGGAGCAAGAGCTCCTCAGTCATTTTTTTTTTCCCCTTCTAAAAGTTAAGTTTATTGGGCACTTGTGTGGCTCAGTCAGTTAGGCATCAACTCTTGATTTCAGCTCATCTCAAGGTTGTGAGATGGAGCCCTGTATTGGGCTCCACACTGGTTATGGAGCCTGCTTAAGAATCTCTCTCTCCTTCTCCCTCCGCCCTTCCCTCCTTTTCTCTAAAATTTTTTTTAAAAATTCAGGTTGAAATACAGCGTAATACAATATAATTCAGTGTGATGCATTTTGACAAGACAGAACAGTATCATAAACTCTACAAGTACCCGCAGGTGCCTTTGTAGTCAATCCCCTGTCTCTCCCCCAAACCCTACCAATTACTACTGTTTTTCTGATATTGTCTTTTTCTAGAATTTTGTATAAATAGAATCCTATACAATATAGCTTTTTGAATCTGGCTTCTTTTACTCAGCGTAATGGCTTTGAGATTTATCCATGTTATTATGTATATCAGTAGTTCCTTTTTATTGCTGAATAGTATTCCTGTGTGTGTGTGTGTGTGTGTGTGTGTGTGACAGTTTGTTTATTCACTCACCAGTTCATGGACATTTGAGTTATTCCAGATTTTGGCTATTACAAATAGAACAACTATGAATTTGCATATAGGTCTTTGTGAGGACATGAGTTTATATTTCTTTTGGATAAATATCTAGGTGTTTGATTGCTGGGTAATATATTACATATGTGTTAATCTAATAAGAAGTTGCCAAACTGCTTTCCAAAGTGACTTGTCATTTTACATTTCTAACAACAAGGCATGAGAATCTTTGACCACACTTGTTATTACATATCTTCTAAATTTTGGGGATTCTAGTGAGTATGATGATTCTATCATCATAGTTTGGATTTGTATTCCAAACTGACAACTACAGCTACAATTTTTTTTTTACTTCTTTTCATGTACTCATTTACCATTTATCTTCTTTGGTAAAATGTTCTTTCAATTATTTTGCCCATTATGAGAAGTTGTTTACCATCTTATTATTTATTTTTGGTACACATATGTTATTAGAAATGCATTTTACATTTTTTTCTCTAAGTCTATGGTTTGGAGTCATTTTTTAAGTGTCTTTCAAAGAGCAGAAGTTTTAATTTTGATGAAATCCAATTTATCTTTTTTTTTTTTTTTCTGTTCTGTTTCATGCTTTGGAATCCATTCCAAGAATTCTATGTCTAATAAAAAAGTCACAAATATTTTCTCCTATGTTTTTTTTTAATAGTTTCTTCATTTTAGCTTTTACATTTAGGTCTTTGATTCATTTGAGTTCACTTTTGTATATGGTATGGAGTAAAAAAATCTGTTTATTTCATTTGCATATATGGATACCTAGTTGTTTCAGCACTATTTGCTATTTACCACTGAATTACTTTGATGTCTTTGAAAAGCTTCCCAGACTTGTTTAATGACAAAAACTACTGATTTTTTTCAGCATGAATTATCATGTCTACCTTTTTGGTAAATGCTCTTATAAAAGATTATTTAATAATATATTAAAACATTAATGATATTGTTATATAGGGGAAAAAGCTGGAAAAGCAAAAGTATATGTACATAACGTGAGTGTTATATATCAAAATACACAACACAGAGGTTATTAGATTTTGATTATATTATGAATACTTTAACTTTTATATGTTTAATACAATTTCCCTTTTAAATGTACATATAAATTATAATAAAATTTTTTGAAATTGTTTTCATTAAAATTTTTCATTCAGTGTTTCAACACTTCTCTTTATCTTTTCCTTTTCTCTCTCTCTTTTTTTTTTTTATAAGAGTGATAGTTTTGGCAGAGCGGAACTTGCCTTTTCAGGAATTTCTTATTTGCATTCACAATATCAGTGATGCAAATGATCTTGCAAGTGTGCGTGTGTGCTCTATGACTATGGCATTACACACCACAGATTCAAAGATAAATTGAAACATGGCAAAAATTATAATTAGTACCAAGTGGGTGTAGTGTAAGAGCTAAAAAAGCATAGTAGAAAGTTGAAATTCATTTTCACATTCAATTCAGGTGTTGTGTGAAGCTTCCTTTTGGGTGATTTCTGATTGTTAAAACACTTAAGTTTTCACCAAATTTTCCAAATGATTAACAATGCTCTATAGAACACTCTTGTGCTTCCTCTGTATGGTGCTTTTTCTCTTCCCTCTTCTTCAATTGGGGTTAATGTGCTGTGTTTAGTGATTACAAATAAATAATAATCTAATCTAATGTATCTCCAAGGATAGTTTTAATGGAGATTCCTGTCCCTTTCACATTATGAAGGTTCTTAACATGTAGGACATAGCAAAATACTTAAAAATGGGTTCACAGGATTTCTCCAAGTGGTATTAGAATAAGATATAAAGTGATGACCCAAAATACTTAGTTGAAAGAGTATTTGGTGAGATTAGTAAATGGAAGAAGCAATATTCTTTTAATATTAGTACTCAAAAGAAATACAGCTTTAACAATTAGAAATCACCTGAAACAAGCTTTTGACAATGCCTGAATTGTATATGAGAATTAATTTCAATTGTTCTACATTGGTTCTTAAACTCTTATACTACACCCACTTGGTACTCAAATACCACTTGGAGAAATCTTGTGAACCCATTTTTAAGTATTTTATGCAACTCTTCATGTTAAGAAACTTCATAATATGAAGGGGGTGAGACAACTTCATTAGAAGTATTCTTTTAGATAGATTAGACTAGATTGTTATTTATTTGTAATCTGAAATGCCGAAGTATAGCATGTTAACCTCAATTTAGAAGGAAAAAACTGCAGCATACAGAGGAAAAAGAAGAGTGTTTTATATATACCATGGCTAATAACTTGGATAAATTGGGGACTTCAGCGTCTGCTAATAAATAGTTATTGAAATAAATTGCAGCACACCTATACACTGACATAGTCTCCAATTATTGTTATAATACATAGATAGAAGAATATTTATTGATATAAAATATATTGTATATGTATATTAAAGCTTAACTGTATGTGGGTGGTAAAATTAGGAGTAATTTAATTTTTTCTTTTATTTATTTAAAGTTTTAAACATCTTTTCACATAATACTAGTAGAAACTCATCACAATCTTAAGGCACAGATATTGGAATGATACATAGTAAATACATCATTTAAAAATATATGCTGACATAGTCATTCTCCCTAAGAGGGCAGCTCCTGATTTGCAGCATTTCTTGTCTAAATGATTAAGAATGCACAGACAAAACTATCCAAAATTGATCTCTTTCTTCTGTTAAGACTATTTAGCTTTATACATAGTATCTGATCTGAAATGACAGGGTGAGAATTTAGTAAATTTCTGATGAAACTAATGACTAGTGATGAAAAACAAAAAAGATGTGTGTTTGTGCTTGCATAGCACTCAGTATATGCTCAGTAAGTCATAAAGTACATCAATGGCAGAGATCCACATTCCCAGATAATTCATTTATAGGCTTTAGTGATATTTTGGCCAGGTATGCTTGGGTATTTAGAAGGGAACCCCGCTTGAAAGGAGTGGAGCTATGTCTTATATGACAAGAAAAAGTAGTAACAGTAACGATATAATTTAAAATGTGTTAGTGAAACAGACATGATGCACATGTCAAGTAAAATAGTTCCTATAGGCTTAAAGTTGAGGTGTCTCTTGACAAGAAAGAGTTGGCTCTCATCCTTCTGAGTTTTAATAGATAAGCATTCTTCCTTCCTTTTAAGTCATTAAGACCAAAACTATTACTTTGATGCAATATATATATATATGCATATGTATATATACATATATATATATTTGATGTCATATATATGTATGTACATTTGATGCAACACATATATTGTTTGGAGATATACATATATACATGGTTTGGGGATTATATATATAATATTATACTACTTTCTTATGAAGCTCGATAAATTTTCAAAACCTCTCTGAATTATCCAAAAATCAATAAAAATCTAGGAAGATTGGTTGGGATCAGTATGCAAAAGAAAAAGGAATTAATATGAATCTTAATCTTAATCATGAAGTTAGTTTATAATATTCTAGAAAAGTATATTAGACATTAACTTGTACTATCTATACAGTGAGCAGGACAATAAAAAATACCTGAAATGATCATCAGATAACAAATAGACTTTCAAAGGGAAGAGGTGCTAAGACTTAAAATAACAGCATTATTATTAATAAGATTAATTGTATCTTTTCAACATTTAAAAGGAACCTCTAAAACTAAAAGTAACATTTAAATTAATAATTTTGTTGGCAATATTATGAGTAAACAAAATTAAGAGGAGATAATGAAATGGTCTTAATAACTTAACAACACCCACCAGAGTTATGAGATAGCTAAAATTTTTAGGTTCCAAAACTGCATCTATTATTGGATATAAGTAAACTGTCTTGGGACACCATTATTAATAAACTGTAAATAAGAACTGTAAAAACAAGTCAAATTACATAACTGTAAAATATATATAAATGAGTTGAAGTTATTACTTAATAGGATAAGTAGGTTACAGCAACAACAAAAATAAAGAATGAGTCAGTGGAAAAAAGGGAATATTTATTAAATTCATTTTAGCTTCCCAATATTTGTTTAATGATTAGATGTATCTGTGGCATGAATATTCTTTAAGTGGTAGATATTGCAGATTGATGAAACATCTCATCTCAAAAGTACCCATATACTTCGTATAATAGTAATAATAACACATAAAAGAGTACAAATCTCACTTTTTAAATGTTACCTATTCCCCCAAATATATTAGCCAAGCACTCTAAATTTTAAAGAAATTCTCTAACTTGGCTACAGTTGTGGTTCTCAGAAATAATGAGTTGTGGCTCAGTATTTCTAATCTGCAAAATATGAGAATTAGCCTAGATGCTAAGATTCAAAATGCAGACGAATATTTCTAGACAGCATTGTCATGTTGCCCAGATAAGTTTGATTATTATTAAGTCCTCTTATAAATTTCATTTTGCTCTACATAACAGATGGTTAGAAACAGTAACTGGAAACCAGAGTTTATCTTGACTAGTCTTGCAATGGAATAACTATGTGAAAGGTAAAATGAGGCATAGGAATAAAAAATACAAATCGTAGAACTATACAGAAAACCTAGTTCTACTCTTCATTTTCCAGATGAAAAAACTAAACTTCATAAATGTTAAGCACCTACTCTCCTGTATCACAGAGCCTATATTTAGAAAATTCATAATACTTCTGTTAGCATTAAAAGCTATGTGCTACGTGCAATGCTAATTTGTAGTCACTGTGAGCACAAAACTATCAATGCTGGCTTATATTCTTTGGGTATACAAAAAAAGGATAATTTTTAGGGCAAGTATCAAAATTTGTATAATCCAGTATTTCTTTCCCCTTCTTCATTGCTGGGTTCATTAAGTTTGCCTACCAAAGAAAATCTTACTAGTTAAACAAGTTTTTTTTTTTTTTAATACTGTGAGTGAATGCTTTGAACCATTATACTTATATTAAATATATTTGACACAATATACATTGAATTAAAACTTATTTAGGCTATTAAAACTAATCATGATCCATTGGTATTTCTGAATATAAATTTTAAAATGCAAACTAATAACTCTGATCAAATCACAGAACCAGATAAAGTGTCTGATACAAAGATATACTGTCCTAAACTCCTTTGGATGCTGCATCACAGAGGGTTTTATTGCATTGAAGGTGGGGACACTTTGGGACACTAAGTGAGAGGGATCTTTTTTCAAGTGGTAGGAAAATGTTTCAATATTTTAACAATATGGCTCACTTGCAGATGAAGCCATCAGCTCTGCCTGAATACCAAAGATCATTTGAATCCCACTAAAATGTCAACACACTTTGATCAACCCATTTGCAGTTTCTTCACACTGTCAAAATGAATGTCAGGTAGGAAGAAAGATGTGCTTTAGAAAAGAATTAGTCATTTTGTCTCTGAACTTGTAGATTAATGTGCCTCATATTCTAGGCTTTTCCTTGCTGAAAAATACATAAGAATCATTACATTGATTTCTATATCACATAGACTGATAACAGCATAATTTTAGCAACAGATATTATTCAAAATAGATATGTTGCTAATTCACACTATACTTTTAAAAAATACTGTTATTTATTCTTATTGGAAAGTATTCCATGAATGGTGATTTCTAAGGAAGAAATGACTACAAACAAAAGAGCTTTCCTTTTTTTAAATTTTTATTTATTTATGATAGTCACACAGAAAGAGAGAGAGAGAGAGAGGCAGAGACATAGGCAGAGGGAGAAGCAGGCTCCATGCACCAGGAGCCCGACGTGGGACTCAATCCCGGGTCTCCAGGATCGCGCCCTGAGCCAAAGGCAGGCGCCAAAAAGAGCTTTCCTAAACCATGTTGAAACTTAACAAAAGTCAATCAAGATTGTTTGTATATTGAATTCTCAACATATTGAATGCTACTTCAAAATTTTTAGAATATCACTCTATCCTTTCAAAAGTTATAAAATATAAATGCATTAGGAGACATCTAAGAAGGAAAGATCTTAAAATAAGCCTTCTTTAAGCATTCTCTTATAGTCCAGCCAGCTCCAGGCAATAGGAAAACACCTTATTATGGTAACTTGAAGAAATCCCAACACAAGGGACATCAGAGCCTTCTATCTCTCATTCCCAGGAGGTTCCTGCAAAACCTAGAAGAGCAAGAAATGCCTTCATTTTTTCCAATGTACTTACACTCCTGTGAGGAACAAACCATATAGTTAGGGCTCTTTCGCCAACACCACTTTTGCCACACAACTGCCAATTTGTCATGTAACTGTCCTTTTATCTTTCCCCTTTCATAGCCCTGATTAAGAAATGTTTAAGTAAACACTTAGTTTATATCCCTGTTTTTCCTATTTCAGTGTGAGCTTATGAATGTACAAATGTTTCAACTTGAACTTCTAAATTTAAGATGTTTAAACCCTATCATGTCTTTTAAAATGACACAAGCATTTGAAGAATATTATCTTTAAGTATTATACCGAATTTTGAAAAACTATTTCCCCAAAGTTTTTGAATACTATCTTTTTTATGGTTCTCATGTGACAGTGCTTACAAATGACCACAACTTATCAAAAGCCTATTTGAAAAAGAGACTTACTATTCATTTTTAGAAATATCTTTGTAATGCCATTGTGGTCAAAGTTATCAAAGGTACACCTTTGGAAAGAAGTATCACCTTCCTTAATGCATATTTCCACGGTGTCTTTTTGGAATTTGGGAGAGGAGAAGCTAATATTTGTTTGGTTGTTCAACAGAACTGAATTAAAAATTATATTCTTTCCATGTCCCAAAAAAGGTTGAGATCGTGTTGATTACATAAATAACAGCTCTTCCATTATGTGCACCAGAATGCCACAATTTAAGAGATGTGCAACTCTGTGCAATTCAGAATGTGAATGCCGCATGATGCCAAGCACAAAAGGTAACCAGTTGGTGATGTGGTCAACATACTGAAACAGCTTCATTTCATTTGAGGCAATTGAGGTCTCTCAAACTGACCAACAACAGAAATACTGAGGTGAAATCTGTTTCCTCTGTAAGAAAAGAACATAAAAGGCCTATCATTGACCTGCCAAAGCATTGCCTCAAAAATCAAATGATCATGCAGGTTTTGTTAATACACTGTGCAAATCAGTTACTGCTCTCACTTATCTTTAAACTCTCGGAGTTCTTTCCTAAAACTCTGCACAGAATAACAAACTAAAATTCTCTGCCTTGGGACATTAGAAGCCCTGGATTACATCTCTCTTTATGAGAATACCAAAGTGTTTTTAGAATATCCCACTCTTTTTTTATGCCTGCCTATACACGCCCTCAAATGCCACGGAATCCTGACAGTCACTTCCTTCTCCCAATGCCACCTGCTCCCTGAACACCCACCCACGAACTGCTAAAATCCTCCTGTCACCTCAGCCACATGCCAACACAGCATGCTGCCTGCCATCCCTACCCCCTAACCTCTAAACTGCCTTTGGAATAAGGAAATAAATATGTCCATTACTCAGATCACAAAAGGGCTTCTGATGGAAAGGTTATGGGTCAAATAGCTGGAAAGTACTTTCATCATCTTGATATGCCACTTTGTATTAGGCACAGTTGTCCTTTCTGTATGGGATACTTATTCAGAGATACCAGTTCCTAGGAGAAGTTTGGGTTAGAATGTATTTATTGATCTAAAAGCAGACACAAAAGTTATTCCATTCTCCTCTATGTGATCAGAAATCCTCACGTTGGACTCTTCCATTTCTATCTTGAAGAAAGCTTTTTATACGAATTACAACTTTAGATTATTTCAGCCTGCATGAACCTAAAAGATGCAATGCTTTCCAAATAATATATTCAGATATTACTCCATTCTTAAAACAACTTACTGAGTACATACTATGCACTGTGCTAGGCACAGTGGTTATATAGTATTAACGACGTGGTCATTGCTAATATGGACATTATGATTTCCTCTGATTCCCAATTATCAAGTGCTACAATTTTCCAAGATTTTGTTGGATTTCTTTCAGTGCCAGACTTACAGAACTGAGACTAGAACTAGACCTGATCATTTTGTAGGTTCTAGTACAAGTTGCAGACAGAATCCACAAGGTCAGGAACTGTACTTATTTGTCTTTGTATCTCTAATATTGTAGTCCTCAATTCATGCATGATCAATGAAGAATGCATGGATTAGTTCAGAAATGCATATATACATACATCTGTGAACAAATGATTGGGTAGGATTTTCCACAGCAGACATGTTTGACATTACTACACATCAAAAAGTTATTGCATTTATTGTTACATTTGACTCTTCTTTAACAACAACTTTCGAGAAATTAAGGGAATTTTTACCTAAATTCTAGCTCTTAAACTGACAAGCAATAGGCCTGCCTAAATGTGAATGTGGAACTTAATGAAGTCTGAAATTACCTCTGATGCTATGGCATGGGCTATGTATCTCACAGAAGACCAGGAATACATAATGCCTCTCAGTCTTTGCTACAGCTATGCTAAGAGATCAACATGAAGAAAATTCACTGGAACTTGCCATAAACTGTTAGCAGAATTTTGTGAATTTGAGTATTTCAGGAACACAATGCAAGCACTTCTGTGCCCTTTGGGGTATTTTACCAGGTTTGAATCTACAGAATAGTAGCAATCTACTTGTTTAGCTAAATTTAAAGAGGTGAGGTTTTTCTTTATTTTTTTTTAAATGACCTTTCTACCCAAAAGCATCACTTGTTTTTTCTTTCTTTCTTTTTTATTTTTTTTACCAAAAGTGTTACTAAGCTAAATATAATCAGTTTCCCCAGTGGCTCTTCTGGGATTTAACACACTGAAGCCACTAAATTTGGAAACTTATCCTAAACTTTCTGGTTATAAACCTCTAATTAGGATTATCAGAATGGTAGTGGGAAGCTACTCTTTCTCTTCTTCCCATGAGTGAATAATAGAGTCTCTTGGGAAGTCACTGAAGAAACTGACTGCTTAATTTTTTTTTAATCTCTAAAAGGATTGCATAACCTCACAAATTCAAATACTAATTTCCTACTGTGGGCACATTTTCCTAATGAATATTGAAAAGATTAAAAGAAAACTTGGGCTGAATCTCAGATGTGGTATCACTGAAGGCATTAGAAGAGGAAACTGGATATTTGTCTTTGGCTGGTAAAACAAGAGAAGGAGTCCATTGTTTTTAAACAATTATTAAAACAACAACTTATAAAGTGCTGAATGTTATATCCTTGAATCGTTCACAGAATCACTAAAAATTTATATCTAAATTAAAGCTGTTTAATCACAATCATAAGCACATTTTCGACACATTTACTCTGACAGAAGTTGTAAAATTAACTTCACCATTTGTAGGTATCATATGTGTTAACAATACCAAGAACAAAAAACAAGATAATAATAGGTAACCCTTATTAGACCCTTACCAGTATCAGCTATTACTAGAAATTCTTTACCAGACATTCTCATGTAATTCTTACCACAGTTTTTGATGTAGTTATCATTACTGTAATTGTTGTTTTGACACTGAAGCACAGAGAGGATATTTGGCTAAAGTAACATAGTCTGTTGATGGTGAGGCAAGAATTTAAACTAAGCAGTATGACTCTTGGCTCTTAACAACTGGCAATAGATGATTGAGTTTAGTAACCAATTAGTGCTATTGGAAGTTGTTAGTTATGGTTGATAATGCCCAAGTCAATGTGTTTTTAATTATTTTTTTTAAGACTTTATTTATTTATTCACAGAGACACACACACACACACAGAGAGAGAGAGAGAGAGAGAGAGAGAGAGAGAGAGGCAGAGAGAGAGGCAGAGAGAGAGGCAGAGGGAGAAGCAGGCACCATGTGGAGAGCCTGACATGGGACTCGATCCAGAGTCTCCAGGATCACATCCTGGGCTGCAGGCGGCGCTAAACCCCTGCACCACTGGGGCTGCCCCCAAGTCAATGTGTTTAAAAAAGATATTGCATTCAATTAATTTTCTTCTTTGAATTACTTAACAGTTTTGTACCTTAATCACCTTGTAGAAGAGAAAACATACAGCCTCACATTTATACACCTTATAATATAGGACCAAGAACTGGAAGACTTGGGATCAGTCTCAGTTTATTAGCTTATTAATAAGTCACAACATTAAAAGCTATGGCTCTATTCCCTAAATGAATAAAAACAAGTTTAAACTAAGTGATCTTTAATATTCCTTGAGCTCCAAATTCCTAGAACTCTGAGGTCTCTTGATATTTGTTCTGTTTGATAATGACCCAGATAATGAAGAATAATTTTACCAAGAGAGTTCTACAGTTTCAAAGAAGTGTTTTTAAAATTTGAGTAAGGAGGGATCCCTGGGTGGCGCAGTGGTTTGGCGCCTGCCTTTGGCCCAGGGCGCGATCCCGGAGACCCGGGATCGAGTCCCACATCAGGCTCCCAGTGCATGGAGCCTGCTTCTCCCTCTGCCTGTGTCTCTGCCTCTCTCTCTCTCTCTGTGACTATCATAAATTAAAAAAAAAAAAATTTTGAGTAAGGAGCAGACATATATTCAAAGAAAAAGCAATCTCTGAGAGCTGACAAAAATATTTCCACAGTCACTCATTCTGAAAAACAGACTCAAGAACCTCAAGTCATGTACCATGAAAGTCTCTTTTGATTGTGAATCATCCCTGAAAAAGAGAAATTTAATCTTTATTACTAATAGAGTTGCCTGATTTAGCAAATAAACATAAAGAACACCCAGTTAAGTTGGAATTTCAGGTAAACCATGAATAACTTCTTAGAATGTCCTATTGAGGGACATTGAGTTTTAGTATAAGCATGTACTTTATTAAAATTTTTAGGGATGTACTAAAATCTAGGGACATACAAATAAATTATTCATTGTTTATCTGAAATTTAAATTAAATGGGGTGTCTGTATTTTATCTGGCAACTCTATTGGTTAGTGAATCACTCAATTGAGGTAAAAACACAAAATCAAAAGAAAATAATTAGAACCTGTGAACCATTGAGTGTACATCTGAGAAATTCTATCCCAAGGTATCATCCTATTTTTCTCATTTCTCAGACTTATTTGAGCCTACTCAATACCAAATGATCATTTATATAAAGAATAAATTGTATCCCTGGTTACCATTCAAACATGCTATAGGCAGTAAAATTTTCTAAAAAATCTTTATCTATAAATCAGCCCTCACAGAGTTGCTGTTCTTTTCTGAAGGGTTTTCTTTAATGATTAGAATACTAGTAGAAAGGAAATGTCTATGAAAAACAAAACCAAGAGCATCTGGCTATTCTGGAGGTAAGAGACAACTCATAGAATTATTGAAGAGACATGTGATACACAGTCCAAAACACCTAAGTATAGACCTGAATCATAGTTAAGAATCCAAGTCATATAATTAGGTAATCGACCTAAAAACATCATGCCCAAGGAAAGCAAGCAACAGGGAGGAGATTATTTGGTGATATAAGAGCACAGTATCCATGCAAAGCCCCAGACTGCCCACTGAGATCAGGATACAGCTTGTCAGGAGGATTTAATCTGGATCATTAGTGAACAGAAATAAACTAGGCACAAGTGACAAAAAAAAAAAAAAAAAAAGCTGTGAATCCAAGATGGACAAGGGAACAGAAGAGTTAGACAAGTCTAGAATGTTCTTTTCCTTCTTTACTTCCTAGAAAATGTCCATTTCTTAGGACCCAAATCCTGTCTCAACTATGGAAATCTTTCTTAGCGGTTTGTCATCCCATCTCCACAAATCCCTAGAGGTCTGGTTAATTGTTTCTTCTTTAGGATTCCATAGTACATTTTATTTACCCCACAGTGCACTCAGATAGCTAGTGTCTTATTAGATTGAGCTGTGAGTCTACATGTTTGTTTTCCTCTAAAAGGCAAAGACAATTTGAGAATAGGAATTATGCCACTCAAAAAAAAAAAAAAGGAACTTATGCCACTCATAATCATTCCCTAGACTCTTCTGAACAAATGCATGAGAATGTAAGTGGCCATGTGAGATAGAGGAGAGAAATGATCAGAGACAAAGATCATAGAATTTAATTTAATATACAAGATGTTTTATTCAGATTCTACTCTGCTCTGCTGCATTATGAATTTATTTTACACATTTTATTTTTAAAAATTCTAAGTTTCTTCTTAAGGAGTTGGGGTGAAATCTGACTAAAACGCAATAAAGCATTTCTATTTATAGAGGATTTATACAAACAGAACTCCTCTTAAACAAACTCTCATGAATAAACATAAAACCATGATGTTCCAGGGGTATCCTGTCTTCTCTTCCTAGATGCCATTTCCAGCTAAAATGAAAGAGCCCAAACAGCACTCTAGGACAAGCCAGACTCCAAACCCATATATATGGATATGATGTGAGTGAGTAACTCTAGAGAGAACTCTAGGAAGCCAGAGTCTATTGGAAGGGTTTGGACATTCACACATGAAACAAGTGAGTAAGATCATGAGTAGGTCATGAGGTACTTCTAACTGACAGAGTCAGTTCTATGCTTTACTTTCAGTCCTCCTATATAGTCTGTTCTTTCTGTTTAATTCAGGATGATTTGTTGTTTTTAAGACCATATAGAAATACCCTAATACATGCACACATTTCCATGCACACCCTCCACACAAACACACACCTCTGTACACACACCCATCTCCCTCCCCTCACCGTAAGTAACTATACCTCTGTGCTTATGTTCATCCTCTACATCGTGGATTGCTTCCCACTTCCTCTCCTCCAACACACATGCATCACTGGTCTAAATTAGGACTCTGTACAATAGACTTCCTCAAACATAACCCTCATTGTTTTCTTTTCAAGTCAATACTTTTGTATCATCAAATATTTGCTTATATATTTAATTACTGTATGTATGCTTACTTCTTTGTCTCTATTGTTATAACTTCAAAAGCAAAGGCTGTCTCTTCTACTTTGCTTTCTCTCTCCCATTATAACAGAGTATATTGCCATGTACCTAAGAAAGGCTCAAGTAATAAGCATTTAAGTAGTAAATGACTGAATTAAAATAAATAAATGTTAAAACTCAAAGATTTCAGGATGTCACCACAAATGCATCACTTGACTCTTGACATTCAAAGAAGGTTCCACCTCTGCCTACCAATAACCACTCTGTACCTTGGAAGCCAGACCATCATGCTGTAAATTTGTTTTTATTGCTTTCTGGATGTTTACCCATATGAAGCTTTTGCCTGTCCAATTATTTCCCCCAGATTTTAGTTTACATCAATTCAAGAGACTCTGAATTCTATAATTACTATTCCATATTGAGGAACATCTTCTATATTTTTAATCCCAGTTGCAAGAATAACACTTCCTTATTTAGAATCACTGGCAAATTATACTCACATATAGATAAACTGCTATTCTAGGCCATATATGAAAATACTTTGTTGGGGAATAAAGAATCGGGTACAGGCTCTGACAGAAGTATCATTTAGTCATTTATATATTGCTAAATATATAGAGGAAGCGGTGGAACTGAAATTCCCACACTTCTACCCGAACAGAAAATGGGAAGTGATATCTCTCCTTTTACCACTTCTTCTAATGTAGCCTCAAGCAGTCATCTCGTAGTTTGTTTTTATCACTATTTATGGCCACCTGTGTAATCTTTGATCACAGGTAACCTAAAGGTTTGCAAGGGAAAGTTCCATGATTATATGATACAAAGTTGCTAAAATTCTCATGCCATGCCTTGTATTTATTTTACATTTTTGGTTTTTTTCCAACAAGCTCTCAAAACCTTCACGTGATTTGTTAGAAAGCTATAGTAAATAGATAATAGACCAAAGTTAAAAATCCACAGAAAGTATATTTAAACTTTTCTGTGCTTTTCACTTCATATGCCTTCTTTCTCAACAATAGAACAGTTAGGGAGAGTTTGAACTAAATCTTTCTTTCAGTTATATACTTTGGCAAAAATAAAATGAAAACAGAAGTAAGCAATTGAAAGTAACATCTCTAATTTTGTTTTTCTAACTATATAGTGTAACTGTGTTTAAACAGCTCACAAAGGGCAGCCCGGGTGGCTCAGCAGTTTAGCGCCGCCTTCCACCCAGGGCGTGATCCTGGAGACCCGGGATCGAGTCCTAAGTCGGGCTCCCTGCATGGAGCCTGCTTCTTCTTCTGCCTGTGTCTCTGCCTCTCTCTCTGTCTCTCATGAATAAATAAATAAAATCTTTAAAAATAAATAAATAAGCAGCTCACATATATTTTGGATTCAAAGGCTTCTTTACACTATTTAAAATGTTAAGAAAATGAATAAAACATATTAGAAATTCTATTTAAAACTTGAAGTGACATTTTTGAAATAATTCAAAGTGGTTGAATACTGTGTTTTTTAAAATTCAAAATATTTTACAATTATAGACGTGATGGCCAAATATCTACAAAATATAGCCCCAAAAAACTTTTGGAGAAATGTTATTACAATTATAAATATTTAAATAATATGAATAACTTGTACTTCTTCCATTACATTTTGATATATCAGTTTCAAACATCCATTTTGCCAATACTGACGTCATAACAGTTCAAGGAAAAATAAAAAGTTGCAAATACATTCTGCTAAAATTGAAGTCAAAGTCTCTATACTAACAGAGGTAAAAGTCTTTGGGATAAGTAAAATAATTTTAGTAATCTAACACCTCCATTGTCAATTTTCTTCAATACTACTATGGCACATTTCTGACCATTAGTCAACCACTAGTAAACTACAATTGGTTCTGCTGATTCTAAGAAAAAGATGGACACAAAGAATATGAACAATACATGGATATTTACTAAATTTCCACTTTAACATAGACTCTTCTTTCAGAATCCAGATGATTCTAAAGAATCTATATGTTCAGTGAAAGAATTGTATATTCTGAATACTTTTAATGCCTAAAATATTATAAGGGATATTCTATTTTAACATATGCAAATTCAACTAAAATAACTGAAAGACATTCATGCTTTCATTTGTCTTGTTAGAAGGGGATTTGGCAAAAAGTTGTGTTGACTCATCACCAATGTGACAATGCAGAAGCTGAGAAAGGAAGCATTTCATTTTCCATCATGTTGAAAATGGTATTGATTTAGGACACGACTGTCAAACATTATTCAGTTTCCATTGTTGGTCTATATAGAAGATTATACAGATTCCTAAATTATATATGCAATTCCAAATCACAAATCATATTTTCAACATGCTATGTAGATATAATACTAAAATAAGGAAATATCAGAAAGGGAGACAGAACGTAAAGACTGCTAACTCTGGGAAACGAACTAGGGGTGGTAGAAGGGGAGGAGGGCGGGGGGTGGGAGTGAATGGGTGACGGGCACTGGGGGTTATTCTGTATGTTAGTAAATTGAACACCAATAAAAAATAAATTAAAAAAATAAAATTAAAAAAAATACTAAAATAAGACATTTTAAAGAAACTTTGCCATAGTTAAGGTACATAATCGATTGCATAGGGTTTTGTTTTGTTTTGTTTTAAAGATTTTATTTATTTATTCATGAGAGACACACAGAGGGAGAGGCAGAGACACAGACAAAGGGAAAAGCAAGTTCCCTGCAGGAGACCAATGTAGGACTTGATCCCGGATCCCAGGATCACGCCTTGAGCTGAAGACAGAGGCTCAACTGCTGAGCCACTCCCAGGTGTCCCAGCACAGGGTTTTTTTTTTTTTTTTAGGTAAATATATTCAATAGTTTGACAAACATACCTAAATGTTTATTTCTTATCAAGTGTCCTTTTAGAAGCTTTACAGTAGAAATATTATGGCCAAGAGATTAAAAGTTACACTGTGCTATAAAGTTCTATTTACTAAGTTGATATTACATGATTAGGCCAGATCCATTACTGCTGACTACTTGGATTATTAATCACTATACTTAACACATCCAATTGGAATCCAGAATGTTTTCCTCCATTTTATAAGGATTTGAGAGCCTATTATACACCTTGATATGTAACTGTTTAATATTAAACTTTTCTTTAATCTAAATTCCAAAGGTAAGTAACTCTTCATTTTGTTCTTACAGAACAAAGACAAATACATATGGAAATGAAAACTGGTGTTTCTAGTATACTTATTGCCTCAAAAGCATGGCAAAAGATAAAAATCAAGACCACTGGGGATCCCTGGGTGGCGCAGTGGCAGAGCGCCTGCCTTTGGCCCAGGGCATGATCCTAGAGACCTGGGATGGAGTCCCACTTTGGGCTCCCTGCATGGAGCCTGCTTCTCCCTCTGCCTGTGTCTCTGCCTCTCTCTCTGTGTCTCTCATGAATAAATAAAATCTTAAAAAAAATCAAGACAACTATTATTGATACTATCTTGAGCATCTATGAAATAAGTATCTCAAAATCTAAATTGTGCAAAGTAAATATGACAATGCTTGAGTTTCTAATTTCTTTTCTACTCTCATGAAAAAAAATCTACAAGAATTAAAATAGTTGTCATTGGACTAGTTAGGGTACAGGATATAGTCTGATGTGATAAGTAGACAGTAAGAAGCTAGCTATCAAACAAAGAGGGTGAGACCAAGGACATTTTTTATGGCTTTTATCAATGAAAAGATTGGCAAGTATAAATTCTAAGTCAGAATGATCTTTTTTAGTTCATTTCTAAAAATTTAACAGGGAGATAAGACTGCAGTCCATAACAAAAGAGGATATTACATTAGCTTATTGTCAAGGAATAATAAAACTGCTTTGATTTATATTATTTACGTTCTCTGAGGGCATTCCAAGTGCTTCCTGTTATATGTGTTGTATTAGTCTTTAAGAGTTTTGGTGGTAGAGATGTGGTCAAATCGATCATTTTATGTAGCTTACCCTCGTGGCTGCCCCTTCAGAGATGCAGAGATTGTTTGCCCCAGCCACAAGGCCACATGACCTATTTGGCAATTTTAGTCTTCCAGACTAATGAACCACAAGGCCTCCTGGGCCCAGGCTCTGGGTTCATCCATTTCTGATGTAAAACTGATTTCATGTAGTAGCCAGTAAGCTAAAAGAATGCCAATTCGATCTTAGAAATGCATAGAAAGTTGTGAAGCCACTTTTTACAATAAAAAAAATTGCCTATCTAAATAAATTGAACAAAAATACATGGATATATTTTAAATCATTCATCCTTGTAAGTATAATTAAAAATTCATGAATGTGTTGTTCTTCATTCATTCATCAAACTTAGAGCTAATACTGCAGAGGATGGATCAGAATTATTTATTACCTCATTTTCCATATATTTTAAATTTTCTAAGATGAATATATTTTACTGGAAAAGTAAAAGTTTTAGGAGAATCTAAAATAATTTAGAAATGTCTTCTACTGTCAAGGCCTTAGAGATTTTTTAAAGAAATGAGACATGAATTCATAAAATGGTGACACAAGGTAGAATGCAAAAAGTGACTTTAAATAATAACTAAAAAAATACTAAGTAGGTTTCTTGGGGGGTAGGGTAGAGTGAGGGTGAGAATGAACTTTCTTTGGATCAGATGAGACTTCATGTAGAAGTTGTCATTTAAACTCTTCCTGGAAGGAAGAAACAGCAGAAAATATGGGCAAATTTCCTGGCAAAAAAAAATGCACATATATTCCTACATACACTATATTACACAATTCCTGAGGTTCGAAGACTTCTTGAAACCTATGCTGGGCCCCTAACAGGTAGATTATTCCTTAAAGAAAGTAGTGAAAAGTAAAGGGAGAAGAATAGGTTAAGGACAGAATTTTGGAGATCTTACAATGTTAAGCTAAGGTGTTTGTTCTTTATCTAGTTAGCAATGGAAAACCACAGAAGTTTTGTAAAAAATTTCTGTATGAGTATATCTGTACTCTTTCTGACCCAATGCACTGCCTCTCTGTTGTAGGTAAATGAGAAAATACTACTGTTTTTCTTGAAAAATGTAGCCAGCCTCCAAGATGACCACTAACAATCCATGCCTCTGATACTGAGGCCTTAAATAGTCCCTTTCCACATTGAATCAGGGCTAGCTTGAAGATACTGACAAAGATAACTGAAGCCATGGAATTAAAATATTATTTGAGTGCCTTCAGTATGTCAGGCATTTACATTCCTTATTTCATTTAATCTTCACAATAGCCCTGAGTTCAAGATAGGCATCTCTCTCACAAATAAGGATTTGATACCTAACAATCATGAGTAAACTGGGATAAAACTTAAGTCTATTGGACTCAGAATCAGGAGTACACCTAACTAAAGAAAACTTCTAAAATAAAGGGAAAAAGAGAATTTGTAGAGAAATTATAGGAAATAGAAGATGGACAAACATTACAATGGGGAACAGAGAGGTGAAGAAGGAAGAAAGATAAAAAAACATAAATATATATACAGAAAGACAGATGTAGTAAAAGAAATAATTGAGAGGCAAGTTAAGGAAATTCCCTTCAGAAATGTGTCAATACATTTCTAAAGCTGATTAATAAGTATAAATCATGTTTTACATCCTTATTTTTGTGATAAGTATCTTAATGAAACCCTAATGACACATAAAATCAGGTCATATTTTGCTACAGTAAACATTGTAAGTTTAGGTTTTTTAAATAGTTAATTCTAGCTACATTAATATCCAAACCCCCACAATTATACACAATTATATATGAATAAAACTATTAAATATTTGAAAAACTTTTATTATGTTAAAAACATACAGTGCTGTTTATACATAACATATAAGTATGACGCTGTTCTACATTATAATTTAGACCTAAAATGTATGTTACCAACATTAAACATTTAATAACATTTTCTTACTCTTTTAGGATGTAAAAGAGTATTTTAAATGATCTGGATAACTTAACACTGAACTGCTTCTTAAGATTAAGCTATTGTCTTCTTTGTTTCATTTCTCTCTAGAAAGCAAAATTACTCAAAATCACTCCAAACCCAGAGCTATGCTTTTAAAAAATAGCCTGCAATTCTCAACTCTTCCCCTAGAGGGAGAACTCATGCATGAGTAAGTAGACAGTACAAGTGAATGAAGAAACAAAAATTGGTACAGATACATATATCCGGATGTGTGTATGCATATATAATATCACTTAGAAAAATAGTTGTTCAATATTCCATATTACATTTAGAGTATATTATTGAAAAGAAAGTCCTAGTCAGTCTCCTTTCCACTCTGTCCTGTTTTAGGATAATTAATAAAAGGTCTTCTTTATCTGCACCAAGTATTTTCCTACAAAAGCATTAGATTGTGGATTTTCAGATAGTGTGATTTGTCTTCTAATATTTTAAATGGGAAAATGTAATTAAGCATCCCAATCCCTTCAAGAAAAACATCAATCATTGTCACCAAATATTATTAAAGCCCTCTTAAAAATACAAATAAATCCACCAAAGATTCCTGCATAGTATAAAGCATTTAGGAAGTGAATTACTTGATTACTTAATGCTTATTCAACTCATTAGTAGGTATTATGCCTGGATTTAGCAACAAAGAACTTAATATTAAGTTTTCCTTCTATATTGCAATAAATACGTGTCATAATGTATATGTACTTAATACGTTGGGATATGCTAAAAAGACAGATCATCTACTCTTCCCACAAGCTTTTCCACCTCTATAAACATTTACATATAATAATTTGGGGAAGATAAGAATACTAATGCCCAAAAATTTTGAACAAGGTAAACATCAGACTCTATTCTATTGGGAGAACAGCTAAGATATACTACAACATGCTCTACATGGTTTCATCTTTACTTGCAAGAAACTTAAATGTTTTGTTGTCAATGGTTGAAAATTTGTTACAGTGAGTTTTCAATTAGACTGTGAATTTTCTGTAAATGCTTTCTGAAATTCAATATAGATTATCCATTAAAATGTCATACACTGGTAACATTATTTTATTAAAAACACTTGATAGTTTCCTCAATGCCCATTCCTTGCTGGGTTGGGTTTTATGGTAGAATTGCTAGTTGTCTTCCAATATCCACTCATTCCCTCTTTCATTGTAAGATAATCTATCATTTTACCTAGGTGCATGATGGCTTGGAATAGAGATTATATTTGTAAGCTCCCTTTGTACACAGGTGTGGCCATGTGGCCGCTTTCTGGTCAAGGGATGAATGCATATATACTATATACAACTTCTAGGAATTACTTTTCAAAGGTGAGGGTGAGTCCTGCATTTTCTCTTTCCTCCTTTCTGCTGGCCAATGTGAACATATTAACTGTACATCAGTAGCCAACTTGGACCATGAATAACCTTGGGAAAGAAAGCTACACACCCAAGGGCAATAGGATAAGAGAAGCCTGGGCTCCTGACATTGAGGTAACTGTACACCTCCTATGTTGATTACTGAACCACTTTTTGGACTTGAGAGATAAATAAAGTTTGATCCTATTATTTGGGGTATTTTGTTCTTATTATTACTCTCAGACAGTTTTAATCTCAAATGGCACTGTGTCCTTTCATTGTACCTCGGATATGCTGAACTTAAGCTTAACATAGAGCTTACTACATGCTACTGTGATTATCTGTCTGAACAAGTACCTTAAGGGAAAGGTCTATGCCACCTTTGTATCCCCCAAGTACCTGGAAAATAGTACAGACTTAATAAATGTTTTAAAAGCCTCATTATGCACCATATTGAGTATATCACTGACAAATCCTATTCATCAAAATCTGTTAGTTCCAATACTAAAAGCCCCTATAACAGTATTCTGTGAGTTTTAATATATACTTATTAAATAAGAATTTATTTAGATATACATATTTGAGTGTTTTATTTTCAATAGCAGAAAACAAATTTATTGGGGCCCCTGGGTGGTTCAGTGGTTGAGCATCTACCTTTGGCTCAGATCATGATGCCAGGGTTCTGGGATGGAGTCCCACACTGGGCTCCTCACACAACCTGCTTCTCCCTCTGCCTATGTCTCTGCCTATCTCTCTCTGTGTCTCTCATGAATAAATAAAATATTTTTAATAAAGAAAACATATTTATTAAGATTACTTTTTAAAAATATGGTCTCACATTTAAAGCCTTCTGGAGTAAAGAATTAAGAGACAATTCCAATCCAAAGTGAGTCAGCTCTTTATGATGTAAGATGGAGCAAGATCATTAACCTTTATGTACTTATGGACATGTTTTTACAAGTGTAGCCAAATTAGTAAAGACCACATCATCTACCTTATCATATTAATGACAATTTTAATTAGAAAATGCATCTGAAATAGCTTGGAATTAAAATAAAACAGCCTCAGTACTTTGAACATACAACATGAATACTCAGCAACAGTACATTGTAAGAATGGTTATTAACTGAATAGGTTTTACTTTTAGAAAAGAATGCTTGTGTAGGAAAAAGAAGGTATAATGAGAACTCGGCTGCCATTGCTTCTGCTGCTGAGTCTGATAATGACAAATGTTACCTACTATTTATTCAGCGCTTATCCCATGCCAGGTACCATTCTAGGAGCTTTACATAAAATGATCTCACTTAATCTCAACAAGAGCCACATGGCATATGTGCTATCATGATGAGATGAAGAAAATAAGAGTGTGAGGTTAAGTACTTTTGCACAAGTTCATTCTGCCAGTAGTGTGCCTGAGTACTTACTATGTGTTAGGCACTTTTTTAAGGTTGTACATATATTAACTCATTTAAGCATCATAATGATACTACTAGACAGTATTATTAACCTCACTTCACAGATGAGGAAATGGAGACATGGTGAAGCTAAGTGATTTGCCCAATATTAAGATAATAAGTGGCAGAGTTGGGATTAAAATTAATGCAGTAGTAGAAATCCAGAGCCCCACTCCTTACTATTGTGTCATGTTGCCCCTCATGGTAAGTGCTGGAGTAGGAAGTGTAACTAACCAAAGGCCCCATCTTTAGTGCTTTGAAAAATCTATCACTGCTTGTGTAGAGACCACACCTCACATGGGCTGTTCCTAGCCAATCACTGAGCAAGGCAGAGGTATAAAACCCAACTCATTCCTAGGAGTGAAGGTAGCTACTTTACCTCACCACAGATGAGGTCTTAAAAGCTCTTTGACAATCCTATTGAACCTTCTGTAGACTACACAGCAATCTAAGATATTTCCACCTAACTCTCCTTACCTTTCTCCTCCTATCATTCATTAAAGGTCAGATTTGCATCTAATGACTCTCCCAGCCTTTTCTGAATCTATTTTCTCTTACTAGGCATTTCCCCCAATAAAATGCTTGCATTCCCATCTTGGCATCTGCTTCTCAAGGAACTAAACTGACAGAATTTTGATAAGTTAGTTCTCCTTGGAGTTTTCGTGGAGTGGAATCAGAGTAGTTTCCCTGACAAGAAAGGAAAGCACCCCTGTCACTCCTGGGTTCCTTTAAGGAAAAAAAGAAGCCTGAAAGAAAACTGGGATACTTCAGGAACCTCTGCATTGTGGTTAGCAGAATGCACTAAGAATTTGGAGGTTGGTTCACTACACTGAATAGCAAAATAAGCAGGAATCTTCGAGAGGATTTACACTCTTCTAGACCTCATTGATCAGTGTAGACAGCTACTCCCCAGAAGGCCAGTAAGACCCACATAGCAAGGGCTGATGGCTAAGCAGACAGATTCCAGTGTTTGTGGAAACAAGGGAGCAGGGGAAGATTTCCATTAGGATGGTGGAAGGGAAAGGAAACTGCCTATCTATCACTTTACATTATAAGTAAAGAAAACTGAAACCAATGATCTATATGGCACTGATTGGGTCCTATGCACAAAGAATCATTCATCCTTTATTGCTTTTAGGATTTTTGATTTGGAGCTTCACCTCAGCACAGTGAATAAACACTAGTGAGAAATTTTTCTTATATGGTGAGATGTTAAGAAGTCAAGCATTCCTAAACTCTCATTTTTTTATGGAGAAATGGATAAACTGAGTCAGAACACCTTCTTAGAGGTCTGGGCATCTTACTTTCCACTTTCTTTTTCAGTCTAACCCATCTCCAACTTGCTTCACCAGAGTCCTCTTCAGGGATACCCAGAATTAGCCCATTAAATGAGACAGTAGTTTTTGGTCATGTGTTATTGTTCCTTGGGAACTTTGTGGGAAGAGGATACCACCAGTTCTGACTTCTCCAGACATATGCATGTCATCAAATATTGTGAAATGTCAAGGGCACTATCAAGATGAGAAGTGAAAGAAGAATAGGAGTTGACCAGTAGATGAAGGCTGGGATGGAAAGTGAGAGGGTCCCTAGCAACAGTAAAGTTCCTAAGGCAGGAAAGATTTGGCACACTAAGGCAGCAGAAGGAAGACCAGGGCTGCTGACACACAGTGCAGAAGAGGCTGAGTGGGTCAAGACCAGGGTTTTAACATGCGTTACAGGCTATCTGAACAACTGAATGGTTTTCCCTCAAAGATATCCCTGATAGGTTTTAAGCAAGGAAAACTTAGTTTTATGATTTCAGAGTTTACTCTGGCTATTGTGCAAACTATTTGAAAAGGACTTTGCAATGCAGACATTTTATTATTTCCAGTTCCTCCAAAGAAGGTAGGAGAAATGGTCTCCTGAGGGTGCAACTTGTATCACAGAACATCACTATATTATTAGCTGTAATTATTAATTATGAGTTTATTGCCACATTACATTAATAAGAGTTATGTACAGAACTTACTTTGAGACATTATATCGAATAAATACAATGTCATTTTCAAGTAAGAAAACAAGCTCTGAAAGTTCAAGAGACTTATCTTGAAGTGATGGAGCCAGGATTCCAATCCCAGTTTTTGGTCCCTAAAGCTTGAACTCTATGAATTTGTTTCACCAGTTCTTAAATTGATGGATGATCTGGCATAACTCAGTTCAGAAATAAACAGTACATGGAACAACAAACTTAAATAAGCCATGCCCCTACCATCAAAGATCTTAGAAGACAAGGGAGAACAACATGACAGGACTAAGGACCTGGGCAATATATGCAAATTCACATGTCTATATGATAAAAGAAAAAAAAAACTTCAACAAACTAGATTTCAAAGACTAACTTGATAAAATCCTATCACTCTCATTCCCCTGAAAATACATGTCACCCATCATCTCTCCCAGACAGCCAAGAACACAGAAACCAAAGAGAATAGGAAAAGGAAGATAATTTTTTAAAGATTTATTTATTTTATTTTATTTTATTTTTAAAGATTTTATTTATTTATTCATGAGAGACAAACAGAGAGAGGCAGAGACATAGACAGAGGGAGAAGCAGGCTCCTCGCAGGAAGCCTGATGTGGGACTCGATCCCTGGACCCCAGATCACACCCTGAGCCAAAGGCAGATGACGCTCAACTGCTAAGCCACCCAGGCGTCCCAATATTTATTTATTTTAGAGAGAGAGACAAAGGAAAAGAGCAGGAGGAAGAGCAGAGGGAGAGAGAATTCTCAAGCATACCCCTGCTGAGCATGGAGCCTGACTCAGGGCTAGATATCAAGACCCTGAGACCATGACCTGAGCCAAAGTAAAAAGTCAGACGCTTAACCAAATTAGCCACCCAGGCACCCTAGAAAGGGAAGACGTTCTATTTATTTTTTTTCAAGATTTTATTTATTTATTCATGAGAGATACAGAGAGAGAGAGAGAGGCAGAGACACAGGCAGAGGGAGAAGCAGGTTCTTTTTTTTTTTTTTTTTAATTTAATTTATTTATGATAGTCACATAGAGAGAGAGAGAGAGAGAGGCAGAGACATAGGCAGAGGGAGAAGCAGGCTCCATGCACCGGGAGCCTGACGTGGGATTCGATCCGGGGTTTCCAGGATCGAGCCCTGGGCCAAAGGCAGGCGCCAAACCGGAGAAGCAGGTTCTATGCTGGGAGCCCAACGCGGGACTCCATCCCAGGTCTCCAGGATCAGGCCCCAGACTGAAGGCAGTGCTAAACCGCTGAGTCACTGGGGCTGCCCAGGAAGACATTTTAAATAACTTTCCAGCTCCTTTAGTCAGATTATCAAGATGAAATAATTCAATATTTCAGGTCTATACCCTTCAAATTACGTTATAAAATCAAAAATTAACATTTTTATTATTCCCTACTGTATTATCTGTATCATAGATTCCCTCAAATAAAATATGTAAAAGGTTTTTCTGTAATAATCAACCTAACATGTGCACAGCTCTTTCCTATGACAAAATAATTTCACGTGCTCTCCCTCCTCTAATTTTGTTATCTGCTCCACACTTTTTTTTTAAAAAAACACGTCAAGTGAACAAAACAAATATTAGTGACTTCATTACTGACCAAGTTTTGTGTTGACTGCAATTCTACTTGGAATCTCAGATACAATAATAGTTAAATATGTACATCAAATTTTCAATTAAAAGCCAAGAATATTTTTCTGAGAGCATTCGTGTTTTGCACAAATACTCACAAATCTGTTTCCGCTCCAGATTTATATATTTTCATTCTGAGAGCTCAAAGAGTTTTCATACTTCAAACACAAAAATGCAAAAAACAGATTTTTTTCAGTGTAAAATTGTAGTAAGTTTGTACGTCTCACACCAGAACTCAATGGTGCAAGCACACCATTCATAGTGGGTGTGAATCCCACTGTCCCCTCTGAATTACTATCTTACCTGATCATGTACAGCATCTAATGAGCCAGTAAAGGACTTCTTGCTCAATGACTGTGATTGTTAATTCTACTTCAGTATGCTTTCTATCATCCATTAAAATGTTTAGCAGTATTCTGAAACATAGAGTAGAATTCTTGTTGAAATGATAAATTCCCCATTTTAGGGGAAATTATCTACCAAAACAAATAATGATTTGCTAAACCAAATGGTCAATTTTCAGTCCTTATCTGTTCACTCTTCTCCTTGATACATGCATCTCTTAGCCCCTAGAACACTACACCCTCTGGGTTTCCTCCTCCTATTTCCAGTGTCTCAGTGGTGGAGTGCCCCAAGGCTCACATCTGGGATCACGATCCTTCTCTACCAGTGTATGCCTTGTGTACAGTGGTAACTCTCAAAATATACCTCCAGCTTAGGGGCACCTGGGTGGCTCAGTGGTTGAGCATCTACCTTTGGCTCAGGTCATGATCCTAGGGTCGTAGGATCAAGTCCCACATAAGGTTCTCCGCAGAGAGAGCTGTTCTCCCTCTGCCTATGTCTCTGCCTCTCTCTGTGTGTCTCTCATGAATAAATATAAAAATCTTGAAGAAATATATACCTCCAGCTTAGATGTCTCTAAGATCTAAACTCTAGATCTATGTATAAAACTGCCTATTCCACATCTCCATCTATGATATCTAACAGGCATCTCAGATTTAACATGTGTAACATCAAGCTCCTGATATTCCAACCTCCCCACCCACACATAAAATCTGTCTGTTTAAAAGTCTTCCCTATCTTGGTAGATGGAAATTCTACTTTTATATTTGTTTAAGGCCCCTCCAAAAGTTAGTCATCTTTGACTTTTTTTCTCACACTCTATTTTATCTGTAAGGACATCCTTTCAGCCCTACTTGCAAAATATATTGAGAATCTAATAAACCTTTAAAACCTAGACTGCTACTACCCTTATCAAAGTCATTGCCTCTCACTGACATTACTGCTACAGCTCCCAAGTGACATCCCTGTTTCTGCCCTTGCACCCCTATGGCCACACTCAGCATAGCAGCCAGTATGATCTGCTTAAAATGTGTATCAGGTCATGTCAATTTTCTAGCCAAACTCTGCAATGGCTCTCCACTTCACACATTTGCAAAATCCAAAGTCAGTGGTCAACAAGGATCCACCATTTCGGAACTTCTTAGCCTCATTTCCTGCTACTTTTGCTCCCTGATTCTGCCATAGGCACATAGGCCTCCCTAGTGTTCCTGGATTATTCCAGACACACTTCCATTTTGTGGATAATGCACTTGCTGGTCTCTCTACCTATAATAGCTCACATTTATAATTCTTTCAGATTTTTGCTGAAATGTTACTTTCTTAGTTTTTTCCTGGCCACTCTATATATTATCGCAACACCTCATAGCAATACTCCCTGCCCCCTTTCTTCATTTTTCTCCTTACCATTTTTTAAAAATTTAATAACCTATATATTTAACCTATTTACCATGACTCTCCTCCATACAAAGCAAGCAACAGGAGGGAGGACAGGGATTTTTATCTCATTCAGTGCTGTATCCCCAGAATCAAGAACAATTTCTGGCACACTGTAAAGTAAGTGCTCCTAAATATGTTTGCAATAAATGAATGAATGTCACCATTGTCATGTTCTGTGCACAGCCACCATACTCTTTTTTTTTACATTATTCAATTTTAATGTCATTTTTCTATTCTATATAATATTTTTGATTATATAAAATAACAGAATATTGCTTTTTCATATCCAATTGGAAAGATGGAAAGAATTACACATAGAGAGGCACTATATACCATATCAAGAAGCAAAGTGCAATTTTAGCAGATCATCATAATGGCAATTGCTCATCACTCAGTCACAAAAATGAATTACTACTACCAACAATGCTGTGACTGGAAATATATCTCAGACTTAATATGCTCCCATTAGAATGAAATTGTGTGAAAAACTGAATCAAAATATTTGAATATTAACATAGGCAGGGCTAAAAATGGGTGATGAACATTAACAGAAGAAGACAGCAGCTGGCTCCCTTACAACAGTCATGGTGAATGTATTTCTGTCTCTACCCATGTCTATAATACCAGCTACCATCATTTCACCTATGTGTGGGTATATGCACTTTTCACAAAAGGCAATCTTTTAAAGATTTAATGCATTCAACTCAGTTAATAAAATCAAATATTTTAGTTAAATCCATGAATGCATTAGCATTTATTTCTTCTTTAGAGCAAAAATAATCAGGACTCCCACTGCATGACAACTGTCAGGGTCCCATGTCATTAGAATATATCAGCAAATGACTGTCAAATATATTTTATTTTCCACATAATAGGCATTTGAGAAGAATTTTAATTATCATCCATATCATCATCTACTTTGTGTCCACAGAAATGTACAACTAATACCTTTCCAAAATTTTGTGGATTGTCCTTTCAAACAGTTAAAACAACACTGCAGGGAGAAACACTGCTAGAATAGAGTTAGATCTCCATGAAAACAATGAGAACACTGGCAAAACTTGTCAAAGTCAGGTTTTTCAAAATTCTGGAAATTAACACAGCTTGCAAGAATCCAAGGAGCAATTATTCAAGAAAAATGGCTGAATCTTGGTACGGACAGCATGCTTTATGGCCTTTTTACTTGCCCTATTCCCACTCCTCTCCTCCTAGCTTCACAGAAGCTTCAAAACCAGTTGCCCCATAATTAAAGTATCTGTGAAAATCAGAAGCCTAGGAATCAGTTTCTTAATTATAAAAGGAAAAGAAAACTAAACTAAGCAAGCACAAGGAAGGAAATATAAAATAAGAGCAGAACTAAATAAAATAGTAGAAAAACAATATTGCCCTGATTCCAGCAAAGACATGATCCAAAAAGGAAGGTATAAACCAATATTCTTTATAAATATATATGCAAAAATCATTAACAAATTGCTAGTAAAATGAATACAGTGAAACATAAGAAAGGTTATAGATCATGACCAAGTGTAATATCATGGGAATGCAAGGTTGGTTTAATACTTGAAAGTCAATTAATGTAATTTGCCATAATAATAGAATTTTTAAAACCCACATGAACATAGAAAGTGATGCAGATAAAGCAACTGACAAAATCTAAAATTTTCATCATAAAAAACTTGAAGTAAACTAGAAATAGAAGGAAACTTTCTCAATCTGATAAATGTCATCTATGAAAAACCCACACCTAACTGGAGAAAGACTGAGTCCTTCCCCCAAGATATAAACAAGACAAGGATGACTACTCGTATCACATCTGCTCACCATTGTACTGGAGGATCTAGTCTGGGCAACTAGGCAAGAAAAATAACTAAAAGACATCCATAAAGGATAGAAAGGAATAATGTAAAACTATTTCTATTTGCAGATGACATGTTCTTCTATGCAGAAAATTCCAAAGAAGTCATAAAAAAACTTATTAGCACTAATAAATAACTCAGTGAGGATTAAGGAACAAAATCAATATATAAATATCAATTTTATTTTTATACTCTAGCAATAAAAAATCTGATTCAACAATAAAAAAGAAATAACCCAATTTTAAAATGGGCAGAATTTTTTTAAAAAATTTTTATTTATTTTAGAGAGAGCGAGCCAGGGAGTGAGGGCAGAGGGAGAGGAAGAGAGTGAGTCTCAAGCAGACTCCCCACTGAGTGTGAGCCTGAGATGGGGCTCAATCTCATGACCTTGAGATCACTGAATGAGTCGAAATCAGGAGTCAGATGCTCAACCAACTAAACTACTGAGGTGCCCCATAAAATGGGCAGACAGTATAGTTAGACACTTTCCAAAGAAGATACACAATGGTGAATAAGCACATGAAAATACACTCAATTTCATTATTGATTTAAAGATTTTCCCATCAAACCACAATGATAAAACCCTTCATATCTACAAGGATAGCAAGAATAAAAAAGATGGGCAATAACAAGAATATAGAGAAATTAGAAACCTCCTTCATTGCCCATGGGATTATGAAAAGTGCAAACACTTTGGTAAACACTTTGCCTGTCTGCAAAATGTTTAACACAGAGTATCATGTGATCCAGCTATTATGTTTCTATTTATATAACCATGAGAATTGAAAATACATGCTCAGAAAAATCTGTATGTGAATATTCATATCAACATTTTTCATTATACCCAAAAAGTGTAAACAATCCAAATTTCCATCAACTGATGGATGGCTAAACAAAGGTGGTATATCCATACAATAGAATATTATCCACACAGAATGGAATCCAGATATATGCTTCATGCTGCAACATGGACAAATCTTGAAAAATTGGTACATGAAAAAAGCCAGTCACAAAAGACCATACATTGTATGATTCCATTTATATTAAATGCCCAAATGTAGCAAACCTGTACGGACAGAAAGTAAATTAATGCTGGCCAGGGGCTGTGGGATGACTGCTAATAAGTATGGGTTTTCTTTTTCAGGTGATCAAAATATATTCTGCATTTACATAGCAGTGATAGTTGCACAACTCTGTAAATATACTAAAACCCACTAAATTATATATTTTAACTTGCTGAATTTATACCATGTAAATTATATCACAATAACACTGTTATTTTTAAAAAAATAGTAGGATTAGGTTTTATTGTATTTAACATTTGAAATAAAGGAGAAATTGAGGCAAAAAGAAAAATGGTAGATTTAGGTATATAAATGTCACTGTTCTCTCCTTAAACAAACTTCTCCCTCTTTTGGATTCTCAGAGTATTCAACTTCACACTTTTACATAATAATCACATTATATTATCATCACATATTCCCATGTCTTCCCTATTACTCTAAGTACTTGACAGGGTCACATATTCTGTGACCTACATAGCCATGGCATTTAGCAAAGTTCATACACACATTCAACATATAATTGGTGACTAAAAGGATTAGCTTAGAATAATCAGAATTAAAGCAAAAGTATTCTAAGTACTGTACTTATTATAAATCCTGTGCTTAGTGTGAGATAATATTTATAAATTATCTTGCTACTTTTTTCAAGCAAAGAACAGTATTTGAAAACTGATCGTCCTTAGTAACACTCAATTATTTTCTAATACTCTCCAACTAGACCTAGTTGGCCCAATATATAAATGTTATTGGCACACCAACGTATGAATAGATTTATATAATAGTTATAGTGCTTGAAGAGGCTTCAGGAGTCTTTCAGATAAAATTCACTTTAGTGATGTTTAAGAAAGCAAGAACTAAAAAAGTAGTGGTTGGTTTGCACAACATCATCTACACAGGCATAGAGAAAAGTATAATTGAAAGTCAGGTGTCTTGATTCCCAACCCAGTGTTCAGTGTTGCCTTTGTAAAACATGCCTTAAGACGAAATAACCCTGAGTGCATGCCTTTCGTAAAATGTATGCTTGCAACATGCAATTTAACCTAAACACTTATAATGTATTGTATTCATTCCTAATACCAAAATTTAACAAAGCAATCTTATTTTAGAATTTGGATCATGTGACTCCTCTGCTTAAAAGGTCTCAAAGGCCTTATATCACATTCCAAATACAATCCGGATTCTTTACCAATGCCAAGGAGCCTTTTCATAAACTGGCTGCACATACCTCCAACCTCAACTTACAGCACTACTCCTCTTGATCAGAATTCACTAAATAGAGGAGCTTCCTCTGAGGTCTCAGCACATACTAAGCTTTCATCTGAAAAGAAGAAGCAACATACAGCCAGGTTGCTTCTTTTCACGTAAAGTTATGCTTCTGCTTTCTTTCTTTTTTTTTTTTTTTAAATGGTTAGTATTCATCCTTCAAGTCTCAACATAAATGTTACCTTCTCATACAGGTACTACTTAACAATCCTAACTCACTCTTTCCGTTTACTATACCTGTGTTTTTTTACCTTCATTGAACTGAATTTTTAAAAATTCCCCATTTATTCATTTTATTCTTTTTTTTGCTTCCCACTGATCTACATGTTCCATATCAGCAGAGACCAAACCTATTTACCTCTTTCACTACTTTATTCCTAGTATGTAGACATTTACTAAATGTGTATTAGATGAATACTAAGTAAGTAAACGTTGACCAAAAGAGCCTTGCTTACAACACAACAGACCCTGAATTCCAGAGGAGCTAGTAAGAGGCAAATAAAAGAGAATTATTATCCACCAACTTCTTTGTACTCAATGATTGCTCTGGTCTACTTACTTGCCTGAATTTAAGGAAAAGAAAGAAGAATGTTCTTAAATTGTAAATGATTTTTTTTTTTTCTTAAGCTAGGAGCAATAAGCTGTCTCCTAGCAATTGATTAATCAGCAAAAACTCACTGATTAGCTCTGTGTTTCATTGCTAAAGGGTAGGGAAAAGAAGGATGAGCTCTGGCCCTATTCTTCAAATTGCTTAAAATCTAATTGCAGAGAGAGAAAAACCATAGTGGACAGTTAATTAAAAATACAGGACTGTGTATAGTAAATGGATATATATATATAATTGATACTTGGCCACTTTTGCTAGGAGCATACATTTGGGATATAATCATATGGTGGTGATAATTTAGATAGAGTGACCAGATTAATATTCATGACACATACTCACACATTCATACTCTCAAGCAAAATAGTATATCTCATCATTTTAGTAAGCTCACAATTATGTATCAGTGGAATTAGAAAGGAATAGTCAGGAAGACAGCTGAAATGTTTCATTCATACATCCATGTATGCATCTACTCAGGTAAGCAGGCAGGCATTCCATGATGTGCCATACAGAATAAGGCAGCCATGACCACTGTCCTCATGGAGCTTACAATCTGATGCAATATAAGATAGGAAGGAGATATTTTCAAGAAGGAAAGTTCAGGTAAGGGGTCAAGTATTGCAGAAATACTAAGGAGAACTAAAACAATCAAAAGGCTAAAAGATCTGACAAGGAAGAGATCACTGAGCACACTGGGGTATTGATAGATCATTCTCTTTTCATTCTACCCACCACATGATCACCCCCATAATCACCTTAGAAGCTATTTTTGAATCCTCCCTCATATGTCTCTACTCTTCAGTCACTGAGTCGTGATAATCCTCTTATGATCTGCCCACCCTGTAGGCTGCTGCTGTGGAAAAAACATAAAAGTAGATGTCTGATTTAGGGGCTGGAAAGCACACCCATGACCCCATTTGGGGAAAGAGGGAGATAGAAGTGAGGAGACTAGCACCTACAGGCACACAGATTCTGCTAGGAGCAAGGACAATTACTCCACTGAGTCTTTTCCACTTTATGGGATATCTGATATGGATTTAGCTTTTTTCTTCCACTAGATGAAAGGGTAAACAGCACTCCAGGTGAGTTCTATTTTTTTCCTATACTCTTGACTTTCAACTTCTTCACCTGCCAACCACTCTTATCCTGGCCAATCCTATTTTTGTTGCTTCCTGCGTGATGCTGCCCTGGGTTACCTGTTCACATGGCCCTGTGGGGTCCACAGATATTACTAGTGATCTTGTTTCTGAATGCATAAGGTTTTTGACTCTGCTCAGTGAAATTCAACTCTATCACTGCCACCTCCTCAGGCTGCCAAACATGCTTCCCTGCCTGAGATGATGTGCTTATGTGAACACCACAGCAGCTTCTGTGCACTCCCACCCCATACAACTTTGGTCTTTTGTTCTCACCAGTGCCACTGAAGTATTTTTAAACATTTTATCTTTAGGATGCTATTTTCAACCTATTTTTTTAAAATTCCCTTCCCAGACTTTGAGGGTATTGTTGCCAAGTTTGACTATAATGGTGCCAGGGGTGCTATATCACCCTTCATATTCTATATGTTTTAGAACTTTTTTCTTGCAAGTACAAGTACCATGATTTCTTCCCCCTGTTGGAGCCTTAATAACAGCTTCTCTCAGTATGGAGTTTAAGCAACTTTTTGAAAAGTCCTGATAGTTCATAGTCTTGAAAATATTTTATTTGTGTTCTTAATCTACTGCCATTTGCACAAAAGTTTACAAGTTAAAACTGATACAGCATGGAGCAACAAGATGAAATGGCAAAGGTCAGATGATGGAGAATTAGATCTAGTCTTGAAGTCTCTTGCTGACACATCGACAAGCTTTAACAACTGTCTCCCCTATCATGTCTGGTTTTAACTTTTAATGATTTTTAAAATCGTTTGATCAGCTTACATTATAGGGATGGGAAGATAACAAAATGAGCGTTCTGAGCTCTTTTGAGGACTTCCTTGTCATCATTCATTCATTTATTTTGTGGAATTTTCTGTATCATATTTTTGTAGAATAAGATCCTTCTACTATAGAATACCAGACTGATGATCCTGGTCACTGATAGTCATGAAATCTCAAGGAATAAAATCCATTATGATGTAGCCTTAAGAAACTATACTGACATAGACAGCTATGTCTAGAGTTTGCATCCATATACATGATAGAAATGTAGTAGATTAGCCAAGGAATTAGAATAAACCCATGCATGGGAATGAATGTTTGCCCTTTTTTCTATCCTTTTTTATTGATGTATTATTAGTTAGCAACACTTTCTAGTTTACATAACACACTAACATAAGATATTACTCCTGTCCTCAAGAGAAACACATCTTAGTGACTATGGGTAAGGAAGAGGAGAAACAAGAATAAATATCAATAAATACTAATGTAATTATACAATGGCAACACGAACCAAGTACTAGAGATCTATAGTACACAGAAAGAAGTGTTTATTATGTGAATGAGATTGTATTTGAGCTGCAGTCTAATGTTTGAGTAGTGCTTCTGTAGATACAGAAGAATGGAAAATGTATTTTAGGATAAGAGAAGAACAAAATAAAATGTATAGACATGAGAAAAAGCGTGATGATATCTAAGACCAGAAGACCACAGCAGGAGTATAGAATGAGCCTGGAGTGATGGAAGGCCTGGAAACGTAGCAAGTGGTCAGACTGTCAAGGGTTTTATATGGTATATTAACATAGATTGCATTTCTTCCTTTTCAGGTGGATTTAGATTTATAGCTTCAGAGAAAAAGTGGAAAGATGACTTTAACTGATTTGGGAAATACATTGACTAAAGTAGAATATCTGAATTTTGTTGGGTGTTTTAAATATATGATGATGGAGGAATATACAAATAGCGATATTTAGACAATAGGACACACAATATAATTTGTCTCTCTGTGTGTCTGTATGTGTGTACATCATAGGGGTAGTTAGTTGAAAAACATTTAAGAAATGGATAGAAGAGAGTTGATGGAAAGAGGTCTTTTTTAAAAGACTTTATTTATTTATTTATTTATTTATTTATTTATTTATTTATTTATTTGAGAGACAGAGAGAGAGAATGAGTGGAGGGACCTGAGAGGGCAAAGCAAACTCCCTGCAGAGCAGGGCGCCTGACACAAATCTCGATCCCAGGACCCAGGGACCCCTGAACTGAAGGTAGATCCTTAACTGACGAGCCACCTAGGTGCCCAATGGAAAGAGATCTTGAAGGAAGGATTATTGAGGAGGATCTGGGTAAATTAATATCTATAAAAGTAACAGGAGGAAAGAATTTTATAAAGGAGAGAGCTATCAACAGTGCCAAATGTCTAAAGCTGAGTAAGCAGTATGACAATGAAAACAGAACAACTGAATTTGGCAATTGGAAATTCATCTGTGGCCAAAGGGGGCAAGTGTCAATGTAATGGCAAAGTCACTGCCAAAATACAGTAGCTACAGAAGTAGATGTTTCCTCTTTGGTAGTAAAGAGGAAGAAGAAGATGGAAAGCAGTAGAAGTGGGATGGATGCATTAGGGAAGATTTGTTTTGTTTGTTTGTAGAAGGGATTATTTTGGATAGGTCAGCTATAAATGTGACTATAGGCTGAAAAAAAGAAAACTATAAAGAAGAGAAACTGAAACTAGAAGAATGAAGCAGAAACCATTCTACCAAGTATTCAAGGCAATGAGCTTTTTGACCATTAGATTTTCAACCTATATTTACATAATGTTACTAATACCTCCCAGATACTCTTGATGAATACATGTTTAGAACTTGAAATTTTTCTGTATCTTAAACTCAGTTGATAAAAAGATATTTATAGGAAAAAGTTTGGATTATTTCAAATTGCATCCCAACGATTTTTTTTTAATGCTTTACTTAGGAATCAGGACATTTTTGTCTCTTATAAGAAGTCAGATCACATATTTATACTTAAGAAGGATAGGGTAAAAGTACAAGCTTATGCTGTTCCCTTTTCATATCCTTCCTCTATTCTCAGAAATTGGTTAAAATGAAGAAAAAATACAAATTAGAGAAAAAAGTTTGTCAATGCTCAAAATAGGAAACATCAATTTAATATCTCAAATTCTGAGAATTTTCTGACAAAGAGTATTTCAACCTAAATTATAATGAGCTATTGAAAGTTGACACTCAACTGCTCATCTTAAGAGCAAAAAACTGACACAGCTACTCATTTAAAAAAAAATACCACAATACCAATTATGAGGGAGGAAGGTTAGAAATACTAAGAAAGGTAGAAACATTCCACCAAAAACATCTTATCCACCACTGACAGACCATAGTGGTAAGGCTGGCAGAAAATTCAGGCAGTCCAGCCCTCTTGATGCCACACTAGTAAATATCAATGTTTTATTAACATTAATTTAAAGGAGGTGTAATACTTAAATATAGTAATATAAGTGGAGGGATTTTAAAGGTTTCAAAGAACTATACTATTCCTATAGTCAGAGGAAAATGCTGTAAAAAGCACAATATTAAAAAAATAGAAAACAAAACAAAACAAAAACGGGACACCTGGGTGGCTCAGTGGTTGAGTGTCTGCCTTCATCTCAGGGTGTGATCCTGGAGTCCGGGAATCAAGTCCCACAGCAGGCTCCCTGCATGGAGTCTGCTTCTCCCTCTGCCTATGTCTCTGCCCCTCTCTTTCTCTGTCTCTCATGAGTAAATAAATAAAATCTTTAAAAAAGAGAAAGAAAGAAAAAGGCCATAAAAATATCTTATCTTGAATTGTAAAGGACATATATTTAAGAAATTACAGAGCTAATTCACTAGGTGTAAAATAAATACAAGTGGAACACTATCCTTCATCTGGAATTAGAAGACTCTATATTTAAACAGGCAAATTCATTTACAAATTTGGCATTTATCTAATGGGAAGCTTACTGAATGCTGATAGAATTTTTCTAAAGTTTAACCTGGAAACAAAAGTATAGAAGAGTCAGAACATATTTGAAATAGTAAAGAAATGAAGGATACCTTGCTTTCTTAAGCATGAAAGTATATTTTAAAGTTATAGAAATTAAAACAATATGGCACAAACAGAAAATAGACCTGAAATGAAAAGAGATTCAGAAATATCAACTTATAAAGAGCTATGTGATAAATATGAAATTTCAAACCAGTGCAGAAATATAGATTTATGTTTCTAGCCTTCCTTCAGCAAAAATTTGTTAAACAAAGACCATTTACCAGGCATTACTCTACATAATGGGAGACAGCAGTGAACAGATAGATTCCAGCTCTGCTCTCTTGGAGTTTACACTGTAATGGAGATAGGCCATAAACCAATCACAAGTAGATACACAACTTAGTGAGGGTAGTGATGTGTGCTATAGATATAATAAAACAGCACGGGGAGGAAGTGTGAGGAAGACTGCTGCTTTTGATACAGGCACCAAGAAAGTTGCCTGCTGAGCAACTGACCTCAACAGAAAACAGTAGTAAATAAAAGGTCTGGCCACTGAAGCCCAGATCACAACACACATTCTAAATATAAGAAACAAAAGCATTAGAAATCTAACTAATGTAGGTGAGTGTGTTTAAGTAAGACAGTAGAAGAATTAACAACAAATTGAAAAAAGGGTCCGAGAAACCTACTGATCTTACTCTAAGAGCAGGCTGTCTAAATTCTCTCAGTAATCAGTACACGGTGCTACTTGTCATATTTTCACCCATAAAAATGGATGTGAACAAGTGGCATTTTTTTTCAAATTTCTATACATTTTTATATTATTCTACCATTAGAAGCTTCCAAGAAGAGCGAGCTATTTTACTGTTTTCTGAAGCAGAGTAGTACATTACTAACTACAATAGATTGGTAAAAAATAAATAAAAAAGCAACTTAAATATGTCTTACTTATTTTGATTTTCTATCAAATTTGATTTAGCATTAAGAGAACTCTGAGGTTCTAAAATAGTAATCTATATTAGCTAATTTCTCTTATGAATACTTTAAGTGTTCTGCAGTCCATTATTATTTTAAAATTTCCCTCTTCTCTTTTTCACCCAACCAAAATAGAAAACACACTTTGATTTCTGTGATGAGGTAAAATTATTTTCATGTTTGCAGTTCTTAGGCAGAAACACCTTCTTCAAAATACCTTATTCTCCAAAGTGCTATTTAAGTTTTGCAATGATTTTAACATTCAGCCTAATTGTTCAGGCTTTAGAGAAGAAATTAATGAAAGGGACAACCATTTAAAGCACAAGAGCTTTGTTCACACTTCATTAAATATTTTAAATGCCTATTTTATTTTATGGCTTTTTCATTCCTTTTGAATTTTAGCTGGCTTGCTTTTTATAACCAGGAATTTTGAAACTCTCTTGCAAAGAAACCTTGCTGCACATAAGTGACACCTGGTTTATAAACATATTATTCTTATTTTTACTTTCTATTTTTCTAAAATGAATCTAAACTTGAAAACTCATGTCAAGGTTTAATCATTTTAGAACTATTCATTAATATGAAGCAGTTTATTTTATCTCTTTTCTAAAATTATATGTAAGTGACCTTTGTCTCCCTCCAAAAGTAATTAATTTACTTCAGTATTATACTTTCTGTGCAGAATAGTCATTGAGAAGTGTTCCAGAAAAAATGTTACTGCTCTAAGAAAAATGTGATTGAGCAAAACAAACTTAAAATTCCAGGGATGCCTGGCTGTTTCAATCAGTAGAGCTTGCGATTTCTTAATCTTGGGGTTATGAACTCAAGCTCCATGGTGAACACAGTGTTTAATTAAAAAACAAAAATAAGGGGCACCTGGGTGGGTCAGTGAGTTAAGCATATGACTTCCACTCAGATCATGATCTCCATGTCCTGGGATGGAGCCCTGCCTTGGGCTCCCTGCTCAGTGGGGAGTCTGCTTTTCCCTCTGCCTCTGCCCCTCCCCCTGCTCATGCTCTCTCTCAAATAAGTAAATACAATCTTTAAAAAAGTAAAAAGTTAAAAACAGATTTAAAAATAAAATCTAATTCCAATAAAACTACATTGAAGTAAACTGATCTGTCCCACAAACTTTACGATAGATTAGTTACTACCTCTGGTAAGTTGCTACTTAGTACATATTAGATCTACACACTAATTTCATTATTAATTTGAGCTTTGTATAATTAATCAAACCTAGGGCAATTTTATTAGGCAGATTATGAAGCAGCTTTGTAGCAGCTTTCCTATATTTCCTCAGAACTGCCCCTCCAAGAACATGGTAGATCTCCGAGATTAGTTTGCACAATTTCATTCTACCTCTATCCCTGCAATGGTTTGTGCCAGGGTGAGCCCCTGTCCCATAACTTCACAGTCCCTCGGTACAAGGGCATTAGACATCAGTAGATGATTGGTGACACTATGGTGGGGGGGTGGGTAACATGGGCTCAGGAACCGAGTTTGCCATGTTCTGCTGCCTATATACACAGGTGCAGAGAACACACACCCATTACAAGATTTAAAAAAAAAAAAAAGCACAGATTATGAAGGAAAGCCTCAGGTTCTGATGATGCTTTCTTTTTTTTCTGATGATACTTTCTGAGCTGAATTCTCCCCAGTATATTTTCTTTTTTTCTTTTTTTTTTAATTTTTATTTATTTATGATAGTCACACAACACAGAGAGAGAGAGAGAGGCAGAGACACAGGCAGAGGGAGAAGCAGGCTCCATGCACCAGGAGCCCGATGTGGGATTCGATCTCGGTCTCCAGGATTGCGCCCTGGGCCAAAGGCAGGCGCTAAACTGCTGCGCCACCCAGGGATCCCTCTTTTCCTAAGCCATTCTAAATTTGATTTTGCTCATTGTAAATTAAAAAAATATAATAATCAAGGTATAGAATCTAAATACATAAAAAATAAATACTTAGCATTAGCTTGGAGGCAAGGTTTTATTATTTTTAGTGTGGTTTTGAACTTAGATATGGATGCTACTTATGGCCAACATTATTACAGACTAAATGTGTCCCCCTGAAAACTCATTTGTTGAAGTTCTAAACCCCAGTGTGGCTTTGTTTGGAGATAAGGACTCTAAGGAAGTAAATAAGGTTAAATGAGGTCATAAGATTGCGGCCCTGATCCTGTAAGGTCAGTGGCACTGTAAGAAGAGACTTCATCAAGATAAGAAGCTTTTGCACAGCAAAGGATACAGTCAACAAAACTCAAAGACAACCTACAGAATGGGAGAAGATATTTGCAAATGATGTATCAGATAAAGGGCTAGTTTCCAAGATCTATAAAGAACTTATTAAACTCAACACCAAATAAACAAACAATCCAATCATGAAATGGGCAAAAGACATGAACAGAAATCTCACAGAGGAAGACATAGACATGGCCAACACGCACACGAGAAAATGCTCTGCATCACTTGCCATCAGGGAAATACAAATCAAAACCACAATGAGATACCACCTCACACCAGTGAGAATGGGGAAAATTAACAAGGCGGGAAACAACAAATGTTGGAGAGGATGCGGAGAAAAGGGAACCCTCTTACACTGTTGGTGGGAATGTGAACTGGTGCAGCCACTCTGGAAAACTGGGTGGAGGTTCCTCAAAGAGTTAAAAATAGACCTGCCCTACGACCCAGCAATTGCACTGTTGGGGATTTACCCCAAAGATACAGATGCAATGAAACGCCGGGACACCTGCACCCCAATGTTTCTAGCAGCAATGGCCACAATAGCCAAACTGTGGAAGGAGCCTCGGTGTCCATCGGAAGATGAGTGGATAAAGAAGATGTGGTTTATGTATACAATGGAATATTACTCAGCCATTAGAAACGACAAATACCCACCATTTGCTTCAATGTGGATGGAACTGGAAGGTATTATGCTGAGTGAAGTAAGTCAGTCGGAGAAGGACAAACATTATATGTTCTCATTCATGTGGGGAATATAAATAATAGTGAAAGGGAATATAAGGGAAGGGAGAAGAAATGTGTGGGAAATATCAGAAAGGGAGACAGAACATAAAGACTGCTAACTCTGGGAAACGAACTAGGGGTGGTAGAAGGGGAGGAGGGCGGGGGGTGGGAGTGAATGGGTGACGGGCACTGGGGGTTATTCTGTATGTTGGTAAATTGAACACCAATAAAAAATAAATTAAAAAAAAAAAAAGACACCAAAGAGCTCACTCTCTTTCTCTCTCTGCATACCCAGCAAGGAAGGCCCATGTGAAGACATAGAGAGAAGATGATTGTCTACAAGCCAGATAAAGAGCTCACACCAGAAACTGATCATGCTGGAAACCCTACTGTAGGACTTTCAGCCTCCAGAACCATAAGAAAGTTAATTTCTGTTGTTTAAGCCCTTAGTCTGTGCTATTTAATACACACCCAGTAGACACACGCATACTATATTACATATCAAAAAACTGAAAACCAGGGATAGAGCAGCTCATTTCATCTTACATTACTGTAAGAGAAGATAGGAGCTTATAATATTTTTAACTACAGAAGTACAAAGAAAATGTAGTGTGATGTGGAAACAGTTAAGGAACTAACTAGACTGATATCTAAATCTGGAAACAGTCATTTATAAATTAAATGATTTTAATTTTCAACAGTGCCTTCGATGTATAAGCTCAGTCTTTCAGAGTTCTAACACTGATTATAATAAATTCCACCTGGAGAATGGCTCCATGGACTTCCCTACCTCACAGGTCCTTTATTCTCAGAGGAGCAGGAAACCATGCCTTAGTCCCATGAGAAAAAAAATATCAGTTCTATACTATAAAGAGAAGTCTATCATCTTAGTTTGTTCTTGATATATTAATGGAACTAACATAATTCAGAAAATCTATTTCTTTGTAACAAAGCCTATATTTCAAAATGATTTCTTTGTGGTGCACAAAAATAAAAAAAAATCAGCTTTTTAAAAAGATTTTATTTATTTATTCATGAGAGATACACAGAGAAAGAGAGAGGCAGACACACAGGCAGAGAGAGAAGCAGGCTCCATGCAGGGAGCCCAATGTGGGACTCAATCCCGGGACTCCAGGATCATGCCTCGGGCTGAAGGCAGGCGCTTAACCGTTGAGCCACCCAGGGATCCCCAAAAAATCAGCTTTGAGATATAAAAGCAGAACGATGAAATTTTTGTACTAGGGAGTGTACCACATTCTCTTTCCCTAGGCAAGAAGTGTTGTAACTCAGTTTTGGAGATAGAAGCATGCGAGGCAACATAATTTAAGAGAGAATTTATAATATTATCATTTAAATATGTTTAAAAACAATCTCTAGTCATTCTGCTAGTAAAACTGGGACTGCCCTCCTGGTTCATTTTACATTCCTTTGTTCAAAGATTAGTTGGTGATACGGACAGGGTCTTTTAGGCAGTTTATCCTGGAAGAGTAAAGAATTATGAGGCAACTCAGTCCAAAAAATACCCTTATGATAAAGCTTAAGAATGGAGTGAGACTCCATGAGTGAGTGAGTGAGTGTATCTTTTAAGCTCAATTCCTGGGTAATTTAAAAATTTCTATTTAGATTATGACAAAATGTCCCCAAGGCAGTATCAAATGACTTGTCTAGAGTCCATCAAAATCTTTTTTATCAACACCATGCTTCATCTTATATTTTATACTTCTTGAAGGCAAGTACTTACTATCACCACATTTATCCTTCCAGTGTCTACCATCCAGCAGTTCCACAGCCATTACTTGAACTATTGATTTACTTGGCATGTCAACAAATGACAGAGTAAAGAAGCAATGAGTGTTTCTACTGCACATATTTTCTAGAAATGTTTTCTCTTTTTTGCTAATAAAATATTTGACCAAAACCCAAATAGTCTGGGTTTATCTTTTGAAGATCAAGTTTAACAAAGCAACACTGACTTCCCCACATAAATCCTCTTTATTAAAAATGACAAGAGAGATGAAAACAAACAAAAGCAACTGGGGGAATTCCAGTTACTATCTTCTACAAGCTATCTAGACAAAACAAACTAGAACCATCACTAATCTTTCCCTACACTCACTAACTTAGGGTTTAATGCCCTTAAATTATAGTCACTCAAAGACCATTTTAAAATAAAACATTTGCAAAAATCACAATGGAAATACTATCAAAATTTCTTGAACGGTGTTAATTTGACCGATGACAGTGTTAAAAAAAAGTCAATTTGTGACTACTTAACTGAAATAATAAATGATGTACGTATCTGAGCCATAAGTTTCAAATGAAAGTCAATTTCAAAAACTGTAAGGAAATATCTTCCACCTTGCCATTTTATGAGTGTTTAGACAAAATCCCCTATGTACTAAACCATGTATACTTAATAATTCAAAAATAATTATAAACATGAGAAAGAATAATTGTTTATATAGGTTCAACCTGCAGCTTATGTAAAGCTCTCATTCTTTAGAAGCTCCAAGTGGGCATGACCACAGGCTACTCTGTGGTTGTTCTGTCCTTATGTAACAAAGACAGAAAGAAGAAACAGAGATACTTTACACCATGATTGATTTCTACCAAGGAAGTCTTCTCATTTAAAAAATATTCACCAAGAAGTCAAGATATCAATCACACCAAAATAGCACTCTTCCTGTTTATGTTTCTATTTGGCATGTCATGAACTTAGGGCTTGAGAACAAACAGATGTCAGCACAGACTCTACCTGGAGCTTTCCCTCTCCTCATAGCACTGGAAACAATAACAAAAATTTAAATAAAGTCACAGAACAAGGAGGCCTTGAGAGACCTTTCGGCAAGTTAATATCTGACACCCATTGGTGAAATAATCTTTTTTTTTCTTTTTTAAAATATTGTGAACTGAGCCTCAAAAACATTTCTTTACAGAGCATTCTGGTATTATAACCTGAACATCAAGAAACAGCTTTACCTATGACTAATCCACATCCCAACTGATTTTATTAAATCCAACTTCTCCTTAACCGTCTTCTGTGTGTTTAGATAAGAATCTGATTTTAAAATGCACTTGCTCATTTAAATTCCAATTAGAAGACCATGGGAAAAAAAAAAAAAAAGAAGACCATGGAAAATAAAATGTGATTATTTGAAAATAAAAAAGACAACAGCATATTCTCTGGTAACACATTACATCCCTGTTGCAAACTGGCACCTCTGTTCTCATGATTGTGGGAAACATTCATCTCTACCAGTCAGGAGACCATCAGGCTTTTTACTGTCATCTCCCTGGGTAACCGTGGGAAGGTATTCCAATTTGACCTGTCTGATCTCAATGCTATGTCTCAAGCAATGGGGCTGGATTAGATAATTCTTTTTTTTTAAGATTTATTTATTTATGATAAACAGAGAGAGAAAGAGAGAGAGGCAGAGACACAGGAGGAGGGAGAAGCAGGCTCCCTGCCGGGAGCCCGACGCGGGACTTGATCCCGGGACTTCAGGACCGCGCCCTGGGCCAAATGCAGGGGCCAAACCGCTGAGCCACCCAGGGATCCCCTGGATTAGATAATTCTTTAAACCTTTCTCAGTTCTAAAATTCTAATTTCTCTATCTGACACAATTTTAAAAGTAAAAGAGAACAAACAGATTAATATACTTGTATTATATTTTGTATGTGTTTTAGTGGCTAGCAGTAATTTCTTCATTCTATAAATTCCCATTATAATTTATTTGTACCTTCCACTCTATCTATGACTTCCCTAAACTCCTACAGTACTTTATTTGTCCCTTTTTTTTATATGTAACATATAATAGGCTCTACTTTTCACTTGTATCAGACTGAAACTCTACTAAACTGAAAATACTTGAACGTAGGAATTGAGTCTAATATCACCTTTGATTCCTACACATAAGCACAGGCTTTGTATGTAGCAACATATGCTTATGTTTGATGAGGAAATGAATGCTGGATAAACTATATTCAATTTTAGGGATATTTGTAAAAGATACAGTCATGTATATAAGTCTAAAAAAGTACAAAATATCTGGGTCTTAGGATGTACTACTTAATCTGGCCAAATAAATGGTAAAGTAAATGGTACATGATACATTTTTAAAAACACATTCAGATGTTCTGGGTAAATTGATATAATATGCTGTTAAAAATTTTAAGGCTTTTTTTTAATATAGAAAGACAAATGACTCACAGAGTCTTGAGGCAATCTCAAAAATAAAGTCTGCAATTTAAAGGAAGCCATTTATAAAAATAAAGCAGTTACTATATTCTGTTCAGTATGGCTTAGAGAAGAGAGCCCTAGATAAAAGAAATCATAATTAGTTGAGGCTGGTAATTTTGACCTTATAAAAGACTTATTGGTTTTTCTTTATTCATTTTAGTTCTTTAAATATTCTTTAAGATCAACAAATAATATTTTGTACAGAAATACATTTTAAAGTTTTCCCAGATATGCCTTCATAGATATGACAGCATTCTGTTGTTATCTTAACTGTTTTAAAGTACATTTTATGAAGCCTTATAAGACAGTGGCCTGATATTATTAGTACATTATTAATTTATAATATTAGTATCAAACTTAGAACAAGCCCAGTGCTTATTGTGCCCCACATGACCTGGCCTACATCTGTTCCTCCATCCTTACTTTGGACCTCTCTATTCCTAGTCACAGTGCCCCAGTCATCCTGAGCCACAGGACATACTCCTTCCCACCTGGAAGCTTGCAGCCTCTCCTGCTGGAGACATCATTGTCCCAACTTTTCACAGCCTGCTTCTCATCATTTATCAGCTTCCAGGTATCTCACAGAGGTCATCCCTTGTGTCTGTATTAAAGTCACCCCCTCTACAACTCTCTGTCATAGCACTCCATTCATTAACTCCCCAAACCCCCTTACAACCTCTATTTTATCTATTTATCTATACCTACTTATAAATACATATTTATATAAATTTATCTTATTGTCTCTCCCACTAAAATAAAAATTCCATAACAATACAGGCCTTATGTGTCTTGTTCACTATTGTTCAATAGTGAACAGTACAGATTTATTCCTAGTGACTGGTATGTAGCAAATGTTCTATATATATATTTGTTGAATGAACACATCAATCAATGATTACCTCCAATATAATGAAGAACCTGAAGCTCATAGATGTTTATTCATTTAGAATAAACTGATTGTGTTTACCAGCATTTTGTTTGCAATTAAATTTTCTAATACTATGTGATGAAGTAAGTTAAACATAAAATGTGACTCTGCCTTAAAAACAATACTATGTTCTTAGATCAAAACAAAACTTCCATACAAGTAAGGCCACAGATAATGAAGCTTCATGCATGCAGTGAAGCGTATTATAAATAAACTGTAAACACCAATGTTTCCATGGTTCAAAGGATAGGGTAGATGTTAGTAGAGAAGATTTCTAGAGTTCATTGAACTTGAGGTACTCATAACGATGATGATAATCATTACCAAATCCTGAGCACCTGTTACATGCTAGTTACTGTGTTAGAAAAGCATTATTTTTAATTTCAGTCATCTCAATTACAGAAGTAATACTTGCTTATAACAATCCAAACAAGAGCACTGTTCAAGTAGAAGTCTCCTTCTTCTCCACTCCAGTCTCACCTAATGAAGCACTACTGACAATGGTGTGTGCATCCTTCCACAATTCTTCCACTGTTTTATACATACCCCTAGGTATAGGGCTTACATTGAGCTGGTGAGCAATCCAACTGCTCAGAGCCAAGATCCCTTTTGCTAGGCTTGTGTCTGTGCTTTACAAGTTGTTTAATAATCACTGAATAATTAGAATCAGTTCTGCATAGGCATATACTTAATGACATTGTTCTCGTATTAACAACTGAACTCCACAAGCAGTACCACAACTTATTCAGCCATTTTCTTATAGGTGAATATATAAGTTTATCCGATTTGTTGCAGTAAATATCCTTATATACACAGCTATATTTTGGCACCATATTTGTGTCAGAAATATTTCCATAAATAGGATTACCAAGTCAATGGGTATACATAGTTTTTAAAATTTTCCTAAGCAAAGGATCTGAAATATATGAATTTTGGTCTACAGACTCCAAATAGCTTGAACAGATAAAGTAGAAATTGGATGGAATTTTGAGGAAAGGGATAAGATAAAGACATGGCAGAAGGAAACAACATGGTATATCATGTGACAATCAGGGACTCAGACCCAGTAAGCCTGGTGGTAAAATCTGGGGGGACTTAGATGTGTGTATAGGGGGAACTACTGAGGGCAGGGTAGCTTGGATCTTGATGTCAACTGGAAGAATTTAGATTTGCTACTCTAGGAAGCAAAGAATGATTTATAATTATTATTGTAACATTTGCAATAACAAGACAAATGATTAAGCAACCTTTCAGAATCAGAAGAAAAAAACCCAGCAGTCTGCTGACCCACCCATATTTGAGCTTGAGCGTGGTGTTCTTTTCCAGACCATATGGACTCTGGCAGTCTCAGTTTCCACAGGAACTCCTTGAGTAACAGAATGAGAACAGCTCACTGTTCAAATGCAAATGCTTTCTCATCAACTCAAAATTGCTCCTATTATCAAGTTTGAGAAATATAACAACAGCAGAAGCCCTCTAAGGACACAATCAATGACACACCACAGGCAACTTCCTATTCCTAGCCCTTTTCTTCTCTTGTCACAGACTGAGGCTGGAGAGGCTATTGGGGCAATCAACTCTGAGCCCTGACTAATAAGTCTACTCTCCTCCCCATCTGAACATCTTTGTTTTCAGTTTTAACAGATCCTCTGGGAGTGATAATGGTATTCTGTATCCTTAGTCAACCAATAGGTCCAATCAAGGGTGGTCTAGGGCATGAAAGGTCAAAAGTTAGTATTTTACAGAAGCCCACTGGTTTATGCAACTTCAGTTGTAACATAACAATTGACTCATCAGAAAAAAATATGGAATCTGAAGTGAAAGCAAGATAATCCAACAACTCCATCATACACAAAACATAACTACTCTCTATAAACAATGGAATATTACTAGTCCATCAAAAAGGATGAAATCTTACCATTTACATAGACATGGAACTGGAGGGTATTATGTTGAGTGAAATAAATCAATCAGAGAAAGACACTTATTATGTGGTTTCACTCATATGTGCAATATAAGAAACAACACAGAGGATCATAGAAGGGAGGGAAAACTGAATGGGAAGTCATCAGAGAGCGAGACAAACCATGAGAAACTCTTAACTATAGAAAACAAGCTGAGGGTAGCTGGAGGGAGGTAAGGGGGATGGGGTAATTGGGTGATGAGCATTAAGGAAGGCACATAATGTGATGAGCACTGGGTGTTATATGCAACTGATGAATAACTAAACTCTACATCCAAAACTAATGATGTATTATATGTTGGCTAATTGAATTTATTTTGTTTTTCGGCACACAAAGTCTCTACTATATCTGTAGTAACATATGACAATATAATAGCATAGTATTTTATGTACTAAATTATAAAGTTATAACATCTTCAAATACTAATCAGATGTAGAACATTGTCTTGGAGTACCTGGGCAGCTCAGTCACTTGGGCGTCTCACTATTGGTTTCAGTTCAGGTCATGATCCCGTGGTTGTAGGGTCAAGCCCCATGTTGGATTCCATGCTCAGCAGAGAATCTACTTAAGATTCTCTTTCCCACTCCCTTTGCCCCTCTCTCTATATGTTCTCTTTCTCTCTTGCTCTCTTTTCTCTCAAATAAATGAACAAAATCTCTCTAAAAAAAGAATATTACCAAAAAAAAAAAGAATATTGCCTTAACTATATACTATATACAGCACATCTAGTGATAAAAGTCTGTTTAATTTTTTTTTAATTTAAAGTAGCCAAGTTATAGTACATCATTAATTTCAGATGTAGTGTTCAAAAATTCATCAATTGCCTATTATACACACACACACACACACACACACATATGCCATTTTCTTTATCCATTCATCTGTTGATGGACATCTCAACTCTCTCCACAGTGTAGCTATTGTGGACATTGCTGCTATGAACACAGGGGTGCAGGTGCCCCTTCAGGTCACTACATTTCTATCTTTGGGGTAAATACCCAGTAGTGCAATTGTTGGGCCAACAGACACATGAAAAAATACTCCACATCACTTGCCATCAGTGAAATACAGATCAAAACTGCAATGAGATACCACTTTATACCAGTCAGAATGGCTAAATTAACAAGTCAGGAAAAAAAATTTGGTGAAGTTGCGGAGAAAAGGGAACCCTCTTATATGCTCGTGAGAATGCAAGGTGGTGCAGCCACCCTGGAAAATGGTATGGAGGTTTCTCAAGAGGCTAATTGAGTTTAAAAAAAGAAGAAAGAAAAGTAACCACTCTATCGTTTTCTTTTTTACTATTTTCATTCCTTTCCATACTGAAATATTATTATATGCTATGGATCTATCATTTACCTTCTTCTTCAAATACTCTGTAGGTGATTTCATTTAACTCTGAAAGCACCAACATTACCTTTGAATCAAGGACTCCTAAATCTCCAGATACAAATTCTCTTCTGAGTTCCTGACCCACAGTTATGATTCCCTATATTATATCTCATTACTGAATTGAAAGCACTTTCAGCCACTAGTGCCACTGTATGATTGTTTCTGGCTATTGTCCATTCTAATTGGTTGGTATCAATATCATACAGTCATATTGTACTGGTGGCTAAATATTTTTCATATTATGTTTGATCATAGCACATCAAACTTAACCTGTCCCAAATTAAACTCCTCAATTATTCTTACTGCTTCTAATCTGCTATATGTCTTATACATCTTTCTCAGTTAATAGCACCACCATCAACTCTACTGTCTAAGCAGGAAACTTCAGAGTCATTTCTATTTTCTCCTTATTTAATATCCATATCCAGTGATCATGTCTAGTTGTTCTCTTTCCAGATTTTTATTTATACCCATGCTATGCTTCCCACTGCAAGCCACTGTCAGTTCTTTGTTTCATACACTGCCATCATTCACTTAGCCTATTGCCTTAGCTGTTTGCCCTAATTCCACCATGCCCACTGTCTAAACCATTTCTCACATAGCATCTACAGTTATCTTTATAAAGTACATATTTTATCCTGTAATATCAAATTCCACAAAAATTTTTCCTAATTTCATCCAATAGAAACATGTAGGAACACATGTTAGGAAAGAAATAAGATAGAATAAGTGTTCAGATTTTATTAAAATAAGATTCTTATTATGAGCCATTCTCTGTGTTAAATACTATGGACCCATGAAAAAAGAGTTGGTACCTCTCTACTAGGAAGATAAATATTAATAAATTAACTGTAGTAGTTAGGGTTAGTAGATAAAGTATAAGACATCCAGTTAAAGTTGAGTTTCTGATGAATAGTGAATAACTTTTTAGTATAAGTACACTTCAAATATTGCATGGGATACAATTAACACTAAAAAATATAGTTCACTCGAAATTCAAATTTTTATTTGCTAAATTTAGCACCCTAAGTGTAATAAATGATGATGTATGCACTAAAACAAAGGTATACAAATTACAAAGCTACTACAAAAGAGAGAAATCAACTGTCTAGAAGGCCAAAAAAAAAAAAAAATCTTCAGAAAGGAGTGACACCAATTAAGGTGATTACGAGTAGTTAATTGGGTGGATAATATGTGTGTGTGGTACATGTGCAGACATAGTAAGCAACGTGAGAGAAGTTCCAGGCAAAGAAGAAAAGATTTTCAAAGGCAGGAAAGAGAACCAAGAGAGTGTTTGCAGTGCTATGCTGAAAAATGTGCTATTGTTTCTCCAAAACAAACAACAACAAAAAAAGTGGTTGATTTATATAGTTTGCCAATTTCCATGGTACAAATACTCTAACTAGGGCAGATTTCAAACAATAAATGTAATGTGAAGTTGGCAAAAGATGTGGTACTGCAATATTTCTATCATATAGTATTTTTAACATGCAGATACAATGGACATAACTCAAAAGCATAGTCACATGTAGCAAAATAATTAAGAAGTGGTGATTTTCATGCATTTATTACTTTTGTTTTAATGTAATTTTCCTAATTGTAAGTTTATACAATTTAATTTTTAATAGTAACATTGTTTAAACAACCAGTTTGAAAGTTTTTGAAAATCTAACAGTTAGTTAGTACAGGCCATCCCTAAGCACACCACTGTGTGCTGGTGAAGTACAAGTCTATACTGGTGAAGCATAAAGTGTTTGCATGAAGGAAGATGTGGGTAGGAACATGAATGAATAGGGCAGGGGAATGTGGGCAATGGTAGGTGTTAGACATCCTTTTATACAATTCCCATCAGTCAAAAAAAAAAAAAAAAACCCACAATTCCCATCAGTCTACATATGGATAGATGACAGAGATAGATTAATTATAATAATAAGAATACAAACTAAAGATTTACCATCTCAACTTACAAATTTCAACTTACACAGGGTCCTACTCATCCCTATGCAATGAAATAAAACAAGCAATATGCATCAGAGGTCTAAGTAACAACTCCGTCATCTACTGGAAATTTAAAAAGTAGAAACTAGTATCTTCTTCCTGGGGGAGAAAATTATCTGAGGTTTAATGTAGCAAGAGGTTTGTACACCAAAATTGCCAAATAAAATTCCCAGTTAGTGTCACTGTAAATCCCACATATCTTTTCAGAAACATGTACATTTGCTGCTTATGCACAAAGTAGAGACACATCCTTATTTCTTATGATGTTAATTCCAGTATTACAGATCTTTTTCTTTTTCTCTTCCTATTCTCTCAAATATCATCCTGTTAACATTACCTTTGATTCCTTCTGAACATGTCTGAAAACATAATCTCCCATTTTCCTTTCTGTGTCTCCCTCTATTTCATTCAATAATTATTTAGAGTTTCAGAACAGAGAGATGTTTCTCAAGCCCTTTTGCCTTCTTCTCTTTCAGAGATAAACATATTGCAGAAATCTAATGTCAGATTATAAATACAGTCTCTTTGCTTCTAATATATTCTAATTATAGCTGTTAAAGTGATCAACAATAGCAATTTATCATCAATCAACCAATAAGTAAAAGATAACATCTTTTTGCATTTTGGCATGTAACTAAAAACATGCAGAAACCTGTGAGAAAGAGAGACGTAATAGAAATGAATAAAGATGAGGAAATGCCAGGAAATCCAGACACTGGATTTTAGGCTTAACTGGAGAGGCAACAGCAAACCAAAATACATTCTGAATCAAAAAGTAATACGATGGGGGCATCTGGGTGGCTCAGTCAAACATCTGCCTTTGGCTCAGGTCATGATCCCAGGGTCCTGGGATTGAGCCTCACATCAGGTTCCCTGCTCAACAGGGAGCCTGCTTCTCCCCATCCTCCCTGCTCATGTTCTCTCTTGCTATCTCTGTCTCTCTTTCTCAAATAAATAAAATCTTAAAAAAAAAACTACAAAAAGTAAAATGGTGAAAATGGGATTTAAGAAAGAATATATTAAGAGTGTACCCAGGATAGGTTGTATATAATCAGCAGCTTCATAACTGCACTTAAAATGTATATACAACTCACTGCCCTCAAATTTTTTTTATTGATAAATATAAAATTTGTGCAAGAAAAATAAATAGTTCTTTTGGCCCACATCTCAACATTCAAAAAAGAGTCTAGGGAAAAAACACAAAGATATGACAAGTGGCTATTTTTCTTGTATATTTTGCAACATCACTATTCTGGTAATCACATCTAAAAACATATTTACTTTTAACTGAGAATTGATTGGACCAGCTTTAAAATTTACAATCTTATCAAAATAAAAACATCATAATTCCTATGCCAGTGTATAAAGAAAAACTACAAAGCTCTTTTATTCTGACCATTCAATACTGAGCCTTTCCCTGTATAACTTAACCCCAAAATTTAATATTTTAATGAAAGAGAGTGGGATAGCACTGGCACAGTGCAGCAGGTTTCATTTTGGTACCCAACTCCACTCAAAAACTGTTGACTATCTTCTATTAGAATTAGAAAAATAAAAAGAACTAAAATAGAGTTCATAAACTTGGCAGATTTAAGACACATACATAAATGAAGAGTTGGGAAGTGATATGTACTCTAGGGAAGACAGGTACCCCAAAGCTCAGAGGAGAAGAAATCCTGGCAGGGCAGTATGTTGGGTAAGTTTCAGAGAAAATTACACGTAAGCAGTGCCTTGAAAGTAGATTGGGTAAAAAATTACACACTGAACCCAGGAGGGCCAAAAGTAGTGGAGAGCACTGTCAGTGAGTAAGGAGTAATATAATTTTGTCAAACACACAACTGGGAGAAGGTTTTGTGGGAGTGAAGACAGTCAGGCAATGGATAGTTAGGGCAGGGTCTGTAATTTATTCTGAGCTTTTGGGCCTCTGAGAGGGCAGCCACTCTGACGATGGCTCGGTAAGATACTTTAGACTGGCCAAAGAACAAGAGACAGGAAGGCCAACTAGGTTTCCAACTCCAAGTCAAAGAGAAGGGGAATATAAAATAAGAGGATGGCAGTGAGAGGGGAAAGAAGGAACAGATGTGAGAGGCGATTCAGGGCACCTGGGTGGCTCAGTCAGTTAAGCAGCTGCCTTTGGCTCAGGTGATGATCCAGGGTCCTGGGATGGAGCCCACATCGGGCTCCCTGCTTACCGAAGAGCCTGCTTCTCCCTCTCCCTCTGGTGCTCCCCCTGCTTGTGTGAGCACTCTCTCTCTCAAATAAATAAATAAAATATTTTTAAAAAGAGAGAGAGAGAGATGCAGGATTAGAGCTGACAGGACATAGTGACTGATTATATGTAGGGAGCACAAGGAAGGGAAGAGTTGAAAATGACTCAGGGGTTGCCCATCTGGAGAATAGGGGGAATGTGTACACGAGAGAAGGTGAAGGATGCAGTACGTGACTGTGCCTGTGTGCCATGGAGTGTGATGTGGAAGGAAATACAGAGTCCAGTCATTTTACTCAGACCAAACAACATAATACCTAAGTGCCTTTATGTATAAAGTACCATGTTGGTCACTGGGAAGAGTCCAGTGGCACATGAGATCCCACTTTGTTGTAAGTAAAACATTAAATGTCCTCTAATTTTAATTGCAAAAAACCTAAATTTTATTTTCATATACACACACATACACGTAGAGAAATAAAACTCAAAGCCATACTTCTTCCAAGCCTGAGCTTTTCTCATAAATATGGTCCAAGACCATCTCATAAATATGGTCCAAGATCCCCTGAGCTATCATAGTAAATGACATTGCAAAAAACCAGCCCAAGTATTTTAACACTTTTTAGTGCTCCAAAGGATAACAGATGGTGGAAATAGCTCTCTGGAACTGCATGGAAAGGCAGAGTGAGAAAAATCAAAGGGACAAATGAAAGAGGCTTTCCATTCTCTTTCCTGATTCTCTGTATCCTCTACTCTTTAATGTTTGTCTTTAATGTTTATCTTTAATGTTTATCTTCAATGTGTATCAACTCAGAGTACCATTTACAATAAAGGGAATAACAGAATTCATCTTGGAGTCATTTGTCCATTGGCACTCATTATTCAAATCAAATCACAGTTGGAATCAAAAGAAAGCAATTTGTATCAAGTTCCAATGGTGTAACATAGTATTACATATTATAGTAGACCAACAACTTGGAGGCAAGATACCAAAAAAATATTTAAAGCTAATGATTTTTTTTAATCAACTAAGGCAACCAAAGAAAACAATTTATTGAGAAATGACTAGTATACTTCTGAAGTATTATAGGAGTTCATCCTTAAATTATGTACCAACCCCTCTTTCTGCAAGCAAAACAAATAAGAACCTACTTATTTCATATGTAAGGAAACCAAAATGCAAAAAAGTTACTAAGAGCAATTTTGTACATTTTTCTGGGTCTGTCAAATTTTATATCTTCCGTGACTTTGCTCCAACTTGGGGTGAATATCATGGAGAATGTGACTTACTCACTGATTACGTATCATGCCTACCACACTCTCACCTACAGTGAATTATTTGAATCAAGAAACCTATTGCATTCTTATCATCTTCTAACCCCTCCACAGTGTAGCCCAGGATTAAGAAGAGAGCTGACCATCACTGGATCCTCACTTGGATCTTTGAAAGGAATTATCAGACTACCTCTAAAGTCTGGAGTGCAGGCTCTGCAGTCAAATTGCCTGGCTTAAAATCCTGGCTTCACTCTTAGCGGAAGTAACTACATAAGCAAGTAATTTATATCTTTATGCCTCAGTTTCCTCATTTGTAAAATGAAGATAGTAATGGTAATTTATAGAATTTTGTAAAGATTAAATGCACATAAAATACCTAAAACAGAATAGTATTTAATTGCAGTTATTTTGCCACCACAGTTGATAGAGAACCAGCAAAGAGCTAAAAATAGACACACTTCCACCTTAACCTTATGCAAATTCAGGTTGATGAGCAGTTTTTAAAATCTAGATGTGTGTTTTTTCTCCTTTTTGATGCTCTGAAATGAAATAGTCCTCTCAATTGTGCCATGGAGTCTCTTTTCCTACGGATCCCCCTAAAGAATCAGAAAAGAGGTGACAATTATAGGGAATGTAATTCCCTAAAGCCGCATGCCTTTTCCTTACTTTTTCATTACCTTTCTTAAGGTAATTCCCAACTCTAATTCTGGACATTTTTTACAGTCTTTCGTCTTCCTTGTTCCTTTCTCTGCTACATTCACTTGTCACCAGAGCCTGCTGCTTTCTCCTTCCAAATACCTCTCTCAACCATTTTTTCCATAACCCCACTATCATTATCCTTACTATTATTAACCATTTCTGGTCTATTTTAATCATTTACTAATTGGTCTCTTTCTCTCCAGGAATGCCCTATTATCATCCATTATGCATACTTCTGAAAGATTCATCATCCCAAAGCATTCCTTTTAATCTGGGTAGCTCTGTGTTCAGATACTTTCTTGTCTTCCTTCAGAGTAAAACCAATTCCCTGAGCCTAAATTTCAAAGATATTTATCTACTGGTCCCAACCTTCCTTTATTGGTTTATAGTCTTTGACTCTTGCTAAATAAACTTTGGTCATTTACTTGCATTGTAATGTATCTTTTATACCAGTGTAGCCATCAGCTTATCTATCCATCCATCTGTCCACTCCTCCATCCATCTCTCCTCTTCCACAATTAAATTACAAACTACTTGAGAACAGACCTTATACCTAACATTATTTTGGGATACCTCCTTTCACCTTCCAATTTTGCACAGTATTTAAAACATAGCTATGTGCTCAATAAATACATTTTTAAAGAATTACTGAAAAATATCAGATACCATATAATCATTAACATAAATATGATAAAACATCAAGTATTACTGGCTCTAACAAGTTTTCCTGACCTCTAATTTTGAGTTAGATTTCTCTGTGCTTTCATGCCAATCTAAATTCTTTCATAGCTTTATCATCGTACTTTGTTGTAATCATCTACTTACTTGTCTGTCAGTTTAACCAGCTCTATCTTATTAATAGTTTTATAAGTCTGTGTCAAATGAATGAGTAAAAATGAATAAATTCATGTAACGATATATGCTACATATATGGGTCATTTGAAAATGATGGAAATCTTATTTAATATTACCCAGAGTTAAGTAAGACTTAAAAGGTCTGTTTCAGCATATCATGTTCTGAATTTATCTACCCAATGACCTCAATTATATATTACTGATGATGCTATCTAAAGTCATTAAAGACAGTCTAGACACACAACATTTAATATTTGTTATATGTATAATAGATGAGTGCATTCATTTATCTAGTAAAATAAATTTTTTACTAAATAAACATTAATTTGCTGTATAGTCGCCCAAGATCCTGGGCATGATCTTTTCTTTTTATTTAATACCTTCCTTCTAATACCAATGCAGAAGTAGCCAGGGGGTACAGATTTTCCTTTCCTTCCTGTTTTTGCACAAGAACCATTTCTTGGCACTGGAAGACTGTTCTCATTCTGGACAAAAGACTCTGTAGAAGAACAGAAGAAATAGCAGTGATTCACAGGCTGGGCCCTGAGGCACAGCGACTTTCTAATAATAATATTGCCAATATTTATTTTCCCTTTGCATTCTCTCAACATGAGTTTTGGAAGAGAGATCTAATTCAGAGATAGTCACGTTAATTTTGATTTGTGGAATTATCACTCTCCCAACTAATCTTCATTTTCACTGAGTAACCCAGTGGTTCTAAACCATAGGAGTATGTCAGGATAATTTGGGGAAACTTTCCAAATACAAATTTCCTGGCTTCACTACTCATGCACAGTAGGGAGCATCTGATACATGATGGGCTAGTGTGAGGTATAGTGTATCTTTTCAAAAACTGTTCCAATGCCTTTTTATACCACTACTCTCATTGAGAAACACTAATAGATAAGATACAGCCTATGTTTTAACTGAATTAGGTAAAAAGTATTTTTTTTTCAAATTGTGCCAATAAGAGTACACTGTAAAAGCTTCATAAATATTTTAAATGGACAAAATAATGAATAATGTAGAGATTATTCACTGCTACTGTAGTAGAATATGTAATATTTATACAGTACTTTACACACAACTCTCTTACATACTTTTACTCATTACATCTTCAAAACTTGCCAATGAGATAACTAGAAACATTTTCCTTCCTATTTTCCAGATGAGAAAACTGAGATTTAGGAAGGCAAACAAACACCTGGGCCAATGTTACCCAGCAAGTAAGAACCAGAACAAGGACTAAAAATATTTGGTACAAACTCTGAATGCTATGATTTACCCACTACTTCCTAAAAAATTGCAAAATTCTTCTTAATCATAATGTAGATCATCTGGGTATTTTGAATCCATCCTATACTATGAATCTAGATAACTGGATTCTCGACCTAGATCTGCCCCTTTCCTGCTACATGACAGTGAGGCAATTCACTACCAAAATTCATGTCTCGTCTTCCATATGCAGGCCAAGGGCACAAATCATTAAAGTTCAGTTGGTGCTCACATCATGTGACTTGAGTTAAAGTTGACATTAAACAAATCCAATTAGAAGTCTGCTTAGGCTTCTACAACTTTAGTTTTTCACGAAATTTTCTTAAAATAAATTATTTGTGTCTATGGAAAAATTTCATATGGCCTAAGATTGACCCAAGAAAGCTGAAGGGATGGAGATCCATTGAGCTAGGTCCTTAGGGCTGCCCCTAGGTCTATGGTAAAGATGACCTATAGGCTTCCTAATAGAATCAACAAGATGATAAAGAATAAGATTCTACTCAGCTGTTCTGCACAAGAGGGGAAAAACTGTTTTTAGCTAAAACACCCTCTATGCACAGGAACAATGGACATAGTATATAAGAGGCAAGTCCTCTAATGTCAGGATCACCAAACTAGAAACTGTTCAGAGCCTCATTAACAGAGGATGTAGTTCAGTCAAAAAGGGGTAACTGGTGAAAGTAATTTATGATTAATTAAGGTCCATGAAACATAATTGTTACACATAAAACTACTATGAGTCTACTCTTACCAAACTAATTTTTTTTAATACACAAGGAGTTGAAGAAGGCATCTTCTTTCTGAGCATTCAGACACAGATAAAAATGGTATCATCTTAAAATAGTTACAACAGAAAGAAGGGCCTTATAAGACTCTGTGAACTGGCACAGAATGATTTTCATAAACTGGAAAATCATATAAAGAGAATGAAGACTATAAAAGCCACACGATTAAGAAAAATTCTGTCACTTCCTAATTATAACCATGAATTGGTAATGTTAGCATTCCTTGTACTCTCTATTTTCAAGTTAACTGGTTGTACTGACTTTATCCTAAAAGACAAAAACATATACATATTTTTTAGTTGGAACTTTTATTTTTCTAATATTACCTGCTCACAATATGATCCCTACTGCAGGTGGTAATAGAAGTATTGACTATAACATTGAACAGCTCTTATGGTATATATGAAAAAATAGTTAACAGCAAAAACATAAAACTCATCACATTTTGATGTAAACATCTGGCTGAAAATAGTATAGAACAGGCTGCTTGTCTCTGAATAATATGTTCATTCATGATAAAATATATAGTTAAAAGATCTTTTGCATATGGAAATATATTCCCTTTCTTCTTGGCTGAACTTTACTACAAAATGAGATGTCTTTCCAAAAAGGAGCAATATTTTTATCTAGTATATATTTTAGAATATTTATTTCCTGTAGTATAGAACACCTACAAAATTATTAAATCTTCTATCCGAACAGAATATGAGAGTGCAAAAAAAATCACAAAAGAACAAACATTTAAAATGGCACAGTTTAGTCATGTTTCAATTTTTATTCAATTTTACTTTTCATCATTTTTTACTTTCAATATTTGACATTCTATGCAAATTTACCTAAAGTAATATAATTGAGATTTCTAAATTTTTCATTCACATGTGCCTTTTAAGATATGTATGTGTACACAAGATGCTTAATATTTTATGAGAAAACATGTTACTATACATTCAATGCATTCAACCTGTTACACATATCAGAGATTACACATATGACTTGCAGCCTCCTCCCTTCAGTATACACCAGAAGTTCTCTCCTCTTCCTTTTTAAAATCTTTTTTTTTAAATGTTTTATTTATTTATTTTGAGAGAGAGTGTGTATGCAAGAGTGGGGGTGGAGGGGAGGGCAGAGGGAGAGAGAGAACTTCAAGCAGACTCCATGAAGAGCACAGAGTCCAATGCAGGGCTTGATCTCATGACCTGAGATCATGACCTGAGCCTAAATCAAGAGTTGGATGCCCAATGAACTGAGCCACTTAGGTGCCCCTCCTCTTCTCTTTCACCACTTCCAAAACTTCATTAAATTACACTAAACTTCATCAAACATGACTAAATTCCACTTGTTCCATCTCTATTGCTACCAGCAGAGTCCAAGCCACAGTTATATTTTGCCTAAACCACTACAACTGCTTCCTAAGGTTCTTTTATCTTCACCCAACCCACTTGCCACACTACATTGGATCATAATTCTCCCTTTTCTGAACTACTGCAAAGGCTTCTCAATAGTCTTACATAAAATCCTAAGATCTGAGAGGTTTCTAAGTTGGAACCCTTGCTTATCCTATCAGTCTCATCCATTGCCCTCCCCCTCACATTTCTCTGCTTTCTTTTAGTTTCCCAACCATGCTACACTGGTTTCCATTTAAGATCCACTCCACACACCATCCTGTCCAACTGGAATTCCTTTCTGCTGACTCTTCATAAGGCTGATTTCTCATCTTTCAAGCCTCTCCTTAAATGTCATCTCTCAGAGTCTTCCTTGAACATGTTTTCTAAATAGATTTCCCAGTGTAATTCTCTAACATGGCATTCAGTTTAGCCCTTTGTTAAAAATAAGAGTTTTGTCATCTATGTTTGCTGTTTAGATCCTCTCCTACACATTCTAACTTCTACAAAGACAAAGATTCTGCTTTGTCCATCATCATATCCAGTGGCTGGTACTAGGCTCTGCACAAAGAACAGATATATAAATATTTATTGAAGGAAGAATTAATAGCCTGACTCTCTGGAAAGTAAGCAGTGAACAGCTTCTCCTACTACACAATCTCTACCAGTTGACGTTCACTTCCCCTCTCCTCAATGCTACCTTCTCATCCAAAGCTGATTTAACAGGTTCCCAATGAAGGAGCAGACTATACCTGAGCAGAGATCAGAACTTAAGAGAATGTGGAAAAGACTGAGTATAAAATCCGCTAAACTTCAGGAGCAGAGAACACCACATGACTCAGGACGTGCAGAGAGCCAAGATCAGGAAACCTAGGGAAAAGCAGGCTAGATTCTGGTATTCACAGGGTCTCCCCCAGGTTTTTGAGAGGAATCATTGTATTTATTATGGAGTTGTATCTGAGGTGGTGATAGTCTGTCAGTGGGTTGCCCAATTTTCTGTATTATTCATGCAATTTTTGCCATCCATTACTACAGCAAGACAGAATTCTGGGCATTTAGTATAAACAACCTGAATCATGTCTGGTATGCAGGGCTTAAAGGTACAGTGACATAGTGACAAGGGCTCTGTCCAACTGTTAACAATTTCAGAAACACACTTTTGTTTAATCTGTTATCTAGTATAAAATACAATGTTGATGTTAGATGTGATTTTAAATGAAAAACCATATAATCAAGTATAAAGACACATGTGTACTTCTCAGACATTATGGGAAAAGTATATATATTAATATATATTTTTCTCAGTTAAAATTTTGATTCTCAAGGCTATTTTAAAATTAGGTTAAATATAAGCTACCACATTGACATGATTAAATTCATTCTGATCCCATACATATCGGTCCTCAGAAGCCCCTATGTTATAATTAATCTGAACAAAGACAGTTGTTGCTGAAAAAAGCCATGCCCTTGATATCTGAAAAAGTATGCCTATTAAAAGAAAAATTTGGATACAGCCTCCCTGTCAATTCAAGGCTGACTCATCTGAAGCTGTGAAGAAGGGGAAAAGAAGAGTATGTGTGACACACATACCCATGTCAAAAGCTTCAATGCAGATGGTACTTAATGATCCAGTCCAGGATATGAATTACCACTGCACAGAGAGATCATTTCTAGAAACGAAGTAGAAAGGATAAAGATAGAATGGCAAAGTAAAATTCTGAGACTAATAATTTGCATTTTTACCTGGAACTTAAAATCATTTTTGGTTAAATAAATGAAATTGATACTTACAGGACTTACAAACATACGACTAACATAATTTTTAGAAATAAAAATAAACACCATATTAAAACCAGTTTCTATTTTTTTTCCCAAAGGTAATCAGAGAAACTCAAATCAAAGAATCTCAAAATTATTAAAGAAATTATATCTATAAGATCTTTTCTTTCTGATTGGCTCTAGCTATACTGAACCCAGACTCTGAGGTTACACTGTAAGTTTTAAATTATGAAATTGGTTATACATGTGAACACACAACAGAGTTAAGTTTATTTTCTAGAACTAGAAATCACAAGTATCAAAAATTCAAAATAAGGAATGGTTCAAGAGTAATATAGAATTAACTTTTGAATATGAGCTTTCCTGAAGATGTGAGGACTTCATATGCAGTACACTTACCTAAACATACATATACATTTATACAGAACCATTATAAATGCTCAAATAAAATAGAATTTAAGTAATCAAATAGCTTCCCACAAAGAAGCTGATGGCTTCATTGGTAAATTCTACCAAACATCTGAAAAAAAATTATAGTAATCTTTAACTAATTCTTCCTAAATAGAATAGTAGAGAATACTTCCAGATTCATTCTATGTGGTCAAAATTACCCTGATACCAAAATCAAATAAATCACAGGGAAACCACGAACTAATGCCACTTATAAATATATATATATATATGTGTGTGTATATATATCCTCAAAAATAATAGCAAATCAAATAAAGAAACATATAAAATGGATAACCAAGTGGGATTTATCCCAGGAATACAAGATTGGTTCAACATATGAAAATCAAAGCAGTACACCATGTTAATTAAATAATGGACAAAAAGGGCATTACCATCTCAATAGGTACAGAAAAAGCATTTGAGAAAATCCAACATACTTCCATGATATGAACACTAAACATGCTAGAAAGAAGCATCTTAAACCTGAGGGGGAAAAAAAAAAAAACAACTACTGGAACTCCACAACAAACATCGTATTTAATGGAGAAAGACTGAAAGCTTTCTTCCTAGATGAGGAGCAAGATAGAGATCTGCTGTTACCACTTTTTTTTTGTTACCACTTTTTGACAACTAGATTCCAACACGCAAAAGAATGAAATTGGGCCTTTACCTCACACCATATACAAAGAGTAACTCAAAATGGATTAAAGACCTAAATATAAGAACTAAACCTATAAAACTCCTGGAAGAAAATCCAGAGGTAAATCCTTATGACCTTGGATTTCACAATAGTTTCTTAGATATGACATCAAAAGCACAAGTAACCAAAAGAAAAATAGATTACATGGACTTCATCAAAATTAAAAATTTGTGCTTCAAGGTACTATCAAGAAAATGAAAAGATAATTCACTATATAGGAGAAAATATTTGCAAATCATTTCTCTGACAAGGATATAGTATCCATTACATATAAAGAATTCTTACAATTCAACAATAATAACAAGTAACCAAATTAAAAATGGACAAAAGATTCTGGTCAACATTTCTCCAAAGAAGCCATATATAATAACCAATGAGTACATGGAAAAGATGCTCAACACATCATTATTCACTACAGAAATCAAATCAAAACCACAATGAAATAGCCATTCACGTGCTTCATACCCACAAGAATGGCTAACAAAAAATACTAAAAATCCCAAGTGTTGGCAAGGATGTAGTGAAATTGGAATCCTTTTACATTGCTGGTAGGAATGTAAAATGGTGCAGCTGCTTTAAGATACAGTTTGACTGTTCCTAAAAAAATGTAAACATATAGTTGCTATAATGACCCAGCAATTGCATTCTTAGGTTTATACTCAAAAGAACTGAAGACATATATTCACTCAAAAAATGTATATAGATGTTAAAAGCAGCTTTTTACACAATAGCTTAAATACTAGAAACAATCCAAATGTCCACGTAACTCATGGATGATGGGTAAACAAAAAAGTGGTATATACGTACAAAAGAATATTATTTGGAAATAAAAGGGATGGAGTTTTGATAAATGTGTAACATGTGTAAACCTTGAAATATTATGCTAAATGATACAACCAGACATAAATAGTCCATATATTCCGTGATTCCATTTATGTGAAATGTCCAGAAAAGGCAAATCCATAGAGAAAGAGTAAATTAGTGGTTGCTATGAACTGGGTTTGAGGAGACTAGGGGAATGAATGACTGCTAATGGGTAGTAGGTTTCTTTTTTGGGGTGATCATCATGTTCTGAAGTTATAAAGCAGTGATAGTTGCATAATTTTGTGAGAAACACTAAATTGTACTCCATGAAAGGTGAATTGTACATATGGCATGTGAATTGCATGTTCATTTTAAAAAGCAGGCAATCGGCAACAAAAACAAAGAAAACCAAGAAAGACTGAATAACAATACATATACCTCTGGATTCAATTTTTTCCTGATAATGTCACCTTCCACAGTAATACAAACATTGTATAAATATATTTTTTCTTCGGTTATACATTCATTTTCTGGATTTTTACTTTCAAATTCCAACTTCACCCATTCTAGTATGACTAATCATCCCAATTTTTCCAGGACAGTGCAGGGAATTGGATTCCCAAGACATGTGACTTGCAGTACTGAAACATGGATAGTTCCAGGAAAACTGGGACCAGTTTGTTTTTTCATGATCTTGCATAATTTACTTAATTCCTCTGCTCTTTGTTGCAATACAGATGATACCCTCTACACTGCCTTTTCCAGTTTTTCCTTCCAACTCTATATTTTCTCCCCATGCTATTTCATTTGTCCTAATGGCTTTTATTATAAAGCAACTACTTACAAATTAGCACATCTCATCTAACCCTCTCCTGAGTTTGAGATATGGAGAGCCAAATATCTTCTGGATGTTTCAAATGGAGATACCTTTGGCCATTAATACATAAATCTAATGCTAAATCTAAACTTGCTTTCATGCCTAAATTAACTCTCTTCTTGATTTTATCACATTCACTAAGTCTCTTGAGATAAAGTGAGTTATCCCCCCTCATTTTTGCTTTATTACTATATCTAATGAATCACTATACTCTAATTATACCACCTGGGAAATTTTCTCAAATCTACCCTATCTCTTACCTCTCCTACTTATCCCTGTTAAGATCTAAGACTGATACTGATGAATAGACAAGAATCTCTCAGACTTTTTAAATCCAAAATCACTCTGAAAAACTCAAAAACCCATAATGGTATGTCAAATTTCAAAATACAGTATTAAAAATAAAACCTAAGACAAGGCACAATTAATTATATACTTTCTCCAAATTAGACAAACATCCTGTTCTTCAGAGATTCTGATGCAGCACTTCTTACCTCCTTTCTCTCTCTTTCACATACATGCTCACACTCACCCACACACACATGAACTTCTACCCACCCATATGACCACACAGCACACAAATACACATACACATGTTCTCAGACTCCAACAATGAGAACATGTTTTAAATTACCCCAGCACAACCTGATGTTTTGGGACTCAGGACAACTGTTCTCTCCCGGAAGACTGTACTCCAAAACTGCCTACCTATCGAACTATTCTTCTTTCAAAACTCGTATTACCTATTGCAGGCTTGGTATATCCTTCCTTGACCCACATCAACCCCAAACAGAATAAATCATTTTTTAACATATTGTACTTTATTACTTTGATTAAGTGATGACAACTTATGCAGCATGTCTAAAATATGACTAAGTGACATTTTAATAATAACTGAAAAAGAATCCTTGGATAGTTTATATACACAGTTATCAAAAATATAAAGTTTATGGACATGTGTATTCATCAATCTAGACTTGCAAGTAGAATGTACCAAGTAACATAAGTATAGTTGCCCTACTTCCTGTCTACCTACCACTCTCTCTCTTTTCCACACCCACACAGTCAAGCCTTTTTAAAAGTCATATACAATCACTATTTCCTTTTCCTGACTTGTCATTTCCTCCTCACAACTATCAAAATAGAGTATTTCCACCCACTTATATATTTAAACTGCTATGACAAATGCCACCAATGACTTCCAAATGGCCAGATCCTAAGGACATTTTTTATCTCTGAAGTTATTCATTGATTTTCTGCTGCATTTGATACTATTGGAGATACCTCTTGAGCCCCTCTATTACCTTGGCTTCTGGTTCTTCTATGTTTTAAATTATTATTTCTCAGCTGAGTCAGGGGATCCTTTTCTTTTGCCTATTCATTATGCATTGATTTTTACCTAGGACTCTCTCTATTATCTTTTTCTAACTATATATCTTTTAGTGATGTCATCTCCTGTCCCAGTTAACTGAGTGTTTCAGTTTCATATACCCAACTATTTCTTGGACCTGTACCCTAGGATAATGCACAGGTACCACAAAATCATTATATCAAAATGCAAACTCCTCACTGCTTACCTACCTAGACCTAGTTTGGTTCTTTAATTCCACTTTTTCTGTCAGGTCCTTAATTATCAAACAATTGATATGATAGTCTCCCTAAACTTTCCTTACAAATCATATTCAATTGACAATCAAGCACTGCCAATGTGACTCCTTACTCAGCTCCTGAAATGTTTCCTTCCTACACCCTCTGCTACTCCTATAAGACATTATCGTCTTTCTTTTGACTATTACAATAGTCTATTAGTTGATTTGCTTGTCCCTAGTTTTGCCCACATCACATTCTTAGTCCATTTTCCCCACTTCTGTCAAAGTAAGTAATACATATTTTATATACCTACACACACACACATATATATAATGCAAATCTATGCTACCCTCCTAATTAAAAGCCACGAGGATATCCTTATAACTAAATATAGTGTTTATTAAATTTTATATTTTTACCTAGTTGTCATACACAGAAACTTAAATTCATCCCACAATATTAAGCTGGGATACATTCTTTCTTGGATTTTCTAATCTCTTACATTCCATTCAAAATTTAAAAAGCAAAAAAGTAGCCTTTATTGATATTCAGACCAACTCATGGTTTATAACTCACAAATCTAAAATTCTGAGCAGCCAGCAATTTATTATTGCCTTTTTCTTATCAACCTAGAAAGGCACATATATGGATAAGGAGAGCTCAAATTACAAACACACTATATAGAGAATCAGCAGGATAAGGAAAGAATTGCAAACTTTAAATACTTGAATTCACTTAGAGAGGTTCACTATTTTAATGCAAAAAGTTTAGGTGAGCAAAGAAGTGGTCAGAATAGAGGCTCCAAAGGAACTACAGTTGCTTCCTCTAGGCCACTATACTCAGAGGGGCTACCAGGAAAGTTCCACTAGGTACAAGGTAAATTACAACATATTTCTACAACTCTTACGTCTATGGAATGTAAAAAATATAATAAAGAAAAGTGATCTAAAGTCTTGTTGGGAAGGATGACAATTGCTGTTCCATATCTAATAACTCCAATTTAAAATGGACATTAGATCAAGTGGGACCAATTAAAATGGAACCTCAATATGTGGAATACAACATTTTAAAATCAATATTCATTCCCTAAAGAACTTTCCCAGAAATAGATTGAATCCTAATATAATCCTAATACAAAACAAAATGCCTTGTAATGCCTAGAACATAAGAAGTAGAGATGATAAGTTTTCCATGAACTATGAAGGAAAGTTCAATTATCAGAAAAAATGGTTTTAGAGCAAGAACATTTATAGAAAAAAAAATATGGCAACACCATTTAGAATACTTCTTCCAACTTTGTACTTTTGTCAATGTAATTAGAAGTCATTTTTTACTATGTGTAAATAAAAATTATTTTTATTCCTTGAAAAATACTGATAAAATGTAGATGATATTCAAGTATACTTAAAGTCTGAGATAAAATCTATAACTGATGTATTGAGCCTCTTGAAATGTATTTACCAAAATTTTGTTTCCTAAAACATAATTTTAAATGATTTGTGACTGACTGTAATATACAAAATATAAGGATTTAATGCCTTATTTAATTTTGGTCTTTGCCAATGCTAATAAAAACTTGTCATAGTAGAAGAATTATAAAAATTTACTTTTCTTCTCACATTTTACAATTTTATCACTTTATTTTGGTATACTTCAAAGAATTCTCAACTAAAAAAATCTATAGAAAATCACTCTTAAGACACATTTCTTCAGAGGTGTTTGATAAAAACCTTGGAAGGAGACATTTCCCAGTAGTAACTACTTGGCTGTAATGATTATGCCGAGTAGTGCTGCTACTGAGACATTTTAAGGGAATGTTTAATTTTTCTTCTTAAGAGCATAGTTCTTGTCAGAAGATTGAATATATCCTGTACTATGCAGAATTTTAAAGCTATTGACATTTTATCTCATCAAAATCCACATTCACAACTTAATTTACTTATTTGGTTTCTTTTCTACTTCTTGCTTCCCCGTTATGTTAGTGTTTAACTCTTCACTAGTATCTACACTTGAGGTTGCAATAATAAAAATGAAACTAGATGGGCAATTCACTCTTTTCGATTGTCCATACCTTTAAATGATATGGTGAGGGTGGGTAATGGACTACCTCTGCACTTCTCTTACTTACACACCCCCCTCTCTTTACCTTGCCTTACCCTAAAGTCTTAGGCTGCAGCCCACGTACATTCCAAATCCATAAGGCACAGAATTTCTGCCTCCCTAGAGCCCTAAAAATGTGTCCCTTTCCTCTAATTAGTTTTATGCTTCCAATATGGCATTAGAAACTTCATTTAACAAAGATACTTAATACAGAGCTCATGTTTCCAGATAATTTTATCTGATTAAATAGTAGCCTTTTTATTACACATACATGAGCAATCAGAGTATCTACTCCCACATGCAACGTGAATTAATATATCTGTAACCAGTGATCTGTGTAAGAGACGACATTTTCAGTCAATAAAACTAATGCCATACTCACGGTGAAGGTTGGTGGGGCTGGTTTTCAGCATTTCTTGGTGTTTTGCAGGCAGCAGGCTTCGCCATGTCCCTGACAACACACCTGGGGCGCATGATAGACAGCACAACGCACTATTAATTATAAAAAGGGTAGAACACATCTAGAAATTAAACACGGTACTGAAAACACAGTCTAATGGAAAATCTTTGTAAGCCCCTTTGATCTTAACCTGGAGGCCCTGGAAAAGCCCTTAGAGTTGGATATTTTTGACTTAGACTTCCAAGAGCTCAATTATACCCAAATAAAATCTGTTCTAGCTTCTTAATTTGATTTTCCTTTTAGCACCAATAAAATGATTGTCAGCAGTTTTCCCCATAGAAGAAATGCTACTGAAAGCTTTGGCTTCATCATGTGATAACATCTGAAAGCTTAAAAATATGAACAACTGTTGCACTGATACGTTAAAAGATGGGCAGGATTTTCTGTGGCTTTGGCTATTTTACTAAAAGATATGGACTTATTTCATGCCATTCATTACCACACATGTTTTTTGCTTTATGCAAAAAGAGATCTAACAGGTCTGAAGACATTCTCCATGTTCAAAACCCCTTCAAGTTAAGAAAAGAGAAAGACTTGGAAGGAAATGTTCATATATAAGGTATTTGTGTGTGTGTTTGTATGTGTGTATATGTAAAATAAATAGAGAAAATACCTCCACAATGTGAAAAAAAAATAGCAAAAGGATTTTGTGTCTTAAATCCCCCATTATAGGCTAACTAAATGCAGAGGATAGACAGTATAACAGAGCTCCAAAGGGCAGCAGAGGATACTCTTACCCTTGTGTTAACAGGGCATGCCGAGCATTGAAGAGATTCATTGGCAGAAATTAAAAAACACCCCCGCCTAACACTGTACTTGGATGGCTCAGATATGCCTTCATTTCAAGAACTTTAAAAAATATTGCTTTGAATAGGGAAACCCTTGGTTACAAAGCTGAGACCCCACATCTTAGACTTTGTAACATGGAAAAGCCCCTTAGGACCCAGCATTCTCAAACATGAATCTGGTTCTTACAACTTCCATGGAGGCTTCTGGGATACTCGACTACACTACTAATATTTAAAACCAGTCATGTTATTCCAGAAGTGGATCACTGGTGAGGCAGTGGCAGATATATTGTTTTCCCAGAGCTAAAAGCTGCATGGCAAAATTCTCCACTTCTGAAAGAAATGATACAAGGAAACATGGACACAACGCACAGAAACGTGCACACACACATACTGCTCATTCCAAACAAGGTCAGCTAAGACTTAGAAATCAATATGTAATGTAACGAGAAAAGAAAATGGTATCATTTCAAAGACTTGATATACTTGGAGGATCAAAGTACAGAAATGTAGCATTTGCTAAGAACTAATGTTAAACTCTTAATGGACTGGTCAAGAGATGGAAGTCAAAGACATCCACAGGAACACAAGGCCTTCTGTTCTTGCTTCATTTCATGGAAGGAGAAAGCCACTCAGGCATCAAGGGTTAAGTCAGTAACTAAGAAGGCACTCATTAGAGCAAAATAATGTTCTGGGATTTCTGAGCTCTGAAATGTTGGTCTAACTTATCCAAAGTACAAGGAAGTTATATTTCATAGCACTGGAAAATCTTTAACAATTCCCACTCAACTAAAAATAGTACATTTAGCATATTAAATCTACATGCACTGGTTCGTTAAAATATTGGAAATATCACCAACTTTGGAAAACATTTTGAAGAATTATATCTATGGGAAACCATATGCAACCTTCTGTCTTAGTTTATTTCTTTTTTTCCCCTAAAGTTTCAGGAAATTATACATAGCTTTAAAATAAATCAGCCATTTTAATTACAGATTTCCTTAGATACGCTTTTAAGTAACTCTTTTCTAATAAATGTGGATTATCAGCCAGCACTAAAGGTAGACTTCTAAGCAAACTGTTTCCCTAAGTGAAAGACTACGTCTATGTAAGAAAACTTTCATCTAATCTCAAGTGCCCAGTACTTTTGGTGTAAAAGTACAACAGCTGACACACTGCTTCTGTCTGCACAACTATAGAATCTTTCAAATAAAAACTTTATTTGAATTTCTGAACTTTATGTACTAGATAATGAAAACAGATACATCAATATTTAAAAAATGTAGTATTTACAATGAACTTAAGTATAATTTTTAGCATCTGGATGGCTCAGTCAGTTAAGTGTCTGACTTTGGCTCAGATGGTGATTCCAGGGTCCTCAGACTGAACCTCACATCAGGCTCCCTGCACAGCAGGGAGCCTGCTTCTCCCTTTCCCCCTGCCCCTCTGCTCCTGCTCTCTATCTCTCACTCGCACTTCCTCTTTCTCAAATTAACAAGTAAAACCTTTAAAAAATAAATATAATTTGAGATGTACTTAATATACTTTAATTTTTAAAAAGCAGGTAACATTTTTCATACTAAATATATTCTGATTACAAGACTATAGTGATACATACAGCTGGCTACTGAATCTGTGTTTTTGGCGTAAAAACTATTTGTTTCGGATTCAACCAATTTGATGGGACTCTAAACTATGGTATATATATATATTCCTACATTTTCTAATTTGACTTCTTTTTAGCTGAAATTTCTTCTAGATATAAGAAAGAAAAGATTTTTAAAAACCCCTATGCTCATATAGTTACATAGGATATAAAAATATATATATAATACACTCAAGATTTGTGTTAGCTTGTGTTGATTAACATTTCTTTAAAATTATAATTGGATTGTGTTGTGTCTGGCATATTACATTTGGAGGGATAAGCTGTAATAGTTTTGACAGTTCTGATAAGCAGAAATTGTTCAGCACCAGTGCCTTCTATTATCTCCTATGCATTAAACTTGAATCACATAGACCCCTCATACTTAAGAAATACAGTATTTCAATATGTTGTAGCTATTGTAGCTATTAAGTGTCTTCCTCTACATATGATTCATTCCTTCAGCCAGACATAAGGAGGCCACAAACACTGCCAAAGTGCTGACTTCCCAGAATTACTATGGATCAAGAGACTAGGAGTTCAAGGGGTTTGACCTCTTATTCTTTGCAACATCTTTAATTCCTCAAGGATTTATCAGATGTGGACTCTTAACAGTCTTCAAACTGCAAGTGAGCATCCTCTCATTACTCAAGCATTACTGCAGATTTATGCAAATGAGACATTCTGCAACCACCACAGGGGAACGCTCCTCCTGACTCCACCCTCAGCACTGCTGGGTTTTATGAATGACTGCAATCAATGCGATGAATGGCTGCCAACTGCCCACTCAACCACTTCTACTCTTCCGTGCACAGACACACAGGAGAAACTCAAACTGCCACAAGCCTGTCAATGAGGTTATGGTTAGACTTTCATCTTTCCAAGCAGGAACTAAATGTGCTTCCAGATACTTAGAGTATGTAAGTTAAAAGTCCTAAATGCCTTCAAAAAACACAATTTACATAATTACTTTCTCTCTTTTGAGCTTCTATTTTGGTTCCTATAATAACTACCCACTCCCCTTGACCCACCTGCAAAACACAAAACAAAACACTATTTTATGAAACTTTATCTCAATTTGAACTTTATCTAAATTGTTTTATCTTTCATGACTAATGTCAGGAAACTATATACTGTGCACTAAGCTGTGAAATAGATATGACATGTTTACATTTCTGTTCTCTGTCTCTTGGTTTTTGAATTTTACTCCTATCATCAATGGAGATAAGTACATTCAAATAGTGTCTGGAGAAAAAGCGTATTTGTGCTTATTCCCCGAGTGTTATTGTACTAGTCTGCATTTGTAACAGGAAATTTTAGAGACAGTTAAAAAAACCTAAGATTGAGAAAATGAAAAAACTTTTAAAATACATAATTTTCTAATTTGCAGATCACTAATTAAAAATATATAGAATGGCACTTGGGTGGCTCAGTTGGTTGAGCATTTGACTCTTGATTTTGGCTCAGGTCATGATCTCATGGTGGTGAACTGAGCCCCACATAGGCTCTTTGCTCAGTTGAAGTCCGCTTAGAAATCTCTCCTTCTCCTTCTGCCCCACCTCTCACATGCTCTCTCTCTCTCTCACTCTCAAAAAAAAAAAAAAAAAAAAGAGAGAGAGAGAGAGAGAGAGAGAGAGTTAGATAGATAGACAGATAGAAAGAAACAAGGATTCCCCAGCAGCCATCTCCATCTTGGCTGATTGCAAATACATTTCTCTAGCTGTCCAGGCCAAAAACTTTAGACTTTTCTCCTTTTTCCTTACACTTGCATCCAATTCATAAAATGGTTCTACTTTCAAAATTTATCTAGAGTCTAATCCTTTTTTTACCTCCTCGATTATTGCCATCTTGTCTTGAGACATTATCACTATTTACTTGGATTTCCACAAGACTTTTAACTGGTTGCCCAGCATTTACCCTTGCCTTCCCTCCTCTAGTCTATTCTCTCTTCTGAAAGATAAATCAGATCATGATTGCTGTGCTCAAAATTCTGCATAGTTCTCCAGTTTACTTATTTCACTCACAAATAAATTGCCAGAGTCTTCAAAATATAATCTGGCCTCCCATAACTCTAGAGTTCATCTCCTACTATTCTTTGTTTCCAACTCCCTCCTTCTTTGCTAATTCTGCTCCAGTCACCCTGGCTTCCTTTCTGGTTTTCCTCAAATAAACCAGCCCTAATTTTACTTTGGGTTCTTTTCATCAACCAACCTTTCCTTCTGTCTGGAATGTTCTTTCCTGATATTAGTTATGACTAACTCCTTTACTTCTTTTAATGCTTTGCTTAGATGCCAATTTCTGAAAACTCCCATTCTGATTATTTTACTTACCACTATAATCTGCTTTCCCATAGCCACCATATTCCTATATGTTCAATGCCCTTTTAATTTGCTCTACCACTTACTAAAGTTTCCTGCCTCCCACTGCTGAAGTATGAACTGCTCAACAGGAAGGATCTCAGTCTCTTTGGTTCACTAACACATATTCAAAAACTTAGAATAATGTCTGACATAATAGTCACTTAATACATATTTGTTAAATGAATGGATAAGATAAAAAGGACAAAAGCTGTGGATTTCAAGCTTGAGTAATTTTAACACTCTAAAACATAGTGATTCAGAATAGATTCTAGGTAAATACTTTTTGCAAGATTACAGCATATTTCTATAAAATATTTACAAAACATAAACTGATTTATGGCCAACAAGTTTTGTGACTTGAGTAATTTCACTAAATGCACTTTTATGTGGTTTGACTAAGTTTCATTTTCTTTCTGAACAATAAAAAAGGTATTTCTCAGCATATGACTTATTTAGTGGAGAAGACTAATGTCAAGTCATTGGTTGAACCAGCAAGATACCATTTAAGATGTCATGTACTGATATTTTATCAAATAAAACTCTAATATAATTGTATATGAGGTAATTCAATAATTGTAAAGAGAAAATCCCTTTTTCTTCTGATATTTCTAAACATATAGGAAAATAAGAAGTACTTTCATTCATTTAATACTTATTATGTATCAAATATACATAGCATATCTTCTTCAATCTTCAAGATATCTACTCTGAAAGAAGATATGATTGTCCCATTTGACAGATGAAGAATACACATCTAAGAGATCATTTTTTTTAATAGTAATGGCAAATATTGATATTTTAAGAAGGCAAGATTTGTATCAAGGTCTATTTGGAATCAAAGTTGATGTCCTTTCTATCACTGCATGCAGACTCCTGACATTAACACAGTGGGTCAGGTTGGTTAAATTAGAAATGTAAAATGACCTTAAGACCAATGGCAACACTATGGAATGTGAAATGCAAGACAAGCCATCTGGCCTATAATAAAAGGCTATATAAGAAAAAGAATCAAGGAAGCTAAAAAGATTTTTTTTTTTTTAAATATTTTCAGGACAAACATCATACAATTGATACAAATCTCTTCAAATATATTTTTAAAGGAGGCCTTCAAAAGTGATCTCATTTCCACTCACAAATACGAAAAAGAAAAAAAAGATGAAAAATATTACTTTAAAAAGTGACTTTTAAAAAATTGCATATTCATGTTAATTTAACCATGAACAAATGAGTATGATGACTGTTACCCATAAGATGAAGATGGAATAGTAAAAATTCTACACCAGCAGGAGAGAGTGAACGTTGGTATTTTGAAAATCCAGATGTACTAATCACAAATCATCAGGGCCTGTTATACCTCTAATGTGCATTCAGGGAACCCTCAGAAGCTACATTAATTTTTATTTTAAAAAAGACATAGAGGACAGGCGAAGTAGGTTCCTAATTATATGAAAAAGGAAGCCAGCTGGCCATTTTTCACAATGACTGATGTGGGTTGCTGAACCTCCCCTGAAGAGGCCAGGAAGTTATTCACAAAACCAGACAAAAAAGTATAGGATTCTAAAATAAAGGTGATAACAAGATGAAGATTCACTACAGAGATTAGTGAGCAATTCTAAATTTTAGAGAAACAGATTTTTCAAAGACTGATAAAAAAGAAAATGATAGGTAAAAAATCAAGTCCAGGTCTTCTGAATTATTCAAACCTACTCCATTTATTAGCCCTTAATGTCTCCAAAATGCTAACAGGCTAATTTTGTTTCCTATTATGGTTTCCAACATTTTGGCAATATGACCAATCAGCCCCTTTTTATCCAAGCTACTATTTTCTGTTAACATAATTAGTTTCTTTTTCCATTCACCAATTCTTGAAATATTATGCATATCTATGGGTTTATATAGGCTGCCATCCCCCAAACACTGTCCCATTTACATTCTTCTACTTACTAACCCGTGTACATTCTCCAAAAGCCACCTGCTGCCTGCAAAACAACACAACTTTAGAAAAATCAAAAGTAGCAGAAATCTCCTACCACTAAACCTGCAAGAGAGAATTTCTGTTCATTCCACAGACGAGGGAAAACTCATCTAGTAAGAAGTAAGGTATTTAGAGAGGGAGGAAGCAATTAATATGGCCAGTGTAGCAGAGGTATCAAGGATGAGCCCTGAAAACACATTTTGAACTCCCCAGGAGTAAAAAGAGATGGGGTACAAGGGGAATTATGGTGGGTCGGTGGGACAAGGGGTGATGTGAAAGTGGAGACAGAGAAAAAATGGAGTCAATTAGTGAAAATGGAAACAAAAACTGATTTGAAAAAGGAGTGATGAGGGAAGAAAGCCTTTTTATAGTTACAGGCAAGATTGTAAGCAAGGGAATTGGCCCCGAGAAAAAGGAGAAGTTCAAGGTACAAGGAGAGAGGTGTAGAGGAGGTGGGGAAGAGGAAAAAGGATAGAATCTAGTGAGAAAGCAGAGTTGCTGGGAAGATAGAGAGGGATGGCATAAAACAAACAGGTAGGGGATTTGTCCCTAAAATGTCATCTTTCATTTGACCATAACTGCCATTTCCATTTTCTCCAAAAAAGAAACTTGCAGGATAATGTTCAATGAGATTCATTTTTGTTTTTTGTTTTAAAGATTTTATTTTTTATTTATTCATGAGAGAAAGAGCGAGAGAGAGAGAGAGACAGAGAGAGACAGAGAGAGAGAGAGAGAGAGAGAGAGGCAGAGACACAGGCAGAGGGAAAAGCAAGCCCGATGCAGGGAGCCCGATGTGGGACTCCATCCCGGGTCTCCAGGATCACTAAACCGCTGCGCCACCGGGGCTGCCCAATGAGATTCATTTTGGAAAGGTTTTGGAGAACAAAAAACTCTCTCTCCACCTCTTCTCATATTTCTAATTCAGCTCCTTTGAGGCAGAAAGTTCTTAAAATCTCCCCACTATTTCCTGTGCCTGGAGTAGTCGGGAATATCTAAGGGAGCTCTCTTCTCCCAATCATCATCCAGTAAGAATTTATTTTCACTAGTGACAAGGATTATCATGTCTCAAAAGCAGGAATAAGAGGGCAGTTTCCTCTTTCGCTTGTTGAGTACAAGCATAGAGGACCTCTTTTTGCTTCTGCTTGAGCATTCAGCTTCCCTCAGTAAGTAGCCTGAGCAGATTTGGGTGTGGCAAAGTCTGTGATGTTGCTAACTCTCTCTTCTTCACTAACCCAGCTCTGTTCAAGCTATTTAGGGAAACACATCTGAAGCCTGCTCAGAGGACTTAGTCTTTCAGACTTACAGTGAATTAAAAAAACAAAAATGAAATTATGACAACAGCAACAAAAACTCACCTGGGAATGATAAACCACAGCAAATTAGAACATTACAAAAGTTAAATAATATCTAATTTTCTCTAGTGAGGGAAGAAACATAGTTTAGATCAGTAAATTCAGCCTGTTTTGTTTTTCTGGCGCTCATGACAGTGATTCTGTGTATAGCACATCCCCATGGGCTCCAGTTTCACAAACAAAACTCTCACCCATTTCTTTTCCATGAAATAAAGCATATTGGTCTCAGAGTGAGTAAGAATCATAGTATTGTGAGGGTAATCCTAGAACTAACATGAAGTTACCCTAAAAAGAAAACTGTTTACAGCTTTTAGTTCAATTTCATTAATAGAGGTCCTAATACCCCTCACAACTAACTTTCATGCCTGACAGCCCAACCAACAACTACTAGTCTGAACTGCTGGCTCTGTCCCAAGCCTCGCTGAGTGGTCTCTCCATCTTAACGATTACTGACTTGAATGAGATGAGAGAGACTGTTTAGTCAACAATAACACCAAGTTAGCAGGAATAGTAGCACTCTCAGAGAGAACATATAACTAAAAATTGTCTTGATTAATTCAAAAAAGCAATTCAGTAAAACAAGATGAATTTCAAGAAATGTAAACACATTTAGATATGAAAACTATATAATCACAAAACAGAAAAATAACAGCGAATAATATCAGCTAAAATTTCTGAGTGCCTACAGTAGGCTAGGAGCTATGCTAAGAATTCCATATGCCATTAGTCATGGCACCTGGCACTGTCCAAGGTACACATTTGTGAAATACCAATTTCTTCTTAGGAGAGTCAATTCATCATTTCAAAAATCTATGATATTTGTGAAGTACTTTGTTTTGACCAAATAAATTATTTCATTGTTATTCAAGTTTTAGCAAGAGACACACAACTGTGATTGAGTATTTCAAATTTTAACCCCTCACACTCATATCCTTGCCACATTTCAATGACGTAGAAGAGTAACAGATAGTTGTCAGGTAATGGTTATCTACAGTCTAAATGTCCAGAGTAAAGAATGCAATTTGGTAGTAGAGAGAGATCAATGGTATTTCCAGAGCTTTTTTTATATCTTACAATTTTTCTGCTCTTTATTTGTAACACAAAACCATAGCTCTTTGAATGATTTTAGGTTAGTTCTATGTATCTAAGTATGCCTTTTCTCCACAAGCATTCATTCTCCTTTCTCATCTGAGAGCCAGATAGCTAAATAAATATCTACTAGGAGGTCCATAATGGTTCCTTGGTGGTATTTAAATGGATTTAAATAAATAAAATAAATTGGGAAAATGAAACTTGGGAAAGGATTAATGAAATATTTCAGGCATTGCTTTTAATTAGTTGTAACTATTTTCTCAACTGATTCACCTGTCTAGAAATTTAGACAGAAAATGGAGCCAGATATGAACATATGTTGTATGTGGACTATTACTTGTGTGTAAATATACACTATGCATTTTTTATTGTAAATAAAAATGTCTTTACTTTGTCAAGAGGCCACAATACTGATGAAAGGTATGATATTTGGAAAGATAATCTAGTGAATATGACTTCTCACTCCTCACTGACAAGGGTAAACATTCTCTAAGTGCTCTGCTCTCTTTCTTGACTTAGTAGGACTGACATTCTTATGGCTTCAAATGGGCTGATGGTTCATGAATTGTTATTTCCAAGCTTTACTCCCATTATCTATCAGGTCTTAAATCTATATCTACTTAAATATTCTCCTAAGAAATGAGCTTAAGCCAATTAAAATTACTAAACTCAATCTTCCTTCTCCTCTCAAACTTAAACACCTCTCAAATTCTACATAGGGGTTAATCAAACTTCTATCACTGATGTTCACAATCTTGATGCCACTATGAAATCTCACTCTCCCTAATGGACAATAAATCATTATTAAGTCCTCTGACTATTCCTTTGAAGAATCTCTTGAAATTGCCCATTCCTATTTTGTATACTACTTCCAAATTCATTTTCTCTCTTGAATGAACTGCTAGAGTAGTATTACTCAAGTTCCATTTTCTCCTATTCACAGATTCTGCAAAACAGCTTGCATTCCCCACCCTATCAAATGCATATACAGCTATCCAGTTACAGGGTATTTCTTTGACAAATGCCTTCATTCACTAATCTCTTCTTAATTCCTAATACAACTCATTTCCCAAGTCAGGTATATCTACCTCAAATTTTTAGAACATCATTTTGTCATTTTCATCTCCATTCCATATGCCATTTTTCTTTTTTTTTTCTTTTTTTTTTTTTTTAACTTTTAACTGTTTTATCCTTAGCCGTAGTCTCAGAGTTTGGAAGAGTGCCTAGTACATAGCTGGCACTTAATATACATTTGTTGAATGAATGAAAGAATGAATGATTTTCTCTATCATCACATCTGGAGAATTCGCATTAATTATTTCTGTGAGAACATAAAGACTCCTAACTCTGGGAAACGAACTAGGGGTGGTGGAAGGGGAGGAGGGCAGGGGTGGGGGTGAGTGGGTGACGGGCACAGAAAAATTATTTCTGTGAATAATGCTACTTCCCTATTCTCTCAATTCTATCACAAAAGGTCGTGTAAAACTGCTCTCTTTCTGATAATGTTTCTTTGTCTCTCTTTTCTATTTTATGTTTTTACCGTCCTTAGTTTTATGGATGATTTATCTAGTCCAGTATTTCCATTTTCAATTCTATCTACATTGTTGTTTAACCCATTTATTGTATTTTTTTAAAATTTTTTATTGGTGTTCAATTTACCAACATACAGAATAACCCCCAGTGCCCGTCACCCACTCACCGCCACACCCCGCTCTCCTCCCCTTCCACCACCCCTAGTTTGTTTCCCAGAGTTAGCAGTCTTTACGTTCTGTCTCCCTTTCTGATATTTCCCACACATTTCTTCTCCCTCCCCTTATATTCCCTTTCACTATTATTTATATTCCCCAAATGAATGAGAACATATAATGTTTATCCTTCTCCGACTGACTTACTTCACTCAGCCCATATGCCATTTTTCTTACTTAAAATTATCTGCCTCCTTTTCCCTCTCCATTATCTTTTAGTTCTTTCAAAATTCAACTGAAATGTCCTAAACCTCAGGAAGCCCTCCAGCCTAAGGACTCTCATTAATCCTTCACCATTCTAAAAAATGGTCCTTATATAGGAGAGAGAGACTTTATCTAATAGCTGCAGCTTAACTACTAGGAAGAAGTTCAATAAATGTCTGCTGTAAAAATAGGATGTGAAATGGAGGCACATTCCAAAGCCCCAGTTGGAAAGCCCTAATGATTACAACATCTCTGGGATCAATGAACAAACACTTATAGGACACCTGCTCTGTGCCATACACTATGACATATGCTATGATCACAACCTGAAATTAAGTCAGTCTGTTCATCAATAATGATGGTAATAATAATAACTGACATTAATTGAGCATTACATGGTCTCATTTCAGCTCTTTATATACATTAACTCATGTGATCCTGACAGCTCCATGTGCTAAGCAGAGAAAATAACCACTCAAGATAGCATTTACAAAGCCCTGTTATATGTAAGTTGCAACAGTATTAGTTCCACAAATTGAACTCTATTTGAATACTATTTTATTTCCTTGAAATTGCTGAAATCATCCCTCATGTAATATAAAAATTATCTTCAAATGTAGGTAAAAATAAGACTAAGTATAGAAATCTAGATTAATAATGCAATAAAGGATGACTTCCCCCAAAAATGCTAAATACGAATATTTTTATTTTGAAGAATAAAACTCTAGTCTGTAATCAGCTACATGTAAAAGAATGAAACTGGGCTACTTACTAACACTATACACAAAAATAAACTCAAAACAGATTAAAAACCTAAATGTTAGATCTGAAACAATAAAAATCCTAGAACAGAATACAAGCAGTTATTTCTCTAACATCAACCATAGCAACATTTTTCTAGAGATGCCTCCTTTAGGCAAAGGAAATAAAAGCAAAAGTAATAACTGAGACCACACCAAAATAAAAAGCTTTTAGATAGCAAAGGTAACCATCAATAAAACAAAAAAACCTACTAAATGGGAGAAAATATTTGGAAATGATATATCTGATAAGAGGTTAATATCTTAGATGTATAAAAAACTTATATAACTCAATGGCAAAAAACCCTGAATGGTCCAATTAAAACACGGGCAGAGGATTTGAATAGATATTTTTCCAAAGGAGACATACTGATGGCCAGCAAACACATGAAAGATGCTCAACATCACTAATTATCAGAAAACTGCAAATCAAAAGCACAATGAGATATCACCTCGTGCCTGAATGGTTAGAATCAAGAAGACAAGAAACAACAAGTGTTAGTGAGGATGCCAAGAAAAAGAAACCCTTGCAGACTGTTGGTGGGAATATGAATTGGTATGGCACTGTGTATGGAGGTTCCCCAAAAAATCAAAAATAGGAATGCCATATGATCCTATAATTCCACTACTGTGTATTTACCCAGGGAAAATGAAAACACTAATTTGAAGAGATATATGCACACCTATATTTATTATAGTATTGTTTACAATAGCCGAGACATGGAAGCAACCTAAGTATCCACCAATAAAGTAATGGATAAGGAAAATGTGGTGTGTGTGTGTGTGTGTGTGTATCACAACCTGAAATCAAGTCAGTCATTTATATATGTATATGTACATACATATACATACATATATACATATATAATATCCTTACATATACATATATATGGTGGAATATTACACAGCCCTAAAAAGGATGAGATGATGCCATTTGAAGCAAATGGATGAACCTGGGGGGGTGGGTATTATGCTAAGTGAAGTAAGTCAGACTGAGAAAAACAAATACCATTTTATTCCACTTATGAGTGGAAAATGAATAAACAAAATGCAGAATCAGAACTATATACAGAGAGCAAACTGATGGTTGTCAGAGGGGAAGGAGGTGGTGGGTTGGGCAAAATGGGTAATGGGAAGAGGGAGATAGAAGCCTTCAGTTATGTAATGAGTAACTCATAGGAATAAAAAGTAGAGCATTAGGAATACAGTATCATTGTGGTGAATATAGCATAATGTATAAACTTGTCAAATCACTAAGTAGTATACCTGAAACTAATGTAATGTTGTATGTCGACTGTAGTCAAATAAAAAAATTTTAAACACTAAGACTCTATTATACTCTTAATATATACGTATTGTATAATGTCACAGTGTTCACAAAGATTTAAAATAATTTTAATTACATTATCATATATAACTAACATTCATCCCACTCTTCAGCATCACTTCCAGAGTTTTAGCTAGTCACTCCTGGAATTGATTTGATACATACCTCTTACTTATAGATGCATGATTTTTTTAAAAAAAAATAGAGGTTTTCAAACTCTAAGACTGAAATTTGTCACTCCTTCCATTCAAGTCACTAACTTTAAAAATATATATATTTATTTATTTTTAGAGAAAGCAAGACATCACAAGTGGGAGGGGCAGAGAGAGAGGGGGAAAAAGAATCTCAAATAAACTCCTTGCTGAGCATGAAGCCCCACTCAGGGGATGGAGCCTGCCAGGGGGCTCTAACTCATGACCCTGAAATCATGACCGGAGCTGAAATCAAGAGTCAGATACTTAACCTACTGCACCACCTGGGCACCTCTCAAGTTACTAACTTCTATGGCATTAGTGCTTCTGCTATAGAAAATCTAAAGCCACAGACATTTCACTAGCCTTGGTATAGCTAATTCGATTGTTAAACATTTCTGACTGTTGCAATATCCTTTTTTTAATATCTACTGAAATTTACCTAGATGTAACTTTCACACGACAGTCCTAACTCAGACCTTGAAAAGCTGTATGGAACAAGTTCGTTGCCTTTAACAGAGACCATCTCCTCATATATTTGATTCAGTGGTCCTGTGTCCCTTTACCCTTACTTCACTTCTCTTTATTAGCCCCTCAATCATCTCTCATTTGGCATGTATTCTGTGGCTGCACTTGTTCGGTTAACAACTCTCTTAAAAGTTAACTCCATTTGTTTGTGCAGTGTTTCCACTCTAGATCTACAGGAAGGAACACAAACTCTAATGGCCTAATAGCCAAATCATATAAAAAGGCCAACTGATAGAAGTGATATTCAAGGGAAATCATCAATGAGTGGCTCCCAAACATGGTCATGCATCAGAATTACCTAAAGAGGTATTTAGAAGGACAAAGTTTTTGGGTGCTTGCCCAGACCTGCAGAGTTGGGGTTTGGACCCTGGATTTTTCAAATGATTAGCTACCCAGAGTGACTCTATGTCCAGGCAGCTGTTTAGGAACTGCTGATGAAGAATAAGCCATTCATTCACTCCAAGGGACAGTCTGAGTCCTTTCCTTTGAGGAACCTAAACCACAAGAAGTCTTAATAACTTGGACCACGTTATCATAGTCCCTCATAAAATAGCTATTCCTGACTGCATTTTAATGTTATGCCTTCAGTTTTTATGACCAGTTGATACAAGAAATAACTGTATGAGGTCGGTATCTGCCTTTAGTAGAAATTACTGGTGAGGTCACTGTCTACTACATCAATTTGAATCCTTTCTATAAAATTCTACATCCATAGTGCCTGGGCGGCTCAGTAGGTTAGGTGCCCAACTCTTGATTTTGGCTCAGGTCATGATCTCAGGGTTGCAAGATCGAGCCCCAAGTCTGGATCTGCCCTGAGCATGGAGCCTATTTAAGATTCTCTCTGCCCCCTGCCCCCACTCATGCTCTCTTGCTCTCTTGCACTCTCAAAAAATACTTCACATCTGGGAACCCTGGGTGGCTCAGCAGTTTAGCACCTGTCTTTGGCCCAGGGTGTGATCCTGGAGTTCTGGGATTGAGTCCCGCATTGGGCTCCCTGCATGGAGCCTGCTTCTCCCTCTGCCTGTCTCTGCCTCTCTCTCTCTCTGTCTCCCATGATTAAATAAAATCTAAAAAAAAAAAAAAAACAAAAAAACACTTCACACCCATCCCACAAACTTAGTTTTCAAAACTTAGTACCAAGAAAAATGTCATTCTTTGTTTACTACAAATACCTATCATGATTTCTTTTGGTCAAGGTTCCAAGAAGTTCAGAGAAACACTTAAAGTTTATCAAAACAACACTGTTGACATGGTAACCATGCTTATAATTTTACCTTTTTCTTGGTTATAAGTCTAAATTTCTATTTTATTACTGTTTTATGTTGAAATCCTCTTGAGAAAAGCAAAACAGGATCACAAAAAGAAAAAGTTTAAAACTTTATCTCATAAGAAAAAATCAAAGAATCAAAATTTAATATGCCTTATGAGTATGCCCTGACACTTACAAATAAATACACACACACACACACACACACACACACATAATTATGATGATAATGGCATTTCACTAAAATTGAAATGTTATACAAAGTTAACAATTCAGAAAGAATGTTTGACGGAAACATTCCATAGGAATTAAGTAAGTGTTATGACACAGAAATAAAATGGTTTCATGGTCAAATAAATTTGGAAAACATTAAATTAAACAGGTTAAGCAGGGGTTTTTTTTACTAAATAGATTTTCAGATTCTTCAAAATGATAGTGTTCATTGTTCACATCTAAGACAGAAGCATACTATGTAGCATTTCCCAAGGAATACCATTCAGTTTGGGAAATGATGAAATGACAGTAATTGCAACATGAGAAATATTCATTCTCCAAAGGATATAATTGATGCTTGGTAAATTATTTCAAATGATAACACAGAATAGCAAATATGGCACTTTACTTCAGTAGGAAATATTTTTAATTGGCCACTTCTCATTCTAAAAGCATGACTACATTTACCTGCACATAGGCAAGTACCTCGTATTTTGGTCCATTGAACATATCATACAACTCTTAGTAGGTTCATCTTCCAGGTGAGAATACAGTTTAAGGGTACATACTTTTCTCCATTCCATGTACTAATTTTACAGAGAGATAACCCACATGAGGTACTTAATAAATTCTTTCATGACTAGCATCCAATATAAACTTATGAAAGGCACAGATTTTGACTTACACTAATAATTCTTTGTGTAAAGCCTAGAGTTTTTGTTTGTTGACTGGTTGATTTTTCACACTGGCAACAATCAATATATTTATGTAAACTTCAAGGTAAATAACTAAAAAGGCATACAAATCCTAATGTACTTCTTTGAAATTCCCATGTTAGAGGTGTGAGGAATAAAAATGTAATCATTGTAGTAAGTAGACTATATCTGTCACCCTAATAGTAAAGAGGAAATACAAAAAATTCCTAATATTTTCATTGTTCATAAACACATTTTAAATAGTCATTTTTCAAGCTAATAATTATACAGCTTATTTTGCCTATAGAGAAATTTCTAGAAGTAATAAGACACTTTCTCTAAAACCCTGTAGTTACCTTATTGAAAAATTTTCTATTTTTATCTCTTATGAATAAAAGTAAGTAGCAAATCAACTAAAAAGATGTGACATTAACAGGATTGTCCTTGTCTATCCAAATTGCCCATAATTTTATTGCTATGTAACTGAAAATGATCCTCTTATTTTGGAAATAATATTTTAGGTTTTGTACTATTTAGTTAAAACTCACTGATCCTTCACCAATGATAAAAATTTAAATATTTGACTTCACCAAAATAGGAAATTTTGCCCCCAGCGACACTATTAAAATAATATGCAAGTCACACTGATAGAAGACATTTACATTATATATCTTATATATACCTTACATATACATACATATATAGGGCTTATATCCAGAATATATAAAGTATTCTTATAAATCAACTTAAAAAAAAAAAGCAATGTATTCTATGAGCCAGAGATCTATTCCTAGGTATTTACTCAAGAGAATGAAAACTTGGGTCTACAAAATTACTTTTACAAGAATATTCAGTCATAATCTAAACTGGAAACCCAGGTGTTTGAAAAGAATCATGCTATGTTCATACAATGGAATGTACTCCTGATATGTGCAACAGATATGAGTGAATAAGTGAATCTCAGAAATATTTTTTTGAGCAAAGAAACCAGACACAGAGTTCTTACTCCATGATTCAATTTTTATAAAGTTCAAGAAAAGGTAAAAGTAATCAATGGTGACAAAAATCAGAAAGTGGTTGCCTCTGGGTAGGGAGGGACTGGAGGGGGATAGTGGGAATGTTTTATACCCTGTTTTAAGATCTGATGACATAAGTATATACAATTGTCAGTATTAATCAAAATGAACACTTCAGATCTGAACATTTTATTTTATGTAAATTATATATTTTTAAAAAGTAAAAAAGAAATAAGAAAAATAACTGATGGCTCAAAGAAATAAGGCAAAAGTCTCATAATTTAAGGATATGTCATCTCTTGTGTAAGTATAATATAATTTAATGTGCTCCAGAAAACAATAATTCCACTAAACCACTATGGAAATCAAACAATTAATATACTTTTTCAAGTGAACAATTTATTCCTTTATACCTTGTCAGAATCAGAAGGATAAATATAAACACAGTTAAAGCTAAGAAATTTGTTTTATGTAGGAATATTTTTAATCAATTTGAATTATTACACATACATTAAGAACTTATAGGAGCTTTTAAAATAGAGTTCAGGAAAAGGACAAACCATAATACCATATGTTTAAAACACTACCTGTCATAAATTATATGTAGATTATTTAAAAGGTAAATTTGCTTCCTATTTCACACAAAACATTACTTAAGAACAGGACTAGCATTTATGGCTGGAAAAAAAATCCTAAAATTGGTATTTTGAAAGACTGTCTACATTTCATGTAGAACTGAAAATATATCTTACGCCATATGCCTTATGACATTTATTTTCTAAGAAATTCTGAGCATTAGTTACAATTTCTAAGAGAAAAATCTTATGCCAAAAGGTTTTAAAAATTATTTTTATTAGAAAAATACTGAAAAATGCAAAAAGTCATGAAAAGCACATCAATTGTTATTACTGTATAAAATGCATATTTAAGTGAAGGTCACTACTTCCAAGCATAAACAGTTTAAGACTTTAGTCTGTATCTTCTATAGCATAAATAGTTTCTATCTTCTATAAGCATAAACAGTTTAAGACTCCAAAAACCATATGGTAAAAAGCATATTCCTATAACTTCAGTCCATTTGGTTGAGGATAGCCTCAAAACTGTAATTCTTATATCCTTAGAGCTACTGCAACTCAATGGTCCCAACAGAAGAGCAGGTGTATTTACTTTGGTTTTCTTCCTCATTGAAAACTAAGCCCTGAAAGGTTTGAGAATCCAGAAGAGTCAGCCTGAAGTCACTAAAGTAAGCTATTTCCATGTACTTTTATTCTGGAGGTAAGACTGTTATTATATAAATGGGAAAAAAAAAACACCTAACTTTGAGAGGAAAAAGAATAGTAGTAATGAGAGGGTATGAAATAATGGAAAAACTAATGAGAAGTCAGAATATTAACATGCTTTCATAGACAATTTTACATCAGTGGATTCCCTGCCCTTAAAATTCCTTTCTACTCTGTGGTTGATTAAATTACTGCTAAAAATATTCATTCCCTCACTCCTATATCCTATACCATTTCTCCAATTATATTTACTGAGTTGAGCTATCCCACTTGCTTCAGCATCATGGTAAACAAAGTGTATTTCTTGTCCCTGGTTTAGGCTTTGCCATGTGCCTGGCTTTGGCAATAGGATGTTGGCAGATTGAGGAGATATAATGAGAAAGTTTGAAATGTGCTCATGCATTTGTACACTGAGGTTTGCCCTCTTGAATTGCCATTACCATGAGACACATGAAGCAAATTTGGACCCAACCTGTAGCTTGAAGCCAATGTCTTGTCAAGCCCAGCCTAGGTTAGTTACATCTACCCAGCTAACCCAAAGAAGCATCAACACACTTAGCTGATATTGGCTGAGACATTCCAGCCCTTTCACAAATATCTGAAAGAAGTCTAGATAATATTTAAGCTGATGCATGCTGATGCACTGAGAGTTTTATGGCTAATTTCTCCTCTTACCTCCAGAATGACTGCTAGGCCCCATGAGAGATATTCATGTATACAGTTTCAAGAAAGACTTCTTTTCCCATTATATCAGGTCAAACTTCTGCCTACCATGTTTTCATAATACTCAAGTTCCAGGTGTCCAGATATTTCCTAGGCCTCTTCTCTAAGAATGAGACCCCATCTTCCCCCATCAACTCCTTATACACTATGCTTTTCCAATGTCTTCAAAAATGTCCAGATTTGAGCTGAAGCTAATTCATAATAATATTAATGAGAACAATCAAAATCTCTGTGAAGGCCAGGACTTTGTTCATTTTAATCATTCCTGTACCTCTAGTTACTGGGGTCTGGCACATGATTGAGCAATGCACATTTGCTGAATAAATGTGTTGGAAATTTTTTTCAGTATAGATAATGGCTACATTGCATAGGAACGTATGCAACGAACTTTTAGTATATTCACTAAAAGGATGGAGTTACTAGAGAATTTTAGAAGACAACCTGGTAGCATCATAATGCTTTTCCTGGAATTTTATAAATCATCCCATATAGATTTCCCACCAACCCCACATAATAGTATGCAACACTATATACATTATCATTATTCCATGTAAGTCAAGGTCAGGCTTGGACATGATGGAACTGCCATGTGACCATCATCTGATCTCACCCTACAAGACCTCAATGGAAAACATAACAACTACATACCAAATCCAATTGCCCATTTTCATCTTACTAGGAAGCAAGAGTATCCTCTTAGAATGATGGTAAGGTAGAGTAGCAGGACAAAGAATTAGAATTGAGTTTGAGGCTTGGCTTGCTACTTTCTGTCTAGAAAATGTTAGGTAAACAACTTGCCACTTAATATGATCCAACACAGTGAGCTTAATAACATATTTCTTGACCCCATCTAAGAGAGCTCTTAGCAGTAACAAATGAAGTAATGTGTATAAAATGCATTGAAGACACTCAAGCATTATCAAATTGTACAGTATTGCTTTAACAATGTATTCTTTTACCCTACTTTTAATATGGAAACAGGCATTCCAAAATTATTTGTTGTACTTAAGAATATAGCTGAATAAATGTCATCATTACTAACATGGTTATATTATGTGGTCAATGACAGGTGGTTCTGAGGCAAGGAAACAAACAATCTTCTAAAATTAGGGAGATCTAATATATAATATAATAGTCAAGTTGAAACTGACTGTGACTTAAGTAGGAAAAAGACTCCAGGGACACCTGGGTAGCTCAGTGGTTGAGCGTCTGCCTTTGGCTCAGGGTATGATCCCAGAATTCCGGAATCAAGTTCCACATTGGGCTCCCTGCATGGAGCCTATTTCTCCCTCTGCCTATGTCTCTGTCTCTCTTTCTATATCTCTCATGAATAAATAAATAAAATCTTAAAAAAAAAAAGGAAAAAAGACTCCATTTACCACGTTATCAATCTGCTAAAAAATGATCTAAATAATCCATCACAAATCAGGATAAGGAACAAAATACAAAAACAGCATCCTAATCTTCATTCATGCTTATTTTGATTTCCCATGTCTTCCAATCTTACCACAGTCACCCAACCAAAATTATATTTGATTTTTTGCAAGCTAATTTTAAGAAAAAAATGAAATGCCAACTTTTACAGCTATTTACAGTATGTTTCTGCATTTTAAATATTATCTAGACTTCTGGCTTTCTTTGTAAAGGCAGTTCAATAAAATATGTAACCATGAAAAACAAGCATGTATAAAAAGTATGCTTCAGGCATCCCTTACTTTTGAGTTTTATTCCTTCTTTTTTTTTTTAAGGAGGAAGTTTGTGTAATTTCATCACTTTGGATAGAAATGCATCAGACGATAGCACTTAAAACTGGCTTTAAAAGTAGAAACTGTCTTAGTAGGAAAAAAATGTTTTTGGAGGAAAGCTTAGATAGCAAGTTTTTTTTTAAATAAATCTTGAAACTCTTGGACAAATCATAGTTCTCAAACATTCATAACAAATTATGGAAGACGCTTCTAAAATTATTCTAATAAACTTGCAACTGCAGGTTTTCTAAGAGGTTGTTTTTTTCATTCACATTTTGACTTAATTCACTATCATCAAAACCTAACAGTAGACTCAAATGTCCACATGTCCACTATCAGGAAGGCCAAACATTCATTCAAAATCCATGTTACTGGTTTCTCCTTTCTAGAATGCTTTTCTGGATTGAATTCTTAACTGGTCTCTGATGTTCTTTCTACCTAAAGGTCTCCACCATAACTACTTCCTTAACTTTTTTTTACACTGAGATACGATGTATATACAATAAAATTCACTCATTTAAAATGTACACTAGAAAAGAGGTGAGTGTGGGGGGGTGTAAAATAAGTGAAGGGGATTAAGAGTACACTTACCTTGATCACTGAGTAAAACAGAGAATTACTGAATCATTATATTGTACACCTGAAACTAATATAACACCATATGCTAACTATATTGGAATAAAATTAAAATTAAATAATAAAATAAAACTATGCATATGTGGCTCATATATTGTTCCATTTAAATAATACATTTCAAAATAAAACATCTTAAAAAGAAAAAAATAAAGTGTACACTTATATGTGCTTTGACAAATATATAGTCTTATAACCATCACTATAGTAAAAATATAGAATATGTCTATCATCCAAAAAAGTTCTCTCCTGTCTTCCATAGTCAAGCTCTTTCCCTTTCCCCCTCTTCCCCTATCCTACCTGATGACAACCCCTGATTTTTTAAAATTTCTATAATTTTGCCTTTCCTAGGATGTTAAATACATGGAATTATCCAATATTCAGTGTCTGACTTCTTTCATTTAGCATATTTTTGAGATTCACTTGTATTGTTTCACATATTGGTAGTAGGGTGTTTTTTAAAGCTGAGTAATACTCCATCTCTTGGATGTACCAGAGTGTGTATTTACTCACCAGTTGGTGAGCATTTTATTGTGTCCAGTTTTTGCCTATATGAATAAAACTGCCATGACTATCAAGGATAGGTCTTTGTAAAGGTATATTTCTTCACTTCTCCTGGCTAAATACGTAGGAGGGGCACTGTCATGTCATATGGCAAGAGTATATTACTTTTATAAGAAATTACCAAACTGTTCTCCAAAGTGGCTACACATTTTACATTCCTGCTAGCAGTATAGGAGAGTTTCCATTACTCACTCCTTAACTGTTCGATGGAAACATTATAATTGATCATTTTATATAATAACACAAGACGACTTAACGATTCATAGCCATTTGAGTTAGCTTAATTTAACATTATGGAAATTATGAATTGACCTATCTCATTTCATTCCTCCCCTATCTCTACAAGGAGAGTATACTTAATATCTTCATTTTTTAGATGAGAACACTGAGAGCTCAGAGCGGCTAATTTGCTCACAAGACAAGTGACAAATTTGGAACCTTATCTGAAGCAGTCTGATTCCTAAGGCCACTGCAGTGTAATAGGAAACAAATGCCTACATGCCTACAAAAATATACTTAATGATACATGTAAAACATGGCATACAGTTGTTTTCTCTCATTTTTTCCTCCTGATATTTGGAGAAAGAAGAAGGCCTTAAAAGGCTTTTCTTGTTAACCTTCTATACCCAGACCCAGAGCTCTAGGAGGTGACATCCCAAGTAAGCTTATATCCTAATATAGGACACTGAAATCAAAGTTGCAAGTCATGTCCATTCTGCCATTCCTGTTCCATATATACCCTGAATCCACATTAAGATACTGCATATGTATCTTAAAATATACCTATAAGCATTTAGATGGACAAATTCTCATACTACAAAAATGTCTTCAGCATAGTTTGAAATGCAGTTGTCTAATCACCAGGGGCAAGGCAGGTCACTAGGGACCATATGATGGGTGTACTCAGGGCCCAGCTAATTGTCCTTTGCCTCTGCTTTGCAGGCCTGAATTAGCTTATGCCCTCACTCTATTTATAGGTTTGATGAGTAAACTTAGATTCTTCTAATGTACAAAGACTAAAAATACAAGGGGATATGATTTGGCAAGGTCAGTATTCTAGCAACTTTACATGTCCCCAGGGTATCCCTGCTCTGATAGCCCAGAGGAGTTCCCAAGTCACTGCAACTGCAGTGTTTCTTCCTACTTTCTCCTTTAGATTAGCACTGTTCATCCATACTGCCCAACTTTCCTTCATCTCCAATCATGAAATTATTATGACCCATATATTACTAGTAATCATGAAACTTACATTTTGGACACAATAAGTACATCAAAAAAAATCACAGTATTTGTACTGTCTCTTGATTTACATAAGGGAACACTGAGTCTTAGAAAGCTACATACCATGCCCAAGATGACACAGATAACAAATTAAGGTTCAAATCCAAGTAATCTTACTCCAGAGGCTGTGCTCTCCATTACAATATACTGTGCCCAAGAGCTCTGGATCTGATCCAAGTGTCTGTTGTAGGTGTCCTAAATAAGTATCCCTAAGTCAAAGCTTTTTGTCATTCTGCAATGACATTCTGCAAACCTGCCATGACTCCAGCTGTTCCTCATCTTAGAATGCTTTTCTGCCTGAAGACCCTTTAAGTGACAAATTCTAGTGTCACCTCCAGGATCCTCCCCTAATTCATGCAGAAGTTGCTTCATTTTCATTGTTCCTGTGGTCTCTGACATCTCTCCCTAGCACCCCCTTGAGTTGTTTTATAATAATTTGCTATAAAACTGTCTCCTTCATTAAATCACGGGATGCTTGAGAGCCAAACTTAATCTGATATACCGCTGGATCATTCCGAATCAACTAAGTTATGCTGCAAGACAAACAGCATCTAAACTTTAGTGGTTTAAGATAATGAAGGTGTATTTCCATTGATTTTTCAAGTTCATGTCAGGTAGGTGGGGCTCTGCCCCACATGCTATCATTCCAAGAGGCTCTAACATTAATACCATCATGAATTCCCTAAGCCAGATAGGGAGAGAGGTAGCAAACAGAGCACTGCCTCTTAAGTGCTTGTACTCAGAAGTATTTAAATGTCATTTCTGTTCATATTTCATTGACCAAAGCAAGTTTCATGACCATGGCTAAGTTAAGAGAGTGGAGAAGTATAAAGCCTAGCAAGTGCTTGGAAGAAGAAAAACCAGAAATATCTGATGAACATTAATGATTGCCTCAATTGATATTTTCAGGATTTGGCAATACATATGTGGCCTATTTGATAAATGCTGGATGAATAAACTAAATAGATATTTTTAACCTGACATCTTTGAAAAACACAAATTGTGACCATATGCTAATAATATTTAATTGATGTCTTATGAAATTAATCCCATTATTTACTATAATATTTTGAACATGTTCATTTATCTATTTTAAGTATACTCACTTAAAATCCTTTAACAAGTTTTTAATGAGAAGCTACTATACGGAGATTAGTGTGTCAGGTATTATTTAGGCTCAAACCATTATAAAATGTAATGCCTACATAATGTCTACTAAGAAATTTAGAGTATTTATACATCTATATAATTAAAATATTTATATATTATATATATGTATATACATGTGAGCCCATGTATTTAATACATAATTATTTCTTTATTCAGTTAAATAACTGAGTACCTATCATCTGCAATGCACTGCTCCAAGGACTAGATGAAAAGAGAGAACAAGACTGACAAGGTCCTTATTCTCGTGGCGAAAGGGGGGAAGGTAGAAAGTAAGCATGAAATATATAAATATGATAATTCTAGTTGATAAGTGCTAAGAAAAAAATAATAAAACTGGGTTTTGGGAAAGAGTGACTGGCACAGTAGGGCTGTGTGCTAAACATCTTTTGCTTGCTCCTTCCGATCCAATGTCCATCCCTATCCACACTGCTCCAGGCCTGGAAGGCTATTTGAACTAAATCAATGGGATTCTTTCCCCTCTGGTTTGGATTGGCTTAGCCAATGGAAGGCACTTGCAGCAGATCAGGAACTAGAGAGGGAACCTGAATGAGATATTTATCTCCCCGGCACATTACTTGTCAGCATCCCTGTGTCCCCCTCATGAATGCCACAACCCTGCAAATCTGTCCTTTTCCACATAGCTCTATCCTTGGCTTTCTCTTTATTCTTTCAGGTCTAGAGAGGCACACCCCCTCACTGTTAATGGCTATGAGTTACTTCACCATCCCTTGTTGTCTGTCCTAATCATAGCCCACATCTTTGTACTTAGTCCCTTTATTAGTATCTTTTCAAACTGACCATTTTATCATGCCATCTGTTATAGGAGACAGATAGAAGTCTTAACAATTTACACACTATATCTGAATATATATATATATATATATATACACATTTAAGTATATAAATAAATATATATTTAAGTATATATATTCAGATATATATACTTAAATATATATATATATATATATTTTAAGATTGTATGTATTTATTCATGAGAGACACACTGAGAGACATAGGAGAGGGAGAAGAAACCTCCCTGCAAGGAGCCCGACGTGGGACTGGATCTTAAACCCTGGGATCATGCCCTGAGCCGAAGGCAGATGCTCAACCGCTGAGCCACCCAGGCAGTCTTATATTCAGATAAATAAAGAAAACATAGGTGTTAGATTTTTCTGTAAGTAATTAAATCTTCTGCGGACTCCTCTCCTACAGATAGGAACAAGTCCCCATCTGGATAAATCAGTTAGAAGTCAGTGAAGCATCACTGAAAAAGAGCTTTATTTATAGTCTGAGGACCTTAATCCAGTTCAAACTTTGTAGTATTTTAGCCAAGTACCTCTAGGCCAGGTATTTCATGATTTCTATGTAGATTAAAAAGATAAATTCCACATGCGATGTTAGGTATGGTTTCTACTGCTCTTTTACTAAACTTTTAGCCTGTTTTTCAGAGAAATTTCCCAGCCTTATTTTCCACCTTTTTCTCCACTTAACACCCTTCTCACTGGTCTCACTACTCTTGTCTCCCACACTCTTCTCTCTAATACCTACCTCATGCCAATTCCACATTTTCTAAAACTATGATGTCTTCCAAGACATCTTCAAACTCTCTCCTCCCTCCCATCAAAAGTGAGCAAGGCTTCCAGGACAGTTGAGATGGTTTTAATGGCCAGCCTAAGGTATAGGTCATGGAAGAGCCTGGGGCAGGGGTGAAAGCTGGTTTGTACTCCACACCACAGTGGACACCAGGTGGGAGGCTGAGCCCACAGGACAAAGGTGTGACTCTTCTTATCTGCACACTTCTGTACTTACTCATCTATTGTGTAGCAGCTTTTTCTTTTTAAAAAATATGTATGTTATTCCTTTAAAAGTCTTAATGCAAAATAACACACACACAAAACCTATTTAAAACATTAAATGTCTCATTAGGTAAAGTTTTATAGTAAGATACTTTGTAAATATGAAAATAAACCCTGATGCCTCTCCAAATTTATATTAATCACAATAATGTTTTACCAACTAATACAAGTAATGGCTAAAAGATTGACAGGCATCATTTATTTTATGCACCACATTTTACATAGGCTTATGTTCCAGGAAAATGAAGAAAAACTTATTAACTAAAAAGATCATAAAGGAATTTGCTTTCTTATATTATACATTAAAACTGGTAACAAAATAATCCATTTATATGTTTGAGTAAAATATTTGTGTAAAATATATTAAGTCTATCAGATTGCAACTTCCTATTACTTAATAGGTTTAAACCATCTAAGAATTTGGATTGGCAATTTTACTTTTGAGCATTGCATCTCAAACAATGGATTAGAACCTTGGTGTTCAAATGCTCCATCAGAAGTTGATATATGCTCAAACAATTTGGGAGGAAAATAACCATGACAGCTACAATTTTGACATTTACAATAATTAACTGCTGCTTTTGAGATGAAAAAATTGCTTATTGCCTATATTATATGGTACACACTGAGCAAAGTTGAACTGCCCTTAAATAACCAGCTTTCATTATGCTCTATCTACATTAACAGCCAGCCTTTTGATGTGTACAGAATTGCTGCAAGATTAGAATTACTGATTATTATAGCAGGGCTAATTTGGAGCACAGGTAAAATTCAACAAATTAAAGATGAAGGTTTGTCCCTTTCAAGAGTAGCTGGCTCCTAATCCTTGTGAAACATTTTTTTTATAGAAATTATAAACTCTTACACCTCCAAGAGTGCTGAGTCTGTGGGCTAAAAAAATAAAGAAAGAAAAGAAAAAAAAATGTCCAGAATGACCCTGTGGGAAATGCATAAAATGATCCCTGCTACATGAACACAGATCAATGACTTTATTACTAAAGGAATCTTATTCTGCTGGTCAAAAATATCACAGCTTTCAAATAGTTAAGCACATCCATAAAATATAGCCAAATCCAAAATTTATAGTTAAAATTTGAGGGTGAAATTTCAATTCTAAATAGTTGAAGCTATAAATGAAAATTATTTATAACTCAGTGGTAGGTAAAGTTTGGGGTTTTGTTGTTATTGTTTTAATAAAGACATTAATACTACTTTAGGAATAACTACAGTATGTGAGAACTGATACAAAAGTTAAAATAACCTGATACAAAGGTTAAAAGTAACCTAAATTTTATCTTGACTCTTTCAAATACTAGTTTATTAATTTTTTGAGATTTAAACTCACTTCAGATCTTTAGTATGCATTTTCCATCTTTAATACATAAGTCTTAAAATACCTATGGTTAGTATTATTATTTATATACATTTACATTTAGTATTTGCACACATTTATGATGGGAAAATAGTGCTCTAAATTCATATAAGTACATTTAGATAAATCATTCATGGATAATTACTAATATTCAGAGATTCAGAAAAATTATAATTTATAAGCATCTAATTTTTATATTTAGTATTATTTCTATGTTTAATTATAAGATATATATTTTTTGTCCTTTTTATGTCTCCTTACAAACTACCAAGTAATTTCTGATAATATAGCAACAGATAATATATTTTTAAAAATCCCTCCAAGGTTCTAAAGAAACTACCTGTACCTGTTTGTTGTCTGATAAACACTGTAATTAAACGTAGCAATAAACTATGACTATGAAATACATAACACATAATAAAATGTCACAGAAAATAAGTATTTTTATACAAGTTTGAATACGTTGACATTCAAATAAAACATTCAAATTGCCAAAATATATGTATGATATACATAAACTAAGGAAAGTTACATCTATTAAAAATTATATGTAATCAAATTCAGAGTGATCAATTTTAAGTGTAATTTACAACCTGCTTAGGAAGTTTAGCCAGTCACAGGAGGATTTGAGTTTATTTTTAATCCTCACATTAATAACACAGCAATAAACAGACTACTGAGTTGCCCATCTTACTCCGCTTGGAACAGATGTGGAGCTACCTGTGTTAGCCTTACATACAGGCAGAAGAGAATATTGCCATGTGTTATAACAGCCATGACAAGGAATGTCACAAAGATATGCATAACAGAAGAAAACTCATCCGCCCTGTCACTGTGGTAGTGTATTCTCTCACTCCTCAGTATTCTAAAGCATTGTTCCAGAGAGCACCTAAAGAAAGGAAGGTAAACTGACTTGACAATTGGTGCCCACAAATAAATCTACCAAGAATTCATTTTTTAAAGCAAGGTGCCAACTGGTCGAAAGGATGGTCTTGTGGAACTGGAATCATATTTAGGAGCATGATGATGGGAAGTTACTGTGAATTTCCTCTCTGCACCTGGGGCTGTTCCAAATGAGGAAGCCTGGCTGTGCTTCAGATTGGGGCAGCACCTCGTCAAAAGCTGTGAAGCACAAGATATGAAAAACAATGTAATATCCTCCCAAAACCAAGCAGAAAGTTCAGTGTAAGTTCAGAAGAGGCTGGGCATAGAAGAAGCAATTGGGTGTGTAGCATATGGATTCAGAGCACACATAACAATATGAAATAAAAAAGCTCAAATCCATGGACAGGAGATATTGTGGAGGCAAATCAAAGGGCCGATTTTCTATGTAGCAAGAAACAGAGGAATGAATGAGAAAGCAAAAAGAGGACTTAAAAAAAACTCTGCAAATCAGATCCTCTCCCAACAAAAACAAAAACAAAACAAAACAAAACCAAATTCAAATCCTTCTTTGTTCCCAACCTGAGCATGTTGCCTTAAATTTGGAAGCCTGTGGCCTATAACCTATAGACAGACTATGCAAATACTCTGTAATAAAACCATCAGACAGTATTTTGGAAGACCTCCAGCAAACTCTGCTTTATAATATATCCCACACACACACAATATAGATTAATAATAATAGTAGCTACTAACAACAATTTTCTCCTTGACCATACTCTTCTTAGGTTTCTTTGAATCCTCTTCTCATTAGGCTCAGATTTTTGGACTTCCATTTCATCTCTGCATTATCTAATTTTAGCCAGAATCCTGCTAAGTCAGGTTAGCCAAAATGTTCCATCCTCAATGCCTAATCATCTTTGATACCTAATTGGCTTCCCCATCTTCCACCATCAGCAAGAATCCTATTAGGTTGGTTTATCCAAAATCCTCTTTACTCCTGATGTTTTCTCTTAGTAAGTTTCCAACCACTGACCCCCATCCTGCTCCTTGGCCCAACCACATCCACCAATCTCTCTCCTAAAGTCCTCTGATACTTTGATTTAGCTCTCCCCAGAGTTTAAAATACCTTCTCCCCACTGTCTTCTGTCTCGGTGGACTTTAATTCAATCTCTCCCCTACTGCAATAGTATTGAATTATTAGTCTTGAATAAAGTCTTGTCTATTTAAGGTTTCTTTTCTTTGACAGACCATATTTATTTTATAGGCTAATTTACTCAGCTTTATTCTTTTTAAAAATAAATAAAATAAAATATAAAATAAAATAAAATAAAATAAAATAAAATAAAATAAAACCACTCTCTTTGCCCCATTCCATGAAGTTAAATGGTTCAGCCAACTTGGATCTTGTAAAGCAGTTTGGGGCTGCCAAAGTAATGTAGCAAGATCCCAAAGTTTAAATGTTTGCAGAGAGTTTAGATTTTTGCTGGTCTCTGTGTCCTAATACTGTGCTTACCAGAGTTCCCTACAAGGTTCTGAAAATGCTCCTGGATGGTAGTAAAGTGAGATTTTGCTTCATCCTTGGGTTGATGTGCCTACACAAATGTTTATAAAAGGAGCAAGGAGATCAGAAAAACGGATGTAATTAAAAGCAAGAATTCCAGAATCTCCAAACACTATTGTAATCCCTAACTATTAATAATGATGGCTATAATTTGAGCGTTTATCATGGAATAGACACCATACTTCATACAAATGGCCTTGGTTAATTTTCACAATAACACAGTGAGGTGGATGGATATGGTGATTACCACCACCAAGATGAGGAAACTAAAATCAGAGAAGTTTAATAACTTGCCCAAGGAGAGCTAGGAGCAGAGATGGTATTTGAATCCAGGACCAAATCCATAACTCCATTTGCCATTTTGTAGTTATTTTAAAATAGTTTGTTTATCGCAGAAGGCCAAATTATAGTTAGTATTATTGACCAGTCCGTTTAATTTGGCCTTGGTAAGCACTTGCCTCCATTAAGCCTGGGCAGGTAAACTGGGACAGAGGAGCCAAGAACCATACTAGCTAGCAGAAAAACACTCAGACTTCCATCTTCCCTGACTTGTCATTGGATCTGATCCTGAGACTTGTAATAAGAAATATGTATTTAGCCTTTGACTGGATTTCTGACACATAGCTCTGAAAACCCTTTGAATTTCCTGTGATGAGAGCAATAAAGGTGTCTCTTGATATGTTAATCAGGTGACTTTTCAAATACACCTAAGAATGGGGGCTGGGTCAGAAGAACCAACCAAGTGATTGGAAGGTTGGAACTTTCAGACTCATCCCTCTGACCTTCAGGGAGAGGAAAGGGACAGGAGGTTGAACCAATCATGCCTATGTAATGAAGCCTCCATAAAACACAAAAGGACAGTGTTCAGAGAACCTCCGAGCTGGTGAACAATGGATATTTGGGAAGAGAAGTGCACTCAGAAAGAGCATGGTAGCTCTGTACCCTTTCCACATACCTGTGCTATGCTATGCATCTCTTCCATCTCGCTGTTCCTGAGTTATAACCTTTTATAAGTCAGTGATTTAGTAAGTGAGAAGCTCTAGCAAATCAATCAAACCCAAGGAGGAGGATATGGGAACTTCTAATCTATAGCAGATTGGTCAGAAACCCAGGTGACAAACTGGGCTTGGAATTACTGGCTGAAGTTGGGGAGGTAGGTACAGTCTTATGGGATTTAGCCCTTAATCTATGGGGTTTGACCCTATCTCTAGGTAGTGTCACTATCTCTAGGTATCTCTAGGTAGATAGTGTCAGAATTGAGTTGAATTGCAGAACAGTCAACTGGTATCAGTGCACTACTTAGATGAGTAGAGAAAACTCTCCCACACATGGGAATTGGGAGCAGAACACTTTAGGACTACCTCATCATTCAAATGAGAATTAAGGGAACTGGAAAAGGGTGTAGGAGTGACTTCTAATTCTGCTATACACAGAATAGTTCCTTTTCAACAAGGTGGGCCCTCGAGGGTTCCTGTTCTGAGTCAAAGCACTGGATAGAAGAATAGCCACTGGGAAGCATTTTATTCCCCAAAGTCAGAGATACAATTCCACAATTTCTCTAATCTACCAGCTAATTCACTAAATTTAGGTGTTCATGGGCTTCATTCCAACTACAAAATCTAGGTCGGGTTCCATAGAGGAAGCTTTACTTTTCTTCTCAAGATAATTCTGCTCATTGTTCTAACTTACTATTTCCAAAGGGAAGAACTGAACTGAATATCCTGCTCTGCATGGGCACTTATTACCTTTCTTGTTGATTATTATTGCTTTAGGTGGCATAGGTAGGCAGCTGGCTAGTTCGTACGTGCAGAATTCTTCCACTCATACTTTCTAGTTTTTAGTCCCTTATAAAAATCCCTCACAATTTCCTTTCCTTCAAGCTTGGGACTATGCTCCATTGGAGCCCAAAGGACACTATCATTGAGATTTCTCAGTATTTTCTGAGATAGGAACTGGAGGTGTTACCTTGCTGGTCTCCAGCATAAACAACCATGATAAATTTTTCAATATTTCACACTTCACACTGTGATACCTTGAGGCTCACAAAAAAAGAATTATTTCGAGAAAATCTTGTATCTATAATATTTAAGAGGAAAGGGCAGAAATGACAAAAGGGAGATTTCAAAGTTCTGTTCATTGAACCTGCTTCCAACTTTTAGAATCACGGCTTTAATAAACAGGAGAAAATCCAGCCAGTTCCTGTGGCCCCAGGTCACAACTTGAACTTGTTTACCTTCTTAAGGGTGTTTCAGGCTGGATCCCAGTCAGAATGGATGTCTATAGCAATAAAATGAGAGAGATGCAAACCTAGGGGCCAGAATGGCAACCTGCATGCTGGTTTTTCTCTCTTCCCAGCAAGGACAAGCTGTTTTGCTTCTGTAGTTCATCCATCTATCATGTATATCTAAACCAAGGCATATTTTACTGAGAGAACCCTATGCTTTTTTAATTTTTTAAGCTTTTATTTTAATTACAGTTAGTTAACATACAGTGTTACATTAGTTTCAGGAGTACAATATAGTAATTCAACAGTTTCATATACTACCCTGTGCTTTTCATAAGTGTACTCCTTAATCCTCATCACCTATTTAACTCATCCCCCATGCCCCTCCCCTCTGGTAACCACCAGATTGTTGAGAAAACCTTATGCTCTTTAAAACAAAATTTTTTCCAGAGTGTAATTATGTGATTATGTATTTTCCCCATGTTTTTCTTGTCAAAATGATGAAAGCACATATGTGAAAATATATGATATTAAAAATAACATGATATGGAAAATAATCCATAGCACTTAAATCAGGTAAAATTGTGTTCTGACATTTTTAATTGGTACATAAATTATCTTTTGTGGTTTACAGAATAAGATGTGGAGGAGAAATCCATTTGACTTGATTAAATATTTATCCCTCACCTCTGCTTGAATTCAAGAGTTTTAGTATAATACTAAATTATTTGTCTGAGAGATGAAGGGGAAAAGGAGAATGTTTTAAGTTATTCTCTTGTCTTATGCAGAACTGAAAGAAAACCACCAGGAAATCAACCCATCTGGCCAAGGTTCTGCTTTTTTTCCCTCTGTATATCTCTTTCTTTCTTCCCCCTCCCACATTAATTCGTAGTTACTTTGTCTTTTTATTCAATGTGTTTATTTTACCATTAGTCTGGATGTTAACAATGGTTTTAATTTTACAGAGCTTTGATTCTGAGTCGCATCTCTTTTGTTAGGGGCAAACTAGCACACATATGCACACACACATGCATTAATTCTGAAGGGAAAGGTGTCTTTCCACAAACACAATTCAGGGCCACTGTGGATATGGATAACAATGGCAGAGATGTTTTAAGCTCCAATAATCAGACAAGTGTACTAGTAAAACAACCCCATGTTCAAGATGTTTAATATTAAACAGCAGGAATCTGGTGCCATTCGACAGCTATCCTTAGGACTCAGAGTCCAGGATAAAAGTCTGCATTATTTTTTTTCCTCTCTTCAATTAGTATCACTATTACAATCCGATTGGCATTGACTTCCCCTCCTCCCCACAGTGACTAATCTCTAAATCCCAGTAATGCAACCCACAATTAGTGTGATTAACAAGATACTATATTTATCTCAAAAGACAAATATATGGCAATTAAAAGATAATTGCTAAGTAAAAAATATTGAAGAGTATTAACATTATAACCTAAAAACAAACATACAACAGTACTAGAAATTTTTAAAGTGGCAAGCAAGTTAAACAGTTAGGGAAGGTGACTGAGTACAGTATGGTATTTTTAGGTAGATAATTGTAATACTTGAAAGCTGACAAACTGATTCATCACAACCTATGTTCAGGGTTGTATGTTCCATTTTCATCTCTGGCTTTTGTGTTTGGCACCAATAGTTTTCAAACCACTTTGACTATAAACTTGAAGCAAAAGACAACAATAGTTACACATGTTTTAAATGATTTGCTGAAGTAAATACCAGAGGTAATGCTGGGTCAAGTTGATACAGTTCTTCTAGGGAACTCTGGAAATTTAATTTTAACTGTTTGAATTAAGCACACACTGATGCTCATATCCTTTTACTCCCACATCTCAGATCTTCTGTACAGAGCTAGAGAGAACTTAAAACAGTACTTGTCATGAAAACCTAAAGAGGTGGGAGAGTTCTCCAGGCATTAATTCAAGTATATCTTCCCTTGTGATATACTCGAAGGAATGGACTTCCCTTTATTCTTTTTTATTTTTTTTAAAGATTTTATTTATTTATTCATGAGAGACACAGAGAGAGACAGAGAGAGGTAGAGGCACAGGCAGAGGGAAAGCAGGCTCCATGCAGGGAGCCTGACCTGGGACACGATCCCAAGTCTCCAGGATAAGCCCTGGGCTGAAGACAGTGCTAAACTGCTGAGCCACCCAGGCTGCCCTGGATTTCCCTTTAGTATCTAGTAAGGCCCACAAAGTGAGAGGTGTGGGTTGGATGGGGTTTGTTGTTGTTTTGCAGATTGTGGTTTTATTAAATAATTAAAAGATATATTAAAGTGTTCCTAAGATTTGAAAGTATTTCCAGTAACAGTAACTTGATGGTAGCAGCTCTGGAATTTCTATATTGAATTAGAAATTCATTTGGAAGATAGGTCTATGAAACTGTTTTAAAGCTAAATTCACATAGTTTTATTTTTTTTTAAATCCAATTGTATTTATTTGTAATTGAGGAAGAACGATAGACAATATCTGGAGGAAGTGGGGCAACCAAAATCCTTTCCCTCACAGTATCTCTTTTTCCTGCCACTGGTATTTGGTCTTTAAAAATTTTTAAGTAAAGATATTTTCAACCATAATTTTTCAGTCAAAAAAGTCCATGTTAGGGATCCCTGGGTGGCGCAGCGGTTTGGCGCCTGCCTTTGGCCCAGGGCGCGATCCTGGAGACCCGGGATCGAATCCCACGTCGGGCTCCCGGTGCATGGAGCCTGCTTCTCCCTCTGCCTGTGTCTCTGCCTCTCTCTCTCTCTCTCTCTCTGTGACTATCATAAATAATAAATAAAAATCTTAAAAAAAATAAAATAAAAACTTATTTAAAAAAAAAAGTCCACGTTAGTTTCCAATATAATCCAAATGGTCAAATATAGATACAGGTTTTTCCACAACAACTGAAAACTTTGTCAGATAACTGCTATTAATATTCATTAAACAAATACAGTAGAGCACCAACTGTATCAGATACCATGGTTGGTTCTGGGATACAAAGATTAATGACAAAGCAGTTCAGAGTCAAGCAAAGAGAAAAGGCAAGAAAACACATGGGGAAACAATGCAGAGATGAAAAAAGATGGAAATATTATGGTACATGAGAGAACACCTCACATGGAAATTGAGTTGAAGAAGGTTCCACAATGGAACATTCTGTGCCCCAAGTTCTGTGCCCCAGAACTTGGTCTACTTCTCTTCCACAATTTTCTGCCATTCACTCCTCCCTGTTCTATTCCTCCTTCCCTCCATCCTCCTTCTTACTCTCTATTATGCTATTCTTTGTAAGTATTCAGGACACTGATGATTACCTTTTGACAGTAAGAAGTATATATATATCACTTAAGTGTAAGTTCCTTAGAGCACTTGCTCTAAAATCCTTAGAGCAAAGATTACATTGTTTTGGTCACTGTTATATCTTCCAATGCACAGTACAATGTCTGCTACATAAGTCTGTGCTCAATAAACATTTGAAAAAAAAAAGCAATATTAGGAGTCAATAAAGAATCTTTTATTTAGGTTCCCTTCCTCTATCTTTTTCATAATTTTATCCAAATATGTAACTTGTAAAATATTTATTCCCCCAAATTAATAGACTTCCTAAATGCACTCTATAGAATTTTATTCTAGAGATCTTCCCATCCAGAAATGATTTTTAAAAATCTCAGGCATGTTGTACAACACTTAAATGTCGAGATATGTATCCTAAAATGACATCCAGTAATCATCACTGATAATGAATTCTTCATTATTATTAGATGACAAATTATCTAGTTTGCTTGTGAACAGCTCGTTAAATTCCTTTATACGGGGACACCTGGGTGGCTCAGCGGTTGAGTGTCTGCCTTTGGCTCAGGGCGTGATCCGGGGATCTGGGATCGAGTCTCACATCAGGCTCCTTGAGGGAAGCCTGCTTCTCCCTCTGTCTATGTCTCTGCCTCTCTCTCTGTGTCTCTCATGAATAATTAAATAAAATCTAAAAAAAAAAAAATCCTTTATACATGGTAGAGCCTACTCATTGCAAAAAATGGTTATGTTTCTTTGGATCAATTCTTAAGATATTCCTGTTAGACTTTCTTTCTGCTCTTTCTTTTGTATTTCATAAGCATATGTAAATTAAACTTTTGATAAAAATGCCCTGTATTTAAATATTCAACATTAAGCAAGTATTTCTCCTGAGGTCTTACATGACCCTTTTAGATGTAAACATAGTAACCTTCTGATGAAATTATTCAGAAATTACTGTTCTTGACTGGAGAGAATTAAGTTCCTTAGGGTCCATTTATTTGAATTTGGCATTTTGAACAGGAGTTATACACAAATACATGAAACTATAAGTAAAAAAAATTCTATTCCAAAAGTCAAAAATATTAGTGACAACAGTAAGTAATTTAGTTACATAGGCATTTGTTTCTATTTTTAGTGGCTTCATAATTAAAAAGGGTAAATGTGCGGCCAATCTTGGCTTTATATTTTTCATGGATTCCAGTCTCAGTGCTCTCATAGGTTTTGCTTTTAATCCATTCTTTTTCCAATCCTGACCTTTACCTTAATATAATATAAATACTTAAACCAGATATGTTGCAGTTTAGGCTGTGTTAACATCATTTCCATTTGACATCTTCAGACAAGCTTTAAAGTGGGGGGGAGGATGATAATATTCATTTCCATGGTGTTGAAGAAATTCTGAGGGTGTCTGGGTGAAAAAGAAATTCTGAGGGTGTCTGGGTGGCTCAGTTGGTTAAGTGTCTGCCTTTGGCTGAGGTCATGATCTCAGGGTCCTAGGATCAACCCCACACTCAGCTCTCTGCTCAGCAAGGAGTCTGCCTCTCCCTCTGTACTCTCCCTCTCTCTTTCACAAATAAAAAAATAAATCTTAAGAAAAAAAAAGAAATTCTGAGTTGCTAATGAAAAGGGGGTTGTAGAGGACAAATACTTGGACCTGATTCACTTAAAAATAAATAAAAACATGACACAGAAGAGCAGAAGACTAGGAATTAAGGAAGCTTAGATTCTACTCATGGTTCATAGTTCTCTAAGTAATCACCTGTTGGGCTTCAATTTTTCACTTGTAAAACAGGGTAATGGACTGACTAATCTCTAGGGTCTTTCCACCAGCAATATAGTTCTGATTCTATGAAAGTTTCATACCTCTTAAAATCTGGAAGACTATTGTATTAAACATACCCAGTTTCATTTGGTTCAGGTTTTATTATAGTATCTTCTTGTGTATTAACCATAAGCTTGTTATCTTAATTTATAAAATACTCTAAAATAAATTAAGATGGAAGATTTAATATTTAAGTAGCCTTGAAACATATATTTAAATAGCAATTAAAAATTTTCGTAATGCCATCACTTAGCATTATTAAAATGCTACTCCTCTCTCCTCAGTAGGCACAGAATAAGAAATAGTGCTACCAAATACAAAAATATTACAAAATAATAAACTACATATATTTCAACAGGCTATCTATTTTCTTTTATTAAGACAGTTACTTATAACAAATAGTGTTGCCCTTAAATTCCGTTTTACACGTGTTGGCAAAGATGTGGAGAAAGGGGAACCTTCCTGTACTGTTAGTGGGAAGGTTACAGCCACTCTGGAAAACAGTATGGAGGTTCCTCAAAAAGTTAAAAATAGACCTACCTTATGATCCAGCAATTGAACTAGTAGGTGTTTACCTAAAAAATACAAAAATGCAGCTTTGAAGGAGTACATGCACCCCGATGTTAATAGCAGCATTATTAACAGTCGCAAAACTATGGAGAGAGCCCAAATGTCCAGTGACTAATGAATGGAACTGGAATTTAAATAAAAATTTAAAAGAGAAAAATTCCGTTTTAAACTGGCCAATGGAAACCACAAATGCTGATCCCTTTACCTGTGAGAAAGACATTTGTATTGAGGCCTATATATAAATTGGCCATGATTGAAAAAAAATGATAACAGAAGGACAACTGAAGATGTTTATAATAAAAAATAACCAACTGGAGAATAAAAATTTAACTGCATAAAAGTGACCTGGTTTCTGTCAGGAAAAAGGTCACATTAAAATTACCAGAATAAGCTCATTTCACTAGTACATTTTTTCCAATGACAAATTTGAAACTGTTTTAGAAGTATGGATATAAAAGCATGAGAAATAAATACAAGGAATAAATGATTTATTGAAGATAATCATGACTGTAAATATGACAAAAATACACTTTTCTAAATCCATATCTTTATGTATCACATATTTATTCCCATACACCTGGGACTTTCCTATTTCTGAACTTACACAGTAGTAAAATCAAGTCCAACTTAGTTGGAGAATATTTGTCATCATCCATATAATGCCTTTGATCCTTAAAATATTATTCATAATTTCCTCAAATATCAAATAAAATTTGCAGAGGTAGGCTGAAATATTCTGTTATTTCTCCAACTGAATTAGATATTTCATACCAAGGTTTTGCAGGGTCCTGGAGCATATTAAAATCATTCTTATTCTTTCCATGCCATGCCTGTCCTGTTAACTTTAATATTAGATATTAAATATGATAACCTTCATATCTTTAGCTGTCTCAATAGAACTTTTACAATATTTTTCTTATAATTTTGTTTCAATACCTCCCTCAAGTATACTGTACTAAATCTTCTAAATTTCTTTAGATCCCATCTTTGTTCCTGCCAAATTATTTCTTATTTAAAGACCAGATAAGCTTTTACAAAAAGTATATAATAGTTTTCTACTTTCCTGAAGAATGTACTCACTACCATGTTAAATAAAATGTCTTTTTTCTTCCAAATAGTTTTCTTTATCATTGTCATTTTCTCACTTTCCCCCATTTGTGTATGATGTAAACTCACCTTACCCGGAAACATTTTTCCTACAGAAAATCCACTTTTAAGGAAATACAATCTGATATCTTTTCAACTAAAAGGTACTTTGTTCTCAACCTGGTATACAAGAATTTTAAAAGAATGAAAACAAAAAGCAATCTGCTTCCATGGTGGTCACTTCTATTCTGACTACCTTTTACTTTCCTTTGAAGTACCAGAGTGCTGTCAGAATTCATGAAGCGAATATTGATCAACTCTGCCAACTGTGTCAGCACTACCTAGGAATGTAGCCCTAAAATTATACAGGCTGAAACCCTACTCTCAAGGAGAGTATCCTCTACCAGGGAAGAAAAGTATAAATTGAAGATTGATGGCAATAAATAGAAAACATAAAATGTAACCCAAACAATTGCTATGAAGAAGAGGTACTGTGAGCAATTATAGCTGGAATTAGAACCAGTACTGTGTATAGCAAGATGCTGCAATTTTCCCCTTTACTTCCACAAACCAAATCAAGCCAGAAGTGGAAACTTTCAGTCTCTTGCAAAAAAAATTAGCATGATGTGGACATGTTCTTCACATATATTAAATTATTGATGACAGACTGATTTATTGGAATTTTTTTTCTTGCTTCCTCTCTATTTCTCTCCAGGAAACATCTCATTCACAACAAGCTACTCTTTTGAGTCAGTGGTTTTCAACATTGGTTGCACACTGGGATCAACTGGAGGGCTTTACAAAACCTGGGTCCTACCCCTAGAGATTCCAACTTAACTGGTGCATCCTGGGTATCAAGATTTTAAAAATCTATTAGAGACAGAGAAGCATTAAGTAGTGCTTTCTAGAAGTTCAAGACCTTAATAAAGGAAAAAAGTACATTAGCTGGCTTATTGTATATATGATTGATTAATAAAGACTGTATAAATATAAATGTTATTCATAGGTGGAGTTTTATACTATAGATGTTCTTTCTCCTCATTTTCTATAATTCAGTGATCCATACTGATTTTAACATACCCTCCATAGGAAAATCACATACAAGTTGGAGAAAATCAACTCAAATTTAATTACTGTGTGGGGGGGTATATCTTGAAAAGATGTTCTTTTAGCATTACTTAAAATAATGCAGAAGAGAAACTGTCGATAAAGAACTGGCCAAATAAACAGTTTTACGTGAATAAAGTGGGATAAGGTTAAAAATAATAAAGTTATTCTATACATTCCAAATGAAAAGATGCCTAGAATACACTGTTAAGTGGCCTGGGGGGGTGGGTGGTGAAGGGGAGAAGGGGAATTAGATTTCAGAACAGTCTGAATGAAATGAGTCCTCCGTTATAATTGTATGTGTATATAAGGATGCATATAAAAATATCTATAAATTTGTTTATATATACCAAGAATGATATCTGAGAATCATCACGCACTATAGACTGTGGTTAGGGTTAAGGAAAGGTTATCAGTTTTCATTATACACTCACATACTGCTCAGCTTTTTAAAACAATGAGCATGTATTCTTTTACTTGAAAACTTTAAGATTCTGATCTCTACAATTTCTACAGAACATGGTCACTTGCTAGCTTATGAAGAATATGAAGAACCTTCCACGACTGCAATCATAAAACAACCGTAGAATTTTATATAGGACTACATCATTTCAGAAAGAAAACTGGCGACATAACAATTTATTAATGCATCCTACTTGAAATTATCCAATTTCAATCTATTAATTTTCAAATGTTATAAATTGGTCTCTAATTTTTATTTTACTACATAAAGTTTTGTGATAATCATGCCAAGACATTTCGCCATTAGCACCAAAATAAGAAATAACCATTACTTGGTATATGGCCAGAATATTAGAGTGTAGATTTCTCTAGTAAATAAATCATATCCTTCAGTATTTCAATTATCCTTCGATAATTTATTTCCCTAATATGTGATTAAAGAAAAAAATTTAAAAAAATTAAAAAAAATTAAAAAAAAATTAAAAAAAAATTAAAAAAAAATAAAGAAAGAATAAAATTACTACCCATTCACATACCTAAAATTCACAGTCATATACTCCATACTGCAGGCCCTTAAAAATTTCACTGAATTTTTGTCTAACCAGTCAATTAATAACATCTGTCTTTATCCAGTCAAAACTAGCCTCTCAATTCTAACTCACTGTGACTCTTTATTCATCAAAGATACACTAATACATATTCAATACTGTTTGAGTTTATTATATTATGCAGTTAGCTGTAATAATTTTACAAACCATTGCACAGAACTGCACAACAACAAATAAGAAAATTGTGAGTCAGTCAGGTCTAAATACTCCAAATGTCTTTATCCGATAGAGCAACTCTGCTAGGTTTATATATAAGTAGCCATGCGCTGTCAGTTTAAAAGACATGGTTGTAAAAAAAAAAAAAAAAAAAGACATGGTTGTTTGAAGGTAAGGGTAGAGCAGTACACAGGTGATTGAGGGATATTCTTGTCTTCTCCCCATTTCTCCACCTTACAGTAAAAACACGTGAGGAAAATAAATTACTCATTGTCACTAGCTTATTTTTTAATTTCTTCTGCATTCTTTCTTCATCTCTAATCAGTTCAGACAAAGTTCATCTTGGAATGGAAGCCATCTTGTAGTGGCAATATGGCAAAATAAACAGAATACTGACTTGAATCTAAACAGATTTAGGATATATCTTGGTTTGCCTCTTATTAGGCGCATAAGCTCCACACAATTCTCTAATATGTGACATGCATGTAATACCTTACTCATCATATCATTGTATCATACACCCAGAACAATGCTTATGATCTGTGGTGGTCTGTGTGGCTATTAATTAACATTAATTTACTGCTTTTATAAAGCCATGCCATTAAATATATCTATGTAGTTAAAGTTCATGTCATGACTAATGTAACGTTACCAGGCTTATGTTAACAAGTAGAAGTGGTTAGGCTACTGTTATGTTTTGAATTCTATAAAAGTTTACTTAACTTAGTGGAAAGATATCAACTATCCTCTTAACATGAAAGCAACATTTGGTTTTTGATTCTGTTGATGACATGAGAAAATGTTTCAGGTTTGTTTATTCAATACTGAGGCAGAGACTAATGTGGGCATCTAAAGATTGCATTAGTTTTATGTATGTGATTCTACAGTTGTGTTTTTAATGGGTGTTATATCCTTTCATACTTGATAATATTGGATCTTTAAATTTATGTCTACATTATTGATGTGAAACTGAAAAGACATTTGTATCAATATATATGGAAAAGTTTCTGAGAGGAGAAACCTATTTTGATTTGAACAATCCCAAGTTCATGTTTAAACTGGCTGAATTCATTGAGCACTTTATCAATTCTCCAATAAACTGAATAAACATATAATGGAACGTATGGTTGCTATAAAGAAATATCAGAGATATCAGCTTTAAAACCACAGAGATGAAATATGTACAGTAAGACAGTACACAATACATTTCATAACTGCTCAGACTAATGCTAATTCTTAGTTTTGAGTGCCTTCACAAAGATAGAACTTTATTTTGGTATCTAAATTTTTTCTCCATTTCTCCAAATTAGACTACATGGAAATGCAGTTTTTATCTTAAAAACCTAGCCTATGTTGTGCCTTTGCACCACTCACAAATTCTGTTGTAGAATTTTGTGATCTATAATATCAGCCAACATTGTCATTAAATATTTCATGTAAGTAGTCATTTTTCACACACATCAGATAAATATTCCCACTTAATAGAATACCAATTATCTATTAAATCATTTTTATCAGTTGTATTTATACTTAGCTTCCTGCTTTACAGCCTTTTAACAATTCTCAATTCAAGCAAAAGAGAAAGAAAATAACATTTATCAGATGCCTGACCCTTTTCCAATTTCTTTTCTCATAAAAACTCTCTGTCTTATTATCTCTACCTTACAAACAATAAATGGAGCTCTAACTTAAACATTATCATACTGATTTCACTACATTAGAGTTAGACAGATAAGGCAAAGGATGGATAAGGTCAGGCAGAGGGATAATTAATTGTCCAAACTGACAAATCTAGTTGTTTAAAAGTGTTGTAATCCCAAAATGAAAGATAACAGAGAAACCTCAAAAGTGGAATTAGTAACCTTCTCAAACTATTCCAATTAACCCATTAGCTTGTAGAAAACATTCTTATATTGCAGTTTACACATAGGTGCACTCAAGAGCGCTCATTAAGCACCTACTTGGTTCTAGCATTCCATTCACCAGGACTACATATTCCTTTCATTGAGGAGTTCGGACTCTCTTACAGAACATTCTTCAAAGGGAGGAAATTTGACATCTAAAAACAAGAAGTAGTGTGCCACTGATGAAGGCAATGCCTTCAAAGAGATTTCTAGCAATATTTTCTTGGTTTATAACAAAGAGGGAAATTCAGAGATAAGAACAAGCCTTTCTATTTTATTGAGCTCAAACAAACAAACAAATATATAAATAAATGATAAACTCATAAACTTTAGATTTCTAAATCTCTTCATGGGAACTAATCTAAGAATAAATCCCAGAACATGACATTACCAAACAGTTACTGAATTAGTAAGGCCTGTTTCCCTCAAGGCAAAGATAGAAACTTGGCTTAATACTCTGAGCCCCTCTACCAAATGTTTCTTAGAGTTGAGGACATCAGAAATGTTTTGTATTCCTGCATATCATATTACAAGCCCTAATCTAGTTTCCCAACTAAAAACTACTTAGATGGTAGAATTTATCCAACAGGAAAACAAAACTACTCCAAGTATGAAATCTGCAGGTGTTTAACAGGACAAACTTAATCCAACAATATTTCAGAAAACGAAGGAAAAAAGAATACAATCATTTTCTTTTCTGTTCTATTGATCTATATGTCTGATTTTGTTCCAGTACCACACTGTCTTAATCACTACAGCTTTGTAATCTATTTGGAAGTCCAGAATTATGATATTTCAACTTTTCTTTTCTCTTTCAAATTGCTTTGGCTATTAGGGGTCTTTTATGGTTCCATACAAATTTAGGATTATCTGTTGTAGCTCTGTGAAAAATGCTGATGGTATTTTGATAGGGATCTCATTAAATGTGTATATTGCTTTGGATAGTATAGACATTTTAACAATATTTGTTCTTCTAATCCATGAGCATAGAACGTTTTCCCATTTCTTTGCATCATCTTCAATTTCTTTCATCAGTGTTTTAGAGTTTTCAGAATACAGATCTCTTACCTCTTTGGTTAGGTTTATTCCTAGATATCTTACCATTTTGGGGTACAATTATAAATGAGATTGATTTTTTTATTTCTTTTTCTGCTGCTTCATTGTTTGTGTATAGAAAAGCAACATATTTTTGTATGTTGATTTTGTATTCTGCAACTTTACTGAATTTGTATAACAGTTCTAACAATTTTTTTAATGGAGTCTTTTAGGTTTTCTATATAGGGTATCATGTCATCTGCAAATAGTAAAAGTTTTACTTCTTCCTTGCTGATTTTGATGCCTTTTATTTCTTCGTGTTGTCTGATTGCTGAGGCTAGGACTTCCAGTGCTATGTTAAATAACAGTGGTAAGAGTAGACATCCCTGTCTTGTTCATGACCATAGAGGAAAAGCTCTCAGTTTTTCCCTATAGTAGATGATATTAGCTGTGGGTTTTTCATATACAGTCTTTATGATGTTGAAACACATTCTCTCTAACCCTACTTTGTTTAAGGTTTTTATCATGAATGGATGTTGTACTTTGTCAAATGCTTTTTCTGCATATATTGAAAGGATCATATGGTTCTCATCCTTTCTTTTATTAATATGGTGCATCATGTTGATTGATGTGTGGATACCGAACCACCCTTGCAGCTCAGGAATTAAATCCTACAAATGATATAGCTAATAAAGGGTTAGTATCCAAAATATATAAAGAACCTATAAAACTCCATACCCCAAAACCAAATAATCCAATTAAAAATGGCGGAAGACATGAATAGACATTTTTCCAAAGAAGACATACAGATGGCTAACAGACACATGAAAAGATGTTCAACATCATTCATCATCAGGTAAGTACAAATCAAAACTACAATGAGACATTCTGACCCGTACCAGTCAGAATGGCTAAAATTAACAACAAAAGAAACAACAGGTGTTGGCAAGGATGCAGAGAAAAGAAACCCTCTTACACTCTTGGGAATGCAAATTGGTGCAGTCACTCTGGAAAACAGTATGGGGGTTCCTCAAAGAGTTGAAGATAGAACTACCCTATGATCCAGCAATTGCACTAGTAGGTATTTACCCAAATTATATATAAATACAAATTTGAAGGGATACATATACTCTGATAGCAGCATTATCAACAATAGCCAAATTATGGCTAGAACTCAAATGTCACCCATTGACTGATGAATGGATAAAGAAGATGTGGTATTTACATACACACACACACACACACACAGGAATATTATTTAGCCATCAAAAATTATAAAATCTTGCTATTTGCAATGACATGGATAGAGCTACAGTATATTATTCTAAGTGAAATAAGTCAGTCAGAGAAAGACAAATACCACATGATTTCACTCATATGTGGAAAATAAGAAACAAAACAAATGAGGATAGGGGAAAAAAAGGGAGAAGCAAACCAAGAAACAGACTCTTAACTATAAAGAACAAACAGGGTTGCTAGAGGTAAGGTGGGTGGGGGATTGGTTAAATGGGTGATGGGGATTGAAGAGGAAACATCACTTGTGAAGAGTATTGAATGTTGTATGTAAGTGATGGGTCATTAAGTTCTATACCTAAAAGTAATACTGCACTGCATGTTGACTAGGTAGGATTTAAGTAAAAACTTGGTGGGGGGAGGTAATTATTGGTTTAAAAAAATACAATGGCAAGAACAGGTAATATAGGAAGAATATATACAGATGATTAGCTGAGTAAATACCAAAACTGAAGAAAATAGTAGAATTAGTCCCCCTTTTCTATGTAGAATACACACAATATTTCTAGGTAGTGTGATTCCCCAAGCCCCATTTTAAGCAGCTACAAAAAGATGTACAGCATGCAGCATGTCCTTCTTGTCCTGTCCTGGAACTTGACCTGTGACCATTACAGACAGGGATATCTTTACCACAGGGTACTAATGTGGCTTAGGAGACTAAGAAAGACTGAGACCCAATTTACCACCTTGTACCCTAAGGAAAATCATTACCACATTGGACAGTTGTAAACTTTGAAATTCCAACATTATAATTCAAATTCTCTTGAATTAAACAAAAATAATATATTACATTAAATTTTTCTTAGTTTTAGATTTATTATTATTAGCAGTAATGCCATTGCATAAATTTATCACACGGTAGCCTGTTAAGGATAACCAGAAGTTGAATCCTCAAGAAGTGGTGGACAGTTCAGAAACAGACTTAAATGTGGGGGCTGGATTGTGGAGACAGTGTGGGACAATACAAATAGAGCAGAGTGCCTTGAGATCTCGAAGGGTGAAGTGAAAGCTGCTGAGGGAAGGAGAGAGGCTCTGAGAGTGGAGGGAGAAAGTCTTAAATATTAATTTCATTTATCTCACAACTTTCCCCAGGGGTAGCTCTTAGTTGCTAGCAAAGTAACATCAATATTTTTTCCATGCTTTTATTTTTGAGGAGCACTTACTACAATGTGGGCATATTCCCATATTTTACTGCATTTAATTCTCCATCTTATTCCTCCTCCTTCTTCTTTAAACTTTGCCTTTTTCAAAAAGGATTTGAGGGAATATTATTCATCTATTTAAAAAATGGAATTATTATTATATATATATATACACTACAATATGAATGGACTTTGAAAACATTATGTTTGTGAAATGAGCCAGACATAAAGGTACAATGTATGATTCTACTTATATGATAGATACCTAAATAGATAAACTCATGGACACAAAAAATAGCACAGAAGTTACCAGGGAATGAGAGGGAAGGGGGATTATTATTTAGTGGATACGGAGTTTTTGCTAGGGATGAATAAAAAAATTTGGATATAGATAGTGGTGAAAATCACAGAACATTGTTAATGTATACAATGCCATTGAGTTGGATACTTACAAAGAGTTAAAATGATAAATATTAAGTTATGTATATAACTTAACCACAATAAAAAATGAGTTTGAAAAAAGACTTAAATGCATAAATGTGCATGTATGTGGGTTTGAGCAGAGAGAGAGAGAACTGGAACTAAGTGACCTAAGGATAAGGAAAATAGGCTGAAATGAGTTAAGTATACATAATATATATCCTGTTAAGTCCAACAGGGTGGTTAAAGGTAACATGCAAGTTTTGTTCTGATTTTCTTAGTAGCCAAAACAAAAATCTTCAATATTCATTGAATAACAAACAAAACAACTGTGGTAAAGTACTGGAAGAGAAACTAGAGTATCACCAAGGATTCTCATAAAGAAAATACTGCAGGATATGGTGGGCAGTTTCTTTAAGTGCATTTGTATAATAAAGACCCAAACCAGTTCCTTTTTTGTTGCTATAGGTATAAAATGACTATTTTTTATATGTGTGGTTCGCACTAGAGAAAGTGTAATATGCAAGCAAATTTTATATTTTGCATAATTCAATACTTGTATAAAAATAGCCTTCGATAATTTGCCATCTCTTTTTCATAGGCAATTTTGGCTTCCATTCTTGCTAACACAGTAGGCAAACTTCTTATATGACCACAATGCAAGTAAATGAATGTAATTCTACAAGAGCCCCAAACTGTAGAGTCCATATTTGTAAATCATTATGCTAAGCACAAGTCATATCACAAAGAGGGGCATAAAGGTGGTTGAATTACCTGGACATTTTAATATATTGTATCAGAAACTTGTGAGTTTGAAACTTTAACTTCCTTTGACAAGCAACTGGCTGAAGAATGGAATGTATTCAAGACTAGAATTTTTTTTAACAACCTCACTGACTTCAAAGAAGGTAGGCTTAAGAGGTCATGCTGCTTGACTTGCACAGATGTCCTTTTATCTGGGATTTCCAGGAGGACACCTTTGCTTTTGGTATGCAAATCATCACCCACTAAGCTGAAATAGGTCCCAGCAAGAGCAAAATAGTGCTTTCTCATTGTTGTTGTAAGAACACTTCGTTTGTAAACAATGGGCACAAGCTTTTTTCTGGTCTTAAGTAATTGGGAAGAAAAAATATAAATATGAATTATTTTTTATAAAAAAGGCAAAATATAAATACAAAACTATAGTCAATTTCATTGTGAAGATAGGTTCACTTGGAGCTGGCTATTTAGGCTGCAGATCTAAAAATTGGAGAAAATAGGTGACTTAAAGGATATTTTATTCAGTATCACTCCTTAGTCTCAGAAGAGTAATGCCATATTTGTATAAAAACACCAGTGGAAAGTTTTCATAAAATTTTCATTAACTAAAATTTACCTTTGTAAGCACTGAGAATTTATTCATTTACCTATTTGGGTTGAAAATTTACATTACATGTATCACAGGATTTGTTGAGTCATAATTTTTTTAAATAAACTTTTTAATTTGTGACAATTTTATATTAATAGAAAAGTTGCAAAGATAGCAGAAAGAGTTTTCATTATCCTTTGCCCAGGCTCTTTTAATTTTCCATTATACATGAAGTACTACACCAAAAAATTAACATTGGTACATGACTATTAACTAAACTACAGAACTTTATTTGCATTTCACCAGTTTTCACCAAAAGTATTCTTTTGCTGTTCCAAGATCCAACTCAGGATAGCACATTGCATTTAATGTCACTGATTTTTAAACCAAGAAGCTTTAATGTGAAGTGATCTTTTCTTAAAACATGTTTTAATATTATAAACATCAATTATGTAATAATATTCTGATTCTTTCAGGGTTTGCTGAATTGAGTTGCACTCTGAATCTGATACTAACTGGCCCCAGTCAGGTATAAATTTGAGTATATTCTTATCCTTGGTGTTTTTACTGTCTGCTTTTTCCCCTGGTGGTAAGATACTGCTGATGTATTGATCATAGTCAAAGTTGAAGCTGTTGTAGTAGTTGTTATATTATTGATGTTTTGCTGTCATCCATCAATTGTGACTCCTTAGTTATTACAAAATCTAACAGCTTATTTCAGTTCCTAACCTTAACCTCTTTGGATCCTTTGATATGATTAAATAACTCTTTCATTAAAAAAAAAAAAAAAAAAAACCTGCCCTTTTTCTTGAATTCAGTGACATTACAATCTTGCAGACTTGCTCTATAGCTGACTTCACTATCCCCTTATCTGCCTCAATCTCTGGCTATTTCCTCTCATTCTTCCTCCAATAGAAATGTCCCACAATGACCTATCATTGATATTATTTTCTTCTCTCTTTCATCCACCCTTTCTTCGGCATTCTTACCTGGTCTCATGACTTCCACTGTCAGCAGTCCACTGATGACTCCCAAGGACCAGTCTTAAGTTTCTAACTGACTGATAAATAACTGTATCTGGATGTTAGCTGGCATCTTAAACTCAATATGCCAAAACTGAACTGATAATTTTCCCATTCATACTTGGTCCTTTTCTTCCTTTGTCATTTATTTATGATATCATGTTCCTTCACATCTGCTAAAGTCAAAACCTTATCTCTTTCTTGGCTTTCTTCTCTCCTCTTCTCAATACTAGATCCAAATGTTGTTAATATTTATTGACTGAATTGCTACTAGATTTTATTAATTTGTCCTCACCAATCCTTTTTCAATGCTACTATAAGTATTAGTACTAACCATAGTTGGTGTTTATAAGTTGTAAAGCAAATACAAATTACTCTCTGCCTGTGCTATTAACTTGTCTCTTTTTCCTAGACTTTTCCTCCTCTATCTGTTGGAAATTGAGCTGCACCATTTCTTTTCCTGAAGCCCACCCTGGACTATGTCATTCTTTTGCTCAAAAACTTTTAGTGTGCCTATAGGTCTCGCTCTACTCTGCTGCTTATGGAACAAACAGCCTTTGTTTGGAATTAGATTCCTTTTATGGGCCTCAATCATACTCCCCAGTTCTCCCTTTTTCATCCTCTTCATGGATCCTGGAAGCAAAAAATGCTTCCCTGTAATTTCTTATTTCCAAGCCTTTGCTGATATTCTTCCTTGTGCGTGAAGTTCCCTCTTTCCTATCTCTGTGTTCAAATCCTTTCCAGCCTTCAAAATCTACCTGAAAGGCATCTCTTACAAAAAGCTTCCCTTGGATTCCCCCATCTCAAAGTAGACTCTTCTGCTGAATCTCCTTTGTGTCAGCTATGCCACTATTGTTTCTTGTATCACATTTTACCCTGCTATTAAATTACTCATGCAGTTTTCTCATCTCCCCTACAAAATTACTTCAAACTCCTTAAGATGGCTATCTAATGCATCATCTTCTAAGGTACCTGAATATCACAGGTGCTAAACTCTCTCCTCCTTAGAAAAGTCCCTAAAATATTCAAAGCACATGCCATGAACCTATATAACTATCAGTCTGCTTTTTGGCTTCCTGAAGACAATCCCCCAGACACTAAAGATTTTTGCAGTGACTTACTGTCTTTCTCTTTTCTGTTATTTCTATCAGCAATTGCAATGGACTGAATCTTTGTTCCTTTCCTCAAATTCATATATCGAAATCCTAACCTCCCATGTGATGGTATTAGGAAGGTAATTAGATCACGATAGTAGAATCCTCACGGATAGGATCAGTGCCCTTATAAAAAGGGACCCCTGAGAGTTCTCTTGTCCTTTCCGTCTTGTGAAGGTACAACAAAAAGATGGCAGTCCACAATCTGGAAGAGGGCTCTCACCAGAACCAGACTGTGCTGGCACTTAAGCTCAGGCATCCAGCCTTCAGAATTGTGAGAAATAAGTTTCTGTGATCCATGCATACTTTGTTACAGCCGCCCAAACAGACTAAAATATCAGCAATTTCAGGGCACATGTAGACAATTCATCCAAACACTGGACTCTTAGGTACTCAACCTCTCTTCCTTACTGATCTGGCTCACTGCCACACTTAGTGATCCACTGCCAGAGTCACATGCTAGGCCTTGTTATTACCAATTCTCAACTTTAAACATTCCGTTCTCTCAACATCACTTTTTCTTCTGTTCACTCACTCACTCTAGAAACCCCTCTTCACAATCCTTTATCCCGGAAATACTTACAATTCATTGACTCTATCACCTTATCCACTTAGATTTCATGAACCATGATTCACTATTATCACAATGTGAGACACACCCTTAGAGGATCTCTTTTTTTGAGTGTTCGTAGACACTTGACAAAACTCTAACACTGGTTAAATCTAACTCCCCACTCACCCCTTGCTTACAAACAGTTGAACATAGCTGGAGAAAAATCACACACCTTTTGCTAAGTGAATTCAAATTAGACTTAAAATCTCAAACCTCAAATAAATCCTCAATATTGCTGGCAACTGTCTACATTTTTCTGAAAAATTTATTCACCCTCTGAGACCTTTGTTTTGCATTTTCTCCTTTCTTCTCTAGCATTTCCCACCTTCTAATTGCTCCCAATTGAACACTGTGTCTCTGAGAAGGGAAGTGATCAAATAAGAATTTCTACATTTCCCCATCTACCACCTTCTGGGTCTGTGCCCATTTAATATACCTCTTCTCAATTATAATGGATCAAATGTGCTTGCTTGTATTTACAGCCTACTTCTCCTTTCTGTTCATCTCATCCTTTCTTGCCTATTCAAGGACTTCAGTCCTATAATTATCCTTTCTCTCCTCTACACCATTAAGGATTTTCTCTTAAACTCCTGATTGCCTCATTCCTAATAGCACGCTGATTTGTAATAGGACCTCCCTTTAAAAAGGACAAACTGAACCCTGCATTCTCTCCAAATAACACTCCATTTCTCTGCCACTTTTGTATCAAAACTCTTCAAAGGAGTTATTCATCTTTGCAGTTTCCCATTCTCTCATGAATCTCCTCAACAAATTATGTTTTGGTTTTAAGTATTCCAAGGTGCTGCTTTTGACAAGGGTACTAATTACCTCCACATTGTCTAATCCAATGGGCAACTCTCAGCCCTCACTGTTACTCTGTTCCTCACAAGTATTCAGCAAGACTTTTTCACTCTCCCCTTCCTAAAACTATTTCTTCACTTGGCCTCATGTTTCCACACTTTCCTAGTCTTCTTCCTGTATCATTTGTCACCTCTTCTCCCTTCTCCTTTATTGGTTCTACTCCCTCTTCTCCACATCTAAAAATTAGCAATACCACAGCTCAATCTTCAGCCTTCTTCTCTTCTCAATTCTTGGTCTTGCCAATCAAACCCAGGCTTCATGGCTTTCCAAAAGATCTATAATCTGACCACTCCAAATTTATAGCCCCAGGCCCAACACTTGCCTGTACTCCAAACCTGAATATGCAACTACCCACTCAGGATTTTCAGCTATATATCTAATCATCATCTTGATGTTATCATGTTCCAAAATGAACTCTTGGTCCAATTAGATCTCTTTTCTAAATGTACACCATCTCAGTAAATGGCACCTCAATCATTTGGATGCTCAGGCACAAAACTGGAATCATTCTGACTTTTTTATTTTACTCACACCCAATCAAATCAAACTCTTGTCAACTCCACCTTTGGCAATATATCTTGTACTCAATCCCTATTCATCAACCCCCCTTCACTACTGCTCTGGTTCAAGCTATAATCATCTCTCACCTGAATGTCTACAATAGATTGATGAATAGTCGTCTTTACCCTGCCTCCCTTTATATTCTTACTTGATACAATGTGCCAGGCATTATTTTTTTTTAAGATTTTATTTCTTTATTAGAGAGACAGGAAGAGGGAGAAGCAGGCTCCATGCAGGGAGCCTGACATGGGACTCGATCCCGGGTCTCCAGGATCACACCCTGGGCTGAAGTTTAAACTGCTAAGCTAAACTGCTAAGCTACCGGGGCTGCCCGTCAGGCATTATTTTAAGCACTGTATGTATATTAACTAATTTAATTCTTCAAAATCATCCTAGGAAGTAAGTAATCTTATTATTATCACTATATGTAGAGACATATACAAGTATAGAGAGTTTTAAAAACTTGGCATAGTCACAGAGTAAGCAGCAGAATGATAATGTATTTACTTTACCAATTCCATCATATCATGTATTTGCTTCACTAGAATGTAAGCTTCATGAGGGTAGGGACTTTGTCTGGTTGTCACTGTACTGTAATAGTCCCTGAACTGTAGGCAGTTGGTAAATAAGTACTGAGTGAATGAATAAATGCATGTGTCTTCCTCCAGTTATTCTTCTTCCCCTCCTAATTCGCAACAAATGACTAATTAACTACCTTAATTGTTTAATTAAATCGTGATCTAAACAAGTTAGAATAAACATGCTCAGTGTGAGACCACAAAGGGTTTGCCTGTAAATAAAGTCCTTGAGATACAAATTGCTGAGTAGCATCCATTTTGGATTCTCAAGACATTTTTTATTTTCATTTTTTTTTCCAAGACATTCTTTAAAACTGTAATCCTGGTTCTTCATGCAGGACTTGCAAATCAGCAAACTAATAATATGCTCAGAAATCTAAAGCAATATTAATTTTATAAGGTTAATTTAAAAATCAACTTATAATTATTTAAGGATAACTTGAATTCTTAAAAATACAAATACCAATTGATCCAGATAACTCATTAACCACTGGCAGAAGAGCAGACTGAATTTTTAGAAGGAACATGGAAAAGTATAATTTCATTATTGCTCAATGAGGCAATGGGTACATACAGCTAAGCGGTCTGTTAGAAAATGCTCTGTAACCTTGGAAACAGTTTATAAATTTTCCCTCAGACACACTAATCTATAAATGATTTTTTTAATGCTAGTTATTGTAGCTGGCTTTCCTGGAAATTATGGGATTAGTTTGAAAAGCTCTCCCTAGTGCTCAAACACTAACTCACAGAACTTCAAAACTCTTTGCATCAGAAGTGAGGAATTCCTACTGTACTTCTCAAATACCACTTTTTCTCACCACTAATTTTTTTCTCCACATTTATTTTTATTTATTTTATATGTCAAGTAACTTGATATTTACCAAGTGCTTATCACTGTTTTAAGTGCTTTATAAATATTAACTCATTTAATCCTCCAAATAATCCAGTAACAAAAGGAAATTGAAACACAGAGCTGTTAAGTGACTAGCCCAAGTTCTGACATTCTCAGTAACTACACCCTGTTCTAATAGATGAGGAAGAAGAAACAGCATCTGTGGAGCAAAGGATAGTGGATATTCTTGAGTGAGAAAGATACCCAGGTGTTTTTGGGGGAAAAAAAGGCATTGGACAACTGGAAGATAGCCTGGACCACCTACATGGAGCAAACATATTCCACGATGCTGGCCTTTTACATTCACAATCATTTAAAGAAAGGCAGATTACCTCATATGTCACTAGACTGATTTTTTTTTTTTTTTTTTCTTTTCTGGAGCAGCCCGGCCATAGTTGGAGAGAAAGTAGAGGCAAAGATGAAAAGCCTATGTGACAGGATCAGGAAAAAGATAAATAAGGCCTGGAAAGGGAAAAATAAAAGTGTGTGTATATATAGCATTAGTCAGGATATCTTGTAAATAGAATAGTTGTCTATATATAGGGGGACAGAGGTCTAGAGTGATAGGAAAACACTAAATGATCCACACCTATAACAAGAACAAGCCTTGGTTTTGTATGCATAATTTAGCAATATCACTGCTTGGTTGCAGTAAGTAGCATCATTATAAAAATCAAGCTTCTCAAGCAGGATTAAATCAAAGTCATATAAGTTCTCATATACTTAAATTCACTTGTACAACAAAGAGTTTCTATGGCCATTGTATTTCAGATGCTCTAATAGTGCTTCAGGAAGCACAAAGGTTATCTATTGATTTAGGATGACCCTGACCCTCAAACAACCTAAATTCAGCAAAAGAGGCCCTAAATTTCTAGTACGTTTGATGCATCCTAATTTTTAGTGTGTTAAAATCTGGGAGGCTAGCAATCAGTGAGTTAGGTTTTCTTCCTATAGAGCAAATAATGAATTATGGTGACTTAGATCTCAAAGCTGTCTAACAAAATGAGATGGAGACTAACAATTTCCCACCTGATTGATTTTGGTAGTTTCATAGAACAAGAACTCTGTATTTTATAGTAAGTATATATTAGCTGGCAATGATATATGAACAAAGCTATTAAGCTTTCATTTTACATATAAACATCTAAGGATAAATTGACACCTTTATTATTAAAGTTTCATTTTTAATCTCACCTTAGTTTTGAGAACTAATTTATCCTAACCTTTTTTACTTAGGATTAGAAGTTTTTTCCACTTTGTCCTTTGCCCTAAAATTTCTGGCCAAGTTTTGATTTTTAAAAGGCCCTTGTATCCATTCTTATATGTTTTGTGGGCAAAGAGATCTCTAACTTTCTGTATGTCAGAAGAAATTTCTGGTTTAGCATTCAAAGTTCCCTCTTACAAATTCCTGAATGTTTGCAACTGGCCAAAAAAAGAAAGGCAATGTTTACAGTTGACATATACTTCACCTGGTCTATGGCAAGCCCCAGAGTTCATATTTTTCTGGTCACAAGTATAAAAATCACTATCACAAATGAAGGGAAAAATAAGTATTACACATTCATCCTGAAACAACAACAACTACAAAAAACAGAGCACCATGAAGCAGACTCTGTGTTTCCTGAAATGAGCAAGAAAGAACCAAGCACAGTTGCCCAGGTAGTCTCATCCCGGCCCCCCCTTCACCAAGCAACTGCCCTTACCTCCTCTTCTGAAGAAGTTAGTTAGCAGAGATATGGATCAAAACTTTAGTTATCATTATCTACCACACCTGAGTTGGAGAAAAAGGAAGCATCCCTCTCATCCCAAATTCAGCTGTGTAAATCTATTTTCCTAGGGGAGCCTTCAGGAAAATAGGAGACCAGTATGCTAGGAGAAGGTTCAGGGCTCAATGGGAGGCCTAGAACTTTCACAGATTGGGAAATGATTCTTACATCCTAAATAGGAGAAACCACATGACACAAATCCATATGTCAAAATTCTTTCTATATGTTTTCTTTTCTTCAATTTTTCTCCTTTACTCCTTAGAGAGAGATCTTGAGTCATCTCTAAGCTCCTATGAATAGTCCCTTAGCAACCATTTTAAATAGGATTAGATGCAACTGTTCTCTATTTAAGGGTGTTATATTACAAAAATCCCAGTATAGACAGAAACAGACTGGGGAAGGGGGTGTGGAATGCATTCTTCACGCAATTTTAAAAAGATTATAAAATTTATAAAAAGATAAACGAATTCCCCCCAAACAATATTCAAGTCTAAAAAATCAGTGTCAAAATATACTTGGTTGTTCACCAACTAGCCTCTCCTTGGCTAGCTGACATGAGCATCCATGTCAATTTGTCCATATTGTCGTATGGATAGATGAGCTAAGCCTATCTCCCCAGGTACATTCTATCACAAGACCCTTGTTTAGAAATATTTAGAAAAAAAAAAAAAAGAAAAGAAAAGAAATATTTAGCAATATAAAATTATATTTCTGATCTTTTATTTTTATTTTTTTAAGATTTTATTTATTCATGAAAGACACAGATAGAGAGGCAGAAACACAGGCAGAGGGAGAAGGAGGCTCCACGCCAGGAGGCTGCCGCGGTACTTGATCCCGGAACTCCGGGATCGCGCCCTGGGCCAAAGGCAGGCGCTAAACCGCTGAGCCACCCAGGGATCCCCTATTTCTCATATTTCAAATAAGTATGAGTCTTTTTACACAAAACATACAACTTATAGTTCAGAAACGTTTTGGTTATAGTAAGACATTAGCACACAGATTTAATAATTGGATCAAAGTAGCTTTTGGTTAAATAAAAAGTAAGCCTGAGTCCATTCCCTTAAAAAATTAAAAACTTCCCTTAAAAAGTTAAAAACATATCTGATTGCAGTCAGTTGTTTTCAGAACAAAGGATAGTGTATGAAATTCAAGAAGCTTTCGTGAAGTCTATTTTTCACATTTGTTTTCACTTAGGATTTTATAATAAAGGTATTTGTCTTTTGTTTGCAAAATAATACTAAAACATCAAATCCTTCTTTCCCATGCCACTGGATTCTCAGAAGACAGCAAATACTTTTCTCCCTTTAAAGTTCTATTTATTTTACTAATAGATTTTTCTGTTAGGCAATATGATTCAGTACCTGACACATAATACTTACTCAATAAATATTTATTCAATTAAATTGGATGTTTAAGCTTGTGTTCACTTCTAAGGGCTAATATTTGCCAAATGTTTCATCAAGACCTCTTGAGCACTTTCTTTACCGTTAAAGAGGTTCCTTGTCATTGCAACAAGTCATTGTTTGGGGAAGATTATGGGACCATCCCTGGGAACAATGCTATGACATTTTAAATAAGCATGTCAGCATATGAAAGAAGACTCAATGAAAACAAGTATCATTGAAAATATATTTATAATTAAGTAGAAATTATGATAAATAACAGCAGGTAAAAGGCAGAATATTTAAATTCTATTCCAATAGTTTACACATCAGTGTTCTATATTTGCTTTCTTGGAGGCACAATGGTGCAAGAAACCAAGAAACTGGAGAAAGAAGGAATGGTGAGACATGAAGAATTCAGTTCAGTATCAGAGATTTTGTTTTCAAATGTTGCAATAAAACATATTTTGGACTAAGCAAAAAATGTGTCACCTAAAACAAGAGAAGAACTGTCCCTGCCTCTTTGAAACATCCTTATATTCCCTTATGGTATAACTTCACAGACTAGAGAAAAGGTAAACTTGAATGCCCGTTTTTATACCTACTTCATTTTCAGATTTTTCTATACCTAATTCCAAATTCTCCTCTGGACTCAAATGACTAGTTTCAGGATATGAATTTGAAGATTAAAAAAAAATCTTATACCTATCTATAAATCTTATATAGAGAGAGCAGCAAAAACTTGAGAACATAAAGCTATACTCTTCTTAGCACTGAATACAAGAGTTGTGGGACTGGTAAAGAAAGAGGATTTTCTCCTTTCAGCTGAAGCCCCACAGATGGGAGTCCACTCCCAAAGGTCTTAAAGGATATGTGATGAAATCAAATTTAAGAGATGTAAAATGTAAGAGAAACAGCAAGGCCAAATTCAAATGGAAACCCTACAAAGGCCTGTGACATGTGTTCTTTGCTGTATACTGACTCACCAGGGCCAGACGGTGTCTTACATTTTGCAAGTATCAACACATTTTTGACAAATAAGTGCCCTTTAATCCTCTACCTTTAGACTGATGGGTATTAAGGAAACAAGGGTTTCAAAAGTTTTGTATGTTTCAAAGCCATGTAGAATTAGATTTTGTGAGAACAAGTCTAGCCTATCTCTATAGATGTAATCCATCTCAAAGAGAGAAATCTTTACCAATGAGTATTTTTATTTCCAGTGCTAAATCCATCAAGAAACAGTATGAGGAACTAGGGGATGCTGGCTATTGCCAATTGACCACAAAAATAGTGCATTTGCATCATACAAGCATTAAACTTACAAGAATTTAACCATATGACACACAGAGAAATAAGAAAATTGTTTAAATAGTGGGCAGGAATCCATTCACCATTCCAATTTTCTCCATAAGCATTTACTCTGAGTGAGCATGAGGATCTTCTACACAAGGGCAGTCTCACTTCCTGTCTCTCAACCACAGAATACCTCTCCAAATGAGTGAGACTGTGGTAGTCAATGAATTCAAAGACACACAGACACATTTTGTTTTTCAACACAGACCTTATAACACAACTTTATAATCTAGTGCTCAACAGAGCTGCTTTAACACAATGCCAGTTTGGGACAGAACAGAGATGATAGTTTGCCTTCTATGTGGATTCCTCCAGAGGGGTTTTCAAAAGTAAAATTTTGACAGTCCTCAAATTTCACCTTACCTGCTGCACTGTCCATAGAACCTAAATTAGATATGATCCCACCATCATCTTCACCCTTGCACAGCTTTAGCGGAAAATCCTCCCCCTGATCTCCTTGCATTCTCCTCCAGTCCTGTCTCTGTGGTGGAGTCAGGCTGACTGACAGACTCATCTCATCTGTGTAGCTGCTAGTACACCCCACATTCTTCTTCATATTTACTGGACAAAAGAATAGTAATAAATTAGTTTCTGGCTTGGGGGAAACTTCAAGCTATCAGAAGGCAACTTTCACACATCTCAAAAATATCCAAATTCACTTAAAACTAACTTGTTTTGCTCCCTGTGTCTGCATTTTCCCTAAGGCAAAGAGTATATAGGCAAAAGTACTCCAAAAATGATATTGTGTGTACCATACATCATCAAAAATGTACACTAAGTATTTCTGAGAGCAATCCTGGATCACAAAGGATACAGAACAGAGCAGAAGGGATAAGCACCTTGATAAGAAAGTGAGTGGGAAATAAATTCAAATCATAAAATGTGGGCAATAATTCAGAGCAGCAATAGCTGGAATTTAGTTGAATTTTGCCAACACGGCCTTAATAAATATAAATATTTCATTTCAGTCTTAAAAATCTGTTTAAAAAATAACCTCTAAATGCATAAAAAATTACAAGCATTGATAATTGCAAATTATCGATACAGAATATGAGACTTTATGCCCTAAGAGTCTAGTAAGCATAATGTGAGCCAGTTTGTATTCATGGACTGGGCATTGTGTACCAACCGGCCACTAGTGACTGTGCCAACCCTATTGTCAGCCCAGGGACCTTTCAGTCAGTGTATGGACCAAAATATGTCCAGTCCAAAAATGCACAATATTTCACTGCATTCCAAAGCTTCCGCAGTCTGACAAATACACGGGAACCTTTGTTTTACTTTTCTCTCCATCACTCTAAAATTATGTATTTTCAAACATGAAATGTTTGAGTTTCCCCTTAAGCCTAGGACTGTCAGCTTATCTGTTAGTCTAACAAATGGGCAGTTATTTTTAATTTCCTTCTGATAAGGAAAAAGCATGTGCAAAGAGATGCCTCTCTCCCTCTGATTTTCACAGCCTCCCACCTTAGCCTTATTACTAAAAAGTTATTTCCCATCTGCAAATGAACTCTCCTCTGCTACAGTTTAGACCTCTAAATGGAGGCTGAGACTGTCATGCTGAAATCCTCTGACCATCTAACTTACAGAAAATAATCAGTGTTCAAAAAGAGATGGATTGACTCCTCATCTAAGCTGAACTTGTATTCTATGAAAGGAGGGCAGAAAGCATTAATATCTACAATATGAGGAGTGCCAGGAAGTACATTTCAGAGTCCAGATTGCATTTAATAAAAGGCTGAGGCTATACTAATTTTTTTTCTGATCCAAACAGTATAAATTCTATTATCAGCATTACCAATAATTACAAACCACTTCAGATAAATTAAAAACTAGCTCTGACATGCACATAAAAAACAGGGCTTCCTGAAAGTTTAATAAGCTCTGCAATAACTTACAGAATCACATAATCGTTGTTAATTTTAGTGTACCTCTGTATTTCCTGATGCAAGCCAGAGCCAAAACATTATTTTAATTAAGCAATTAATTAATTAAAACGAATGAAACATTCTTGAAAACTCAGAGACCCTAGAGGGTTAGATTAGAGAAAGTAGAATCAAGACTGGAATCCACTAATTCCTGAACTCACATGTGATTAAGATATCAGTTTGCCACACAAATTTCACAAACTCAGAGCCAACTCCTTGTGTGTGTCAAAATCCACAGCACAAAAAGGACACCACTAAATTCACTCAGTGGTCGTATCTGTCACTTAATTTGGGTAAAAGTTGATTTCAGAAACATTTTCAAAGAATGCTAAGTATGGGGACACCTGGGTGGCTCAGGTCGTGATCCAGGGATCCTGGGATCAAGTCTTCTGTATCAGGCTCTCCATGGGGTGCCTGCTTCTCCCTCTGCCTATGTCTCTGCCTCTCTCTGTGCGTCTCATGAATAATTAAATAAGATCTTTAAAAAAAAAGAATAGTAAGTATGAAATAAACTGCAAGGACAGTAGGATCCAAATACTGATACATGGGGGAAATCAAGGAAGTTGAGATTAAAGGACTTTTTAACTTTCTCACTTTACACTCTAATCATCTCTTACAGGTTTAAATACATACTCTTTGCAAAACAAACATTTTACTCATTGACTTTGGCTCTGGGTCTTAATTTTCTAAACAAAAATATATAGTGGTAGGAGAAACACTGTAAAAATGTTAATTACCAGATGAAAAGGTTCATTTAGGCTTGAACAAAACATATTGTAACATCATGCTGAAGGGAAAATAATAGGGGGTGCTCAAACTTCACCAATGACTGTGCAGCCAACACAGCATCCTCTTCCTTTCTAAATGTGCTGCTTTGCCTCATCCACAGTTTCTGCTTGTCTACAAGTAAATTAAATACCCTATATGCAGCCTCCTGTATAGTTAGAAGGGCTAACTCCTACAAGGAGAGGTCAAAAGAAGCAGCTCATGGAAGTAATGCCTCCCTCCAATCCACCCAGCTCCTCTCCTCCAGAAGGTCTCCCTTCCAGCAGCCCTGAGGGGATGGCACAGAGTTGGATTTACCCATCAGGGGAGAACCCAAGGGCCAAACAAGAAAAATCACTCCTCCCCTGAAATGACTGTCATTATAGAGGAATGGATGCTTCATCTCTCTTCTGGGGAAATTCCCCACTGAGGCTCTCATATTTCTGTCTCCTGTAATGAGGAGGAGTAGAGAACAAAGAACAGCAGAAAGAAGATAAAGTGCCTGAATTTCTGCCCAAATTACCCATTATTTCTTCCCTAAAGAAATAAAAACAGAAGCTAAAAGCCAGAGTGCCCTCTTTGGAAGTGGAGAGGAAAGAACACCAGTCCCACTAGAACCAAGAGACAAAGGGTAAATGGAATTATAACTGCCCACCTTTCATATCACCAAGTCCTCTTACCAACCATGTGGTGTGAAAGATTGAGCAATGTGTGCTGTGATCACAGTAAATACATCAGCCTCTTAATTTCAAACTTGAAGGGAAAAAAATAACTAATTGTTAGATTTATACTGATTATTGTGAATTTAAGTATAAAGAAAACTCAGGAAAGAACTTTATCTTTTAGAAAATTTGCATTAAATGCAATTTAGAACATATATACAAATTACAAGAGTTTTGCCAAGAAAGCACAGACCTTTATTATGTACACTTGTTCTTCTCATGAGCTAAAAGCAGGCATTTTGATATATATATGGTGCTATGGAGCTATATATATTGTGAGCTAGAACTTGATATTGATAGGTCTTTATATTATACTATTATTTTTTAGTATTTTCATTACATCTTAATCTCAGCAAAGGTGCAGAGCTTTGGTGTATATGTACTTTTAAAATATTGGGAAATTATCCCCATCACCCCTAACTTTGTATGAAAATATCAGCATTATATCAACTATTCACCAGCACAAATCCACACTAGCCTTACACTTGAACAATATTTTTGAAGGTCATTTTTTTACATTTTATTCAGCATTTATTATGAGTATTTACTCATGAATGCCATGGTTCAATGTGGCAATCTATTAATTTTTTAAATAAGGCATTTCTGTAAAAAGAGTCTAACCAGTTGGAGGTATTCTTTCATGCGACAAACTCAAGACAGTTGCTTTTCCATTGAATACAGACCATACGAATTATATATGTAAATCTGTATGCATTCATCTGAGATTATAAACTCAATAGGTGAGTCAAAATGCTTCCTTAGTAAAACAACAAATGTGAAGAATTAAATCTGCAGACACAATTCAGGGTAAGACTATTCCAAAGTGCTGCTAAAATAAGGGATATTACCCTAGTTTGACATAAAAAAAGCATCCAACTTCTGTGTGTTCCTAAAGCTCAGGTAACTGCATTGTGCTAAAAGCACTACAATGAATAGGAGTATTCTGGCTTAGTATAATGTCAGAACCAAAGCTCCAATTGTGATTCAAAATTCCTTTATATAGTATCAACACAGCAACTACTGTACTTTTGAGCTGGGACAGTGTTCATACAGCATTGCTGCACCTGTCTTTATATTCAAAGAGATGTGAATACTGGGTGCATAGTACTATTCAAATTCATACTATTATAACAATTATTATTGCCAACAGTTGCTAATGCTGCCCATGCATAAAGAGATATGCCAAGTACATTACATAACCATTGTTATCTGGTTGACCCCTCCCACCCAATCCATGTTTCACAGATAAGACAACTTGGGGGATAAATGACTTAAGATAACACAATAACTGTAGAGCCCTGGAATCAAACCCAGGCCTCTTTGATTCTCAAATCCAGGCACTAATTTCCCTGCATCCCATAATAATTACTACTGGTACTAGTGGTAATAGAGTATATTACAGAAACTTTTATTTACCACCTGTATTTCAGTAGCTGGTTGCAATAACAAAGTTTATTTCTAAGTTCCATGGAACATTTACTACTTATGTGGTATAATCTTTCCCTAAATCACTTTTTCCTATTTTCTTTTATGTAAAGTAGGTATAGCTATCTTACTGACTTCATAGAGTCATAATAAGAATAAATAAAGATTGTGCATATAAGCATTTTTTAATAATAAATTTATTTTTATTGGTGTTCAAATTGCCAACATACAGAATAATACCCAGTGCTCATCCCGTCAAGTGCCCCCTTCAGTGCCAGTCACCCAGTCACCCCCATCCCCCACCCTCCTCCCCTTCCACCACCCCTAGTTTGTTTCCCAGAGTTAGGAGTTTTTATGTTCTGCCTCCCTTTCTGATATTTCCTACCCACATATAAGCACTTTTTTTTTTCATGGGGGCAAATGTTAGCTGTTGATGATACCACATTGTCATAAAGAAAAAATACTGTACTCTGGACTTTGTTAGCAAAATAGATGTTAGAAATGAGCAAGAAAAGAAGTCCAAATGACACCAGTGTTTTGGACTTAAAATAACTTTAAGGAGGTTTGTGTTCTTTCTCCAAGATAAAAGCTATATTCTCTATGGGAAGTGTAGACACTCCCTAGTCAATTCCATGCCATGATTTTCTAGATGTCTTCAGAATATTCTCAGTTAACAATCTTACTGTCATTTTATGTAGGACCAAGAATTAGGGATATGGGTTTCAGATCTTATTCTGATGCTGGAAAGTCACTAGAGCTGTCTGGGACACACCACAGAATAGGCTTGAGGAGGAGTGGGATTCTGCACCTACAGCCTCACTCAGGATCTGCTACATAGCAAGTGCTTGAAAGTATCAGTTAAATAGATGAACAAACTGCCATAACTATAAAAGAGGAGTACTGGCATAGATGAGAAGTTTTCAGATGTTTCCTTTTGCTGCAAAACTTTTTTTTTTTTTAAAGTAAGATCTCCAAATCACAAAATATAAAACAGATAATGGCAGTGAGCTGGAAATAAAAGAGCAGTATAACACATAGAGGCCTAGACCCTACTAACCACACTTTTCCCTTGTCCAGTCAACATTACTCCCCAGCACTCTGGGATAGCTCCAGCAGACATAATGTGGAAACCACTGATTTGGATACTAAAGCCTGTTTTGACTTAAACTCTATGAGTCTAAATATTGATTTCTAACTTCAACAAGTTAGTTATTTCTGCATCAAAGAAAGTAAACTAGCTCCTTATAGGAAATAAGTAGCTTAATTCATAAAAAAATGAACTTTGGGGATCCCTGGGTGGCGCAGCGGTTTGGCGCCTGCCTTTGGCCCAGGGCGCGATCCTGGAGACCCGGGATCGAATCCCACGTCGGGCTCCCGGTACATGGAGCCTGCTTCTCCCTCTGCCTGTGTCTCTGCCTCTCTGTCTCTCTCTGTGTGACTATCATGAATAAATAAATAAAATCTTTAAAAAAAAAAAAAAAATGAACTTTGAATTTATTCTACTTTGCTTACCAAACATCCCATGTGCTCTCCTACATTTCCCATCCTCTTTTATAGTTGCCTGACCCTGGCCAATGGCCCATTAGCTGTAGTGATGTATGTTTGTTCTACCTCCCATCTCCCTCTTTCCTGGATATGGCCACATGTTCACAGCCACTGCTTCCACATGGAAGAAGGCCATCCAATCTACATGGAACTGTGCAAATAAAAATTAAAATGTATTATGTTAAGATGTTAAGCTCTGAAGATTTGAAAGTTATTTATATTAATTTTTTGATAAATACGTATTTTCAACTTAATGGAAATATTTAGACTGAGCACTGAACAGATCTAAAATGTACTGCTCTATTTTCCTATATAATAAGGAGTCCTCAGATCTTAGTGCTTATGGAAGACACACACTTCAAGAGATTTGGTAAAGATGGTTTTGGGAATAATTACCTAAATGGGAAGAGGAGATTTTCCAAAAACCATGTGCCCCAAAACCTGTGTCATTGAATTAAAATACCATCATTGCATATTTCCACACTGTCTGAAGTTCCAGATAGATTGCCTTCTTTACAAAAATTGCTGGGAGAAAAAAAGAGTCAAAGGTTTCATGAAAGCATACCTTTCCAATAAATGTAGAAAAAAAGGACAAATCAGTTTTCAACTGAAGTCACTACCCTCCACAAATCACAATCATTGGCTCATGGGCATTTGCAACTGTTTCATAGGTATATTTATAATTTAGGATTTGGTGATGTTGCCAATCCCCAAAATAGACCTACAATCTGGACACTCCTAACAATTGATTTAAATACTCAATTTTGTTTATAAATCTTGGGTTTATCCTAATCCTATTAACTGACTTCATATTTAACCTGTGCCTTCCTTTCATTTTTATGCAATTAAGGAATATTTAACTTTCCCAAATTTCTTATTTTGAATTTCAGCTAAAATTATTAAGTAGATGGCTTACCAAGCTGTCCAGATGCCCCTTTCAAGATGGGGAGACTTATTCCTCTCTATGTTGGGTATGCTTTAGCTATTAGCCCTCCCTGAGAATCTGAAGAAAGTCACCTCTCCTAAGGCCAGGCGCCATTCCCTTGGCAACATGAATCCAGTGACTGGCCAATGCAAGAATACTATAACTAGTTTCACAGTTAGGGAGCTAACTGAAGCTTCTTGTACCTGCACTGTAGTTCAACTTCTCCCAGCCTCTCTGCTTCCCTTCCCATATATATGTTAATCGGAAGGCACTCCCTAATAAACTTCTAGCACAATAATCTCCATCTCAGCATCTGCTTCTGGGAAACTTAACCTACAAGAAATCTAAACTACTCTCCAACCATGGAGATTGGAAACAAGTCAACTGGAATGATCAGGTCTTCTAACACAATGTGATTCCTGGACCATACCTCATGGTAAAGGATCTGAAGCAAATCATGTCATTCTTTATTCTGTATCCACAAATACTTTCCAGTTAAAATAAATAGGGGCATCTTGGGAGACAGGGCAGAAACATGAACTGAAAAGATGTATATGGAAAAGAATGAAGGGTAATTTACCTTGATAACAGTGTGCTCCTTTATGGAGATTTCATGTGTGTTTATATATCTACACACACATGCACACAGATGTGTATCTGTTATTGAACTGAGGAATTAAAAATGTTCTCTCTCGGAACACAAAAACCCAAACGTAGACTTGAAAATATCTTTGTAATTTGTAGAAAACAGAGCAACTACAAAATCCTAATCAGGGCTCTCTTGGTTGGAAGAAATAGAAACCTACCCACATAAGCTCAGATCAAGGTTACACAGCAATCTAACAACAAAACCCTGGGGGGAAAAAAAAAAAAACTAAAAACAACAACAACAACAAAAGATTACACAGCAAAGTGTTCAGCCAGCCTCAGGGTGACTCAGTCTGGGAGGTCAGGATCAAAGATGCTTGATGCCTCTTGGGCCAAAAGTCCTCTCTTTTCTGTATGCTTTGTCAGTCTCTCTTCTTTTGACCCATCTTGCACAAGGCCCAATGGGGCTTCTTCTGTAGACAAGCAATCATCTGTTTTTCTGGTAAAAACACACTCCTGCTTTCTACCCCAACTATTTCAGACTTTCTTCCTCATCCTCAAATCTCAAACTCTCATCATTCTCAGAAGAAAACTCAACTCCCACTTTACAGGAAAAATAAAAAACATTAGACATTAAGTCCATCATCTTTCCAGTTACAAATTTATATCTTTTCTCTTTTATTCAAACCATCTTGTTCACTGTATTCTTTCCATCAACTGTTAAACATTCTTAAATGTATCCTATTTAAATTCCATTTAAAAGCAGCCCACAGGGACACCTGAGTGGCTCAGCGGTTGAGGGTCTCCCTTCGGCTCTGGGCACGATCCCGGGATCTGGGGATCCTGTCCTGTGTCGGGCTCCCTGCAAGGAGCCTGCTTCACCCTCTGCCAATATCTCTGTCTCTCTGTCTCTCTCTCTGCATTTCTCATGAATAAATAAATAAAATCTTAAAAAAAAAAGTGGCCCACATTGGACCTACCTCTCATTTCCCTCCAGGTATCCCCTTATGTCTCTTCCTAAATATCCCAAAGGATCTGCCTGTATTAAGCGTATGTATTGATTCTGACCACTCTATTCTAGTTCTGGCCCTACCCCTTTTTCTGAAGTCACCAGTGATCTCCTTGTTGAATCCAACAACTGAATCCAATAGCCATTTATGAGTCCTCATTCTATATGATGTGTCAGAATTTCCTTTTTATTAATTAAGATATAATTTACATACTTTGATAGGCACATATATTAAGTGTACAGCTTGACCAATTTCAACTAATGCATACATATGTATAATACACATCCTTACAAAATATAGAACATTTCTATCCTTCCAGAAAATTGCTCCTTTAGCTTTCCTGTCAACTCATCATCCCTGCTACTATAAAAGAGAACACCAATCTGATTTTTAACATCATGGATTAACTTTGTCTATTCTAGAGCTTCATGTAAATAGAATCATATGGTCTTCACTATTTGTGTCTTGTTTTTTGTTTTTTTTTTATTCGGCATAACATTTTTGAGATTTATCTTTACTGGTCATGTATCAGCAATTTACTCTTGTTTATTGCTGGGCAATATTTCACTGGATAAATATACCATAGTTCTAAAATTCATTCTTCTGCTGATGGACATCTGAGCTATTTCCAATTTAGGGCTGTTTTGAAGAAGGCTGATATAAACATTCCCTTATTAGAGCTTTCGTGAATACATGTTTTCACTTTTCTTCTATAAATACCTATGACTGGAACTGCTGCGTCATAATGTAGATGTGTATTTAGCTTTTTCAAAATATTACCAAACAATTTTTTAAAGTGGTTGTACTATACTATGCTCCCACAAGCAATGCATAGAAATTCTAGCTGCTTATTACCTTCACCAACATTTGATGTTGCCAGTCTTTATTTTGGTCATCCTAGTGAGATTGCCTTTTCCTCCTTGAAATACTCTCTTCCCTTTTATTTGCTGTATCAAGAGTCTCTGGGTTTTATCCTATCTTTCTTCATTTTTAGTGTCTTTCCTAGGTCATTGTCCCCTTTCAACTTTTAAAATGAGGTTTCATTAAGATTCATTCTTATGCTTTTTCCTTTTCTGAATCTAATCACTCATTCCCACTTGTAGCTTCATGGCCAGATGACTGATAAATTCATAGCTCCAACCCATCCTCTCTTCTGAGTTCCTAACCTATAGCCTGCAAAAGGTAAATGACCAAAACTAAATTTAGAATTGCCCTTCCATCCGCCCAGATGCTCCCAAAACCTAATGGCACAAGTCAGAAGTCAACTCTTATTCAATCCATTCAAAGAAAATAACTAAGGCTTTTGCTTCCAAAATCTCTCTCAAATCTTAACACTCTGTCATCACCATCAAAGTCTTTACTTCTAACATCTCTCACCAGGACTTCTGCAATAGCCTCCCAGCTGTTCTATACACAGTCGTGCCCTGGGCTTTCATTCAATCAGTTCTTGATACTGTAGCCAGAATATTTTTTTTTAAATACTAATAAGATTGTATCATATCTCTCTTCAAAATATTTGAGTTCTTCTGATAAAGACAAAACTCAGTAACATGATCTGGAAGACCCCACAGTGTGAAGGTTGTGCCTATCTCTCCAAGACCCTCAAACCACATCCCTCTTGGCTTTCTCTTGGTTTTCTCCTCTTCCAAAACACTGGTTTTCTTCTACTTCTTCAGGTTTACCATTCTGCCTTGCATCCAAGATTCTCTGTTCTTCCTGCCTATTAGGTACTTCACTCCCTATTTTCCTAATTAATTCCTACTCATCCTCAGATCTTAGCTCAGCCCTGTCATTTCCATTGAGAGCCATTCCTGTCCAGCCTGATATTAATAAAAATTCGGGGTTTACATCATCTTATCAAAATATCATTTATTGTTCTGGGCTGCATTTATCATAGATTTCAATTTTACATTTATTTAAAAATTTAACTTAAATAAAATGTCCTTCTCCTACAAAGGGCAGGGGATAGATGGCTCTGTTAATTCTAGTATAATGCCTGGCATATCAAAATTGCTCAACCCATTTTTGTTCTAAGAAAAAAATGAATGGATATTATCCATTTTCTTGACCCTCTGATGTTTTTCTTATTTTCAATTTGGAAGAGAATCTCATTAGTTCTTGGCCAGTCAATGAATCATTTGGACTTGGATCAAGTGACCATCTTTAATCTTTAGTTCAATCAGCTATGGCCAGGGGGGATCATATTGATACAGAACTGCTTCTTACAAAATCCCCAAGGGGGCAAAATTTATAGAAGGGCTATAGTTGCAAAAAGTAATGAGAGGCATGTAGATGAAATAAAATGAACATCTTTAAAAAGACTTTATAGAAAGAATGTTTTAAGTTTTCAAGTTTGTGGGTGTGAGAGTTTATACGTATAGGTGCATGGATGAACTGAGGGTGTTCATGGATGCATATGTGAGTTGCCATTTCCTTCCCAATCCTCTAATTATATCTTTGGGTCACTGACCAACAGTCTAGCTGAAGACAAACCTCCAAATGAGGGAAAACCAAGAAAAACTCTTCTCACAGTGAGCAAAAACCAACTGACTTTTCTAAGTGAAAAAAACAAAATATGATTTTAATATGTACATAATTCAAAAGCATAGTAGGAAAAGCTATTTGGAATCATAAATAAATTACTGCTTATTGAAAACATTGTATCTTTCAGAGAAGTATTAAAAATTTAAAATAAAATTGTCACAATTAAAAAGTATTGATAGCTTAAGTATAAGTCCAACAAATATTGCAAAGACATCTTTAAATAAAATATTTCTTAATCCCTGGCAATGATCCACTTACTTTGAATAATACTCAATATGACAAAATTCAAAATCAACAAAGTAATTAAGACTTCCCATGGCGTTTTCTTTCTTTTTCTTTTTAAAAAAGTTTTCTCTCTATCCTTTTCTTTTAAGTTCCCTTAAAGTTTCCTGTAACAGCATATATGCTTACTGAGCAGGCAAAATCAAAGCTAAATTGAAAAAAAAAAATATTTTTAATTTGATGGTAATTAAAACCATGTGGAGAGAGTAAGACAGTAGAAAAACCACTGGACAAGAAGATAGGAGACCCAAAGTCTTCTACATAACTCTCTCACTAATCAACAATGAAAACCTGAAAGAAACTCTGGGCCTTAGTTTTCTCTTCTTAAAAATGGAGTTGGAATAAATCTTTAGTGGCTAAAATGTTTTATCTTGATTGCCAACTCTCATCAGTTGATGGTCTGGAGCACTATACTCAGAAAGGTTCTGAGGCATCCAACATTTATCACTGATGCTTTTCTAGGTTCACAAAGTCATCTGGCACTAAGCATTTGCCAGCACTGTAATGGACGGTCTCTAAGCTCCCATCCATATTTCAACTCAATTTAGTTATGTTATGTCAAAAACCAGTGCTTTTCTGCCCTGGGTATGCAGACTGAACAATTCAGTTCAACAAGCACTTACTGAGATCCTACCATGTATCAGCCAGAATGTTAAGCAATGGAAATGCCTGTATGATTAGGAGAAGATATCTGCATTCAAGAAGTGTAAATCTAGAAGATGACTTAAACAAGGGGCATTTTTAAGTTAAAAACATAATCCAGTACAACACTTGCCTATGATCTTATTCTAAATACCAAATCAGAGGACATATATTATGGTTTAAACTGCTACTGAAGTTAGTGATGTTTTAATTCAAAGAAAATGTTTCCATTAAAGCATCTCTGTCTAGAGAATTACTTTTTAAAATGTATTATTTACATCCTTCCACACTGACATTCCAGCACTTTAAAAATGCTGTCCTTCAAAAACCATTAATGATAAATTAGGAGTACAACAGATCATCTAAAAACTATATTTCAATTTCACCTTGTAATATCCAACATCCAGTATATTCTCATAAGTTCTGGCCAACGGTGATTCTCTCAATAGCCAAAACCACTCAGCTCATTTTTTGATTTCAGAATTTGCTGATAGAATTCCCATGGTTAGTATAACCTTCCCACTCCATCCACCTACTCATACCCTATTAATCCATCCAGCAGCCTTAGGTGACTCTTCCACTCCACAGCCTCTGGATTTATTCATTCATTCATACACACAGTTTAAAAAATTTAGGGACCTATTATATGCCAGGCACTGGCAAAAAAGAATGAGCCTGCTCTCAGAAACAGATGCTGTACTGAGCTGAGACTGTTGAGTAAAGATTATGAAAAAGATGGGCACAGAGGAAAAATACAAAAATTAATCCAGGAAGTCTGGGAAGACTTATCAGATGAGATGTCACTTGAACTAATTTGAAAAGCTATGTAAAAATTAGGGAAAGAAGGAAATTCCTGACAGAGAGAAAAACACAAGTGGGAATTACCAAGCTGTGAAGCAGTGGTGATGCTTTGAGATCTTGATCAAGAAAGCTATAGCAGGAAGATGTCCATAGACCAATGAAGGGAGATAGTAGGCACAGTACAGATTATGAGATTTAATCTTTACTCTGAAAGCACAGGGGTTTTATTGAAGGGACATGATTAAATGAATGCTAGAATGATTCCTCTGACAGCAATGTGAAGATGGGAGAGGGTCTGATCAGTGGCAGGAAAATGAATTAGGAGGTTATTGCAGGCAATCCAGTGAGTAGTGAGGATGGTCTACACTGAAGTAACAACAATGGAATTGGAAAATAAAGAAGAAATTCAAAGGACTCTAAGAATATTGAATCAGAAGGCTTTGACAATGGATTCAATAAGGAGTTGTCCTGAAGATGTCACCCAGAAAGATAGAGATTATAAGAAAACCACTGTGTTTGGGCAGAAGGTCAAGACATTTATGATGGATCACAACTGGTTTGAAGTTCCCAAGGACATCCAGGTAGAGATATTTAGCAGGTAGTTAGGTACATGGATCTAGAATTTGGTAGAAAATTCTAAGGTAGTAAGATATATTTGGAAATCATTAACATCTAAGTATGATTGAAGTCATGAGTATGTTTGAGATTGACCAGAAACTATATAATATGGGAGTGGAAGGTTGAGAGGAGAACCCACAGGAAGGGCAAAATTTGATTATCAACAGAAGATTGATTAGGGACACATGGGAAAGGAGAAGATAAATCAGAAGGAAATGGAGTTATAGAAAGAAGGCCAAGGGAGAGCTTCAGAAAGTCCTTCAGCTCTAATTATAACCAGCACTCATTTTGAACTATTTTGTATGGCTTATTTAGCATTTTCCCAAAACATACGTCATATTTTTAAAAAATTTGCACTACTTCACCAGGTAAATTATCTGCTACTTTGCCTGGGATTGTAAGTTGTTTGTTTTTTTTAATTTTTCTGCATGTGGACCTCCAAGACCTTAAACTATGCTACTTTTATGGAAGGCAGGGACCAGATAGATAGCCACCTGACAGATTACCAATCATAGTTCTACTCAATAGTAACTATTAACAGCTTAGGCCTTTGGAGTTCCAAATACCATGCAATCCCTTTCAGTGCCTGTGTCTGGAACAAAACTCAGAGAATAGTATCTTTTTTTGACTAGTTAAGTTTTTTCTCCAGGTTGCACTACTCTAGGTAATAACTATTAGGTGGTTAAATTTGACCTAGGGTATGTAGACATCTTTATATTGAAATAGCCAGCCTAATTCATAAAAAGACTGTACTATATTTTATTTTTCCAAGTTACATTTTTATGACAATCGTCATGATGATCATGAAGAATATCAAAGTAGAATCTTTACGATTTTTACTCTTACCAAAATTTTAATATCCCAAATAAATAAGCCAGCTCAGTTCAATTTCCCATTATTTCAGATACAAAGACTTAAAATAAATTAAGTTTTTCACCCCTCCAAAAAAGGGTTAGGAAAGAAGACTTAAGCTCCAATATATTACAAGACAGGATAGCTAAGAGAGATAAATCTGCTAAGTTGTATGAAATATAAAAGGGAAAGCTATTTGGTTACTTTTGTTTTCATCTCTTTCTACTAATACACTATGTAATCTTTCTGACCTGGATAGAATTTCTACATGTGGATATATATACTACTCTATATTTAAAGAAACCTAATATATTGATTTATTTTTTTTTAGATTTTTTTTTTAAATTTTATTTATTTATGATAGTCACAGAGAGAGAGAGAGAGGCACAGAGACACAGGCAGAGGGAGAAGCAGGCTCCATGCACCGGGAGCCCGACGTGGGATTCGATCCCGGGTCTACCAGGATCGCGCCCTGGGCCAAAGGCAGGCGCCAAACCGCTGCGCCACCCAGGGATCCCTGATTTAAACATTCTCTAGATATTTCATACCATCTGCCCAATTTTTCTAAAATATAAAACCTCATAAATTGAAAACAAAACAGCTAGCCACTTAAATAAAGAGCTTCTCATTGCATTTGTTAAGAGCTATGCTTAAACATCAAGAATGGTAATGTGGCACATGATGCTTGTGCACTGATTGCTTACAATTTTAAAATAACCTGATATTCTTGAGAATATCAGTAATCTCCCAGAATACTGCTCAAATATTAATTATATTTGAGCACAGGAATGTAAGTGGGTAGCTAAACAAACAGACTACACAAAGTGTAGGAAATCCAGCCAGAAAACCCCATCAAGAACTCCTACACTACTCCTAGCACCCATTTGTGAACATGCTTGAGTCCATCATAAGAAGGTAACTGTGCAAGCTAAATTCATATGACAGTGCAGATACTTTTATTGGTTTTCAATTCATTTATCTTCTCTATGTAAATATAATGGCATCTTTCAAACAATAATTACCTCTATAATGATGAGGAACACACACAGAAAGACCAAACACTATGTAAATCACTAGCAAGGTATTACCTGTTATATTACATAAAGGTAACTGCTTGGTTCATGCTAGGTTCCCGTTCCAATGCCTAGTTCTTTAAAATAGCTAATATTTAATTAAGCATATTAATTACTTTCAATTTGCATGAAATTACTTTCTATGACATTATCTTATTTTACTATCTAAACTTGAGAAGAACTATTAAAATGTAGCATTCTAAAATCTATTTAAATGTCTTCTCTAAACTACAGGCTGCTCCTTTGCAAGGCCCAAAGGAGAACATTCATAAACAGAGTCCTGCATGTAGTTGCAATTCACAGCCACTGTTCTTTGAAAAATGTTTTGAAAATTTTAATTCTACTTTGCCATAAAAGGTAGCATTCCACTGAGACTCCATAAAGATAACACCTCATTCTCAGCAAAAGCTCTTCCATTTACCAATGATTTTCAAAGTATCTCTATAATTTGTATTATTTATTGATAAGATATATTTTATGACTGTTAATTGCTTGACTTTCTTAAGTTTTAAAAGAATAATGGGTCAGGGACGGAAAACTTATAAAGAAGAAGACATTATAATTTATTGTCCATATTGAAATACAAAATTGAGAAAAAGAGGTACTTTCCATAACCATAGAGTGAAATAGGCATAAATAGGTACTCTCCTAGGCAAACCAACATGTACAGTCATTGTCCTTTTAAACAACTCTATTTTTCCCTTTAAATAAACATTCATGCGTACAGGAAGTTTTCACAGAGACAGAGGTAGAAAATCTAAAGTCAATGTCATATATTCCCCTCTTGACATTCACAGAATACCGACTTAGATCAAGATATGTGGACACAAACTTGATGACGGAGTGTGAGAATATACATATAGAAAACCCAACACACTCAGTAGAAAATCTTAAAGAATTCTGAAAAACATATAATCTATGACATTACCCAACAATAAACTGACATGCTAGAGAAACTACTACTTGACAAATATATGGCCCCTTATTCAGCCATTCTGAAAATGAATGTTATAAAATCCAGTGGCACTAAAACCATAGGTCTTTTTCTAGTAAAAGATGAGGAATTACCATAAACTAATTTGTCTTCACCTTTTTGAATTAGGGTTGCCTTTTAGCTATTTCAGACTTTATCATTTTGCCCACATCGCTTTTTGTGCTAAAGACTTAATGAACTATTTAATAAAAAAGAAAGAAGAATGTAAAGAAGGTGAATACCACCTCAAACCAAGCTCTGGACTCATTTTACCTTGTGCCTCCTTACCAAATTCTCCAACTTGTAGCTGCAGCCTCTGCCACAGTGGACTGTCAGCATGATACAATGAAGAAATTGTTCTATAAGAACTCATTTCCACAGGACCCCTACTAGGTGCAGTCACCACAAGAAAATATAATCTTAAGATTCTTCTATAGTTTTCCAAAGTAAAGATAATAATAGCACTTTCTTTGGCACAGAAATTTCAAGTTTAAGGGAGTTTCCACTACCCACTTCCACCTAAGTTAGTAGGGCAGACATTATCAATTCTACCTTACACATAAAGAAACTGAGACTTACAGCACAGAAAGTGGTAATGTTAAGACCAGAATTTAGTTCACTGCTTTATCCAACTGTTTGATGCACACCTCTCCTTCTGATCATGGCAGTTTTAAAACTGTAGTAACTACACCAACATCTAGCTCTCAGCAAAAGACTCTCTCTATTCTGTCCCTACAGCCCAATGCCTACCCCGTTCCAATGCCTAAAAAAAACGATCTCACTGTTGAACTGCCTATCATATGACACTTTGTTCAAAATAGCCTACCTAATAAATAAAACTGAGAACAAGAGTAGCAAGGAGTGATAACCTCATGGTGGAGAATGGTGGGGGAAATGGTAAGGTCTTAACACCATGCGCAGAAGAGAAAACAGATCAGAAAAGCCCCTGGTGTACATGGGGTTAATGAGTAATCTGTGGCCAGATCTAGAGACTGAAGAGACCTGGAAAAGGGTAGAAAATGCTACTACCCATAAGAAATTCTTCTCTTCCCTCTTTTAGGTTAATTCTCTGGATCCCAGAATCAAATGTCATAAGCAAAGGGTCAGGAAGATATCTAGCTAGTGCTGAGAATTTCATTAATACTAGGAAACAAAGAGAATACTGACAGGATGAACTTCTCATCAAGAGGTAATTTCAGGGCATGGTGAAACATGTGAAGTATCCAGCCACATGCCTGACACACAATAAATGTTAACTGTCTCCCCCCCACCCAATAGAACAGAGAAACAAACTGTAATACTCATAGCTTGACGTACTTTTATTTTTGTATTATTATTATTTTTGCTTGATATACTTTTAAAATGATTTACAAGATTAGCAACTTGGAGTCAATGAACATAGGTTCTGGTCTCTTACTCTAGTTGCCACGTGTCCTCGGAAAAGTTACTTCTACTTGCAGGACCAGCTCTAAAATATCCAATTCATATCACAGAATAAAATGTAAAAAGTTGTTTAAAAATATAAAATTGTTCACAAAGATATATGCAATGCAATACAATGGACTTTATATTCCATGGTATATCAGCCTCATCCATCTGTCTATTCCAAGAGTAGGAAAATAATATTTTAGGAATTCCTATTTGATATCTTTTCAGGAAGCTTATTGCACAGGTTTAAGATAAATCATTCTCCTCATTTAACAAGTTGAGCAAATAACACTCCCAAGATGTTGTGTTTCTATTCAAGTCAGCAGTAGCACATATAGCCCACACTGGTTTCCATATTCTACTTCAAATTTAGTAATCTACTTATTTAAACGATGGTGCCTCTTCACTTCTGGTTAAGAAAGAATACATACAAGTTAAAAGAAAGTCAAGACATATGAGCAAAAATGTGAACTAATGGTTATGTCTCTTTCCCTCCATTCTCTTTGATAGCTCCTCACATCTTTCATTTTTTAAGACTTCCCTATTCTATATTTTCTCCAGGAACATTTGGAAATTCAGTCCTGGGCACATGCAATTACTAAGATAGGTTTTTATTGAAAGAAGAAAACTTTAATAGAGTTCAGGATTAACCTTCTCTAAACATAGCCCTAACCTTAAATGGCATAAAGAGTCCAGTAAAATGGTAAGTTTTCTCCTTTTCTATTTAACACAACATCTCAAAAATGGTAGACACCAGCTCGTGTTTTAGCAGCATTTCCTCATTACTATTTGCCTTCTTTCTATTCCTTCTTACCCTTCCCTGCCTCAGCAACATGGGTAGTATTCTGGGACATAAGACATGAAAATCTTTGCAAACCCCAATGAAAACATGATACTTGCATCCACGGGGACTCTATGTGCACTCCTCCCCAGCTGCCCCATCTCCTTTTCCTTCTTTTCCCACTTGCTAATTGTGGTCTTTCATATTGAGTCTTCTAGATCCATTTGAGGCCATAATGGTACATTATTGGTTGGAGAGAGAAAAAGAAGAAAAAAAGTTGAGGTTGCAAGAGTTCTACTTCTATTTTCTTTCTCCTTTCATAAAGGAGGTAGATGTTACGGATGTGTGAAAAGTCAGCATCTGATTCCCTGTTAAGGGGAGAGGGAGAAGTCTAAAGCAAATACTTTTTATAAATCAATTTCACACCATGAATTGCAGAATTTGTATGTAAAGTACAACCTCACAGAATCCCCATTTAAATCGTCTTGCCCACATATACACAGTGTCAGAATTAGAACTAGAACCCCAAAAAGCTTGGATCCACAATTAATGGCCTTTCTACCATACAATGATGCTTTTCATTTTCTTCAAACTGGAGGCAATTCTCTTGTCCTCAATCCACAGAAAAACTCTATTAAGAGTGTGAGTGAAGCTCCAGGCCATCCTATAATCAGCAACTGATCTACTAAGTCAGCCTAATCTTTTGCCAAACCACTTCTCTGAAACTGAGGAAAGAGCACAAACTAATTTAAGGAAAAGGTAGATAAAATGCAAGTTTTTTCTTGGTAGAAGGTCAGTGTCATGGGTGGGAAAACATTTGGACTTAGAATAAAAGGTCTGGGTTTGAATTCTGATTGGGCCAAGTAATGTGAGTACTTGGGTATTACTGCTTAGTAATATTAAGCTTAGGGTATTACTGGAATTCTCTGATGTAGGGTGAAGATTTGAGGATTATATGACCTGACTTACCTTCTGCACAGGCTGTTGTGAGAATCCAAATATGCATGTATTAAACTTGAGCATAGTTCAACTATTTAGCATTTGATTCAATAACTACTTAGAATAATGGCAAGCATGAGGTAAATGCTCAACAAATGTTAGAATTTTATTAAATATTTCAATATGGTTCTCATCTCCCATCCTCAAACCATCCCTTTACTCTCTGCTGCTATTTTTTTTCTTCTCTTACTATTCTGTAGCTCCTTTCCCTATGAAGCTTTTATAAAAAAAAAAAAAAAGGGAATAAGATTTTAGATCTAATGAGATCTTCTCTGATTTAGGTCCCAGATAATGCAGTTTTCAACTCATGTAATATATTGGCTTATGGTGTCTGGTGACAGTTACTTGAAAGAGTATTCATTGAGGAAGTTAGGTTTCAAAAAGCCTCCAGAACACACACACACACACACACACACACACACACACACATATACATACCAAAAACCCTACTAGGAATAAGAAAAGACCTCTGATTTGCAGATAATTACATCACTCATTAAGAATTATTTCCGGGAGTCAACTATTTCTAGTTATATGGCAATGGTATTTAAAATTAGTGCACTTTGCCAACATTAAAATGATTTATTTTATGACTAAGTACTTATAATTTCGAGTCAAATTTTTCTAAAATCTTGAGGTAAAAATTAGCTTGATTATTCTTTTCCATTTACACTTATTTAAAGATATTATCAAAGCCAAATTCAAGTAGTAATTTATAAGCAAGACTGATGAAACTACACAAATATATTTTAATCTGTATTTAATCCTTCCCATATTCACCCATCAGTTTTCTATCTTCTACTAACATCTCACACATTCATACACATGTGAAGAGAGAGACAGCACAGTAGGCAGCCTAAGGTGATGGTTCTGCAGTGATGACAAAAGTGAATTTTAAGTCTAACTCCTGTGGCCAGAACTTTAGCTTTGTGTGGTCTGTCGTAAAAGTAATTTCTCAGATATGTGATATGATGGACCAAGCGTTACCATAAAAACTTATCTCTAATTTAACAAATACCTCAAAGCCCCATGAAAAGCATCATTTTCCAATCTATTTTTATGCAAAGTTGAGAAAAGGCCACCACTTATGACTGTGTCATTAAGTTCCCATATATATGTGTCATCGGAATAGCCTTGACAATCACCAGTTTTTAAGACATAAAGTGCCCTCTAGAAAAAAAGTACAGCACTGTTCCACTAATTGCAGACAATATGACATGCTTACACGGCAGCACACTGGGATTCCAAAACACTCACCAATCTGGCACTGCACAAAAGGCCAAGACATTAACAGAGGAGGCTGATTGATAAAGTTAATGCAGAGGTCTGGGATTATAGAGGGCTGTTGTATAACAGCGTCACATACTGCGATAGTTTGTGAATCCTTGCAATAAAAGAACAATCCTTGCAAGCTAGTGCAAAGCAGTCACAGGAACGGCAGCGGGAAAGATGTTTTAGACATGAGCAGTTGGACGGTATTCTTCATTTTCATTTGTCCATATAAGCCCATACAATCTTACTGTGCTATCCTTAGGCAGTCAGCAGATTTGGAATTCTGTCCTAAAACTTACCCTCTCCCACTTAAAATCTCTCTCCCCACCAGCCTGAAACGGCCAACAAAGAGGTGTGATGGCCACTACTTGCGCTGTGCCTTCCCCTTCCTATTGGGACCCTGTCAGGCAGCAGCTCATGTTTTCCACTGGCTGCTAGAGGCCTCCATCCACCTGCTGTCTGCAGTGAGCAGCAAAAGGAATAGGCAACCTGTAAATCCTGACCAGCATAAAAGGTGTCCAGGACAGGTGGCGGGGACTGCAACCAGTGAGGACAGACGGACTGACAACCAGACAGACAAACAGCAGCACCATCAGACATGATCCATTACTTCAGGTCTCAGAAGAGGGGAAGCCTGCAGCACCAGGGATGTGATTGTTGCACTAAGGGCAGGCAGCAGATTAATGAGGGTTCTGCCTCCCTCAAGCCGGCAGGCTTAAAGTATTTGTTTTTTGGATGAGAAGGAGCAGGGAATCCGGAAACCTGCTGCTCTGTATAGAATGAGGCCAGCTTTGGCCTTCCGAGTTAATGGACCCTTTCTGAGTCTACAATGAAAGGGCAGGAATGACTGGATTTCTACTCTTTTGCAGTGGCCCAGGACCCACTGCGCTTGCTCAATATCCCCCTCTCCCATCTGGGTGGCGGTTACATTGGTGGGGACCCATGCATCTGTGAATGCAGCCTCCCTCTCTTCCTCTCCTTCCAGGCACTGCTGCACTGAGAGGAAGCAGAAGAAACCTTCAGTGGCAGCATCTTCTCTTTAGGAGGCAATCCTCCAGGGTGGGGGTGAGGCCCTGATGGGTGTGTTCTGTGCCTGGGTGTCACCCCTGTTTCCTCCCTGCCCCTTCTGTGCTCTCAGCTAACTCCAGATGCAACAGGTTCCCTTTGGCTCTTCATGCCAATCCTCTGCCCCCAGATACACCTTCTAGTCTAAACAGGAGACACCAAGGAATTAGTGCCAATCAAGGTCTCCAAATTCCTTTACCCTCAAGTTGAAAACTTTCCTGAATACGAGGAGACCTCCTAAGGGAGGGCAGGGTCAAAGTCCCATTCAGCTCCACTCTGTGGGTGATGCTAAGGAGCAAGGAAAACCCAGGTCTGGATGCCAGTACCTTGTAAGCAGTTTTGTCTGAGAATATGACAAGCAGCAGCACAGGCAGTGACACACACCCCTGCACCACCAGCCATGAGCCCAATCCCCTTCCCAGATGAAGGAAAATGGGGCACTAGACAGAGAGCTCTTGAAAGGTCGATGGGCTTTTAAAGAAGAGGGGATGTGTACAAATAGGTGATCCCCTATTGTACTGCTTCCACCAGGAAGGGAGCAGGCCCCGGAGGTCTCTTGGAAACCAGTAAAGAGGAACCTCTATTTTATTCAGGCCAGAGTCCCCATCAGCTTCTCTCATTATTAAAAACTTTGCATTGCCGACGGCATTGTATACGGGTAAGAGAATGTGTCTTCACACAGGTATTCTGTGTAGAAGACTGTGGCTACAAGATTAAAGAGACGCTGGGTAGGTAGGTTACCAAAGATGGCAACTGCCCAAAAAGGACCCAACCTTGATCTGGAGATGAATGAGTACCAAAATGAACACTAAAAGAAGCATTTTTCTTAGATACATACTGGCACCCTTCACTGGGGTAACCCCAACCTCCTCAACAACTCCAAGAAGAGCAGAGGAGCTGTTCTCAGCACCTCTTCATCCCATCTCCCCTTTCTTCCACTCAGTCCCTGCCCACAAACCTGCTCCCAGCCCGGGGGCCCTTCCACCTGGGTGGCATCAGCCCTTCTCAGCTTCTGCATACCCCACCCTCAGGGTGGTCCCTATCCACCCAATCCTCCTCTGCAACCCAGCCTCAAGCCATCCTCTCGCGGCTCCGGGGCTCTCGGCCCGGCGGCATCCCCTCCTTCCTCCAGCCCCGTCCCTCTTCCCCGCTCAAGCCCCGCGCCCCCGGCCCCGAGGCAGGCGCCTCCGCCCCCCACCCAACACCCTAGGCCGCCCCTCCCCCACACTCAGCCGCGAGGATTGGGTGAGCGAGTGGTGAATGGGCCGATGGAGGCACCGAGGCACGGATGGCGCGGCTGGGGGTGGCTTACTTGAGCATGGCTTCTTCTTTTTCCTCCTCTTCCTTCTGCCGGTCCATCACTGCCATGATGATGTTCCTCTCTTCCTCGGTCAGGTGGCTCAGGTCGGGCAGCTCTTGCATGGGGGGAGGCACCGTGGGTGGGCGAGGACCGCGGGGCCCCACGGCCGAGGACATTTTCGTGGCCTGCCCGCCCCCTCGCTGGCTCCCGGCTCTCACCTTTCGGGTTCACGCCCAGCAGCTGCGCCCCTGCCTCCCCTCACAGAGGAGCCCTCCCGGCGGCGGCGGCAGGAGGAGGAGCGGCGGCGGCGGCAGCAGCAGAGCCGGGGAGGGAGAGAACCCAGTCTTTCATGGTTGTTTGCATCCACCCAGCCCCGGATGCTGCCTTTGTTTTGGTCGCCGGAGCGAGGCTCGGGGCCGCCCGGCCGCCTCCCGCAGCCCAGCCTCGGCCGGCGGGGGCGGGCAGGCGGGCGGAGGCGCGGCGGGCGCGGCGAGGGGGCGAGGGCTCGCGCGGGGCTCGGCCGATCCGGGCGTCGCGCGCGGGGCGGGGGCGGGGCCGGAGCCGGGGCCGGAGCCGGGGCTGGGGCCGGGGCCGGGGCTGGGGCCGGGGCTGGGGCCGGGGCCGCCGCCGCCGCCGCCGTCGCCGCCGAGGCTGCTCGCAGGCTCCGCTGCCTCCAGTTTGGGGCTGCGGGAGGGAGAGGGAGAGTTTTGGGTGTCAGTTAGGCGGAGTCTCGGAGGCTTCGCTCCCGGGTGATGCTGCTGCTCTCGCAGACATAGCTGCCAGCCACTCAGCCCCGGAGCCGCTCCGCCCACGGGCACCCACCCGCCCACTCCGCGGTCCGAGCCACGCGCGCCCCAGCCTCTCCTCTCCCCCCACGCTCGCCAACGTGCACGCCACACCGCTCTATCCCCAGGTACCTCTCACCCGTGAGTCATCCTGCCTTTCCTGGTCTCTGTGTCATCCTCCCCAGCCCTATTTTTCCTTGGATTGCATTAATCATCATCATCCTCGCTACCATCTTCATCGTGGAACGCTAATATTATTTGAGCACCCACGATGTTCTGAACAGCAGGATGGAACACCCTCTGGACGCATTTTTTTTTCCCCTGCTACGATATATTTCACATTTACTAGTCAAATGTTCATAGCAACAATGTGATTTTTTAAAAAAATAATTTTGATATACACACACCCCTCTGACGGCTTGGATTTTCTGGGTCCATTGTATGCGGTGTCTTTCGTGACCCATCCTCAGTAGGACTGTTCTGTAATTTATCCTAATTCCCCCTTAAGATGCCCCACAGCCCAGCAACTATCTAATTTGTCATTTGGGGCTCTGGGTAACCCCATCGCATCACATAACCGCACTTCTCTGGTGCTTGCAAATGGATTATCTACTTGAATTCCTCTAATAATGCTCACTATCATCGTGTACTCACTTCTTAGCCACTGTAGGTACTTCTCAAGAAACACTGATACCAGATAAGAAAAACACCCAACCATATCCCATTGTAAGAAGCTTTTGCTTCAATGCCTGGCCCCAATGATAGGCATTAAGGATGAGTTTCTCTTGCTGATAAGGGCAAAAATAAACAGACAATCTCTTCAAAACAGGTATAGTTACAGACTTTAAAACCTGAAGACTGAATTCTGTTAATATAATTATAATGGAATCAATATAGAGAAGAGTTCAAATTGAACAACAGTTTCCTAGTGAATATCTCTCTTAGAAATGGTGATGAGAGAATTGATGTTTCTCTCCTTCCAGAAAGGACCTAGCACTAATAGATTTTTTTCCTACAAGCCTAACTTTATTAATGAAGAAGAAGATAGTGATATTTATGAATCTTAAAAATCCAAAATCTTAAAATTTAAGTGATTTATGTTTGACTACTTGAACTCCCATGAATGCATTTGTTAGCTTCTACATTGACACACCTATTTGACTACTCTCAGTAATGGAAGGCTCCCTACCTCCTAATTCTATTCCTATGTCTAAAGGAATAGAAAAGCTTTCAACTATTTGAGATGGCTATCATGTCATCTTAAATTTTTTTTCCAGAGTGAACTTTGCCAGTTTATCCAATCAATAATTATGTAGCATAATTTCAAAGTCTGATCATTCTGGTTATCTGCCTTTAGATACACTGATGTTTTTTCACTAGCTTTCCTGAATAGCAGTATCAAGAATATATATAAAGAACCAAGAACAGGGAAGCCCCAGTGGCTCAGCAGTTTACTGCCACCTTCAGCCCAGGGCCTGATCCTGGGGTCCCGGGATCCAGTCCTGCGTTGGGCTCCCTGCATGAAGCCTGCTTCTCTCTCTGCCTGTGTCTCTGCCTCTCTCTGTGTGTGTCTCTCATGAATAAATAAATAAAATCTTAAAAAAAAAAAAAAAAGAACAACAGTACCTGGCACTTAGTAAGTGCTTTTAGAATCATTATTTTTATTCGCACAACTTAATATTGGCCTAACTTGTTGGTAACTGTATCAGTTATGATGATGTCACTGAAGTAAACATAGTCCACTAAAATTTCCAGGTTTTTCTCATAAGTGCTGATGCCTAGCCAGATTTCCTCTTTCCTCTAATTAAGCAATTGATGAAAACGTTCTAATCATCTTTTCATCATCATAAAAAAATTGTACTTGCTTTCCTCAGGCTAGTGTGTATATAGTGTATACTGAATATATATCTAGATCTATAGATCTAGATATATATTCAGTATGAAAAAAGGAGTTTGGATTCTGACTCTACCAATGTTTTTATGATTTTGGTAAAATCACTTATCCTCTCTGAACCTCAGTTTTATCATCTAAAAAGCAAGGAAACGACATTTGCCTCAAAATAGAAGAGAAATATTAAATGAAAATATAAATTTGAAGCATCTAGCTATATGCCTAATACTTTATAGTTCTCTTGTTATTTCTTGCTCTCTCCAAAAGATGTATTAGGCTGTCCCTCAATTATTAATGTGCAGAGAGGAGTTAGAGATGAGAATGATATTCTGTAAGATGCCTGTGTATTTGTCAATGTAGAGATGTAACAGGCAAAGGCCTTGTCCTCAAGAGGTTTAAAGTCAAATCGGTCCTCTTGAAATTTTTCTAAAATATGAATAGAGGAATTTTAAGTCCTCAGTAGACATCAGAACTAGCCGAATAAAGCTCTGGAAGGCAGGGGCCGAATAAGCAATTAACAGTGGTATTTTTGTTTGCCAGGGCTGCTGTAACAAAACACCACAGACTAGGTGGCTTAAACAACAGAAATTTATTTTCTCACAGTTCTGGAGGCTAGAAATACCAGATCAAAATGCTGGCAGGACTGATTTTTCCTGAGGCCTCTTCTTGGCTTATAGATGGGCACTTTCTTGCCGTGTCCTCACATGGCCTCTGCTCTGTGCAAGCCCATCCCTGCTTTCTCTCCCTCTGCTTAGAAGGATATCATTCCTATAGGACGGGGGCCCTACCCTGATGACCTCGTTTCATCTTAATAACCTCTTTAAAGGCCCTCTCTCCAGGTATAGTTATATTCTAAGATACTAGGGATTAGGGCTTCAACATATGAATTTTGGAGGGACAATTCAGTCCAACACAAGTGATTTCCATGTATTAGAATTACTTTGGGAAATAGTGATTGATGTGTATTATCTGGATGACTTAATGAAAAGACATCTGGTCTTGATCATCTTTATGTTCATAGCTACTTCCCTGGGCTCCACAAAGTGTATGTGAAATCAGTGAGAAAATAAGTGACTAAAGGAGTGAATGAATTGACCAATAAATTAGTAGGTACCATGGTGCAACCCATCACTGTCTCTCTTTCTGACAGGAATCTTGCCCATTATGGAGGGTTTCAAAACCAATTTCTAAATTCCAAAGGAGTGTATAAATTTATTGTATAAATTTACCTTCAGAAAAGCAGAACTTACCTACGATAAGCAAGCAAACACCCGAAGTAGTTGTGCAAAAGTGTGGCACAGATGATTAGTTCCTGAAGGTACTCTACAAAAATGTCCAATACGCTTAGAAAAACATATGTAATACCTCCCTCTTAGAAATTCACAAGCCACCGTAACAACAACAAAAAAGTGATATGAAGCAATTATTTACTACAGTAAAGAAATCTGTTTTACTTGGTTCGGCCTTGCATTTCCCAAATGTATTTGGACTCTAAGATAACTGCATTTTCTCCCCTCATGGGGAAAATGTGCTTTAGACAAGCGTTGGGGAAAATCCTGACTTACAAGCATGATATCCAAAGATGTTAACTAGAGAGACCAAAGCAGGTACCTACCTTGCTCAACCAATGATATCTTTGGAAAATGTCTTAAATCTTTATTCTTAATATCTTAAATCTCTATATATCAGATGTGCTGAAGGACAGAACTAACATCATGGTCAGAGTAGTAGTAAGAAACAACTTAGAGCTCCTCTAAGGGATGTTTCTTAGCTCGGCTTTCCACTGATATTCTCAAAATAACTCTAAATTTTGATACCACCATTAACTGTTAATTTAATAGCTGAGACTATAACCTCAAAGTGGAAAATCATCGAAATGGTATCAGGTTCAAGCCCTTACTCTATATTTGATCATTGTAGTGGGTTTGATACTGCCTTCCCCCTACCCCTGCCAAAATTTATGTTCATTTAGAACCTCAGAATGTGACTTTGTTTTGAAATGGGTCTTTGCAGATGAAATTACCTAAAATGAGTTCATGTTGCATTAGAATGAGTCCTAAATCCAATGGTGAGTATCCTTATAAGAGGAGAGAATGCACACATGTATAAGGAAGGAGGCCACGTGAAGACAAAAGAGAGACGCAGAGAGAGGAGGCCATGTGAAAAGAGAAGCAGAGAATGGAGAGATGCTTCCCCAAACTAAGGAATGCCAGGAGCCACCAGTAGAAGAGGCAAAGAAGGATTCTCCTCTAGAGCCTTCAAAGGAAACGTAGGCCTGCTAATACTTTGGTTATGGACGTCTAGCCTCCACCACTGTGAAAGAATAAATTTCTGTTGTTTTAAGCCGTGTGTGCAGTTTGTGGTACATCGTTATTGCAGCCCTAGGAGACTAATACAATATTTATGTGAGTTTAGATGAATTAGTAAACCTCACTGAGCTAATCTATACAATGAAAATAACATTACCCACCTTTCAAGGTTTTGGTAAGGATGAAAGGTTGTGAAATGTGTGTACCTGCTCTGTGTGAGGAACTGAGGGTATGGAAGGGAACAAACCATATAAGTTACTGTGCCTGGAGAAGATTGGCAGCCTAGGGCCCATGAGCCAAACACAGCCAAAAGCCTGTTTTCTGAATACAGTTTTAAAAATATTTTATTTATTTTTGTGAGAGAGAGCAAGAGAAAGCACAAGAAGGGGGGAGGGGCAAAAGGAGAAGCAGACTCCATGCTGAGTAGGAAGCCCCAATAGGAGGCTCCATCCCAGCACCCTGGAATCATGACCTTTGCAGAAGGCAGACATGTAACCAACTGAGTCACCCAAGCACCCCCTGAATAAAGTTTTATTACAACACAGCCACATCCATTGATTAAGTATTTTCCATAGCTGCCTGTATACTACAGTGGTAGATGTAAAATTGAAAAGCATATGTCCAGCAAAGCCAGAAATATGTACTATCTGTCTCTTTACAGAAAAAAAAAAAAAAAAAAAAACGTTTTTTAACCTCTGCCCTAGATGCTTACAATGCAGTTTGAGGAGCGGGGAAGGCACAGAAAAACACCTAAGAACAGTTGGATTATGATAATTGCTCTAGAAAATAACTTACCGGATAGATTAGAAAATAAACTGTGGGAAGATAGGTAGTCATGCGAGTCCTAAGAAGGTGTCCCATGGCCAGAGATTTGAAGAATAAGAAGGCAAAAGCCTAAGAAGAGCTCAGCACAGGCTGTTACAAGCCGAAGAAAGTGTTAGAGATAGCACCTTGAGTCAGGAAGGGACAGAACTCTGGGGGAACACAGAGTAAGCCAGTGAGGTGAGATCATTGTGAGAGGAGATGACAGAAGGTGTGCTCATGTCAACCCTGACAAAAAGTGCTAGTTTATTCTTTGCAATGGGAAGCCATTGAAGAGCTTCAACAGGGAGTTAAGTGATATGCTTTACATTTTTTAGAAGATGACTCTGTCTGTGGGTGGGAGAAAAATGGGTAGCAGCAAGGGCTAGTGGCTTGGACTTGTAGTATAGTACCAGTGGAAAAAAGTGGACACATTCAAGATGTGCTTTGGGAGTAGCACCAAGAGACCTGCAGACAGATGAGATGTGAGGGATTTGTGAAGAGAAGATATCAGTTGATTCCTTTGGAGAGCTGAGCAGGAAGGGGGTAGGTGGTGGCTCCATACATGGAGATGGGGAATGTGTGTGTGCGTGTATGTGTTATGGGGGAGGAATAGATGGTGTGGGAGGGATATCCACAGTTTTCCATCATCGTTGTGATCATCATTGTCATCATCCTCATCTAAACTCTCAAAAAGAGAAATCTATTTGGTTTTAATTTGCTAATTGATCCCTCTGGTCAAACTGTTTTTTTTTTTTTTCTTTTTTTTTTTACTAAAGTTTTTAAAAAAGACATGCTCTTTTGAAGATTACTTCTATCAAAGATTGGCTTGAGGGCTGAGGGGCCTTTATTGCTCTCTCCACAATGACAAAATCGAAAAACTCACCAGTGCATAATCAGCAGAAGTGTGCATACAAATGCATATTCACATAAGAGCTAAGGACAAAGTACTAGTTAATTTCTACTCCAAGGAATAAGCAAGTAGCATAATTGTGATATCAGGATTCTTTATACTCAAGTTATTTAAGTGTTTTTAATTTTTTTAGAAAATGTTCACATAAATTAGTTAGGAATATCTTCAACACCTATTGAGATGCAATCTTAACTAACTGGTGAACTATAATCCTGGAGTTCTGACTTCAGTTATCACCATATCCTCCTATATATTTTTCACTGTCATTTTTATGAACACCACCATAATTATAAACATTTACACACAAGAATGGCTTATACATAAGGTGATCATATATCCTGGTTTGTCCAGAACCATCTGAGCTTGTGTCTATAATACCAGCATTATTATCAACAGCATCTCCTTTCACTTATCATCCAGTTTGGATGATAAATTATATGGCCATCCTATTTATACATAGTTATAGTAATTTGCAAAAATATAGTCTTTCTGGCTTCAAAGAACATTTGGATCTCAAGAGACTTCACTGAAAGTATTTGGCTGAATTGGGATATCAGATTTTGGCTCTAATTCAGCCAAATACCTATTTTAGTTTGATTTTTGGTAAGGTTCCACTATTGTCATTTATTTCATGAGGAATTCAATGTGTGGGAATGTCTCTGTCCTTGGACCTAGAAGAAGGTATCTCATTCTGTTCTCTTTTGGTGGGTCATACCAGCCTTGGACATACTTCTTCCAAGCAATTAATATTCTTAGCTATTCTTTCTTTATTTCCTTTCAATGCTTGTCTACTGATTAAAAATCAGAGTTCATGGCCTCTTTTGCATTCTTCTGAGACTGATCATCTTCTATTTTAGTCAAACTTAGAATGCTTAATTGGCAATGTTTGAGAATAATTTCTCCATGTTCTGATCTCTTCCAATTTCCTTCTTTATATTGAGTAACTTCTTGAGAATTATTCAGTTTTGATTTTATGTGATATGAAGAGTCTCCATCTTAGATGCCTCAACTGTTAAGATGCTTTACTCTTTTGAGAGTGCCTTCTGAGAGTTATACTCATTAAAGTATCAAAGTCTAAATGTTACCTCCCAGCTGTGTGAGTGAGATCCTCCTCCATTTACAATCAATCTCTTTCTTAAAGAGTATGATAAGTTGAACTGCCTTAAAAAGAAATATCAACTTCTTTACTTACTTCCAAAGCCAAAAACATCCTAAGTGGAAAATGGATATAATTTCCAAGTCTAGATTATTTTATAAGCACTAAAAATTTAAGTAAGTTGAAAGACAACTTTATTAGAGTTAGCATTTATTAACCATCTTTTTGTTAAAAATGACATTTTATTAAAAGAGAGACCTTGACAATCAGATTTAAATAATCACTCCTTCCTAGAGTTCTCTGACATGAACCCAACCCCTGACACTGTTTCCTGGCAAGTTCTTGCATATTTTCCTATTTTCCACTCCCAAATTTGAGATGAACAATCCAACCCCATACAGGCCAGTCCTTGAGAAGACAGTTGATTCTATCCACAGTTCCATAGCCCCTGCAGGCAAGTGGGAAAACTGATAGAAGACTACCAGGACTTGACTCCTTATTCTGTCACTAATTAGCCCTACAGAACTGAAGAGGCAACTTAATCTTCCTGAGCTCTAATTTCTTGTCTGTAAAATGGAGACAATTGTATCTCCTTTAAATATTCTAAACATTTTTATAATAGCAATAGTATTCAGTGAGCATACTATGTGTTCCTGACCCCTACTAAATGTTCTACAGGCTTTATCATATTTACTTCTTTCAACAGTGCATAGATACTATATTAATATTCTTTGGGGCACTATTTAGCATGGCCAGTGTAGATCATTGTCCTTCCTCAGCAGTTTGAGTAACAGAAGGTGAACCAAATAGACAGATTGACAAAATGTGCATATGTTTAGTGAAGCAGCAAAATGGACTCTGATGTGTATCACAGAATAGTCTATACTTGGATAATTTATCAACATTTCCATTGTAATCACCACTGTTTTCAGCAGCATTGACAATTTCTGAAGTCTTTGCTTCTCTTTAATTCATAATTACTGGGACTGAGACTCATCAGACTTTACTATGACCCTTAAATCATTTTTATAGTGACTGATTTCCTTTTTTTAATTTTTTAAATTTTATTTTTAAGGCCTGGCATCAAACTCCTGAGTTTCAACAGTGATTTGGGCATATGAGGAAGTTGACCAACCTCCTCAAGACATATTCAAGAAAAGGTCTATCAAAAGCAAACGATTTTAGTTATGGTTTCTTTCTTTCTTTTTTTCTTTCTTTCTTTTTTTTTTTTTTAATGGTTTCTTTTATCCTCTGGCCCCTTGTACTTACTTCAGCAATCACATTTGTCTGGCTTAGGTTAGGACACCTCCTAGACATTTGGCTTCTACTTAATCCTTGGGTCATAAACAATTGCCCATATTGGCCCTTTGCTGTGGATAGCCTCTACCTCCATGTGCATCTTGTGTTTGAGTGACCTCAGCATCTCGTATATCCTAGATTAAGGCTTCCATTTTTCCATATCTCACCTTGGCTCTGTGATCCACAATTTCCAAAAACATCTACATGGGGTCTCTCTCTTTTTGTTTTTCCCTTCCTGTTCTACCCTTTTCTTCTCACTTTCTGCCCCAAATTTGAGTATTTCTGTAATTATTAACTTTAATTATAAGTGATGCTATCATTTCCTAAAATAACTACTAGGATATCAGAACCTATCATTGATGTCTTTTAGGTTTATCACCTGAAATTGAATTATACTTCAATTTAAAAAAAATATATTTTGTAGAATATTTACTTATATCAAGGAAAATTCTCTAACAGTGTGCCTAGAGTACAAAAGACTACACATTATTTTCTTGGTAACGTTTTCAGATTCAGCAACTAGGAAAACATAAAGTATTTCTTATATATCAGTATTTCTAAGAAAGAAACTAACATATGGGTTTTTTTTATTTCCTGTATTTATAATAATAATAAAATAGGTTGTTTTCCTCACACCAACAGATAAACTGCCCTTTGTGTGCTTCAAACATTTCCTAGGAACTATCAAGAAACTCATTTTTAATGCCAAGAAGAGTAGAGATGATTTTTTCCCCTTATTTCTTTGATCACTCTCACATAGGACTTGATCAAAGTAGAATCATATGTTGCACACCAAATGTTAATAAATGTGACCATTTTGACAAAGGTCAAGTTGGCCTAATCCAATGAAAATAAAAACAATACCCTGTCCTGGCCCACTTGTTCAAGAGGAGAAACTGGGGTACCATGTAATAGTGCTATTTCCACTTTACCTGCTACAATAATAAATAGTCCTTCACTCAATTTGACCATAGGGAGAGAGAGCCTGTTGTGATCACTGGGCAGATAATTCGTGGTGGCAGTCAATGGAAAGATTAAAACTACACACAGACTTCCAGTTTCATCTTTGCCATGTAAAGGACTTGAAAGTTGTCACTCCTGTCCTCACAACAAGAAAAAAGAGAAAAACCAGAAAGAGCTCAAAGGTAATGACTTTTCTTAGATCCACCAGAAAACTGAAGCCACAGGGTAAACTGCCACCCTGAAATTTGCAGAGACAGGAGAATACAGAGAATTACAGCTAAGATCAGTTTACTGGGGGCAGAACCAGTAACTGGTAGGAGCACTTAAATGGTAATTTTGACAAATTGCTGTAGGCTGACTGAGGACCAGTGCAAGAATGAGAAAATCCTGTAAGCTGTAATTGAAGGGGTTCTCCCACACATGCTTCATCAATTTTACCTTTAGGAGCTCCACCAGGTTCTCACAGAGAAGAGCTAAGAAAAATCCTTTTATGGCTCTAGAAGGGGGTGGAAGAAAGTAACCATTTTGAAATAAACCCTGAATGTTTTTTATCAGGGCAAAGATTTTACCATAGACTTATCCCACTTAGGGAGAAGGATATTAATCCAACTCTAGAATCTTCTAGCCTTGCTGATCTCACCTAAGGGGATGGGAGAAATTAAGAAGCACTTGTGAAAGTCATAGCCTCATAGCCTAGGGAAACAGGCTCAGTAAAAAAATAAATAAATAAATAAATTTAAGATTGCAGAGAATGGCCCTTCTCCCACAATTTATCACCAAATTAACCATTCTAATATAAGTAGAGTGGATGATAGCTGCAAAAGCTGTAAGAAACATACATTATTTAAAATGGAGTTCCTAAAGAGCACCTGAGTGGCTCAGTCGGTTAAGTGTCTGACTCTTGGTTTATGCTCAGGTTGTGATCTCAGGGTCATGAGATCAAGCTGTGTCCAGCCCCATATCACGCAGGCTCTGCTCTCAGTGGGGAGTCCGCTTGAGATTCTCCCTTTCCCTCTGCCCCTACTCACTCTTTCTCACTCTCTCTCTCAAAATAAATATAAATCTTAAAAAAAAAAAAAAAGGAGTTCCTAGGAAAGCCCAAAGACAAAAGGGGAGACAAAAACAAGGACCCTGAAGGAATCTGAAAACTCTGATAGCTATAGCTATAGAAAGTTTTAAAATTTATATTTAGCTAAATTAACATAAAATCTCACTGAAGTTCTTTTATATTGGTTCTTTTTACTAATATGTCACATCTGCTTTTAACAAAAAAGTTCCAGGGGACCTGGGTGGCTCAGCGGTTTGGTGCCTGCCTTCAGCCCAGGGTTTGATCCTGGACACCCGGGATCGAGTCCCACGTCGCACTCCCTGCGTGGAGCCTTCTTCTCCCTCTGCCTGTGTCTCTGCCTCTCTCTCTGTGTGTGTCTCTCATGAATAAATAAATAAAATCTTTAAAAAAATAAAAGTTCCGAATCAAGCTAAAAAGTAAGAAAAAAACACATCCAGAAGAGACAAAGAAAGCAACAGGACCAGAATCAGGTATGACACAGACTTTGGAACTCTCAATAGGAAATTGAAAATAGCATAATGATTAAGGGCTGTAGAGGAAAAGGTAGACAACATGCAAAAACAGATGGGTAACATAAGCAGAGCAATGAAAACTCTAAGAAACAGAAGGAAATCCTAGAAATTAAAAACACTGTAATAGAAATAAAGAAAGGCTTTGATAGGCTTAGAAGTGGACTAGATAGCGCCAATAAAAGAACCAAGGAGATTGAAGATATGTCAATAGAAACTTAACAAAGTGAAATACAAAGATAAAAAGAGTGAAAAAAAATTAGAACAGAATATTTAAGAACTATGGAACAATTTTAAAAGGTTCAATATGTGCATAAATACCAGGAGGAGAAGAAAGAGAACCGAGAAGCAATATCTGAATAACAATACCTGAGAACTTTCCAAAATTAATGACAGTCATCAAATCACAGGAAACAACAAAAAACTACACCTAGACATATCATATTCAAACTGTAGAAAACCAAAGTCAGAAAATCTTGAGAACTTTACAAAATTAATGACAATCATCAAATCACAGGAAACAACAAAAAACTACACCTAGACATATCATATTCAAACTGTAGAAAACCAAAGTCAGAAAATCTTGAAAAAGCCATATGGGGAGGAAAAACCACTTTAGTTATAAAGGAATAAGGATAAGAAATTTAGTATGTACATCAGAAACTATATAAGCAAGAAGAGAGTGAAGCAAAATATTTAAAGTATTGTAAGAAAATCCCACCAACCTAGAATTCTATATACAGATTAGAATTATCCTTCAACAGTGAAGTATATGATCCAGATATGAAATTATCCCTCAAAAATAAATGAAAAATAAAAGACTTTCTCAGACAAGGAAAAACTGAGGAAATTAATTTCTAGTAGAACTGTTCTACAAGAGATGTTAAAAGAAGTGCTTCAAGAAGAAAAGCAATATAGATCAGAAGTGTAGATTTATGTAAAGAAAGAAAGATCAGAGAAGGAATAAATAAAAGAAAAACAAAATATTTTTATTATACTTAGTTGATCTAAAAGATAACTGATCAAAGTAATGATAGATTATTTGTAAATGCATATTGCAATTTCTAGTGCAACCCCTTACCAAATTGAAAAAAAAAGACATAATTAGTACTCATAATTAGTACTCTAAAAAAAAAAAAGACAGAAAATGAAATCATATAAAAGTTTCAATTAAACCCAGGAAAGGCAGAAAAAGAAGGGAATAAGATAAAAGCAACATTGAATAAGTACAACCAATAGAAAATAGACACAGATATGGTAGATATTAATCCAAGTGTACCCAATAATCATTTTGTTTTTATTTTTTTAATTTTTAATTTTATTTTTTTAATTTAAATTCAATTTGCCAATATATATTGGGTTCAGTGCAACTGTACCCAATAATCATTTTAAATGTGAATGGTCTCAATATACCAAATAAGGACAGAAAAACGGTCAGAGTGAATAAAAAACAACATCCAACTATGTTGTCTATAAGAAACTCACTTTAAATACAGAGTCACAAAGGTTAAAAGGGAAAACTGAAAAGTATATACAATATATGCTATCAATATATGCTATCAATATGCTATCAATATAACTAAACAAAATAAATCTGGAGTAGTCATATTAATTTCAGACAAAGCAGACTTTAGAGTGAAAAAAATCTCTCAAAGAGGCATTACATAATGATAAAGGGGTCAATTCTCCAAGAAGACATAACAATTCTTAACTGCATAAATCTAACATTAGAGCATCAAAATATACTACAAAAAAATCAATAGAACTTCAAGGATAAATAGACCAATCTGCTGTTATGGTTGAAGACTTCAACACCTTTCTTTTAGTAACTATAGATAAAATAGGCAGAAAATTACTAAGGATGTAGTTGACCTGAATAGCGCTATCAATCAAATTGATCAAATTGGCATTGATAGACTACATTCAACAACAGTAGAATAGACATTCTTCTCAGGCTCATATGGAACACTGAATAAAACAGATCATATTCCTGAGCATAAAACACACTTAAGGATTTAAGTGAAATTTGAAAAAAAAGAATTTCAGTGGATAAAATAATATAAAGAATATTCTTAGACAATGATAGAATTAAATGGAAAATCAATAATAGACAGCTGGAAAATCCCCAGCTTCTTAATTGAATAATCACTTCTTAATAGCACATGGATCCGAAAAGAAGTCTTAAGAGAAATTAAGAAGTATTTTGTTCTAAATAAAAATAAAAATATAAGTTAGAATTTGAGTGATCCGAACTAGGGTGGTGGAAGGGGAGGTGGGTGGGGGATGGGGGTGACTGGGTGACAGGCACTGAGGTGGGCACTTGATGGGATGAGCACTGGGTGTTATTCTCTATGTTGGCAAATTGAACACCAATAAAAAATAAATTTATAAAAAAAAAAAGAATTTCAGGGATCCAACAACATAGTGCTTAGAGGAAAATTTAAATATTTAAACATTTAGGGAGGGGCAAGATGGCGGAAGAGTAGGGTCCCCAAGTCACCTGTCTCCACCAAAGTACCTAGATAACCTTCAAATCATCCTGAAAATCTACGAATTTGGCCTGAGATTTAGAGAACACCTGGAATGCTACAGTGAGAAGAGTTCGCGCTTCTATCAGGTAGGAAGACGGGGAAAAAGAAATAAGGAAACAAAAGGCCTCCAAGGGGGAGGGGCCCCGCGAGGAGCCGGGCTGAGGCCGGGGCGAGTGTCCCCAGGACAGGAGAGCCCCGTCCCGGAGACGCAGGAGCTGCACCGACCTTCCCGGGCGGAAAGGGGCTCGCGGGGAGCTGGAGCAGGACCCAGGAGGGCGGGGATGCCCTCGGGCTCCCGGGGACACTAACAGACACCTGCGCCCCGGGAGAGTGCGCCGAGCTCCCTAAGGGCTGCAGCGCGCACGGCGGGACCCGGAGCAGCTCGGAGGGGCTCGGGCGGCGGAAGAGGCTCCGCGGAGGGGGCTGTGCGGCCGGGAGCCGAATCCAACAGCGCAGGCCCGAGAGCACAGGCAGAGGGACAGGAGAGGCCGGGAGGGCCCAGGACAGCAAGGACGCTCCTGCCCCGAGCTGAGCAGATCAGCGGCCCCGCTCGGGGAGCATCCAGGCCACTGCAGACCAAGAGCTCTGTAGTTACTGCGGGAGCTGACTCCAGGGCTCCAGAGCTGGCCGCCGCCACTGCGGTGGTGCCTCCTGGGGCCTCATGGGGTAAACCACCCCCACTGAGCCCTGCACCAGGCAGGGGGCAGAGCAGCTCACCCAAATGCTAACACCTGAAAATCAGCACAACAGAACCCTCCCCCAGAAGATCAGCTAGACGGACCAGTTCCAGGGGAAGTCAAGGGACTTATAGTATACATAATCAGAGGATACTCCCCCGTGTTTTTTGTTTTGTTTTTTTGCTTTTTAATTTCTGTTTGCTTCCCCCACCCTTTTCTTTTTCCTTTCTTTCTTTTTCTTTCTCTTTTTTTCTTTTTTCTTTTTTCTTTCCTTCTTTCTCTCCTCTCTTGTTCTCCTTTTCCCAATACAACTTGCTTTTGGCCACTCTGCACTGAGCAAAATGACTAGAAGGAAAACCTCACCTCAAAAGAAAGAATCAGAAACAGTCCTCTCTCCCAAAGAGTTACAAAATCTGGATTACAATTCAATATCAGAAAGCCAATTCAGAAGCACTAGTATACAGCTACTGGTGGCTCTAGAAAAAAGCATAAAGGACTCAAGAGACTTCATGAGTGCAGAATTTAGATCTAATGAGGCAGAAATTAAAAATCAATTGAATGAGATGCAATCCAAACTAGAAGTCCTAACGATGAGGGTTAACGAGGTGGAAGAACAAGTGAGTGACATAGAAGACAAGTTGATGGCAAAGAGGGAAACTGAGGAAAAAAGAGACAATTAAAAAGACCATCAGGGGATCCCTGGGTGGCGCAGCGGTTTGGCGCCTGCCTTTGGCCCAGGGCGCGATCCTGGAGACCCGGGATCGAATCCCACGTCAGGCTCCCGGTGCATGGAGCCTGCTTCTCCCTCTGCCTGTGTCTCTGCCTCCCTCTCTCTCTCTGTCTCTCATGAATAAATAAATAAAATATTTAAAAAAAAAAAAAAAAAAAAAAAAAAAATAAAAAGACCATCAGGATAGATTAAGGGAAATAAATGACAGCCTGAGGAAGAAAAACCTACATTTAATTGGAGTTCCCGAGGGCGCCGAAAGGGACAGAGGTACAGAATATGTGTTTGAACAAATCATAGCTGAAAACTTTCCTAATCTGGGAAGGGAAACAGGCATTCAGATCCAGGAAATAGAGAGATCCCCCCCTAAAATCAATAAAAACCGTTCAACACCTGGACATTTAATAGTTAAGCTTGCAAATTCCAAAGATAGAGAGAAGATCCTTAAAGCAGCAAGAGACAAGAAATCTCTGACTTTTATGGGGAGGAGTATTAGGGTAACATCAGACCTCTCCACAGAGACCTGGCAGGCCAGAAAGGGCTGGTGGGATATAATCAGGGTCCTAAATGAGAAGAACATGCAACCAAGAATACTTTATTCAGCAAGGCTCTCATTCAGAATGGAAGGAGAGATATAGAGCTTCCAAGACAGGCAGGAACTGAAAGAATATGTGACCTCCAAACCAGCTCTGCAAGAAATTTTAAGAGGGACTCTTAAAATTCCCCTTTAAGAAGTCCAGTGGAACAATCCACAAAAACAAGGACTGAATAGATATCATGGTGACACTAATCTCCTATCTTTCAATAGTAACTCTGAACGTGAACGGGCTTAATGACCCCTTCAAAAGGTGCAGGGTTTCAGACTGGATAAAAAAGCAGGACCCATCTATTTGCTGTCTACAAGAGACTCATTTTAGACAGAGGGACACCTACAGCCTGAAAATAAAAGGTTGGAGAACCATTTACCCTTCAAATGGTCCTCAAAAGAAAGCAAGGGTAGCCATCCTTATATCAGATTAAAATTACCCCGAAGACTGTAGTGAGAGATGAAGAGGGACACTATATCATACTTAAAGGATCTATCCAACAAGAGGACTTAACAATCCTCAATATATATGCCCCGAATGTGGGAGCTCCCAAATATTTAAATCAATTAATAACCAAAGTTAAGACATACTTAGATAATAATACACTTGGTGACTTCAATCTAGCACTTTCTACACTCGATAGGTCTTCTAAGTACAACATATCCAAAGAAACAAGAGCTTTAAATGATACACTGGACCAGATGGATTTCACAAATATCTACAGAACTTTACATCCAAACTCAACTGAATACAAATTCTTCTCAAGTGCACATGGAACTTTCTCCAGAATAGACCACATACTGGGTCACAAATCGGGTCTGAACTGATACCAAAAGATTGGGAACATCCCCTGCATATTCTCAGACCATAATGCCTTGAAATTAGAACTAAATCACAACAAGAAGTTTGGAAGGACTTCAAACACGTGGAGGTTAAGGACCATCCTGCTAAAAGATGAAAGGGTCAACCAGGAAATTAAGGAAGAATTAAAAAGATTCATGGAAACTAATGAGAATGAAGATACAACTGTTCAAAATCTTTGGGATGCAACAAAAGCAGTCCTGAGGGGGAAATACATCGCAATACAAGCATCCATTCAAAAACTGGAAAGACTCAAATACAAAAGCTAACCTTACACCTAAAGGAGCTAGAGCAAAAACAGCAAATAGATCCTACACCCAGCAGAAGAAGAGAGTTAATAAAGATTCGAGCAGAACTCAATGAAATCAAGACCAGAAGAACTGTGGAACAGATCAACAAAATCAGGAGTTGGTTTTGAAAGAATTAATAAGATACATAAACCATTAGCCAGCCTTATTAAAAAGAAGAGAGAGAAGATCAAATTAATAAAATCATGAATGAGAAAGGAGAGATCACTACCAACACCAAGGAAATACAAACGATTTTAAAAACATATTATGAACAGCTATACGCCAATAAATTTGGCAATCTAGAAGAAATGGATGTATTTCTGGAAAGCCACAAACTACCAAAACTGGAACAGGAAGAAATAGAAAACCTGAACAGGCCAATAACCAGGGAGGAAATTGAAGCAGTCATCAAAAAACCTCCCAAGACACAAGAGTCCAGGGCCAGATGGCTTCCCAGGGGAATTCTATCAAACATTTAAAGAAGAAACCATACCTATTCTCCTAAAGCTGTTTGGAAAGATAGAAAGAGATGGAGTACTTCCAAATTCGTTCTATGAGGCCAGCATCACCTTAATTCCAAAACCAGACAAAGACCCCACCAAAAAGGAGAATTATAGACCAATATCCCCGATGAACATGGATGCAAAAATTCTCAACAAGATACTAGCCAATAGGATCCAAAAGTACATTAAGAAAATTATTCACCATGACCAAGTAGGATTTATTCCCAGGACACAAGGCTGGTTCAACACTTGTAAAACAATCAATGTGATTCATCATATCAGCAAGAGAAAAACCAAGAACCATATGATCCTCTCACTAGATGCAGAGAAAGCATTTGACAAAATACAGCATCCATTCCTGATCAAAACTCTTCAGAGTGTAGGGATAGAGGGAACATTCCTCAATAAAAGCCATCTATGAAAAGCCCACAGCAAATATAATTCTCAATGGGGAAGCACTGAGAGCCTTTCCGCTAAGATCAGGAACAAGACAGGGATGTCCACTCTCACCACTGCTATTCAACATAGTACTGGAAGTCCTAGCCACAGCAGTCAGACAACAAAAAGACATTAAAGGCATTCAAATTGGCAAAGAAGGAGTCAAACTCTCCCTCTTCGCTGATGACATGATACTCTACATAGAAAACCCAAAAGCCTCCACCCCCAAGATTGCTAGAACTCATACAGTAATTTGGCAGTGCGGCAGGATACAAAATCAATGCCCAGAAGTCAGTGGCATTTCTATACACTAACAATGAGACTGAAGAAAGAGAAATTAAGGAGTCAATTCCATTCACAATCATACCCAAAAGCATAAGATACTTAGGAATAAACCTAACCAAAGAGGTAAAGGATCTATACCCTAAAAACTATAGAACACTTCTGAAAGAAATTGAGGAAGACACAAAGAGATGGAAAAATATTCCATGCTCATGGATTGGCATAATTAATATTGTGAAAATGTCAATGTTACCCAGGGCAATTTACACATTTAATGCAATCCCTATCAAAGTACCATGGACTTTCTTCAGAGAGTTAGAACAAATTATTTAAGATTTGTGTGGAATCAGAAAAGACCCCGAATAGCCAGGGGAATTTTAAAAAAGAAAACCATAGCTGGGGGCATCACAATGCCAGATTTCAGGTTGTACTACAAAGCTGTGGTCATCAAGACAGTGTGGTACTGGCAGAAAAACAGACACATAGATCAATGGAACAGAATAGAGAATCCAGAAGTGGACCCTCAACTTTATGGTCAACTAATATTCAACAAAGGAGGAAAGACTATCCACTGGAAAAAAGACAGTCTCTTCAATAAATGGTGCTGGGAAAATTGGACATCCACATGCAGAAGAATGAAACTAGACCACTCTCTTGCACCATTCACAAAGATAAACTCAAAATGGATGAAAGATCTAAGTGTGAGACAAGATTATTACATCAAAATCCTAGAGGAGAACACAGGCAACACCCTTTTTGAACTTGGCCACAGTAACTTGTTGCAAGATACATCCACGAAGGCAAAAGAAACAAAGCAAAAATGAACTATTAGGACTTCATCAAGATAAGAAGCTTTTGCACAGCAAAGGATACAGTCAACAAAACTAAAAGACAACCTACAGAATGGGAGAAGATATTTGCAAATGATGTATCAGATAAAGGGCTAGTTTCCAGGATCTATAAAGAACTTATTAAACTCAACACCAAAGAAACAAACAATCCAATCATGAAGTGGGCAAAAGACATGAACAGAAATCTCACAGAAGAAGACATAGACATGGCCAACATGCACACGAGAAAATGCTCTCCATCACTTGCCATCGGGAAATACAAATCAAAACCACAATGAGATACCACCTCACACCAGTGAGAATGGGGCAAATTAACAAGGCAGGAAACCACAAATGTTGGAGAGGATGCGGAGAAAAGGGAACCCTCTTACACTGTTGGTGGGAATGTGAACTGGTGCAGCCACTCTGGAAAACTGTGTGGAGGTTCCTCAAAGAGTTAAAAATAGACCTGCCCTATGACCCAGCAATTGCACTGTTGGGGATTTACCCCAAAGATACAGATGCAATGAAACGCCGGGACACCTGCACCCCAATGTTTATAGCAGCAATGGCCACAATAGCCAAACTGTGGAAGGAGCCTCAGTGTCCATCGAAAGATGAATGGATAAAGAAGACGTGGTTTATGTATACAATGGAATATTACTCAGCTATTAGAAATGACAAATACCCACCATTTGCTTCAACGTGGATGGAACTGGAGGGTATTATGCTGAGTGAAATAAGTCAATCGGAGAAGCACAAACATTATGTGTTCTCATTCACTTGGGGAATATAAATAATAGTGAAAGGGAATAGAAGGGAAAGGAGAAGAAATGGGTAGGAAATATCAGAAAGGGAGACAGAACATAAAGACTCCTAGCTCTGTGGGATCCCTGGGTGGCGCAGCGGTTTGGCGCCTGCCTTTGGCCCAGGGCGCGATCCTGGAGACCCGGGATCCAATCCCACGTCGGGCTCCCGGTGCATGGAGCCTGCTTCTCCCTCTGCCTGTGTCTCTGCCTCTCTCTCTCTCTCTCTGTAACTATCATAAATAAATAAAAATTAAAAAAAAAAAAGACTCCTAGCTCTGGGAAACGAACTAGGGGTGGTGGAAGGAGAGGAGGGTGAGGGATGGGAGTGGCTAGGTGGCGGGCACTGAGGGGGGCACTTGACGGGATGAGCATGGCTGTTATTCTGTATGTTGGTAAATTGAACAGCAATATAAAATAAATTTATTATTTAAAAAGGAAAAAATCAATCAATCATTCAATAAATAAATAAATAAAGATTTAAAGATTTAAATATTATAAAAGAAGAAAGATCTAAAACCAATAATCTAAGCTTTCACCTTATGAAACTAGAGAAACAACAATTTAAGCCTAAATCAAGCAGAACAAAAGAAATAAAAATCAGAGCAAAAATCAGCAAAATAGAAGGGTATCAACAAACTCTAAACCAACAAACTCTAAAAACTGATTCTTAGAAAAGATCAATAAAGTTGATAAAACTTTTCTGCAGGCTAATCAAAAAATACGAGAAAAAGAGAACAAAAATTGCCAAAATCAGAAATGAAACAATGGTCACCACTACTGATCTCATAAAGCTTAAAAAGATAGTAAATACTAATGAATAACTCTATGCTTACAAACTTAATAACTTAAATAAAACGGCCCAATTCCTTGAAAATCACAAATGACCAAAGCTCACACAAAGAAAAACAGATTGTATAAACAGCCCTATATCAATTAAATCAGTAATAACCTTCCAAAAAAGGAAGCATCAGGCCCAAATGGTTCACTGGTGAATTCTTTCAAACATTTAAAGAAGATATTATATCAATATCAGTTCTTCACAATCTGTTCCAGAAAATCAGAGCTAAGGGAATAGTTCCTAAATCAATGAAGCCAGCATTACCCTAATACCAAAACCAGATGAAGGCATCATTACAAAGGAAAACTGCAGGGATGTGTGGGTGGCTCAGTGGTTGAGTGTCTGCCTTCACACTCAGGGCATGATCCCTGGTCAGTAGATCAAGTCCCACATTGGGCTCCCTGAGAGGAGTCTGCTTCTCCCTCTGTGTCTCTGCCTTTCTTTCTGTGTCTCTCATGAATAAATAAAATCTTTAAAAAAAAGGGGGGGGGGAACTGCAGACCAATATTTCTTATGAACATATAATGCAAAGATCCTTAAGAAAATATTATTAAATCAAGTACAATAATATATAAAAAATTATACCAACTGGCATTTATTTCAGGTGTGTAAACTAAATTAATATTCAAAAATCAGATAATGGAATATATCACATCAGCAAGATAAAGAAGAAAATGACATAACTATATCAATTGATGCAGAAAAAGTATTTTACATGCTTTTGTCATTTTAAAAATACTCAAAGCTTAACCCATGAAAGAAATAATGATAACTAGAATTCTTAAAAATCTTATGATAAAAATTCTCAGCAAACAGGGAAAGAGCTAAACGTTCTCAACTTGATAAAGAACATCAAAAACCTACAGCTGACATTCTACTTAATGGTAAAAAGCAGGACACTTTCCTTCCTCCTAAGATTGGGAACAAGGCAAGGATATCCCTTCCCTCCACTATCCAATCTCATTTTGACTGTCCTAGCTAGTGAAGCTAAAAAATAAATAATAAAAGAAAAGAAATAAATAAAATAAATAAAATAAAATAAAAATAAAATAGTAAAATAAAAGCCATGAAGATAGGAAAGCAAGAAATAAGACTATTTTTGTTCATAGATGACATGCTTGTCTATGCAAAGAATCCCAAATGGACAAAAAAAAAAATCTCCTGGAACTAATAAGTGATTATTTTAAATGTATGGGATCTAATTGCTTTCTTATTACCAGAAATAAACAATAGCAGTGTAAAATGAGCAATGCTTTGGTATAAATCTATCTGTATGCAGAAAACCACAAAATAGTGATGAAAGAAATCAATGCAGATCTAAATTAAAGGAGAGATATTCTATGTTCCTTGGTAGAATCTTTTTTAAGATATCAATTCTTCCCAAATTGATCTATAGATTTAATCCAATTGGAATCAATATCAAGCTGCTTTGTAGGTATCTACAAACTGATTCTAAAGTTTATGTGGAAAGACAAAAGACCTAGAAAAACCAAAACAATACTTGCTACAAAGCTATAGTAATCGAGACAGCATGGTATTGACAAAGAATAGAAATATAAATAAAACAGGCAGAAAATGGAGCCCAGACTAGATTCACACTAGTCTTTGACACTTAGCAATATAAATCTTTGACAAAGGAGCAAAGGCAATTGAATAGGGAAAGAATAATCCTACAAGCAAATAGTGCTGGAATACTTGGGCATCCATATCAAAAAAAGATAACTAGACCTTTTATACTTTTCACAGATATAAATTCAAAGTGGATAATAGATGTAAATGTAAAATGCAACACCATAAAACTTCCAGAATAACATATAAGAGAATATCTTAGTAGTATGAGTTTGATGATGAATTTTTAGATGACATTGAAAGAATGATCAACAGAAGAAAAAATTGATGTTATTTTTTTTAACATTTAAGAACATGTTTTCCAAGAAAAATATTGCTAAGAGAATGAAAATAAAAGCCACAAGGTGGGATAAAATGTCTGAAAAACACATATCTCATGAATGACTCATATGCAAAATATACAAAGAAATCTTAACACTAAACAATGAGACATTAACAGGTCAATTTTAAAAAATGGGCAAAAGATATGAAAAAAACACTGCCCAAAGAAGATATAGAGTTGACCAAAAAGCATGTGAGAAGCATGATTTATCACTGAAAAATTGTAAAACAAAAAAGCAGTGAAATATACTACACAGCTATGAAAAGGGCTAAAATAAAACAAAATTAAAAAACAAAAAAATCCCATAAAATTGAAAATACTGACAAGGATGCAGAGCAACAGGAATTCTTCTTCATTGCTGATGGAAATACAAAAGGTGCAGTCACTTTGAAAGATAGTTTGATAGTTTCTTACAAAGCTAAACATAATTTTACCATATGATTTAGCAATTGCTCTCCTAGATATTTACACAAGTCAGCTGAAAATTTACTTCAAACTTATGAAAACTTAATATCTACAGCTGCTTTATTTATAATTACCAAAAACTGGAAATCACCAAGGTATCCTTCAGTAAGTGAATGGATAATCAACAGTACGTACATACAACTGATATTATTCAACACTATAACGAAGTGAGCTACCAACCCATGAAAAGACATAGATGAACTTTAAATGTATATTGATAAGTGAAAAAAGCCAGCCTGATAAGGTTATATTACGATTATGATATTCTGTAAAAGGCAAAACTCCAGAGACAGGAAAAGATCAGTGATGGCCAATGAGAAAGGAGAGGAGAGCAGGATTGGGTTGGTGAAGCAACAAGAAAATTTATAGTGCAGTGAAAACTATTCTGGAGGATTCTGTAATCATGGAGATATGACACAATGCGTTTGTTATAATCCATGGAACTGTACAACATATAGCTAACTGTAATGTGCATTAATTTAAAAAAAGTGATTTAAGGGGCACCTGGGTGGCTCAGTGGTTGAGCATCTGCCTTTGGCTCAGGCTGTGATCCCAGGGTCCTAGGATTGAGTCCTACATCAAGGTCCCTGCAGGGAGCCTGCTTCTCCCTCTACCTATGTCTCTGCCTCTGTCTCTGTGTCTCTCATGAATCAATAAATAAAATATCTTTTTTAAAGGTGATTTACGAGGTTCAAGGGAGTTCCCAGGGAGGAATGCAGATTGAGATAAGAGAATCTAACTGTATTACAAATGCATGAAACAATATCTTTAAGGAGAGTGGGGGTAAAAGGTGCTGACATAAGTAACTTTCAAAATGAGTGGAATCTGAAAGACTAAAGGCAGAAAGAACTACACACAAGCATTATCCTTTACTTGACGATATAGTTTCCCCTGGGGATACAAGTTAACAATTTTGATCCTGCTATCCATACATCCTATAAATGAACAGTTAAGAAATCAAATGGCCAAGTTCAAGAACCAGGTTTCTCACTGTTGGAATAAGAATTTACAGATAAGCAAGAGGAAGAAGCTCAAATAATTCATGTGTTAATGGGTTAAAGCTGGATATTTTGGTTTAGTTTAATATAGATATAAGTGGTTGCATATAGAAATATTTATAGAAATGTATATATGCAGGCTAGTATGCACAGATATATTTCCTTGGTTTGTTAGTGGAGAAAACCTAAAATAAATGACTCCTGAATAGCAGTGAACACACCAACACTCAGATCTTATCCCTTAATACCATTCACCAATAAAAGGAACCAGGTGTCCTTGGAGGAAGGGCTAAGTCTAGGGCAGAATATATACAAAATAAACCTGGAGCATCTTGTAGTGCCAGAACATAAGGAAGTACTCAAAAACAACAACTACAACAAAAACCCACATTAATGGGGGCGTATATCTGAGAGACAAAGCAGTCACCTGAAAGAATGGTCAAAGCTGGAATAATGTGGGCAACAAAAGAAAGTAGTATGGGGTTTTAACCCAAAGAATGAAATAAACAGCTAAATAGCTATGAATCCATACTGATATACATAAATGATTGAATCCCAGTAAATAGGGGAGAAAAACAAATCTCTCATGCAGAAGAATTCCAAATAATTAATGTAGGTACTTCACTCTCAAGAAGGTGGAACATACTCCCTACTCTTTAACTATGAGCTGCACATAGTGTGACTTTCTCCAAAGAGCACAGAATGGATAGGAGGGAAAAGAATAATTTCATAGTGGAGAAACCTGACAAACACTTCCTTAGCCAGGTAATCATGATCAACTTCTACAGTCATAAATCATGTTGATTTTATGTATCCTTAATATGATGTAATCAAAGCGGCACTTCACCTTTGTGTTCTTCCTCCCTAAAACCCATGGCTCCTATTTAGTCATGAGAAAAACATCAGATAAACTCTCATCAAGGGACATCCAAAATGTACCTTCCCAGTATTCCCTCAAACTATCCAGGTTATCAAAAACAAGGACAGCCTAAGAAACTGACAGCCAATAGGAGACTAAGGAAATATGGCAACTAAGTGAAATATGTTGTCTTGGATGGGATCCTGGAAGAGAAAAAGGACATTAGGTTCAGAACTAAGAAAATTTGGGGGCACCTAGGTGGCTCAGTGGTTGAGCATCTACCTTTGTCTCAGGTTGTGATCCCGGAGTCCTTGGAGTCCTTGGATCGAGTCCTGCATTAGGCTCCCCACAGGGAGCCTTCTTCTCCCTCTGCCTACATCTTTTCCCCTCTCTCTGTGTCTCTCATGAATAAATAAATAAAAACTTTAAAAAAATTTTGAATTAACTATGGACTTTAGTTAATAACAGTGCATCAATATTGGTTCATTAATTTTAACAAAAGAGTGATGCTAATGTAAGACACTAATAATTGGAAAAATTGAGTATAGGAATATGGGAATTCTTTGTACTAAACTCTCAGAGTTTTTTTGTACATCTAAAATTGTTCTAAAGAAACAAAATCTATTAAAAGAAATTGCATGGCACTTATCATCTTATGGTGAAATGGAACATGGAAGACACAAAGACCTAAGGTGTAGGGCAGTATGTAGACAGTGCTATGTTCATGGCAACCTTCTAAGGAATAGAAGAACTGGAAATGGTGAAGGAGAATTTCTAATTGGGAGGACCTGTGAATGCATTATAGAAGAAAAGAAGTTTGAACAAAACTTTGAAAAGTTAGAAGATTTTTGATAGAATTAAATGAAGGAAGGATCCTGAGCCATTCCAAATGGAAAAGAGTGTGAACAAATGTATAGAACAGGAAAAGTCCAATGAGTATTTGAGAAAGACAATTGCAGATTGGCTGGAGGACAAGCTGGTATCATCAAGAGTAGTTGAAGTTAAGTCAGGTTGGGACTGAGTATAAGTTTGCAAGACTAAGGACTAAAGGCTTTGTTTAAGAAGTGAAGATTTCTGAGTGAGGAAAGGATACTGAATGGCCCTAAAAGAAGAGGGATCCAAAAATGCAACATGAATAGAAGAAAGGGAGGGGTCATTTATATAGCCATTGCCTTATGTCCATGGGATGGCAGGAATATGAGAAAGGATGGCACAGTGAGATGAAGGGAGATAAATGAGGGAAAGAAAAATCAAGATGTGCAGGTGAGGGAGAGGAATCAGGTGGTGGCAGGCAGTGCTTTTTGCTTACCTAATATTGATTCTCTTTCACCTTCCTTGCTAATTGCAAATCTCAATTTTGTTGAGGGTGACAATATTTTCAGTTAAAAATACTGTTCATGCCTCTGGGAGTGCCATGAGATCCAGTTTTAACCAGTGAGATGTAAGCAGAAGTCTAACAGGAGAACTTTTGGTTTCCTGATAAAATAATATAGTCTGCTAGCATCTCCCTATGTCCCCCCATCTACCTCTCTTAATTCCTGAAAGGAATATAAATATAATACATAGAGTCACGCAGTCACCTTGTAGACAAGAGGAACAGTGCTACATACTAAGGAAAGTAGAATGAGATATGTGCTCAATACCATTGTAAGCTCCCTGGACCTCATTGTACATGACAGGAAAAGAAAATATTTAGGCAAGCCAGAGTGGTTGGATTTCTTTTACTATTTTACTTGAAACAGTCAAAGGTCACCCTAATAGTCTCAGCCCTAACAAACTGGTAAGTATTGTCTTGTTAAATCACAGTCCAGGGTGACTGGGTAAGAAGTAAAAGAGGGCTCTACTCCTAGGAGGGAAATCTTTAGGAATAGGTTACATCACAAGTGGAATTGGAGCCACTCCATTGTGTGTCATTAGGCATATTTTCATTCAAGTTGGAAGAGCCTGAAAGTGCTCTGAACACTGACATGTTGGGTACATTACTCTCTCTACTATAGAACCTACCACTTCTCAAGCCACTTCAAAATTAAATAAGCTGTCATTTGTCCATTTGCATATAGTAGTGGTGAAGAAGAGGGGAATCTCCTCTCTAAAAAAGCTGGATCCTTCTGGTTATAAATGAGGGAGCTTGTGAGAAAAGGAATGGTTTGCTTGCCTGACTGTTGTATCATTTGGGGTTCACCTCTGTCTGTAACATATGCCTCAGTATGGATTTGTTCCAGGTGTGCCTTCAAAGGAAAGGCACATAGAATGGCTTATGTGAGTCTAATTCACTCCATATTTTCTTATATATGAGCTTCTGGAGCTTAGCAATACTCATTATTACTCAATTCCCAGACTTTGGTCTTCACCATTTTTGGTAGGGAAGGGAGTATATCCTAACATCAGTCACTTAGCTATCTCTTATACTGTCATGCAAGCTGCAGTAAATACATTGAAAGAAGTTTTGGCTATTTTACAGTATTACTTCCACCTGTTTGGATGAAAAGACACAAAGTTCACCACAATTATTAATTACTTAATTCAGTAAATATTTATTGAATGCCTGCAATTTTCCTGGCACTATTTTAGGAGCTGGTGGACACGGAAGTAAACAAAATATACAAAAATTATGCCTTTGTGGAGTATGATGGAAAATAAATAAATAGGTAAAATATATAGTGTGTCAGAGATTTTGTCTCTGAGAATAATACTATGCAAGTAGAGAGAGTGAATATTGAAAAAAGGAAGAGAGGGAAGTGCAATGTTAAATAAAGTGGTTGTTTATATATCCCCCATCTTTGAAAGAAAGGAAGAAAGAAATAGAAAAAGAAAGAAAGAGAAAGAGAAAGAAAGGAAGAAAGAAAAAAGAGAAGAAAGAAAGAAGAAAGAAAGAAAGAAAGAAAGAAGAAAGAAAGAAAGAAAGAAAGAAAGAAAGAAAGAAAGAAAGAGAAAGAAAAGGTTGGTTTTGCATAATAAAGTCTTCTGAGACCTGACTATTTAAGCATGATCTGAGGGAGGAAAGGGAGTGAGTCATGCAGACAACCAAATATTACCAATGCATTATGGACTTTCCTGAGGAAGCAGACATTCACTCTTTCCATCAGATCAAATGATTAGACTAATACATTTACTCTAGAAAGGGCATTGACATTGTCCTGTGCAAAAATTATTTGCTATTGCATATTTAATATTGAAAATACACAACACTGTAGCAGATGAATTAAAGTTTAACTGCATAATATAAGATTGTATAGTAATAAGAAGTAATATACAAGTAGCAGGGAAAATGCAGACATTTTAGTGTAAAAAAAGCTGGGCACAGATACATAATTTTTTGTGTGTTTATAAGGCAAATTAATAATTTTTTCTTAAAATCTTCCTGTAATTACAATGATCTGATAGTACAGGAAAAGAAAAGCATCAAATTATTGTTAATTCCTTTATTAAACTCTAGAAGTATATTTGAAATAATCATACTTTATTTAAAACTGGTAAAGTAAGTTATTGTACACCTGAGCAGGATGGAATCCTCTGCATGTAGCATTTTTTTTTGTCACAGCAAGTCTGCAAATAAGTAGAGGCAACCATCAGCAACTTAGTCAAGTTCATGAATGTTTGTCTTCAGAGTTTCCAGGCCCTGCTCAATTTCTAACTTATTCTTATGTACATCACAATCTCTTATATAGCATGTTCTGTACATTGGGAACTAAGTGATTTTCAGTGATGATGGATGGTGGTGCTGCTGGTGTTTTAGATAGCTAAGGACCAGATATTATGCTTCATTTGATCTCCTTAGCAACTTCATGAGGTAGGTAGTAACATTTTCTCATTTTTCAGATGAGGATACTACAATTGAAATACGTTATGTCACTTGCCCCCCATGACAGCTGGGAAGTAGTAAAAATGATGTGCAAAACTAGATCTGTCTGTTCAAACCAATTTCAATCATATATGAGAAGGCTAAGTAAAAACATACTTATAGTATAAAAGGCACTTAAATTATATTTTATGCAAGGCCTATACTGAAGGTAAAGTGGAATTAACCATTTGAGAGTAATGTGTGTTTGAGGAAGAGAGAGGAGAGAGATGTGGGATGTTTGATTTTCCAAGCTTTGTGAGGACAAGTGAGGCCCTGCCTCAGTTTAGCTACTGGGGCCTGTTCCCAGGATTGTTTTCAGAAGCTGGCTGAGCTCAGGGTTGCCCAGCTTCCCTCTCCTCCCTCACATTTCCCTACCTGAGAGTAGGTCAAACTTCTGTCCCTGTCTCATTATGGTAAGCCTCTATGTATTAGTTTTCCATTGCTATTGCAACAAATTACCAAGCACTTGATGGCTTGAAACAACAGACATATATTCTATTATAGTGCTAAGGGTCAGAAATCCAAATGGAATGCACTTGGCTAAAACTAATAACAGCAAACTATGTTCCTTCTGGAGTCTCTAGTGGGAAATCTGTTTTCTGGCCTCTTCCAGCTTCTAGGAGCTGCCCACACTCCTTGGTCCATGGTTCTGCATGACTCTGACATTTGCTCCCATTGTCACACTTTTTCTTACTCTCCTAACTCCCTCCTTCCCTTATAAGCCCCCCTGTGATTACATTGGATTTACCCAGATAATCTAGAATAATCTCCTAGTCTCAGGGGCCTTAATTTAATCACATCTGCCAAATTCATTCTGCCATGAAAAGTAACATATTTACAGATCCTGGAGATCAGGAAGTTCGTATCTTAAGAGGCCATTATTCTGCCTACCACACTCTTCCTTAGCTGTATTCTTAGTTTTCAGTTTTGGACACAGTTGACATTTTATTTGAAATTTAGTAATACTTCCAAAAATCATCCCTTCCTCCAGACATCTTAGAATATATACTGGCCCATTCTCCTGTTTCCCTACTCATGGTTATAAAGTTTTAGTCAAGTGTACTCCAATAAGTTTGCATTTAAGTGCTTTTGATTGATGTTTTTTTTAAAGGATGACTTCTCTATAAAAGGCTTGTGTCTCTTGATGTATTACCCTGAAAGAATAAAATCCATGCCTAATCACCAGCAAATGACTTTAGTTAGGTTAAAATTGTAAGTCAAACAAATATATTTTATCCCATGATCAATCATTTTTAGATTTATTACAACCGTACTATGACTGAAATACTCACCAAAAAATGCAGGAAAAAAATGTGTGTATTCCAGCTGAAAAGAGCAGAAGAATTCTTCACACTAAACTGCATCTAGATATTAAAATAAAGGTCACTAACCACACATCCTGGTGCGTAAGGGGTGTGTGGGCACTGAGCCAAGACGTGCCGTCAACTCGGTACACTGTATAATGAGACAAGTCAGAAGCTTCCTAGTCCGATTATCTGAAGATGTGTGCACCTTTTTGTGATAGGTAAAAGTTCCATGGTGGAATTGGATTTTAAGATTCCAATGTGGAATGAAGTATTGATCCATGTGACAACATGGATGAACCTCAGAATCATGCTTGGTGAAAGAAGCCAGTCACACAGAGTATTTGATTCTGTTTACATGAAATGTTTTAAAAAGGCAGATCTTTAGAGATGGAAAGTATATTAGTGTTTGCGAAGGCTAAGGGTGGAAATGGGGGATGACTGTAAATGACCACAAGAATTCTTTCTGAAGTGATGGAAATGTTCTTAACTTAGGTTGTGGTGATGGCTGCCCAGCTCCATAAATGTACTAAAAATCATTGAAATGTATACTTAAAATGGGTAAATTTCATAATATATAAATTATATTGCAATAAAGCTGTTAAAACAGAAAAATTCAGTATGTTGCCTGTCTACCCAACATTTATTTATAGATATATTTCATCAAAGAAAGACTAGCATATAATGATGTTTGGTGTGATATATTTGACGATAGAATTATAGAGTTATAAGCAGCTTATTTCTTCAACAATAGGTATTAATTAAATTGTGGTAAAATTATGTCATGAATCTGCTGTATAGAAGATGATAAAATAATGTTAAGAAGACTAATGAATTGAGAAAATGCTTATGTAATATTGCCAAATGAAAAAACTAGATACCAAAAACTCTATGCTTTATGACCCTGAGTTTTTATCTATTTATTTATTTTAGTTTTCAGTTTGTTAGTCTTTTTTAATTTAAATTTTGTTAGTTAACATATAGTGCAATGTTGGTTTTGGGAGTAGAATTCAGTGATTCATCACTTATATACAATACCCAGTGCTCATCGCAAGTGCCGTCTTTAATACCCAACCCCATCTAGCCCATCCCTCACCCACCTCCCTCCAGCAATCCTCAATTTGTTCTCTGTCCTTAAGAGTCACTTGTGGATTGTTTCCAAGTTTTTAAATGATATAATTATCATACATGTGTGTCCACAATAGCAGGAATTGTTAACTCCTTGGATTGTTCCTGTAACTCCTCTCATTGATCTAGATGATAGGGAGGGCCTGTTGTAGTCACTGCTACAACTGTTCTAATTCTAAAGGAATTGATACAAGGGACCAAAAGAAAACATTCTGCCATTTCTTAGCACAAAGTCTTCTAGGCAGCAAAAACAGTGAATAGAACAGATGAAAATATGTGAATTTTTAATTGGTAGGGTTATTGGCACTGGTTGAGACAAACCACCAGGAGAAACAAATGCATGCCATATCGAGTTCTCTTTCAGGCAGGTCTAGTTAAACCAATTTATACATAATGCAGAATCTTTCCCCAAAAATCTTTTACTCTGACTGTAGCACAGATTCTTTCCTGTTAGCCAAGATGTTGTCTGCTTCTACCATTTATTTCATTTGCAACTGTTTGTTTTGCTTTGTTTTCATTTTCTCATTAAACATTATTATAAGATACTAGCTCCATTGTTAGAAGCACAGGAAATGGGACATGCATGCTTCAGTCACTACAGACACTGAATTCTACTCAATTCCTTCAAATTATGATTTTGGCTCTTCTCTCCTTGTTTCTTCATAAGTTCTCATTAACCTGTGCATTTCTGCTTTAAAGTTACTAACTTGTCTCGTATTATTTCTACCAATTAGCCTTGATAGCTTACCCTGCTCCAATGCAACAGATTGTTCCATCTGATTAATAGTGCTAACTTATTTGCAGAAAAATTCATAGAAATAAATTTTCAAATTTAACAGTGGTTACCCTTGGATGGCAGGACTACAAGTGATTTTTATTTTTTACTTATATGGCTTTGCATATGTCAAATAAATTTTCTATATTGTACCACTTCTAAAATTATGTTTTACATTTATAATCTAAAAGGTAATGCCAATTCATTTCTTACCCATATTTCTTTTTGCTTCTTAACATTCAAAAAAATGCAAAAGAATTCAATAAGGGTCAAGTGCATAGTTTCTTAATCTCAACACTATTAAAATTTTGGGCTGTATAATTCTTAGTTGTGGGGATTGTCCTGTGCACTGTAGACCATTTAGCAGCATCCTAGCCACTAAATGAAGCAGCATCCTCCACCTGTGACCATTAAAAATAGCTCCAGATATTGCCAAATATTCTCTGGGGTGAAAGTGGGGAGGGAACAAAAATCACCTCTGGTTGAGAACTGATGTTTTAATGGTTTCTTCTATGTCCCTTCTACACTATTTTCATTGCATATTTTTCTTTCTTTAGTTTCACCATAGATGTAGGATGTGGAATCCTCTGAGAAGAACCTGGAGTCCTGGGAATGTAAATGTCCTTATGGGCCCTATGCTATACTCTTCCAGAAGCCTAAGATCCTGCAAACAACTGTCTGGGTAAATACTTAGAGCACAGGAAATTTTCATAACTAGGTGTCTACTGCAAATAAATGAGCCACACTTTGTCAGTGGCTGGTGAGTATTAAATTATATCAATAATGTTGACAAACAGGAATGCAGTTCTTGTTGCAAATTATAATTCACTACATACATATCAGCTAACTGTATATAGTACTTGTCTCAGGCAGTTTGGGCCACTATAACAAAATACCACAACTGGGTAGCTTATAAACAACAGAAATTTATTTCTCACAGTGTTGGATGGTGGAGCTCCAAGATCAGGGTGCTGGCAGATTTCAGTGCCTTCTTCTTGTGTCCTCACATGGTGGACAGAGTGAGGGATCTCATTGAGATTTCTTTTATAACAGCACTAATAAGCCCACTAATTCATAAAGGCAAAGTTCTAATGGCCTAACCACCTCTCAGAGGCCCTACGTCTTAATAGGATATCAACATGTGAATTTTGAAAGGATGCACACACATTCAGACTATACCCATTACCTACCCTTAAAATCTGTGTCTGTGTCCTTGGCTTCTTTTACACAACTGTTTTTCCAATCCTTTTTCATAGTAAAAATTTTGCCTTAAAGTTCTGAGGTTATTATGAACTTTAGGGAAATTGTGGGATAACTTTCCTTTGTTACTTGAACATTTGATTCATAACAACATTTTTTCCTTCCAAATATAAATAACTGGTTTGTACACTCAGATGCATGAATCATAAAAAATAAAATGCTTGTAAATTTAGTTTTTAGCAGTTTTAAAGCTCAATTGCTTGCTAAATCAATAATTCACAGTACATCTGTAATAATAATTGCATAATGAGCCACAAAAAATCTGTCTTCAAGTTATGCACTGATTTTAAAAATACTTTCATCATCCAGTAATACAAATGTTAGGCTAAATTCACTTCCTTTGTAAATACTGAAATACCAGATGCTTTCTTTAACTAAACAAAAGCATAAAACTTGAATAATTTATCACACGAGGCACCTAATTTTCATAGTTATATTTGAGTATTACAAAATGATAATGATGACTTCAGATCTACTATTCTCTCTGCCCAACACATCCTTCCCCCTTGTCTCTCTGCCTGGAAAAAGCTATTCTTTCTTCAAGACGCAGCTTTATTTCTCCTCTGCCTTTGTAAAATTCTCCATGACTCCCTGAAACAGAGTTAGTGGTTTCCTCTGAAATTCCTATAGCTTTTTGCATCTATAATAATTCTTATTACATGACATTTATATGGCTTCTTCCTATATTGTTTCCTCCCCCTTTGAACCTACAGTGTATTGGAGGGCAGACATCCTTAATATTTCCATCCCTTAATAAGCATTTATTAAACACCTAATTTAGTGTAGGCACCATGCTAGTGGCTAGAAATACAGAAAAAAAAGTTTCCACTTATATAAGTTGCTTACCATTCAGGAATGAGATAGAAAAACAATTACAATACAACCAGAAAAGGGCTGAGATGCAGTGGACAATAGGTTGCTTGGGAGCATATAGGTTGAGCGTCTCCTCCCAGACAGAAATTTAGGGAAGGATTATTGAAAGAAGTAGCATCTGAATTGTGTTTTGAAAAATAAGGAAGCATCATCTGAACTGGGAGAGACTGGCTATTAAGAAAATTTAGGGTGGACTCAGGCACAAGGTCTAGGGGCAGGTACTTTAGGCATAAAGTGCTGGATGTGGGGAGCTAAGCTGGTAGTTTTGGACCTCTCTCTACTTCATCTGTGCTTCCTGGTTACTTGTATCCTTAAAGTTATTAGCCAGTTTTATAAGGGATAAGAGATGTGATTCATGTGAGTCTGATTTGACAATGTGATTGTATTATCTCAAAATTGAAGACAAGCAGGTAATAATTGGTTTAGAGATTTACTGCATGCTGGAGGTGAACAGTGAAGAAGTTCCTGTTTGATAGCAGAGGAGGTGAAGATAATCTCTTGAAAGTAATTCATGAGAGGAGAAAAGCCATGAAGTTATACAATAACTCTTGCTGGAATGGGAAATGGATTGACTGGAAATACAGACAAGGTTCTGGAAAAGCCTGGCCAAAGTTACATACCATGAGTGTATGGTGCACCCAATCTGTACTGAGTTTTGTCCAACAGAACTAAGCAGCCTGAATACAGAAATGGAAAAGATAGAGGACTATGCTGATGTTAAGGCTAGAGAGGCACTGCATCAGTGTAGTGTATCTGTATTCTGTAAAGATAAGGGCCAAGGGAGCAGTGGGTTTATTAAAAAATATTAAAAACAAAAGTCCAATTTATTCTTTTCACTTTTCACTCCCTCCCTCCAGCCCACTGATATGAAATATAAATACAGATTGCTGCTTTATGGACAAACAATTCTATCTTTAAATAGGATGATCTATCTTCTTTTTCTTTCTTCTTTCCTTCTCTTTCTTTCTTTCTTTCTTTCTTTCTTTCTTTCTTTCTTTCTTTCTTTCTTTCTTTCTTCTTTCTTCTCCTTTCTTTCTTTCTTTTCTTTCTTTCTTTCTTTCTTTCTTTCTTTCTTTCTTTCTTTCTTTCTTTCTTTCTTTCTTAAAATTTTATTTATTTATTCATGAGAGACACACACACACAGAGGCAGAGACATAGGCAGAGGAAAGAAGCAGGTTCCCTCCGGGGAGCCCGATGAGGGACTCGATTCCAGGACCCTGGGATCATGCCCCAGCCAAAGGCAGACACTCAACCACTGAGCCACCCAAGCATCCCCTTCTTTCTTTTGAGAGAGAGAGAGAGAGAGAGAGAGAGAGAGAGAGAGAGAGAAAATGAGACCTAGTGCAACTGGGGTGGTGGTGGGAGAGTGGTACAGAGGAAGAGGAAAAGAGAGAATCTTAAGCAGGCTCCATGCTCAGCCCAGAGTCCAACATGGAGCTCAATGCAGGGTTCAATCTCACAACCGTGAGACCATGACCTGAGCTGAAATCAAGAGTCAGATGCTTAACCCACTGAGTCACCCAGGTGCCCCCAAAATGATCTATCTTCTTATCACTTACAAGAATATTAACCAATGACCTTTTGCACTGAAAGGAAACAATGACTTTTAATGTCATTATAAGTGTGGATGGATCTCCTTATAATAATAGATGCATTCCCCCAAATCATAAGCAAACTTAAGTTTTATCAAGAAAACCCTTTAATTCATCAGAAATGCCTACTATTGAGTACACTCCTATTTGAAAAATCTTAGCCAGAGGTTGGCAAGCATTTACTGAAAATATTCATTTAGTAAGAACTTTAGGCTTTGCAGGCCCTATTATCTCTGTTGCAACTACTTAACTCTTCCCTTGTATCAAGAAAGCAGCATAGACAAAATATAAATGAGTGGCTATGGCTATTTTCAATAAAACTTTGTTTACAAAAACAGGTAGAAAGCTGGATTCAGTCTACAGGTGGTAGTTTACAAACCCCTGATCTAAGATAATTTTATTTCATTTCTGTAAAATAGGTAGTCACACTCTAACTTATTCTTATATAAATCTTCAGGTTGTTTGCTTAAATTAAGATCCACCTGTATTATTCAGTAATGTATTTCTCCAAGTAATTATAAAATTAAAAGACAGAGATGGCATGATTCGGTAACACATAATGAACAGAAATGTTCATAGTTAATCATTAGCAAAATGCTTTTTGGAATCCCTAAAATTATAACCGGAAGACCTATACAATAACAATTAGCAGATACAATAAATTTGAAATGACTAAGTTTCCAGATGGAGTACTACTTCTTGGATCTATGGAGAAATGTTTTGTGGAAGCAGTGTAATTACAGATATACAGCATAACAATCCCCCAATTTTAGGGAAATGGCCCTTAGCATGTAACAACAGCTTGAATATGCTCCTTTTCAGAAGAAGCTGGAAGTTATTATGCCTTCGAGTTAATTGCTATCGTTTTTGCATCTGATATGGGAATAATTTAAACAACAGTTCAGTAAAAGTTATTACAGTTTTTAAAGAAATTTATGTTTATTAGCATGCTTTATCTTGATTTATTCCATGATATCTAATAGACACAACAAGAGTAACCAAATGTCAAGGCAAGAAAGAGGCATATTCCTTTAAGAGATGACACAGCTCCAGTTCTGGCAAGCCTAGTGCTGAAGGTGGGTGTGAGGTCCTAAGAGAGTTTTCTCATAGAGGCAGTGAGAGTCACAGATCCCTGGAAGCAAAACAGAAGCTCCCTGGGACTACTGCCATCATCAGCACCAGAAAAGATGAAGGTAAAAAAAAAAAAAGGGGGGGGGAGATTCCTTGGGGAAGGCTTTGAGAGGCAATATTCTCAAAAGAAACCATACCAAGGGTCAAATGTCTAAACACATGCCCTGAAGTACTAGCTGAGAGGTTAGTTGTAAGACATCCACTCAGAATTGCCTTAATGCCAAACTATTTCCCATGAATTCTATCTTTATGGAATTTAATGTATTAAAATAATTCTCACACTTCTTTCACATACTGAATTTTTAATCTCAATTATGATCTCTTTTTTTTCTTACGTGCTGTAACCTATAAAAAGAGTGGGCATATAGTCATTCTTTAAGAAGAGAAAAGAGATAAAGAGACACTAAGACCACATCTTACATGACAATTGTCTCTTCTCTTTTGCGTCTTAGCCATTTATTTCTATCCAAACCTAGTCATTCTGTTTAAAAAAAATTACCTACTATGGTGAGATTGTCATGCAGGAACATTAGCAGATATTATGCAATACTGCTTGAAATTATGAACTGAGTCAATATATATGACATCTACACTCTGCTTGTTTTCTGGTCACTACACCACTGACAATATAGTTAAAGTGTTGTTATTTACATGGAATGATGATATTGATGAAGAATCATTGTTTTAACATACTGTAAACTTTTAAGCTTTAAGAAGTGGGATACTATAAAGAAAGCATTATTGTAGCAATTCATTTTCAGGGAGATGGGAAGTGAGGTAAGTCAATTATAAGAAAGCAGAAGGTTAGGATAGATTTGTTGCAAGAAAAATCTTAATGTGTTTCCATGGGATAGTAAGGAGAAAGGAGACAGGTAGTGGCAGGGGTTGTAGGAATCTGAATTTTTAATAGTAGGCACACCTCAAAGTCCTTTGTAATAGTACTGATTAGGCAAAAATAATCATAGGATAAAGAGAATAGCGTAAAAAATTACAGGGTTTATTTTTAAAGATTGAAATGAATAACTTCAGATACCTATGAGAATATCTACAAAAAACCTACAGCTAACGTCATACTTAATGGTAAGAAAGCTTTTCTACTAAGGCCAGGAACAAAGCAAGGATGCTTGGTAAGAAGCTTTTCTACTAAGCCTAGGAACAAAGCAAGGATGTCCTATCTCACAACTATCTTTCAACATCATACTGTTAGCCCTAGCTGATGCAATAAAATAAGAAAAGGAAGTAACAGACATATAGATTAGGAGAAATATAAATCTGTCTTTATTTGCAGATGATTTGATTGTCTATGTAGGAAATTTGAAAGAATTGCTAAAAAAGAAAAACCTCCTAGAACTGATGAATAAGCAATTATAGCAAAGTTCCAGAATACAGAGTTAATATACAAAAGTCAATAACTTTCCTATATACCATTAATGAGCATGTGGAATTTGAAATTAAAAACACAGTACTATTTACATTAGTTCCCCCAAAAAAGCAAAATGCTTAGATATACATCTAACAAAATATTTGTAAGAGATACATGAGGAAAATTCATTCACTACTTCTAGGATTGCAAAATGGTACAGCCACTTTGGAACACTAAATATACTTTTATTATATGATCTAGCAATTGTGCTTTATGGTATTTACTCATAGGACTTGAAAATTTATGTCCTCACAAAAACAAGTATGCAAATGTTCATAGGAACTTTATTCATAATTGCTAAAACTTGGAAGCTACTAAGATGTCCTTCAGGAGGATAAAGGACAAATAAACTATGGATATCCAAATAATCAAATATTCAGTGCTAAAAGGAAGTGAGATATCAAGCCATGAAAAGACACGGAGGAACTTTAAATTCATATTATTAAGTGAAAGAAGCCAATCTGAACAGTCTACATACTATATGATTCCAACTATATGACATTCTGGAAAAGGCAAAACTATGGGGATAATAAATGTATCTGTGGTTGTTGGGGGAAAGGACAGAATAAACAGGCAAAGCACAGAGAACTTTCGGGGCAGTGAACCTATTCTGTATGATACTATAATGGTGGATAAATGGCTATACATTTATCACAACTCATAGAATGTACACTACCAAACATGGACATAATATAAACTATGGACTTTGAATGATAAAGATGTGTCAGTGTTGGCTCATTGATTGTAACAAATGTTCCACTCTGGTGTGAAATTTTGTTATTTGGGGAGGCTGAATATATGTTGGGGGAAAGAGTATCTGGAAAATCTTTGAATCTTCTCTTCAATCTTGCTGTAGCCTTAAAGCTGCTCTAAATAATAAAGTATATTGTTTTAAATGGGCAAAGGACTTAATAGACATTTCTCCTAAGAAGATACACAAATAGCTAATGAGCACATATAAAGATGCTCAACATCATTAGTCACTGTGGAAATGGAAGTCAAAACTAGGAGATACTACATCACACCTATTAGAATGGCCTTTAATAAAAACAAAACAAAATGAAATATGAAAAATAAGTGTTGGAAAGAAAGATTGTGAAGAAATTGGAATCCACTTGTATTGCTGGCTGGAATGAAAATGGTGCAGAAAAAAAAGAAAATGGTACAGATACTGTAGGAAATATTGGCAATTCCTCAAAAAGTTCAACATACATTATCATATGATCAAGCAATTCCACTCCTGGATGTATATCCCGAAGAATGGACAGCAGGGACCCAAACAGATAGTTTTACATCAATCTTCATTGCAGTATTATTCACAATAGTCAAAATGTGAAAAAAGCCCAATTGTCTATGAACAGATGCATAGAAAAAGAAAATGTAGTGTTTATGTAGAATAGAATGTTACTCACCTATAAAAAGGAATCAAGTTCTGACACATGCTACAATATGGATGAACCTTGAAAACAGTATTGCCAAGTGAAATAATCCAGTAACAATAGGAAAAATGTTGTAAGATTCCACTTACATAAAATATCTAAAATAAGCAAATTGATAAAGATGGAAACCTCAGTAGTTAACAGAGGCTGGGAGCAGAAAGATTATGTAATGGTTACAGAGTTCTGGTTGGGGTGATAAAAACATTTTGGAAACAGATAGTGGCCATGGTCTTATAACATCATGGGTATACTTAAAACTACTGAATTGTACACCAGAATGGTTAAAATAACAAATTTAGGTATATATATTTTACCACAATAAAAATTAAAAAAAAAAAAAGAATGATTAGTTATGGCCTTTTGAAAAGAGAGGAAACTACTTTTCTCCCTTACCTAAAAAGGTACATCTTACTTGAAGAAAAGTGATTCCTTTTTTCAAATACATGTCTCAAAGAAAAGTTTTCTAAGAACTACATAAAAAGACTAAAAAACATATTTTCAATAAAGTAGGTTGAGGGAAACTCCCAGTACAGAAAAATATTTTAAACCCTCAACTAGTTTTGACTCTGAACTGCATTCCTATATTTGTAGAATACTTAAGAGTAAAGCTAATCTTAAATTATATGAAGTTTATTTTTTTAATATGGCTCTGATCTTGTATATAACTAAGGCTTTATAATTAGTGCCACTCAAGATAGTAACTATTTTATAAAGATCATCTGATTGCAAAAATATTTATGGATTTAAAAAAAATAAATTTTAATCCCTGCCCAATGTATCTAAAGTCACAGATTTTATACAAAAATCACTTAGCAGAAAACACAGGAAGAGAACATAATAACCACTCTGAGACAATGTTCTTCATCTGAGAAAAGGTAGCTTTAAAAATCACATTGGTATCATTTTAGATAGTATTGTTTATATTTTTTCCTTTTCTATTTTCCCCCTTTTCTCTCTCAGAAGTAGCCTGCTGTCTATGACAGGGTGAAAAGCAGAAACAACATGCAGTCATTGGTTTTTGCTTTCCAAAGTCTAAGCTCTTAGAAGAACTGAGTACATTTTAAGAGGATGAAAAAGGGAGAGAGATTTGCAGACATAGAATGTATAAAGAGATATGAAGAGAAAAGTTTAAAAAGAGATTCTCCCAGTTTGATAGGTAGAAGCAAGAGAGAGGTCTATGGGTCTGAATATGATAAGAAAGAACCCTTCCAAAGCTGTACTTTCAGTTACGGGAACCCTTGTAGGAGGTTCTTGCATCCCAGCAGATAGACAATCGCTGGAACTGAAGAGGAGAGGTTATTACAGAGCATAGAAGTTTTACAGCCACCTGCTGGTGGACCTAAAATAGAATACTAGATACAAGAGTCCTACAAGAGTCCATCACTATGTTACAGTTCAGTTTGTGTAGAGTTCAGGGGCAGCCGTGGTGGAAAGGGACCCTGCCCTCAGAATGTCCAGAAACGGTGCCTATCTGGCTCAATCTGTTAGAGCCTATGACTCTCCATCTCGGGGTCATGAGTTCTAGCCCCATGTTGGGCATAGAGCCTACTTTAAAAAGCTAAAATAAAATTTATTATAAAAACAAAAACACAAACCTCCAGAAACTGATAAATAAATGGATTGGCCTGAGCTTGGCCACTTGCTTATTATGTGACCTTACGCAAGTGACTGTACCTCTCTGGGACTCACCTTTGTTAGCAGCAAAGTAGCCGAGTAGGTAGTACTTTCCTCCTATGGTCTAGCAAGGACAGGAACTCCTAACTCCTAATGTGGTCCGTGCTTACACATGCCCTTCCTCCCAGCTAGCTTCCTCAGGAAACAGATAGGTGTATGTGCACACTCACATCATGTTGTGAAAATACCACCATTCTCCTCCTAGCTGGACTGCTCAGAGAGCAGCTGTACACACAGGAAAACACAAGGACACGTATGCATGCCAGTGCATACTCACACATGCATTCCCTCTTTACCTGCTCCCGGTCCCTCAGGAAGCCACACTTTAGAGAAGAGACAGTGGTGGTCGGCTTGCCCTCTTCCTCCCCCTGTTGCCTTCAGTAGGTCCTTGTGGGGCAGCACAGCAGTCTGGTCTAAGCAGGCAGGCCTCGGTACTGGTCCTTCTAGCACCAGCTCCTGCCTCAGTTTCTCTATCTGTAACAAGGATTGCAGTACCCAGCCTGTCATTCTCCCTGGGTTCTTACAGGAGTCACACCAGTGGGTACCAAAGACCAAGCCCTCTCCAGTTGGATCTGAGTGTTGGGTTCAGGTTGGCACTCCTGGGAAACAGTGGTGTGCGGTTATATCAAGTGGATACCTCATTCTGACCAACTTGGGCTGCTGGCCACACCTCCCCAGGTGGTGGGAGTGCTGGTGTTAATTGCTCCTGCTCACTTCCTGTCTGAGCACTTCCTGTCTGAATATGTATTGCCTCATCTAACCCAAACAGAAACACCATGAAGTTGGCACTGTAATTATCCCCAGAAAAAAAAAAAAAAGGATGAAAGGATCCTTGTAGATCCAAGAGATGAAGATCCCTCAGCCCACTCCTCACCAATGTCTTTCTTGGTTCTATATGAGACCTAGAACAATCTCCAGAGGGACAAATGTTCAATATTCTCAGCTAAATGGTAGCTTTGATTCAAATATTAATGAGTTTTGAAAAAATAAAAAGTGACTTGCATAGCTTAATTGGTAGACAGTGATTTATGCCCACCAAAAAAGCAAGCACATACATGCCCTACTTAATTACAAAGCTGAGTAATTGCTTTGGTGGTGAGTCCAATATATTAAATGCCTGCCATGAACACAGTAATCTTTTCCATTGAAATATACAGCATGTGGCAGGAATAATCAGAAACATTTTACCTGATTTTAGGGTGGCCATGGACTTTGTAATCGCAATGTCACAATCACAACTTATTTCAGAGTCATTCAGGGTTTCTAGTAATAAAACATTCTTTGACTCATTCAGCAGAAATTTATTGAGTACTGCTGTGTAACAAGTGTTTTTCCAGGTTTGGGTCTATCTAGTAAATAAAACAAACAAATATCCCACTCAAGTAGAAGGAGAAAGATAATAAATGATAAATGTAAAAAATAGCAAGAAAAACACAGAATTAGAATGTAGTCAGTGCACAGCAATCAGGGGAGAGAGGTTGGGTAGGCTGTAATGTTTGTATTATATTCTTTATACAGTTTAGTAACTTCATAAGTTATAACTCAAGTTGTCCTTTTTTCTCTGGTACTCCCTCTGCCTACATATCTGCCTCTCTCTCTCTGTGTCTCTAGTGAATAAGTAAATAAATTCTTTAAAAGCACAAATATACCTTAATGAGGTTTTCATCAAATATGTAGTACAAAAAGAGAATGCTCTAGAGAAATTCAGAGTGAAGTAGAAGAATATTGAATGGCAAAATGTGGTGAATGTATTTCAATAAAACTTTATGGACACTTTAATTTGAATTTCATATAATTTTCAATAACATGAAGTACTATTCTTCGTTGATTTTTTTCCCCTAATTATTTAAGTATGTAAAAACCATTCTAGCTCACCAGTTGTACAAAAACAGGTGGTGGGCTGGATTTGACCTGTAGGCTGGATTTTGCCGACCCCAGCTTCAAACATTGAACCTCAGGACTTGGACAAATGTCCTATTTTGTAAATCCTTTACCAATTCCTTTTCCAGCCACAGGCTGGGTCCCTTAATCAGCCTAAACCAGGCTGGCAGATTCCTGCCAAGCCAGCACCACTGTGCATTGTTACAACCATTTTTCCTTTCTAAAGAGCAATCCCTTAATATGGACAGACTTATTAGAAGAATAAGCAAAAAAAAAAAAAAAAAAAAAAAAAGCAATGTTCTTAGCCTGCCTGTCAACATGAACTTATGCTAAAAGCAGTGACTACATAGTTTTTTATGCCCCAAATTAATTAAGGTCTATGCTCTATGATTGATTTTTTTTAATAGTTCAATGCAGAATTTTGTTACTTTAGTTAGCTACCATTTTTACCTCATTATTTCTATCATGTTCTTTTAAAAATTTCTTATTTTGCCACTTAGCATGTTAACCACCCTCCTAATTCTGTTGTGTCCAAATGTACTAAGCATGGTGTGTTTATCTTCAATTAAGTTGTTGATGAAATAGTAAATATGCAGAGCCAAAGACAGTTATCTGAAACCTTTAATCAAGACCATGAATCAACTTCACAATTAATGTCCATATGCCCACAATGTACTCATGGAGAATCTTCCAAATGCCCCAAATGCACTATATTTTTGGTATTTTTAAAAGGAAATAAAGTTAATTTGGTTAATATGACTTTCTCTTAGAAAATTCATGTTTCCAGTGAATCCCTTTATCAGTTTTCACAAGCCATCTGCCTAATATACAGTTCTAGTATTTTACTGAGCATTTATGTGAAACCCACACTATTTCTAGCCAGAATCTATCTTCCTAAATTTTGAAAATTCGAAGTTTGTTCATCTCTTATATTCTGCTGCCTCTTCCTTGATCCACAACTCCATATAATTACTATAATTGATTATATAATCATATTGCAAGTATTTTCAGTACTTTGGAATGAAATCCATCAAAGCCTGGAAATTCGAACTTATTTAAAAGCAGCTAGGCACGTTTTTGTTTTTAATAAATCAGTTGATACAATCCAAAATTATTCCCGATCTGCCTGTAATTCTCAATGTTTCTTCTTGGTCCCTAGTAAGACTGCTTCTTCTCTTTCCAACCCCTGCAAAATTGCCTCTTCATATCCCAGAGGAATTTCCAAATTCACAAGATCAAAACCTTTAAAAGTTTTTAAGAGACAACAAGTATTGGTGAGGATATGGAGAAAAAGGAATCCTTGTGCACTGTGGGAATGTAACTTGCTACAGCCATTAATGAAAACAGTATTGATGGTTTTCAAAAAATTAAAGATAGAACTACCATATGATCCAGCAAATTTCATTTCTGGGTATATATATCCAAAGAAAATGAATTCGGAATCTCAGAGATATCGGCCCCTCTTCTCCCATGTTCATTGTAGCATTATTCATAATAATAATATCCAATACACATGACATGGAAGCAACCTTAGTGTCTGTCAACAGATGAATGGATACAGAGAATGTCACACTCTTGTCATTTGTGACAATATATATGAATCTGGAGGACACTATGCTTAGTAAAATAAGCCAGACACAGAAAGACAAATACTGTATGATTTTACTTATATGTGGAATCTAAAAAAGTGAAGCTCATAGAACCAGAGAGCAGAATGGTGACTGTGGAGGGCAGGGGGTGGGGGAAATGTTGGTTAAAGTGTACAAAGCTTCAGTTATGCAGAATGAATACCTTCTGGAGATCTAATGTATAGTAACTATGGTTAATGGTTAACCTATACATTGCTATAGGTTAATACTGTATTGTCTTCTCGATATTTGTTAGGAAAGTAGACACTAAATATTCTCACCACACACAAAAAAAATTGTACATATGTGAAGTGATAGATGTGTTAATGTACTTGACTGTGATAATCATTTCACAGTATATTCATATATGAAATCATTGCTTACCCTAAAAAAGTAAATAAATAAGATGACAACTTTTTTCCTTCTATATACTATATCAAATATAAAACAGAAGCCACAAAAAAATTCTCAGTTTTGTAGAATTGCAGCATAATTTAATTAAAAACTGGACTTTGACAAGATGAACATAGGAATCTCTGCTTCATCTATGAGGGCTCTGTGATCATTTCTCTGAATCCCATAATATGAAAACATCACTTATGGTGAGTTTTAAACTCAAAATGTTGGCATGCATTACCTCCTGAAACATCAGCCTTTCTGTTTCTGGGCTATTGCAAGCCTCTGGAGTTCCTGATCTGGCTCCTGACAGACTGTGATTCAAGGAAGTGACCAAAATAGAAACAAGAAAACTTCATAAATTTAGACTAACCTCAATCAGCATAATCTCATAAAGATTTGTGATATTTAAGACCAAGATGTAGGGTTTTAAATCCACACCTTTTGAGACAGGATCTGCTAAGTAAATTATTAATATTACATATAAACAATATTTAGGGAACCTATGTCAATGTCTTAGAACCAGCTTCTTTTTAAAGATTTTATTTATTCATGAGAGACACACAGAGAGAGAGGCAGAGACACAGTCAGAGGGAGAAGCAGACTCCTTGCAAGGAGCCTGATGTGGGACTCTATCCCAGACCCCAGGATCACTCCCTGAGTCAAAGGCAGACGCGCAATTGCTGAGCCACCCAGGCCTCCCTAGAACCAGCTTTAAAAGCACTCTGTGGGCATTCATTTAATTAAAAAAAATAATGTTCTAATTATAAACAATTCTTAATAAGGTAAGTCAGCTTGGTTCAATTTGATATATGCAGTTATAGTCATGAACTATGTATATAGTTTATTTTAGAGGGAGAGACAGCATGAGCAGGAGGGGCAGAGGGAGAGGGAGAGAGAATCTCAAGCAGACTCCATGCTAAGCGTGGAGCTAGACAAGGGGCGTGATCCCACCACTCTGAGATCATGACCTGAGCAGAAACCAAAAGTTGGATGCATAACTGATTGCACCACACAGGTGCCCCAGTAATGAACTATATTTTAAAAAGATATTTCAGGATTTGGGTTTTCACAAAATCCCAATTCTTTTTTCCCCTAATTTATTCTAGGTATTATAGTACATCAATTAGGAACAGCTTTCAAACACTTGTGAATTTTATTAGACCCCCCAAATTATCAATATTGTACTTGTATAACTTGCTTTCACTAATGCCTATATTTCAACACTTTACCGTCTCTCCTATTTTCAAAAGCAATCACTTTGATAGATTAAACCACTGTATTATTTCTACAAATATATTCCAAGCTTATTGACATGTTGGTTTCCACTAGTCTTGCAGCCCTTCACTTATTATGCTCTGACCACCCAAATCACAGCTCCTCAGGTAATATAGGCTCAAGCATATATCAATATGTAGACTCAATTCTGATTATCTTATGCACAAGCCACTCCTACTCACTTATACTACTATTTTTCTTATTTTAACCTGCAATTATCTATCTGATTAAGTTTTGTATATTATCTGTTTTGTCCGTAGGAATGTGAGCACAGAGAAGGCAAGGTCTTTGTCTTATTCACTATACTATCTTCAAGGTGCAGAATAGAGCCTAGCACATAGTAGGCACCAAATAAATATTCATTCAATGACTAAATGATTGAATTGAAGACATGCCAGGAAGCTGAACTGGGCCTTTTGTTCCAGGTGAAAGATTCCCTGCAGCTAGCCTCTTTTTTAAGTGCTTTGGTTCAGACTATGTCCAGCAGATAAGATACAGTAGTAATGGATTTCTAAATCCCAGCCCAACTCATTTCCTCACCAAGCATGCACTTCTGAAGTCTCAGCCTTAAATTAGTGTGGATCCTGCCAGGGAAGCATATGCTGAAACAATGCTCATCCCGTGACATCTTTGAACCGCCTTAAAGATCCTCAGATGTGTAGGCATGGGCTTACCAGATGAAGACACCTGCCCTTCATAAGTTGCTATTCATAATTTAGATAAAGATATGCTGTCTCCAAAATATGCTGTCTCTTTTCCTACTTAAAAGAAGCATCCAGGATTCTGCTTCCACTTAGGATATGGAAAACTTCAAGAAAACGTTGCTCTTCATCTACCTGCAGAGGGTTTTGTTTCTAAAGTAGAAATACTTCCATCAGCAGATACAAAAAAGGTACCATCAAATAGGAAACAATTGTAAGGCAGCAAGAAAACACTTCATTGATGCAATATAATGGGCAATGGGGCAATTTCATATAAGTAAAATTTCAACTTACTAGATTTATTTATTCCTTAAAAATTAATGATTTATTTTTATTTACAAGATTTTATTTATTTATTCATGAGAGACACACACACACACACAGAGGCAGAGACAGAGACAGAGACAGAGACAGAGGGAGAAGCAGGCCCCACGCAGGGAGCCCAACGTGGGACTCGATCCTGGGTCCCCAGGATGCCTGGGCCAAAGGCAGCACTAAACTGCTGAGCCACCCGGGCTGCCTAAAAATTAATGATTTAGAGGTCTCCTGGGTGGTTCAGTCAGTTAACCATCTGCCTTCTGCTCAGGTCATGATCCTGGGGTCCTGGAATCAAGCCCCGCAGCGGGCTCCTTGCTCAGCAGGGAGTCTGCTTCTCTCTATCGCTCAGATCCTCTCCCCGGCTTGTGCTCTTATTCGCTCTTTCTGTCTTTCGCAAATGAATAAATAAAAAATCTTTTAAAAAATTTAATGATTTGGGGATCCCTGGGTGGCGCAGCGGTTTAGCGCCTGCCTTTGGCCCAGGCCACGATCCTGGAGACCCGGGATCGAATCCCACGTCGGGCTCCCGGTGCATGGAGCCTGCTTCTCCCTCTGCCTGTGTCTCTGCCTCTCTCTCTCTCTCTCTCTCTCTGTGACTATCATAAATAAATAAAAATTTAAAAAAAAATTTAATGATTTGGTTAGTGGTCAACAAACTATGACTGGATGGCCAAATTTGGCTCCTCTACATATTTTTGTAAGGCCACAGCACTACAAACAAGGCTTGGGCTATGAACTACACAGACCAAGCCAGGGAGCATCGCTCTGCTCTATTCCCCCTTCATTCCCACCACCTGCTCCTTCAGAAGGCAGCCTGCCACGCCACTACTGGCAACTTTTGAGCAGTGGAATCAGTCCAGGAGTCTGCAGCTCAGCGAGTCAGCTTGCCATCAGTCAACCACCCAAGTTGAGATAGCTGGGCTCTCGGTGTAAAGAGGATGTTTTCATATAAATTGTTAATTTAAATAGATAACTTGATACTTTGAAATTTACCTAAGTAAATAAGTTAAATTTAAAGTTAGTTGGTGAATATAGTTCAAAATTAAGTGTTAACAGCTTTTTGATTTTTTATTTAGAGTTTAACTTGAAATTTGTACTTATCCCTATATTGAATTTAAATAGTTATGCTTACTGCTTGTGGGTAAAACACAAATATACATACAGTATATAAGCAGATATACAGTAGGTCTGTGCTATTAAAATTTGATGGAGGGGGTGATTAGGAAAGGATGTCTAAGAAGATTTCTTAGGGGAGCAGTAATAAAAAGGCAGCCCAGATACTGTTTTGAGGCAACTACTCAACAACAATCTCCACAGTAATCAGGAGATGGGACTTGCCCATATTTACTTATCAGTTGTTTCCTATTCCATTAGATCCTGAGACAGTTTTTCTAAAATTAAAAACTCACTAAATAAGCCCCTGGGATTTTTGTATTTTGGAGGTTTGGTCAATTAAGTTAGAAAAAAAGGGGGGGCTGTAGCTGAAGGCAAGATGCAAGTTCTAAACTTTGAATTTAAATAATTTTGAATTTTCATCTCAAACTGTGAGAGCTGGACATATTAGTGTCATGTAGTTCTGCTGCTTTTAATTCCATGAAATTGCATACATTCTCCCTTTCCTTCGGGATTCAGTGTTCACCTAACCCCACTCACCTCATAGGCAGATTCATAGGATGCAAGCTGAATTCCTTCCACTCAAAATTACCCAACTCAGAATTAATTAAATAGAGTTAATGTAGCCTCTCATTGAAGTCTTCCTCTTTGGAATAACATTGACATTGTTGATCTCATTATTAATTGCTTCTTGATATTGGAATCTTTTTACAGGAATATGTTAAATTCAAAGTTGGTATTCAGTGGTCTAGATAGCTGGGTTGTCAAATAGTGAAAACCAAAGAGAATTTTGGTTGACCTTATAATAGGGCTTTATATAATGGAGTAAAGTTCATGAACCATATGTGTCCTCTAGGGAGACCAGAAGGCTCATCAGTACATTTAGAGTCCCATTACAAGAACTCAAGTGACACTGACTCATGCATACATGGGTTTTAAGACAGCTATTTTCTCTACAAGTCATCTGTCTTTTTTTTATTTGCTTCCAAATTCCTTGTTTCATCTGAATGTTTAAAACTGAAATCTGACTCCTTAGTAATTGGATACATCACTACAAATAATTAAGTGCCAAACTGAACTTATGGACTAAAAAGTCTATATAGCACTTTAGAGTAGAAAACGATAAATGAAAACTTCTTGTAGGGGGAAACTTTAGCTCTGCCTTGAATAATACGCATAATTTGGATGTGGGGGAAGGAAGGAAAGCATTAGGTGGGAAAGGTGCAACATGAATAAAGGGAAAAGGAGAGAAACAAATCCCAAGTAGTGGATACTAATTAGCCTCAGCTGCATACAAGGGAGGGTTTATTTTAGAAAGGAATGTTCTGAAATATAAATGTTAGAATGGACACAGAATATGACAGGTTTTGAATTCCATGTCAGTTTCTTTAGTGTTCATCTTCTACTTGCTTCTCCAAGTCCACAACTAAAGATATTTTATTTTTGTTTTTCTCTCTCAATTCTTGATATTTCCTTTCTCTGTCATATTTCTTAACATCCTGCCCTCTGATGGTATAAGATTTCTACTAGTCTTTCCTTTTTCATCAGCTATTTACCCATAATCATAGGCTGTTTACATTTACATGCTTAATTTTATATAACATAGTATCTATTACTCTGAGTTGCTTTTAGATCAACATTATGTTCGAGATTTGTCAATGTTACTACATATAGCTGTGATTCATTAATTTTAGATACTCCATAATACTTTATTGTATGCCTATACTATAATTTGTCCACTTTATTTTCAATGTTTGTTGTGTTGTTTATATATTTTCAAAATTTAATACCTTTTAATTATAAAAAGTACTTCTATGAAGATTTCTGCAGCTGTTTCCAGGTACACAGTCCCAATAGTTTCTGTGTTCTAGATACCTAGGACTAGCACTGTAGGTTGTAGGGTATGTTCATCTTCAACTACAGCAGATATGCCAAATTATATTCCAAGGTGGTATTCCATATTACACTTGCACATGTAGTATATAAGTACATAAGTGCTCTAAGCATAGAACCATATTCTTTGCTATTTATTTTCAGGCATTTTTTTCCCCACTTTCTGTTTTATGAATTCTCTCTATTGTACATTAATTTCCTATTATATTATCTTTGCCTTTATCTGAATTATTCCCTTCCTTATACTTCCTTTGGATTTATTATTTTTTCTTTACTAACTTCTTGTATTAGATGTTTAGTTCATTCATTTATATCATTTCTTCATTTTAATACACACAATATGTCTTTCTAAGTATCACTTTATCTGGACACATGCATTTGTCTATTTAATAGTTTTAGAAGCACTTTAAGTATCTTCTAATTTTCATAAAGATTTCTTCTTTGACCTATGAGTTACTTAAGAGTATATTTCAGGGAGTGCCTGGGTAGCACAGTTGGTTGAGCTTCCAACTCTTGGTTTCAGCTCAGGTCATGATGATCTCAGGGCTGTGAGATCAAGTCCCACGTGGAACCCTCCATCGAGCCCTCCACTTAGCCTGAAGTCTGCTTGAGATTCTCTCTTCCTCTCCCTCTGCCCCTCCACTCATGCTCTCTCACTCTCTCTAAAATAAATCAGTAAATATTAAAAATAAAAGTATATTTCAGAATATAATACATATAGTGTTTCTCTAGTTATATTTATCTAATTTTTTATTATTATAATTGTGTTGTGGTTAGAGAACATTGTTAAGATATCAACTCTCTGAAAATTTGTTGTGACTTTCTTTGGAGCCCAGAGTGTGGAGTTTTCCTAAATAATTTATTTGTGCTGAAATGGGATATATATTATGCAGTTGTTAGAGTCTGAGATTCTTTTATTCTCTCTCTCTCTCTCTCCTCTGCCCATTTGAGGAAACTTTTAAATTATACTATTCAGGTCTTCAAATCCTATTATTTTTTATTTACTTGGTCTATCAATTTCTGAGAATATTTTGTTAAAATCTCTACTATGATTGTGGAATTGACTGTTTATTCTTGCTTTTCTGTAAAGTTACTTTATGTATTTTGGGGGCTGTTATTAGACACATAAAAATCTATTTTTCTTATATTTTCTTCAAGAATTGTTGAAGTTTCATTATTATAAGTAATTCTCTTTAACTGTAGTAATTCTTATTTTTACTTTAAAACTCATTTTTTTCCTGATCTTAAGATAAATATATTGTATTTCTTTTGATTAGTCTTTTCATATTTTATCCTTTAAAAATTTTGGCCTTTCTGTGTACATATGTAAAGTAAAGATGTGGATATTGTAAAAAATGTATAGTTGGATTTTGTTTTTTTTAATCCACTAAAGTTTTTTAAGTAAACCATTTCTATGTTGTCTTTTTGTGCTTTTAGTTTGGCCCACCATATTTGTATTTTGTCTTTCATTTTGTGCCTCCTTTTAAAATGTATTACTTTCCTCATTCCATTTCTTTGCTTCTCTCATACAATTTATATCCCTTTTTATTTTTTTCCAAAAATTTTTTAAGATTTATATTTCTGAAAGAATAATATTTATTCACAGCTTTACTCTTCTCCAAGCAAAACACTTACCTTCAATACGCTTAAAATATACTGAACACTTCCCAACTTGTATAATATTGTTATTGTGTATTTTAATTTCATTTCTCAAAACACAGTATATTATTGTAATTACTGTTTATATAATCAATGTCCCTTTAGATATATATTTTTTTATTTTTATAAAATTATTTTTTATTGGTGTTCAATTTGCCAAGATATAGAATAACACCCAGTGCTCATCCCATCAAGTGCCCCCCTCAGTGCCTGTCACCCAGTTAACCCCACCCCCCGCCCTCTTCCCCTTCCACCACCCCTAGTTCGTTTCCCAGAGTTAGGAGTCTCTCATGTTCTGTCTCCCTCCCTGATATTTCCCACTCATTTTTTTCTTCTTTCCCCTTTATTCTCTTTCACTATTTTTTATATTCCTCAAACGAATGAGACCATATAATGTTTGTCCTTCTCCGAATGACTGATTTCACTCAGCATAATACCCTCCAGTTCCATCCACTTTGAAGCAAATGGTGAGTATTTGTCGTTTCTAATGGCTGAGTAATATTCCATTGTATACATAAACCACATCTTCTTTATCCATTCATCTTTCGATGCACACCGAGGCTTCTTCCACAGTATGGCTATTGTGGCCATTGCTGCTATAAACATCGGGGTGCAGGTGTCCCGGCGTTTCATTGCATCTGTATCTTTGGGGTAAATCTCCAGCAGTGCAATTGCTGGGTCATAGGGCAGATCTATTTTTAACTGTTTGAGGAACCTCCACACAGTTTTCCAGAGTGGCTGTATCAGTTCCCATTCCCACCAACAGTGCAAGAGGGTTCCCCTTTCTCCACATCCTCTCCAACATTTGTGGTTTCCTGCCTTGTTAATTTTCCCCATTCTCACTGGTATGAGGTGGTATCTCATTGTGGTTTTGATTTGTATTTCCCTGATGGCAAGTGATGCAGAGGATTTTCTCATGTGCCTATTGGCCATGTCTATGTCTTCTTCTGTGAGATTTCTGTTCATGTCTTTTGCCCATTTCATGATTGGATTGTTTGTTTCTATGGTGTTGAGTTTAATAAGTCATAATATGTTTTTAAAATCGTTTGTATTTCCTTGGTGTTGGTAGTGATCTCTCCTTTCTCATTCATGATTTTATTAATTTGATCTTCTCTCTCTTCTTTTTAATAAGGCTGGCTAATGGTTTATGTATCTTATTAATTCTTTCAAAACCAACTCCTGATTTTGTTGATCTGTTCCACAGTTCTTCTGGTCTCGATTTCATTGAGTTCTGCTCGAATCTTTAACTCTCTTCTTCTGCTGGGTGTAGGATCTATTTGCTGTTTTTTCTCTAGCTCCTTTAGCTTTTGTATTTGAGTCTTTCCAGTTTTTTGAATGGATGCTTGTATTGCGATGTATTTCCCCCTTAGGACTGCTTTTGTTGCATCCCAAAGATTTTGAACGGTTGTATATTCATTCTCATTAGTTTCCATGAATCTTTTTAATTCTTCCTTAATTTCCTGGTTGACCCTTTCATCTTTTAGCAGGATGGTCCTTAACCTCCACGTGTTTGAGGTCCTTCCAAACTTCTTGTTGTGATTTAGTTCTAATTTCAAGGCATTATGGTCTGAGAATATGCAGGGGACAATCCCAATCTTTTGGTATCGGTTCAGACCCGATTTGTGACCCAGTATGTGGTCTATTCTGGAGAAAGTTCCATGTGCACTTGAGAAGAATGTGTATTCAGTTGAGTTTGGATGTAAAGTTCTGTAGATATCTGTGAAATCCATCTGGTCCAGTGTATCATTTAAAGCTCTTGTTTCTTTGGAGATGTTGTGCTTAGAAGACCTATCAAGTGTAGAAAGTGCTACATTGAAATCACCAAGTATAAGTGTATTATTATCTAAGTATGTCTTAACTCTGGTTATTAATTGATTGATATATTTGGCAGCTCCTACATTCGGTGTGGGCGACCACGGACTTGCTGGAGTAACTGAACCAAACCAGGCCCAGACTTGCGTCCCTCATTCACTCAAAAGGCTCGGGAGCCTAAAGGGTGAATAGTTGGTAGACGCTTGAGAAAGGGCTTGAGCAATGGTTCTCAGGGCTCGCTTGTACGTGATTGCCCACATAACACAATAGATACAACTTATTCTGACCTGGTCATAAATGTAAATAAGGGTCTGTGCTGTCCTTGCTGGTCTGTTTACCATATCTAATATTCATTTTTAGTATGCACATTTGGAGCAACAAGCTTATCTGTTTACCAAGGTCTTCTGGCACCCATGAGTCTGTCTTGCATGCTGAGAAAGGGGAACTTTGGAGGGTTTCACAAACATGCTAAAAACAGACACCTTCTTAGCTTTGTTTTGCTCATGCTATAAAATGTTGTAAAACCTTGAATAAAGCTGGCATTGCTTGGACATCATCCACTGTGTCCCTCCTGTCCACATATCTTTACATTTCTTTTATTTTCCTCATCCCCTTATCCTCGGGACCCTGATCATGTTGCCGCAGTGCGCGCAACAATTCGGAGCGTATATATTGATGATTGATAAGTCCTCTTCTTGGAGAGATCCTTTAAGTATGATATAGTGTCCCTCTTCATCTCTCACTACGGTCTTCGAGATAAACTATATTTTATCTGATATAAGGATGGCTACCCCCGCTTTCTTTTGAGAACCATTTGAATGGTAAATGGTTCTCCAACCTTTTATTTTCAGGCTGTAGGTGTCCTTCTGTCTAAAATGAGTCTCTTGTAGACAGCAAATAGATGGGTCCTGCTTTTTTATCCAGTCTGAAACCCTGCACCTTTTGATGGGGTCATTAAGCCCGTTCACATTCAGAGTTCCTATTAACAGATATGAGTTTAGTGTCATCATGATACTTATTCAGTCCCTGTTTTTGTGGATTGTTCCATTGGACTTCCTCTTAAAGAGGAATTTTAAGAGTCCCCCTTAAAATTTCTTGCAGAGCCGGTTTGGTGGTCATGTATTCTTTCAGTTCCTGCCTATCTTGGAAGTTATCTCTCCTTCTATTCTGAATGAGAGCCTTGCTGGATAAAGTATTCTTGGCTGTATGTTCTTCTCATGTAGGACCCTGAATATATCCTGCCAGCCCTTTCTGGCCTGCCAGATCTCTGTGGAGAGTTCTGCTGTTTTTTTTATTTTTTTTTAAGATTTATTTATTTATTTATTTATTTATTTATTTATTTATTTATTTATGACAGACATAGAGAGAGAGAGAGGCAGAGACACAGGAGGAGGGAGAAGCAGGCTTCATGCTGGGAGCCTGACGCGGGACTCGATCCTGGGACTCCAGAATTGCGCCCTGGGCCAAAGGCAGGCACTAAACCGCTGAGCCACCATTCCCTGAGAGGTCTGCTGTTAATCTGATATTTCACCGCATATAAGTTAGGGATCTCTTGTCTCTTGCTGCTTTAAGGATCTTCTCTTTATCTTTGGAATTTGCAAACTTCACTATTAAATGTCGAGGTGTTGAACGGTTTTTATTGATTTTAGGGGGGATATCTCTATTTTCTGGATTTGAATGCCTGTTTCCCTTCCCAAATTAGGAAAGTTTTCAGCTATGATTTGTTGAAATACATATTCTGGCCCTCTGTCCCTTTCGGCGCCCTCGGGAACCCCAATTAAACGTAGATTTTTTTTTCCTCCGGCTGTCACTTATTTCCCTTAATCTAGCCTCATGATCTTTTAATTGTTTGTCTCTTTTTTCCTCAGTTTCCCTCTTTGCCATCAACTTGTCTTCTATGTCACTCATTCTTTCTTCTACCTCGTTAACTCTCATCGTTAGGACCTCTAGTTTGGATTGCATCTCATTTAATTGATTTTTAATTTCTGCCTGATTAGATCTAAATTCTGCAATCATGAAGAAAAAAGCATAAAGGACTCAAGAGACTTCATGATTGCAGAAACAACAGTAGCAGCAGTCAGCTCTCTAGCCCTGGAGTCAGCTCCTGCAGTAACTCTATTGCTCTCAGTCTGCAGGGGCCTGGATGCTCCAAGGGCGGGGCCGCGGATCTGCTCAGCTCGGGGCCACTAGGAGGCAGGAGTATCCTTGCTGTCCTGGGCCCTCCCAGCCTCTGCTTGTCCCGGGGGGAGCGCGGGATCTTGGGCTGTGTCCCGGCGCCCTGTGCTCCCGGGCCTGCACTGTTGGAATCGCACTCCCGGCCACGCAGCCCCCTCAGCTCGGAGCCTCCGCCCGAGCCCCTCCGAGCTGCTCCCGGCCCCGTGGGGTGCGCTGCAGCCCTTTAGGGAGCTCGGCCGCGGGGTGTGGCGCTCTCCCCAGGGCGCAGGTGTCTGTTAGTGTCCCTGGGAGCCTGAGGGCCTCCCTGCCCCTCCTGGGATCCTGCTCCAACTCCCTGCGAGTGCCTTTCCGCCCGGGAAGATTGGTGAAGCTCCTCCTTGAAGCTCCTGCTTCTCCGGGGCGGGGCTCTCCTGTCCTGGGGACACTCGCCCCGGCCTCAGCCCGGCTCCTCGCGAGGCCCCTCCCCCTTGGAGGCCTTTTGTTTATTTCTTTTTCCCTGTCTTCCTACCTGGATAGAAGTGCGAACTCTTCTCACTGTAGTGTTCCAGCTGTTCTCTCTTTAAATCTCAGGCCGAATTCGTAGATTTTCAGGATGATTTGAAGGTTATCTAGGTAATTTGGTGGGGACAGGTGACTTGGGGACCCTACTCTTCTGCCATCTTGCCCCGCCTCTGTCTCTTTAGATTTAATCATGGGTTACCATATCTTTGCTCATCCTTCCTTCTTGCATATCAGACCTGCCCTCTAGAATCTTTGTTTCACTGAAATATATCCTTTAGAATTGATATTAATGTGTGTCTCTTGGCAGCAAATTTTACAGTTTTATTTTGTCTGAAAATGTCTACCAATAGCCCATATTCTTGAAAGATACCCTGAGTATATAAATCTGATTGACAGTTATACTGTTCTCTCAGCATATGATGCCATTGCCTTCTAACTCTGCATGTTGCTGTTAAGAAGTCAGATAACACTATAAATATCCTTTAAAAAAATAAAATTATCAGATTTTCTTTCTTAAGATATTTTGTCTTCGGTGTTTGGCAGTTCCACAATAATGTTACTTGGTATAGATTTTTTTTTTCATTTAGCCTATTTCTAGGCTTTGTGAATTTAGTTTGTTTTTTGTCTATTTTCACAATTGCTTAAATTTTGCTCCTACTCCATTTTTTCTCTCTTCAGTTCTGGTTTTGATTAGATATATATTAGAACTTCATAGTATTCTTTATATATTTATATCTTTAACTGTCTTCCATATTCATCTTTCCTCTTTAGATTACATTCAGATATGGCTTTGGTTTCTATTTCAATTTATTAGTTCTCTTTAGCTCAGTTAAACATATCCCCTGAATTTTTCACTTGATCTTAGGCAAAAGGCCCAGAAGCGATATCCACTGAATTTTTAATCCCAATGTTCATACTCTCCAGAGCTAGATGGATTTAAGTCTTTATTCAGATATGTTTAAACATTTTAATACTATGTTTTCCCTTGAAAATATTTTCAAGTATTTATTTTATTTATTTAAACATGTCATATACACTTTTTATACTCTGTTCCTATGATTTCAAAATATTAAGATTCTGTAGGTTTTATTGGGCTGTCTATTCTCTTATTTCTTGCTTGTTTCCTTCTCTGCCTTCCTTTTTTATATTTTTGTTGTGAGCTCATCCTTTTTTGAGAGAGAAAATACTGAGAAAATACTTTAAGCTCTTATTTTAAGTGTCTTAGTCTAAAGAGATTTAACATTCACTCCTGCCAATTGCCCAGAAGTCCTATCAACTAAGAATGGTTTTAAGCTGAATTCTTGACTTTTTTCAAACCTATGCAAGAAATAGTCACTCTTCAACCTTAAATGAGAAATGATTTGTGGTTAAAAACCAAAGGGGTGTATTTCATTCCATCCAAAGCCAAGACCTGAGACAGGTCATTTTTCTTATTGTTTATAACAGATGTTATTGCTACTTCACCCTTATACAGGGAACCTTTTGGGTCCCAGCTTTTTATTACAGTATTTTTAATGATGCTTGCCCTGGCTTCTTTGTCTCTAAACCCTGTGCCTCGTGGGCCACAAAAATGAATCTTAAGTTTAGCTCCTTACCTGGCCTATTTATCAGTGACTCTCAGTAAGTGAATTGTCTTACTAATAATGTGTTTTACTGTATTTTCTGGAATTATCTTCCTTTTAGAGTTTGGTAAGTGACTGCTTCTTTGTAACTATACACTCAACCTATCACTATCCAATACTGGTTCTTTTTAAAACAAGTGAGCTTAATACATAGAGTTTTATTGTTAGTCTGTTTGAAAAATCTTAATACAGAAGGTTTGGCAATTCAATTCATACTTTTCAAGAATATGCTCAGTATGTCATGTTTAGGATTGAAAATCCATCAAACCGCTGTCATTTTACTTTACCTCACTGGTATTCAGAAAAAGTATTTTTTATTCAATATGTTGCCTAATTTCTACCTAGTTACTTTGTATAATATTATGGTATTATGTTATTACAAACAAATATACATATATTTTCAAAAGCCTTACTGTTGGAAAACGTAAGAAAAAGAAGCCCCACACACACTAAAATAAAAACCAATGTTATTAGCAAAAGTGACTGAGGTTAGGGAGTAAAAGGGATACAACAATAGAATGTTGAAATAATAAGAAAACAAATCACCTCAAAGAAATATGGCTAAAAAGGTAACATCTTGTTCCTTTTGGGTCCTTCCAGGATTATGTTCATATTAAGGTGACAAGTCTTTTGATCAGACTGTCCAGCATTCTACTCACTTTTTCTGACCCAGATATACGTTGAAGGCACTGGTATTGAATGTAATTTTTAAAAAGCTGACTCCCCAGTCACCAATAGTCACCTATGTGTTAGAAATGACAAATGAGCCTTACATAAAATACTATCAGTTTTAAAAGGTGAATTAAAATAATAGTCACAAGAGGCCTGGGGGTCTCAGTGGTTGGGTGCCTGCCTTCGACTCAGGTCGTGATCCAGGGATCTGGGATTGAGTTCCACATCAGGCTCCCTGCAACTAGCCTGCTTCTCCCCCCACCTGTGTCTCTGCCTCCCTCTCTCTGTGTCTCTCATGAATAAGTAAATACATCTTTAAAAAATAAATAAAATAAAATGTCACATGATATTTTTTCTCTTACAGATTTCCCCATTGCAAAACATGCATTAGTTGAGCCTTATTGTGCCTGAGACATTAAGAGACACTAAAATTAAATACCATAGTTAATACTGTCAATAGTACATTATATGAAATAAAGAAGTGATATACATACTCATCTATATCACTAGCCTAATGATAATTCACTATAACCTGTATATTGCTTCCTAATTAAAAAGAACTTTAACAAATATCAAATTTTTGTTTCATCCATATAAAATTGTGTTGAGTATTATTATCCTTTTTTGTGCAAATTAGAAAACTGAGGATTGCAACAATATGTAAATTTCTCAAAGTCTCACAGCTAATAAGTGACAGCAAAAGAAGAATGCTATTTTTGCTTGGGTTCAGACTTGGATATATGGAGCAGGTTCAGACTTGGATATATGGAGCCCAAGAATATGGAAGAATTAGAATAGGGACATAAGCCAAGGCTGGGGAAGAGTGAAGTTCTGTGGCTCTGATCTCAAAGATGATACAATTGTCCTCCAACAAATTCTGAAATTGGTTATGATTGAAATATTCAATTAGGTGGATAGTAATGAATCTGGTTAATAGGTAACACTTAAATTTTTTTTTTTTATTTATTTATGATAGGCACACAGTGAGAGAGAGAGAGGCAGAGACACAGGCAGAGGGAGAAGCAGGCTCCATGCACCGGGAGCCCGATGTGGGATTCGATCCCGGGTCTCCAGGATCGCACCCTGGGCCAAAGGCAGGCGCCAAACCGCTGCGCCACCCAGGGATCCCAATAGGTAACACTTAAGAGGTATATATCCAAAGGAAATGAAAATGAGATATTGAAAATCTATCTGTATTCTTATGTTTATGGCAGTACCATTCATAATAGCCAAAATATAGAAACAAACAAAGTGATGGATGGCTAAAGAAGATGTGGTGTGCTGGTATTATATATGTGTGTGTGTGTATATATACATATATGAATATTGTTTTTTTATGAATATTGTTTAGCCATGAGAAAGAAGAAAATTTGCCATTTGCAAAAACATGGATGGAGCTTGAGAGTATTATGCTAAATGAGATATGTCAGACAGAAAAAGACAAATACTGTGTGATATCACTTATATGCAGAATCTAAAAAAAATAAATTTGTGGAAGCAGAGTAGAATGTTGGTTATCACAGGCTAAGCGGTGAGAAAATTGGGGAAATGTTATTTGGGGTACAAACTTGCACCCAGTAGGTAAATAAATTCCAGAGATCTAATGTCTAGCATAGTGATTATAGTCAATATTACTGTGTTGTAATCTTCAGAGCTGTTAAAAGACAAAATCTTACTTGTTTTCACTACACATGAGAAATGATATTTATGTGACATGAGGGAAGAGTTAGCTAATGCTACCGTGGTAATCATAATGCAATATATAAATTTGTGAAGCTACATGTTGTATATCTTAAGCTTAAAGAATGTTATATGCCAATTGTATCTAAATAAAAAAAATTAGATATACTACAACATCAGATTTGACCTGTTTCTTCATGTAGCTGAGGCCCATGCCACGAGGTAGGAAAAAGAAGAAACCAGCTTCTAGAAGGATACTAGAAGCTATAAAGATAAATATCTGGGCCCCAGCTAAGTGAACTTCAAATTAACTGTTGTTTCTGATCATAAAGATTTTGCTTAATTGGAGAGATGGTCAGGTAAGGAATCAGAAAAGATCTGAGACCTCCAGCCTGATAGAAATCAGGGAATGTTGCAACACTGGGACTACACACAGGTAGGAGGCTCACCTTGGTGCATTGGATCTTGGTTTTTGTTGGATAAAAGACTTAATTGGCTGGAAGAAGAATCAAGTGTTTCTAGATATGTTCTCAAAATGGAGTGAGTGACTTAATTTCAACTATTAATTGGGCATGTTTTCATCCTTTATCCTATGTAAGGTCAGGTTTTAAAGAATTATACTGTTGATAAAAGATCCCCTTTGGTGATTCAGCTACAGTTAATCCCATACTTTGTAATTCCAAGAAACATTCATACTAAGCATGAAGTGAATGTTATAGGATTGAGATTCAACAAGGGTCTCATGTAATTTGGCACAATAAAGTATTTTTTCAGAGAGATTGACTTCCTGAATCAGGTGATTTTTTTCAGGCCATGAAGTTAATTTTGTACCTGGATGTTTTTAGTCATTAAAGAGGTCATAAGAATACTCGATCTTGAAGGTCAAAATTGAAGACCTGGAAACAAAATTGAAACCTAACTAACTGAAGAGATTTAGCAAAACATGTGGTTGGGACTTAGTTATTTTCTAAATGTTATATAGGTAATATTCAACATTAATGAAGATGGACAGAGTCACAGGACTATTGCTGAAGTGCTGTAATCTTTGAACCTGGCCAAATTTATAAACAGTATATATTCTCTGGGAAGTCCTGAGCCATAACAGGAATCTGTGTAAGGGTTTACAACTCCCTAGTCCTTACAACCTCTATGCATGGAGGTAGGTTAGACACAGGCATCACTCTTACAACTCTAGAAGGCAAAGAAGAATTTCAGAAAGAAGGATATGTACTATAGTTGAAGTACTTCTAGGAAGACAGCAAAAGGCCTACTTGTTTTCAAAATTGCATTCATTACTATAGTGGCTGTATAATTTTTTTCCAAACTGGAATACTTTTAAGATTAACAATGAATGCTATTCATCATTTCCCTGAGATAAAAAGTATACACTGGGATTGTCCCTGACATACCTGGAAATATGGTCATTTGAGGCATTCATGATCTTTGACAGTACAAGATTCAGATAACAGGTTAGAAAAATTATAGGCTAACAACAATGACAATACACAGCACATTGTCCTTTGTAAGTGCTTATTGTCCTTTGTAAGTGCTTTACGCAAAGTATCTCATTTAATCTTCATAATAATCTTGAGTTAGGTATAATCATTATAGCAATTTTACAAGTGAAGATCCTGCAGCACATAAAAATTAAAAAACTTAAGTAAAGTCAGAGAGCCAAGAACTGGAAGATTAGAACCCCAGGATTAGACCCCAGGCTGTCTGGCTTCAGAGCCCACATTCCTAACTATTATGTTATACATAGCCTAGTTATCATAGGTTGGAGAAAGATGAGGCTGGGTGGAGGGCAGTAGAGAAGCAGATGTTATCCTATTGTTTTGTTTGTTTATTTACAATTTTGTGGTTTTTCAGAGAATGAAAGGAAATGAATAGAGTGGCACCTAGATGATCTTTAAGCTTAAGAGAGGGAATATGAGAGAGATGAGCATAGTTACATATTGAGGTTAAGGATCCAGAAAAGAAGTAAGGTGATGACATATTAGAGTGAAAAGGATCAAGGTCTCATTTCCACTGATCTCCATGACCTGGACTAAAATGCTCAGATGGGAGTATTCGTCATGGAACAGAGGATTTTTTCACATGACCTACAGCTATGTATTGCCAATGGAAAACCCCTATTAGTAAGTCATTACTTGGGATCATGGTTACATTTATATTATAAGATGACTTGCCTATAAAAATGTGCTTGTCAAATGTTTGTTTAATGTATAAACTAAAATTAACTTTATGAGTTTTCAATAAGGGCTTAAGTTTTAGCCATTTTTTTCTTTTATACTTGATTATTCTTAATTAGAAGACATTTCTCTTTTACAATAGAGACACATAACATAATCCCATTAAGCATTATTCTAATAGATATTCAGTTAATGAAATACAGTCAAATATATTGAAAAATATGTATACCATAACACAAATTTATTTTTAAAGATATTGAAGGTATTTCTGTCTCAAAATTAACAGAGTACTCAATTATGTCTCATTATTGCATGTAAGTTATTATTTTCATACAAATTTATTTGTATACAAACTTTATTTTCATACAAATTTAATCTTAATTTTTAAAAATTCAATTAGCCAACATGTAGTACATTATTTGTATCAGATGTAGGTTTCAATAATTCATTAGTTGTAAGGATCCTTGGGTGGCACAGTAGTTTAGTGCCTGCCTTTGACCCAGGGCATGATCCTGGAGTTCCAGGGTCAAGTCCCACATTGGACTCCCTACGTGGAGCCTGCTTCTCCCTCTGTCTGTGTTTCTTCCTCTCTCTCTCTCTCTGTCTCTCATGAATAAATAAATAAATAAAACCTTTAAAAAATTCATTAGTTGTGTATAACACCCAGTGCTCATTTCATCACATATCCTCCTTAATGCTTATCACCCAGTTACTTCACCTCCCCCACCTCTCCTTCAGCAACCCACAGTTTGTTTCTCAGAGTTAAGACTCTTAAGAGAAAAGGTTGTCTTTCTCTCTGATTTTTTCCCATTCAATTTTCTCTCCCTTCCCTTATGGTCCTCTGTATTATTTCTTATATTCTGCATATGAGTAAAACCATATAACCGTCTTTCTCTGATTGGCTCCTTTCACTTAGCGTAATGCCTTCCAGTTCCATCCACAGCAATGTAAATGTCAGGTATTCATCCTTTCTGATGGCTGAGTACTATATATATATATATTTTTACATCTTCTTTATCCATTCACTTGTCGGAGGAATATTAGCTCCTTTTACAGTTGGCTATTGTAGACATTGCTGCTATGAACATTGGGGTGCAGTGCCCCTTCATTTCACTACATCTGTATCTTTGGGTTAAATACCCAGTAGTGCAATTGCTCTCCTCTTAATTAGCAGTAATAGACATATTGGGTTTAGAGAGATTCATTCATATGTTCATTCAACAAATATTTAATGACTACTGAGTTCCAAATTGTAGCAATATGAGAGTTAATCAAAGAAGCCAAGTCCCTGGTCTGCTGGAGCCTATGTTCTAGCAGGAATTAGCAGCAATAATAAAATTAGTATATATGCAACTATATGTCTATACCATCCAGTATTTATTCAGTCACACTTAGTAAAGGGAGAGAAGACTTCTCAATCAGGTCATTTTATAACACAGGGATAGATAACATCTGTAATATAGTTTATTAAATGCTGGCTACGCCCTGGTTGATTATTTCTCCTTCGTGAGCAACCAAATAAGTCACACCCCATCCACTTCCCTAATATGGCTTTCACACTACAACACACTATACATCCACTCCAATAACCCAGGGCCAGGTACTAGACAACCAAGGACAGCTCCTCTATGCTTGTGGAAATTTTTCAAACTAGCCAATGCTAAATCTGTTTACCCTGCTTCACACTTTACTTCTCACAGAAACTACAATAAAAACACTTGCCTTTAGTTCCTCCTCTCCCTCTGGCTGGTGACCAACCTCAATGGCCTGCAATCTGAGTGACTGGCCCTGCATAGCATACTGTGCTTTCCCCAGGGAACTGTGAGTAACAAAACTGTAACAGTCTGGCTTTTTTCTCTTGATCTACATCTGATTTCACCATATCTCATTCAAGGTAATGTGGTTAAAATACTATCTCATGCTGCATTTTCGTGTTGCATGGAATGTTCTTTGACTCTCTCTCTCTTTTTTTTTAAGATTTTATTTATTTATTCGAGAGAGAGAGAGAGATTTTGAGAGAGAGAGAGAGAGAGAGAGATTGAGGCAGAGACAAAGGCAGAGGGAGAAGCAGGTTCCATGCAGGTAGCCTGACATGGGACTCGATCCTAGGTCTCCAGGATCACACCCTGGGCTAAAGGCAGGCTAAACCGCTGAGCTACCCGGGCTGCCCCGCCTCTCTTTTATACTGCCTGGATGTAGTCCATCTTCCAATAACAAATTGAAGGCTATTAGCATCTCATATAATTAGACTTAAAAATCAGTGTACAAGAATTGTAACTTAAAAGAACACTGCTGGTGTTTAAAAATATGTTTAATTTCATTTTTGACTCACACATGCACAGAAAAAGGATCTGGTTTAGTCAGAATCAATAAGAGCTTATGGTCAGAAAAGTATTTTGAAAAGAAAACAGACAATAAAATCAACAAACTCTGTGTAACTTTCCTCATGAATTGAGACAGAATAACTTTCTATATCTCTTCCTTGCTAACCAGTGACCCCACTCTACTTCTAGACTCATGCTCCAGTAGCTTCCAGTATCCCAGGGTTAAATTTTGCCTCTTTGGCAGTTTCTCTATATTTACCACTTAGCTTTGTTCCTTTTCTATAAATTCTCTCTTTTATTGTGCACCAAAACAAATACTGTATTATTGGTACTGTTCTGAAATGCATATTATTCAAATGTTGAACTTTTCATATATCTGATTTCTGGCCTTCATCTTTTAGTGTTCCTTTTAATATTTTTCTTATATTCAGTTATCAATCTGAAAGATTTATTCCAGGGTAAGATTTAGAAACACTAAAAATTCAAGGAATCACTGTAATTTAAGCCCATGTTGCTCTGATTTAGGAGTTCTAAATCAGTCTTAATATATAGGGAAGTGGTAAATTAGTGTCAGAACTTTACTTAAGGTGAGTAATTTAGACAGAGATAAAAAACTTTGAAACAAGCTTAGTTGGATTTATGTTTAAATTTACAGTATATTAGGCCTGGTGTTATCATCCTTGCTGGTGGCTGTCTACAAAGAGCTAATCTATAGAAGAGATTGAGGAGGAATTCATTGATGTTCCCTAAAGTTCCCCCTTCTTTCAATCCCTACACACCTTTTTCTTTTGCTTCTGGAAAACTTACACATCATGATTCGTGGACATAGATTGTCCACATAGATGAAGATGATGATGTTGGTGGACACCTCAAGGGTGGTTTGTATTATACTAAATAAGAATAATAAAATAAATAAAATAACTAAGTAACAGTATTTTTAAAATAATATTAAAATAATTAAAATAACAAAAATAATAAAAATATTAATAAATATAAAATTCATGTTTAGAATACTTGAGCTGCCAGGTACATAGTGCTGATTTCTGTGGATGAGCTGCCTAGATTTGCTCTGGATATTGTACAGATATTATTTTCTGATCTGTCAGGGCTATTTGAATAAAGACCAGTAACAGTGAGTTCCTTCTAAGAAGGGATTCTCTATTGTGGTGAACTATTCAAAGGTGCTCAAAGGAGTTCTGCTCTACCATTTTATAATTTTAGCTATCAGGTGAATAGTTCCTAGCTTTTCCAAAAGAGGTTAAAAAATATGTGACACATACATTTTATCAATAAGTCAACCACCAGAATAGTTCAGGTAATTTTTATTCTTGTATTAAACTTTCTTTTTTTAAGATTTACTTATTCATGAGAGACACAGAGAAAGAGAGAGAGGCACAGACACAGGCAGAGGGAGAAGCAGGCTCCATTCAGGGAGACTGGCGTGGGACTCGATCCCAAGCCTCCAGGATCACACAGTGGGCTGAAGGCGGCGCTATACCGCTGAGCCACCCGGGCTGCCCAATTCTAAACTTTCTTGGGTAAGGATTATACCTTATATTCTTCTGTAATTTTGTTTTATCCTAGCTTATTAGTGCCTCCTAGCACTGTGTTTTTCATTTATTAGGTTTTCAGTACTCATTTGTTGAATAAATCATGGCTTCAGAAAATATACTGAATCATTTCAGTAGTGACATTGTGACATTTTAGGATATGGATCCTGTGCTTTGGATTAAAAACTGTTCAGTTTCTCAACAATCAGTTCTTCACCTTTCTGAAGTCAAAAGGTAAACAACAACAACAGCAACAACAACAAAAACAAAGCTACCTCAAAATCAATTCCAATTTTCAAATTTTACCACAATTTAATATGAATTTCAGTTGACAGTTGGTTTGTTTTATATCCTGTTCATTGCTAGCTCTCTAAAAGGTGATATCCAAAAATACAAAATTCAATAAAAGATGTGTGAAAAATAAATGCCACTTGATTTCAGTATTTACTTTGTGATGGAATTCTCACTTTATATTTCTTGAAGCAGATTCCACTTTTCTAAATGCTGCATTCCCAAAATAAACACATAAACAACAAAATGAAGATGACAAATGTGCAGGCTGAGGGTTGGAGTTGCCTGAAAAAAATGGATACTCCAGTTTAGACATGAACGACTCAGTCTTGAGCTTATAGAAGGATGTGTTACTTCAAGATCCTTGTTTGGAATGCAAGTGTCTTCTTGGATTATAGATTTGCTTACATTGCATACATTCTTTCAAAATGTAGACTTATTGCAAATATGGTATATAATAATACATTGGAAATTTGACTATCTCCAGGTAAAAAACTCAAAGCAAAACATACATTTGCTCTCTCAGCTTGCATCTTTACAATAAATAAATAAATAAACAAACAAACAAACAAAGGGACAGAGAGGGAGGTAGGAAGGAAGGAAGAAAGAAGGAGAGGGAGAGAGAGAGAGAGGCTATTTCTGAGATACATGAGGACAAGCCTATGCAAAAAATATGCATCTCATCTCCCAGGCTATTTCTCTTCCACCCTTTGGCTAAATAGAGTGCCTGAGTCAATATTTTACCCTAACATTGCTTTCTTAGAGTCCTACCCTATACATCAAAATTATTCTTTTCATCCACTTAAATAAAGTATTTGGAAAGAACATTCAAAGGCTTGGCCAGAATGTGGGCAGGGTGAGAGTAGGGTTTGAGGCAGCTTGTGGACAGACCATCCTCATATATATTTCAGTCTTTCATAATCTTCTAGACCACTTACTGCAGACCCCATAATATTTCACACTTCATACAAGCATATAAAAACTTATCTGAAGTAAAACACATCCACAACAGTACCTAGAGCAGTGGCTACTACATAGTAGACAATAAATATCTGTTGAATAAGTAAATATTTGTGGAATGGACAAATGAATAAAAAACATATCTGAATGGAAATGCTTCAGATAGCCCAGAATGATGGTGTTAACAGAAACAATGAAGCTCTAATTCCCAATTTTCCACACTTGGTGCATGCATTTCATCTCTTTTAGATGAGAATTTTTATGGGATTTGTGACAAATGTCACTAACATTTCATATAAAGATATTTGAGTCTTTTTCCTCCTGATGAAAAATTTAGTATTCCAGAATTTTACAGCTTAAAAGAACTTTATAAACCATTCTGTTCATACCTATTTTACCTATCAGAAAACTGAGAACTAAAGTCTCCATGCTCAGTGCCAGAACCAATACTAACAAGCAATTCTCCTAAGTGATAGTCTTGAAAATTTTTAGTGCTACATTAGGTCAACATGAAAATACATGGGTCATAATTTGAAGATATATTTAAAGGACAAAGAACACAAAAATGGAATTTTGGAGCTAAGTACATTTTATGACCTACTAAGTTTATTCAAGATTTGCATTGAAAATATAAGTCCAATTTTTGATTGGCAGTAGATCCAATTTAGCAAAGTTGATAGTAAATTAATGCAATCATGATTACATATCTATGAATAAGTAGCAAGAAAGAAAATATGTTAATCCAAAGGAATGATGGTATCAGTAGCTCACAAATTATACCACACAATCACCACTACATGGTCTATTCATAATGTCAATCTTATGCATACAGGAGCTATAAACATCAGACTTATTTTTTCCAATCTGTTCAAATGTTCCCCTTGAATTGGATGCTGACATTCCCTTCCATCCTTGTATTTTATGAATAATGTAGAAATTGGAGCTTAAGATGAAGTTCTAGCCAAATGCCACTATGCCACTACTTCTCTCAGTTCTCTAATAACGTTGCTTGCAATATGAGGTTCATAAGAGATCCTCAGGAAAAGATGGGTGAATGAACATAGATAGCAGTGTAAAAGCCAAAAGGATGATTATCAAAATCTCCCCCTTGCCAGTGTGAACTTTCATATTCTATTAGACAATTTGGAAAAGACAGAAGTCAGCTCTAATCCACATGACTCTAAGGGCTTGGGCCTCACCAACTCTGAACTCGGATCATGCTTTAACCACTGGCTTCCTGAGAAAAAGTATGATGATGCCCTGCCTATAATTTGATAACACCAAAAGAAACCAATGAAAGAATACACATCTGCTAGCTCAGTGTTTCAAAATGTCAGTAACCTTACAGTACACTACCCACTTCCATCTGTTTTTCATGTTGAGTTTCTAAGTAAGAGTTTAAACAATGAGTCTGTACCAAAAAAGTAAAAATAAAAGTGAAAAGTTTTAGTAAATCTTCTCTCCAACAAACATAAATGAAGAGAAGAGATATAAATGTGATAAAAATTGAACTCACCCATCATGTGCCTTCTTCTAAATATGACCTTGACTCATTGCCAAGAAGGATATTGATAGATTACTTCAGGAAGATCTTTCCTGAGTTATGTTTGCCCCAGCAAAGCAAAATACATTATTTTCATAAATAGATAATATAGAGAATGTCTGTTTTGGAGTACATAAATACTCATAACTTACATTTTAAAAATCTTTGCACCTGCATTAAATTATAATTTATTATTGAGAAAATCGACTTTGTTACAGCTTATTAGAGATAAAACCCTAACTTGTGAAAGAAAATCACATCACATTTAGAAAACAATGTCACTGTCATTTTTTATTAGTGCTCAGTGCTTTTTTATTTTTATTTTTTAGAGAGAGAAAGAGCATGCATGAGCAAGGACAGAGGGAGAAGAGAAGGAAAAGGAGAGGGAGAGAGAATCTCAAGCAGGCTAAATGCCCAGGATAGAGCCAGACACAGGGCTTGACAAAGGGCTCAATCTTATGACCCTGAGATCATGACCTGAGTCAAAATTGAGTCAGACACTTAACTGACTGAGGCACCCAGGTACCCCTCAGCACCTTTTTGATTCACTTATATTGACTTTAAGAAAAGTGAAAATAAATAGATGCTATAATATTGAGAAAAGGATTGTGTAAAACTACAGTTGACCCTTGAACAATGCAAGTCAGTCAGTGTCCCTGCTCATGCATGCTCTTTCTGTCTCTAAAAAGAAAACAGTAAAGTAAGCTAGAGAAAAGAAAATGTTTTTTTCAAAAATAAGGCATAGAAAATATATTTAAGTACCATATTATATTTTTTGAAGAAAAGCCTGTGTCCAAGTGATCCCATGCAGTTCAAACCATGTTGTTCAAGGGTCAACCAAACAAAAAAGTTGGACAATTTAGGGACTTCTAAGGACATTTCATTCCAAAATTATTGTGGACACAAATACTGTTCTATGAATCATAAAGCTGTTTAGCTAGTAAGTCTAAATACCAGGGTAGAGGGAAGTAACAAAAGTAAAATCACATCAATATTTGCAAAGCATAAATTGAAACTATTACGTGCTATAAAAACATGCCACAAGCTAAAATGATATACCAGAGAGCAAGTGAGTAGGAGCAAAGAATAAATCTTCCTATTATTTAAAAACAAATTTTAAAAATAAATGATTCAAGTCTTTCACTGCTAGCTAAGACAGAGTAAAAAGGGCTGGATTTACTTTCTTATCTGAAATGACCATAACACCAGCCAAAACATCTGAAAAACATTTTTTAAGATGTTAGATATCATACAGGAAAGAACAATGATTCCTGAGAGATTGGAAGCAAATGAGGTGAACTCTATAATTCCTTCAGCTCACTTCCTTGGGAGAGTTTTCAGGATATAGTGAAGGAGGGTTAACCTAAGTGACACTTGACAAACATTCTGAGTTAAAGAGATAGAGTTGATCGTTCAGGGAGAATAACACAGCTACAGTATGCAGGGTTACTGGAAAGGGGAGCACTGCACATAGAGAAAATTCTGAAGATTTGCAGAGGATATTCAGCTGAGTACTGACCAGTACATACATGTAAGGAAACACCCAGGGTTGCAAAAAGGAGCCTCCAAAGACTCAGTGGAAAGCTTACCTCATACTCATATAGGGCTGAGAATATGGCCTGTTCTCACCAGCAAAATTGAAAACTTCCTAATTCTTGGGGCAGTAAGTCAAGTATTCAGAATGGTCTTGTATAGTAGTGGGGAATAATTTCCTATAGACTAACCATTAAAATGTTCACATCTAGCAATGTCATAAACACAACATGAAAGGATCTAGCTCTTTGCAAGTAAATTAACTGCATCTCAGAACAAAGTTTAAGAATATTTATAAGTTTTCAAAAATGTCTAGCACCCAACAAAGTGGAATTCACAATATCTGGCATTCAATCTAATTAGTAATCATACAAAGAAGCAGGAAAATATGACCCATAATGAGGAGAAATGCAATCAATTGAAATTGACTCAGAACTGATGTGGGTGTTAGATTTAACAGACAAGGACAGTAAAAGACATTAACATAAATTTCATATGTTCAAAAAGTTAAGTAGAGACATGATGATACAAAATACAAATCAAACTTCTAGCAATGATAAATGCAATGTCTGAGAAAAGTATATTGGATTGGATTAATGGCAGATTCAACATAATCTGATAATTAGAAATAATTAGTACACTTAAAGATATAGCAGGATAAAGATATAGCATGATAAATTCAAGGTTACGAGACACTGAACAGATCCTAAGCAGAAGAAAGATGAAAATGATTATACCAAAGCCTATCTAATCAATTTGCTCAAAACCAGTAATTGAGAATTAAGGTTGATAAGACACCAAAGAAACATATTTAAAATACTGAAAGAAAAAAATGGTCAATTTAAAATTCTTTAGGCATCAAAAATATACTTAAAAACAGGTGAAGACATAAAAAGCTGAAAAAATTCATCACCAGAAAGCTATCATTAAAGGAAATATTACAGAAGTTCTTCATAGGCAGAAGGAAAATGACACTAGATAAAAATCTGGATCTATGCAAAAAAAATGAAGATCACTGGAAATGGTAATTGTGTAGGCAAATACATAAGCAACCAAAGCAATAAATCAGATTAAATATAAATGTTCTACACATCTCAATTAAAAAGGCAGACGCTGTCAGATTGGATTTTTTAAAAAAGACTTTTGTTTATTTATTTGACAGAGAGAGACAGAGAGAGAGAGAGAAAGAGAAAGAGAGAGAGAGCACAAGCAGCAGGAGTGGCAGGCAAAGGGAGAGGGAGAAGCAGACTCTTCACTAAGCAGGGAGCCTGATATGGGGCTTGATCTCAGGACACCAAGATCATGACCTCAGCCAAAACCAGATGTTTGACTGAGCCACCCAGGTGCCACTGGAATTTTTTTTTTTTAAAGCAAGGGTCAATTATATACTTCATGGAAGAAACACGTTTTAAATATACAGGCACAGATGAATCAAAAGTAAAAGATGAGAAAATATATACCATGCTTATAGTAACCAAAAACAAAGCTTCAGTGGTTGTAGCAATATCAGACAAAGATTTCTGATCAAAAGATATTACAAGGGATAAAGAGATCATTTCACAATGATAAAGATGTTAATTTATCAAAAGTCAATCCTAAAGTTTTATGCAAATACTAACACAAAGTATCAAAGCCCATCCAAGAAGAAATAGGCAACTTAAAAAAACCCATCTAAAGAAATTTAGTTTTTTTTAAAAGATTTTATTTATTCATTCATGAGAGACACATAGAGAGGCAGAGACTTAGGCAGAGGAAGAAGCAGGCTCCATGTAGGGAAGACATGGGACTCGATCCTGGGCCAAAGGCAGGTGCTCAACCACTGAGCCACCCAGGCATCCCTAAAGAAATTTAATTTTTTGATTTAAAACCTTCCCACAAAGAAAATTCTAGGTTTAGATAATTTCACTGGAAAATTCTACCAAGTATTTAAGGATGAAATAATACAATTTCTATGAAAATTCATTTAAACAAGTGTAAAGGAGTTCCCTCTCATTCTTTAAGGTCAGCATTATCCTGATGTCAGAACCACATTAAAAAATTCTTTAAAAAACCCTACAAACTGATGAACAAAATATATAAAGTTCTCAAAATTCAATAGTAAGAAAACAAACCCATACAAAACAGACAAAAAACTTGGGCATTTTATGAAAGAAGTACATATGGCAAACAACACCTGAAAAGATGTTCATTGTAATCATTAGGACATTGCAAATTAAATCTGTAATGAGATACACTATACCTATTGCTTATTAGAATATCTACAATACTTAATATTGGCCATATCAAGTATTGGTGACACTGTGGAGCACTTGAAATTCATATACAGCTTGTAGGAATGTGAAATGGTACAAACACACTAGAAAACATTTTGGCAGTTTTTTAAAAGTTAAATATCATATACCATATTATCAGGCTATTCTACACCGAAGTATTCACCCAAGAGAAATGGAAGCATACAAATACTTGGAGTTATACTCCAATGTTTATAGCAGATTTATTTTTAATAACCACCACTTGGAAACAATTCAAAAAAACCATCAACAGGTAAGTGGATAAATAAATGTGCTCATACGCTGGACTACTATTCAGCAATAAAAAATAATGAACCGCTGATATGTGTAATGACATGGATCAATCTCAACTTAATTATTTGACTGAAAGAAACCAGGGAAAGAGAGTATATACTGTATAATTTCATTTCTATAACACTTTAGAAAATATCAACTAACCTACAATGACACAAAGCAAATCAGTAATTGCCTGGGGACAGACAGAAAGTTATTAATAGTGACTAGATATTGCACTTTCTCATTGCCACTGTGTAAGGCTCACTACAATTTAGTAATGTATAATTGGTGCATACAAGACCAGGCAGGAACAGGTAAGTATGGCAGATCTGACAAGGAACTCTCGTGGAGGAAAAATGAACATACAAATTGAGAATGAAGACTGATGCTTTGGGCTATGTACAACCCCTACTCTACCACTCCCACTCCAAGTTTTAATGAAATAGGAAAGCACTCACACAAGAAGATGATCTTAAAGGCATCACATCATGAAAATATTAAATTGTCTTTTCCACTTAGCCCCTCTATGATTGCAAGAGAGATCAACCTATGTACCTTGATACATCAGCTTATGATCTCATTCCTTCCATTCCTTCTGGGCACTGCCACTAGGCTTGTGATACAAGATTCTTCATGATCTGTCCTTTGCCTACCTCTTCAGTCTCTTCTCAATCCATATTTAATCTATCCCAAACTATTTTAGTTTTCCTAAAGAACTATGCTTGTTCACAATACCATGTCTTTATATAAAACTTTTTACACATGCTAATTTGAATTTCAGTCTGAAGTCAATGGGAATCTTTAAAGCATGTCAAACTAGGCAGTGACATAGTTAATCTGCATTAAAAAAAAGAAGAGTCCAGGCTTGAGAGAGGTTGCTTGGATAAATGGAGCTATGTTTTCTAAGGCATGTCTGTAAGAACCCTTTATAGAATACCTGTGGTCTCTCCTACAGTGGGAAATAGATGATAGATAAGCCAAAACATTCCTTAGGAGAAGAAGGAAAGAACAGTTAGTTTGAGATGTATATTTTGACAGTTGGAAAAGTGAAGGACCTCCTACTCAGTGGCCTCAGAATTCTCCTGTGGCAGCCAGTTGTTAATATGAAGTTGTGATGAGAACTCTGGAGGTATGAAATGACTCTGAGAAATTATGAGAAGGTTATTCAAGATTTCCAAGTTGGAATAGGGCTGGTGACCTTGAATTTTTATTGAAAACCATACAATTTTGTCTATTATTTATTATCATTTTTTTAAAAAAAACTTTTTGAGTACAGTTGACACATAGTGTTTCATTAGTTTCAGGTGTACAACTTAGTGATTTGACAAGTTTATGTATTATGCCATGTGCACCATTATAGCTACCATCCACCCCATTATAGTGCTACTACAGTATCATTAACTATATTTCTTATGCTCTACTTTTTATTCCCATGACTTAGTCGTCACATAACTAGAGGCTTGAATCTCCCTTTCCCCTTCACTCATTTTGCCCAACCCCCTCCTGCACCCAGCAACCATCAGTTTTTTTATTTATAATTTTGATTCTGCTTTTTGTTTGTTTATTCTTTTTTTTAGATTCCGTTTATGAATGGAATTATATGGCACTTGTCTTTATCAGTCTGAATTATTTCACTCAGTGTAATATCCTCTAGGTCCACCCATGTTATCTCAAAAGGCACAATCTCATCCTTTTTATGACTGTGTAATATTCCATGGTGTATTTGTACCCACATTGTCCTTATTCATTCATGTATTGATGGACATTTACATTGCTTCTATGTGTTGGCTATTGCAAATAATGCTGCAATAAGCATAGGGATACATATATCTTTTCGAGTTTGTATTTTCCTTTTCCCTGCATAAACACTCAATCGTGGGATTATTGGGTAATATGGTATTTCTATTTTTAATTTTCTAAGGAATCTCCATACTGCTTTCCAGAGTGGCTACACCAATTTATATTCCCAACAGCAGTACACAGGGTTCCTTTTTCTCCATATCCTTGCCAACATTTGCTGTTTCTTATCTTCTTGCTTTTAGCCCTTCTAACAGATATGAGGTGATATTTCATTGTGGTTTTGTCTTGTACTTTCCTGATGGTAAGTGATGTTGAGCATCTTTTAAGGTATATTTTGGCCATTTGTATGTCTTTTTAGGAAAAATGTCTATTCAGGTTCTCTGCCCATTTTTTTTTAAAGATTTTATTTATTTATTCATGAGAGACACAGAGAGAGAGAGAGAGAGAGAGAGAGGCAGAGACACAGGCAGAGGGAGAAGCAGGCTCCATGCAGGGAGCCTGACGTGGGACTCTATCCTGGGACTCCAGGATCATACCCTAGGCCGAAGGCAGGTGCTAAACTGCTGAGCCACGCAGGGATCCCTTTCTGCCCATTTTTTAATCAGATTTTTTTCTTTTTGGCATTGAGTTGTATAAGTTCTTTATATATTTTGGATATTAACTTCTTATCAGATATGTCATTTGCATATATCTTTTCCCATTCAGTAGGCTGACTTTTGTTTTGTTGATCGTTACCTTTGCTATGCAAGAGGTTTTTTTGTTTTGTTTTGTTTTTTTTTTGTTTGTTTGTTTTAGAGAGAGAAAGAGAGAATGAGCATGCACAAGATGTGGGAAGGGGAAGAGAGAATCTTTTTTTTCCAAGATTTTATTTATTTGAGAGAGAAAGAATGAGTGGAGTGAGGGGCAGAGAGAGAAGCAGATGCTCTGTTGAGTAGGGAGCCTGATACAAGGCTCAATTCTGGGATTCCAAGATCATGACCCAAGCCAAGGCAGTTGCATAACTGACTGAGCCACCCAAGTTCCTCAGGAAGAGAGAATCTTAAGCAGACTCCACAATCAGCATGGAGCTGGGTCTTAATCTCACAACTCTGAGATCATGACTTGAGCCAAAATCAAGAGTCTGATGCTTAACTGACTAAGTCACCCAGGTGCCCCAAAAGCTTTTTATTTTGATGTAATCCCAATAATTTATATTTGTGTTTGTTTCCCTTGTTTTAGGAGATGTATCTAGAAAAATATTGCTATGGCTAATGTCAGAGAAATTACTGCCCATGTTCTCTTCTAGGATTTTTATGGTTTTAAGTCTCACATTTGGGTCTTTAATCCATTTTGAGTTTGTTTTTGTGTATGTTGTTAGAAAGTCCAGTTTCCTTCTTTTGCATGTAGTTGTTCAGTTTTCTTAGTACCATTTATTGAAAAGGCTGTCTTTTCCCCATTGTATATTATGCCTCCTTGGTCATAGATAAGTGACTATATAAATGTAAGTTATTGTGGGGTATCCCATTGATCTATTTTCATGCCAGTACCATATTCTCTTGATTATTGTAGCTTGTAGTATATATAAAGCTGGGATTGTAATCCCTTCATCTTTGTTCTCCATTCTCAGGATTGCTTTAGTTATTCAGGATTTTCTGTGGTTCACACAAATTTTAATATTATTTGTTGTAGTTTTGTAATTGTGCACATTTAATTACATTATTTAACAAGTTGGGTACAAAAACAGAAAGGACAGAGACTGTATTGATTTAGCTTTAGGGACTGACTGGGTAAGTATAGTGGAAACACCAAATTTTTTTATGAATATAAAGATGACACCAGAAATTTATGGATAAGTTTGAAGGAGCAAGGTGGGGAAGGGAGCAGGGTAGAAAATGGATGTCACCAATGAACTGAGTTTTGTGAAAAGGTCCACACGGTGGTGGACCCACACACTGGCCAACTTTATATCATCCCTTCCAGTTTTCTCCCAGAGTCATCTCCATCTGGCTTCTTTCTTATACCAAGACATTTCACTAACTGTTTCATCAAGGTAACTGATGGGGTCTTTATTGCAGAAACCTTTATCTTCACAGTTCTTATCTTCTCTGATCTCAGGAAACCCAAATTCCTCTTATAAGCCTAAGAACCATACACAAAATTTCATTAAGAACATTTCATTATAAATGTTTGAGAGTTACCTCAAATTCTCTAAAATTTGATCTGCCAAACTGAATTATTACCTTGTAATTTTAACCTTAGGAAGCAGAACCACTATTAATCTGGGCACACAAGCCAACAATATAGGAGATTTTCCTCACCCTGCACATTCAGCCAGTTTGTTGCAACTCCTAAATATAATTCAGACTTGTTCTGTTCAGGCTTAAACTGGTTGACATATATTTAATTTTAAACTGGCTGGGCACTATTGACCATTCTCTTTAAAAGTTAAATTATTCTTGAGTTCCATAAAAAATACTCTGTTGGTTTGCCTCCAATCTTGAGCACTTCTTCTCAGACCCTTTTTGAGAATCCTTTTTTAAAGTATATTTTATTTATTTTTTAAAAGATTTTATTTTGAGAGAGAGAGAGAGAGAGAGAAAGCAGGATCAGACAGAGGGGCAGAAGGAGAAGGAGAACCAGACTACCCCTCTGAGCCTAGCGGATTTGGTGATGACATAAGGTGAAAGCAGATGCTTAACTGACTGAGCCACCCAGGTACCCCATAAGAATCCTTTCTTAAAAGATGATGATTTAAATGATGATTTCTAGGAGTTCTGCTCACTTCATATTTACATATATTCTCTGACTCTTGTTAATCTCTATGTCTTCTATTAATGTTCCCAAACATGTATTTAAAAGTTACACTAGTTTTCTGAGTTTTAGATCAACTTCCTTCTGGTCGTATTAGTTTTATCATAGGCTATGGAAACTCAGGACTTCCAAAACTGATATAATTGTCATGTTCTCCAGACATAATTCTCTTCTGAAATCCGTCATAGGCTAAAATCCTAAATTCTTAATGTGGCTTAAAGGGTTATCCATGACAACCCCTGCCATTCACTCCATCATCATCTCTCTCCATTAACCCCACTCCATTCTGTGTTCCAGCTTGCAGAATCTCATTCAATTACTGGCTATGTTTCATCTTCTGCCTCTGCATACCTTGTTCTCTTTTTCCTTTGTGGTTTCCTACTTATTCTCCACTGAGTCTCATACAACACATCGTAGGATATAAAGGCACCTATTGCACTTTGTAGGATGAATAAGTGTCTGAATGCTGACCATCTTAACTCATAAGAGTTCATACTGAGGTAATTCTAGACAAACCAGGCAGATTACATACATTTCTTTATCTCTGCTTAATAATAATCTCCTCTAAATTGTCACTAGAGGAAAAAATAGGGTATATACCTGCAAATAAATAAAAACAGGAAGTAATACATTAGCAAATGAAAGACTTCCACCCATTTTCAGAAGATGAAAAACCAACAGAGGAAAGATAAATGACACAGAAGAGCAGAGAAGCTTGAACTTACATGTGTAGAAAAAGGATACAAGAAAGAAACAGAGCTACTCACAGAACTCCAGATTGTCTTAGAGTTCCATAGGTGTTAAAGTTATGGATGGCAGGAGTACTAGAGAGTTGAAAATAAAAGAATCAGTTGTAATACTGCCCAAGACCACCAAGCCCTTGCCGCTACCCCAGTCAGATTTCTGCCCCAACTCTCTCAGATTTATGTCTTATTGTCTGTAAAAGTTGAACCAATAAGATGCTGGACTCAGAGTGGTTGTGAATCAACGAATAGAAGAATTAATTTAGAATAGGCATATGGTAAGACAAAATGTCCTACTTTCCTTCCTTTACTTAGCTCCCTCAATACCCACAGCCAGGCTTATACCATCAAACAGGAAATGGTGGCATGGGGCACTTCTCTGGAGAATCTTTTTTAAAATATTTTATTTATTTATTCGTGAGAGACACAGAGAAGCAGACACATAGGCAGAAGGAGAAGCAGGCTCCCTGCAGGGAGCCTGACGTGGGACTCGATCCTCGGTCTCCAGGATCACGCCCTGGGCTGAAGGGCAGGTGCTAAACCACTGAGCCACCCAGGTGTCCCTTCTCTGGAGAATCTTAATGGGCCCAAACCTGCAGATATAGCATTTGAAATTCTGTCAGGAAAAAGCAGGTTTCTATCTGACTACTCTAGAGTGAAGCCTAACAACCAAAAAGGTGTACCATGTACATGAAACTTCCTATTAGCTTTTGGTATTTCATTCTAGAAGGAACTGAAAGCCAAGAATCCCTTGCCATTGAGAAAAGTGAGAGATCAAAATATGAAAACTAGAAAAGCAATAATGGACCTAGATTTTACAAGAGCAGTGGAAGGTACTGTGATATTTTTATCATTCTGGGGTTATCAAACACTATTGCATCCATGGAAAAAGAATGAGGTACTACCAAAAGAGAATAATGAAATCACAGGAAAGCCTCTTGGAAATGGAATCATTCAAGATATGCAACATTTTGCTGTGGTAATAACATAGAAAATCTTGAGGTTTAACACAACAAAAGTTTACTACTTGCTTGTGCAGTCTGCTGTTGGCCTGAGCTGCCATACCCTACACGGAGGCTTAGCATCTCTACCATGTTGCTCCAGACTTGTAAACTGCTATTTGAATATGAGGCTTTGGGATTCATCATGGCAGAGAAAGAGAGCATGGAGAATCACATAGCAGCAATTAAACATTTCTATCCCAAAGTGCCCATATTTCATTAGCTTAAGTAAGTCACATGGCTTCTTTGAAGTACAAGGGTACAAGAAATTGTAATCATTTCACATATTCACCATGGGGAAGGCAACCATTAATGTTGATGAATTTTAATAATGTTTACCCTAGAAGTCTGATTAAGGCATATCTCAGAAGTAGAACAAAAAGACAAAGAAATGGAGAGTAGATAGAAGAGAAAATGCAAGAAAATGTCAGAAAAATTCAAAAAAGTTCAGTGTCGGTATTAATCAGGGCTCTCCAGAGAAACAGAACATCTGAACCAATAGATAACATATATGTGTATATGTACACACACACACACACACACACATATGTAGAGAGAGAGAGAGAGAGATTCATCATGAGGAACTGGCTCACGTGTTTATGAAAGCTGAGAAGTACCACTATCTGCTGTTTGCAAGCTAAGAGATCCAGAAATGCCAGTGGTGTAATTCAGCCTGAATCCAAAGCCTGAAAACCAGGGAGTCATGGTATAAATTCCAGTCTGAAGGCAGAAAGAGGTGTTCCAGCTCAATACATGAGGCAGGAAAAAGGGCCAATTTCTCATTCCCGTGCCTTTTGTTCTGTTAAGCCCTTAACAGACTGGATGATACCCACCCACGTTAGGGAGGACAATCTTCTTTATGGAGTCCACCAATTCAAATGTTAATCTCATCCAGACACCCAGAAACAATATTTAATCTGGGCACTCCATGGCCAGTCAAATTGATACATAAAATCAACTCTCACAGAATCCAACCAAAAGGACTCCCACAAAACAGAAACAGAGACATGATCAAGAAATAATAATACAAGACATTTCCTGAACCTAAAAACTGTGTGTCAGTGGATTAAAATGCTCCATCAAATCCAAGCGTGATAAATGAAAGAAAGAAAAGAAAAGAAACACAACAACATAATTATGAATTTTAAAACACCAAGGATAAAGAGACGGTTTCAAAAATTTCCAGAGTGGAACAACATAGATTACATAAGAAGAAGATTACATACATAGATTACATAATTTTTAATAAAAATTAAAATGACCTCAGTTTTTCAACATCCATATTGTGTACCAGAAGGCAACAGACCAATGTTTTCAAAATCTTTAGTAAGTCATTTTTTCTCTAGATTACACAATTAGATAATTAAAGAATGTGGTAGTTGAATGACAACATTTTTAGATTTGCAAGACCTCAAAACTGTATCTCCTGTGCATTCTTTCTCAGGAATGAACTCAAGGCTATGAGTTACCAAAGCAAGAAAGCTAACCAAGAAAGAGGAAGACCTGAGACTCCGGTATCAGGAAGTTTCACACAGAATACAGACAAAGCAAATGCTCTGGATGCTAGTTTAGAGAAGTCCCAGGATAACAGCTGTGAGCAGACCTGGAGACCCACCAATCCACACTGAACTGGAGGACTCAGACCTTTAGTAGGGAAGTCTTTAGAAAGGATTTAAAAACAGAACATTTGACTTTATGGCAAATTACAACGAGAAGTTACAAGGATGTGGAAAGAATTAGTGATCATTACAAAGAAAACTAATCAAATCACAAAACCAGGTAAGTATGAACTTCAGTTAACAAAAGCAACCAAAATTGGTACAAGGAAAGAAATCATAGTGCAATATTTGGCTGAGTAAAAACAACATTTACATAGTTATAATAATTTAAACACAGAATATCGACTTACCCTTACTGGGAAAGTGGCAATGCAGGGAAGAGGCTGTTAGAAACTTAAATCCTCATCTCTCTTCCCATAAACAGGTGATAGCTAAACTTCCCTAATAAATAAACAGCAGAATAATAATCATAGTAGAAATATGAAGGTACATGCCAGAGAAGCAGCTAAGAAGTTTGAACATTGCTGTTTCTGAGGATCAAAACTAGGAAATAAGGCAGGGGTGGAGCACAAGACTGCCATTTAGAGCACATTGGCTTTTTAAACTATATATAAGTATTAGTTTGGCAAACATTAAAATATATATATGGATATATATGGAAGTTATTTTATTTTTTTAAAGTTTTAAAAAAGCTTTTATTTATTTATTTGAGAGAGAGACAGAGAGAGACAGAGACAGAGCATGAGCAATAGGGAGAGGCAGACTCCCCACTGAGCAAGGAGCCCAAGCAGAGCTTGATCCCAGGACCCAGAGACCATGACCTGAGTAGAAGGCAGACAGTCAACCAACTGAGCCACCCCCATGCCCCTCTGGAAGTTGTTTTTAAAAGAATAAAATGGAAAATGTGATGCTTAGAAGTAACAGTAAAAATGATAATAAATTCTTTGTTACAGTAGCACTTATATCTGCAACTGAATTATTCAGGCCCTTCTTTTCATGGGGGAATCTCCATTGGGGCTTTCTATTTGCTTTGACAACCACTAAGGTCTTGTTCTGGAAAGAATCTCTACTGAATCCTGTGAAAGCACTGAGCAGCTTACCAAGGTCAGGTGCATGTGTGGCAAGGGCCTTCCCAGATTCAGAGAGGAAAAACCTCCCAGAACAAATTGGGGACACTAGAAAGGCTGTAGCTCAAAGAAATGAGAAATTGGATTAAAAATTCCTCATTGAATAAGTTAAACCTCTCAGCCATCACACTTCGGTGTCACCTGCTTGAATAAGATCACACTATGTGACATCAGCCCCTGTGAGTGGGAGTTCTGTGTGTGAGAGAAGGAGGGGGGCAAAGGAGGGAAAGAAGGGAGAGGCAATTTCTCTGGGACAGATTTGTGTTCTCAGATAAGTCATCTCTTTTTGGCTGTGTCCAATTACTACTACTTCTTCTTCTTCTTCTTCTTCTTCTTCTTCTTCTTCTTCTTCTTCTTCTTCTTCTTCTTCTTCTTTTCCTATTTCAAACAATTATTTCAGGGTCCTCAGGGTTACTGAGAGTTTCCTTTATGGAAACTTGATTCCGAATTTTAATTTATTACACTCGGCAAATCAAAGAGCCCACTAGTTACACCCTCCCTGAAGGCTTACTCTGAGTGAGCTTGAAGGTCTTTGCTTTTCTAAATAAATAGCAACAAAGCTGCTTGTTTGAATTCTCTGTTGCACATAATGGGATTCATAGAGGTAGTCTGCCCAAGGTCAGGATAAGCCTTCCAGGGACCAAGGTTCACTGTTATCTCACTAAAAAGCATGTCCTAGTTCCAAATGTGTGTAAATGGAAAAACAAGGTTTAATATGAATGATTTTGCTTCATAAGCAAGCTTAATGGAGATAGGATACCATAAGGATCTTCTGATTATGTGAAGTAACGGAGTCACGGGTCATGAGAGTGAGGGCACAGCAAGGATCTTCAGGATAATTGATATTTTAACAAAATATTCCTTTAGAGATATAAATCAACTGCTTTGAGCCTTTTGCTTTTCTGAGGTGCCTGAGTGGCTCGGTTAAGCATTGGACTCTTGATTTTGGCTGAGGTCATGATCTCAGGGTCGCGGGATGGAGCCTGGCCTCGGGTTTGGCACTGGGCACAGGGTCTGCTTAAGATTCTTTTTCTCCCTCTCCCCCTGCCCCTCCCTACTCCACTTGCTTGTGTGTGCTTTCTCTCTCTCAAAAAATATAAATAAATAGATAGATAGATAGATAGATAGATAGATACTTTCGAAGTGTGCAAAACCCTCCTCTTCTCTTTTTTAGAGTTGTCTGTCTGAGGAAAAGGCCTTACAGAGAAGACTGCCTTGGGAGCTTTTAGCTGTTCCTGGAAGGTGCCTGGAAAACTCCTTTGTTTGGCTCAGAGGCCTGTGGAAACTGCATCAGATTGTCCCCATTGCAGCATATTCTTTTCCTTACAAGCATTCTTCCCTTGCTCCAGTCCCTTTGCTTTGAACTGCTGAGTCAACCTATCACATCCAAGTGTTAATGACAAAATTTGTTGTCACTTTACTTAGAAGTACAATGTTTAATTTAGAACAAGAGAGAGGGCCAGGGATGATTGGATTTCCTACCCTGATTTATGGGATGATTGTTCTGGGTCAGAAGGTCCCACCCAGTCCCCACCAAATCTGAAATTTTTATATTCTGGCAATGCATATAAATGTGGCTACAAAATTTACTACTGTGATGTTTATCTTGTGGTAGGCATTTAAAATATTTTAAAAATTCAACCTTAATAGAAACTGTTATCTTTGAAAAACTAAGAAGAATGCTTAATTGGTAGGGTGGTATGGCTTTCCTCATAAGCTCAGACAAGATTTCTTGAAGAATCAAGTCTAGAGTTTAGAATAAAGTTTATATACAAGTAAAACTTACTGAAGGAGCAGAGAGAGACAAATCTAAGCAAAGGGAATATTTTGAGCAAAAATTCAGCAGCATAGGTGACCCATGTAATACAACGGCCATATAATACCCAGGGTCAGCATTTTACAACTTCAAAGAAGATGTCATAAATACTGATGAATTGGCAGCAAGAGCAGCCCCAAGTGGCCTCTTCAAGGCTACGTGGCTTCAGATCTCCCGTTCTACTCACTTTCTGCCTCACGCATTCGATTTATAGGCTGCAATAAGTCATTCCTCACCCCTTTCCACCCCTAAGTAAGTGGCCCTATGACCTTCTTAGGGGTGGAAATCTAAGTCAGAGAGATGAATAAAAAAATAACAGAATTAACTGCATCTATATAAGTAGCAGGTTGATAACTTTATGCTTTTTAACTAGATTTACAGTCTTGCAAAGAGATCATCACAATTGCCGAAAAATAAAAGAGTACATGAAAGGTAAGAAATTCTATTCTTTAGCATAAAATGAAAGCAAAATAGATCTTGTGGTTGTACACGAAGGAATATGCAATAAAAATAAGTGATATGATCATCCTACAAGTGGCATTGAGAACAAGATCTCATTTAATATATGGATGTGGGTTTTGATGAAGAGTATCATAAAATGAAGCCTGCAAATCAGTGTGAAGTGCAATGTGCAAGGTATGTCTTTGTCACTGAAAACTTCTCTAATCACCTTCAGAATTAAAGGTAAGAATTGGGTAAAAATAAAATTGAAAGAAAACATAATTTCTATTATCCTTTCTAAAGCTAATATAAGCTCTTAGAACCCACCCCACTGCTGCAATATTCTCTGCCTCTTGGACAAAGCCCATGAAGTGACCTGCTTCCTGCCTTCTACCAATGGCAATGCCATGGTAAAAAAAAAAAAAAAAAAAAAAAAGACTTGATCCACAAAAGCCAACCAGGTCATCTAAAACCCCCCTTTCAAAAAGGACACATACAAAGACTGTTTTATAGTTTCATATATTTTTATAAACAGCAGGATATTTAAACCTGACCCACTTTTTCCCTGATATAATGAATTGTCAGAAATAGCTATACTAGTAGAGACAAAGTCACTTTTATTCCTTGTTTTATAAGAAAAGAAATCAAATAATTTGGTCTTTAACCTTCCTTTTGCATTTTGACACTTTAGGCGTTCACAGATTAGCAGTGAATTAGTTCTGTTACACAAAATTGAGGCTATAAAATACATATGTATTGACCTTTTTTTGAAATAAGATTTGTATTAGCTCCTAAGTAACAGAAGTTTTCTATTTCCTCAAAAGAAGACATTATAGCAAAAAGAACATTCAATTCAGCTTCATGTGACCTGAATTCAGAGTCTTAGAATGAGGAGAGATCTTTGAGATCATCTGGTGCCAACCCAAACCCACATTTTACAAATAATTAAAGTGGAAATACAGAGATGAAAGTAGGAGAGATGAAGCTAAAATCCTGCTTCTCAATTCAGTACTTCCGTCCATGAAGCACTCTGTTACCCTGGACTAGGCTGTTACCCTTCTTAGATACTTGTTGTAATTGGAGGGCTGGGGAGACTAGATTCAGATGCTATAAGGGCTTAAGGCAAAATAATGTTCATATTGTATAATATTCAAGGCTATATAATATTAGATCATGAGGAGAACTGCCCAACCTAAAAAGAATGTAATTCAAATTAAAACGACACCAACATAAACAATAAATCTATGTGTTGGTATTCTCCCAAATATGTCCCTGCTACCCAATGAACATCCATAAGCCAATCTTAGAGCCACAGTGCCTCATCTTGATTTACCAATGTACATTTAAGGTTGACACAAATAGCTATTATGATATCAGCCAGTTTGAAAAATTTCCAGTTATGAAAAATTCCATGATGCTATATTACAAAACACCTCTCTTTGGCTTACATTGTCCCATTTCATTAATTCGTGGCTCCCATTTTTTTTTTCCTTTGGAAAGCAGCAGATAAACATAAAACAATTGACTCATCATTATGCTGTTAAAAGTGAAAACCAAATAAACAGGACTTTTCTGACCTACTGTGTGAAACATGTTTTACACATATGCTCTCAATGAATTCTAACAATAGCTCTGGGTTTTCTATGATGTTTAATGGAAGAGTAAACTAAAATCAGAATGATAATGATTTCCTCTAATTCACTTACCTCAAAAGTGAAAAAGTTCATCTTCAAACCCATATCTTCTGTTTCTGGCTCAATGTTTTCTTTTAAACCATAATTAAAGTTTTTCTAGTAAGAGCAGATGAATCGCACACCTATAGGAGTGAATGCAACAAAGTGAGTTCTCTACTCTTGATTGTTTCCAGAATGCTGAACATAAATGTTAGATTTAAATTGAAATATCAAAAGTACTGGTATTTGTAGGTTTTCCATTCTGTCATGGAATGGAATGACACAGATTTAATAATTTATTATGTGACAGTAGATACATCTACATAAAACCTTATGTAATGTGTTAGTTTCTAAATCATACATAGTTGCTTTTGTAATATATTAAGAAATATTTTAAGAATGATTTTAGTGATTCAGTTTCCTTCCTGATTGTTGACAGGAGGAATTCTGACCAGGAAACTTGGGTAGGTTTCACTCAGGAAGTTAAAGTTGAGTTGGGAATTAAGGAGTGTTCAATTACTTGTAGTTTCTAACCTGTTACATTACATTTTCTGGCCCTTTCCCCAGGTAAAGCTCTGTAAACCAGAATTTTATACCAAAACCAAAATAAAAAGACACCATTAGTGAAATCAAGTAATATGATATTTACAATATTAACACTTTAAATATTACTTTCACAATTGAAATAGTCATTTTCATTTTCATCCTAAAATATTAATCCTTGCACGTTTGCTCTTCTTAAGAAAGGGTGGGGGGGGGGAAGTGGGGCACATCTGTATTACAGGAGACTATAAATATAAATAGGACATTCAGATAAGGAATGAGACACTGAGGCAGAATTTTTTGTCTGTATTGAAACTATACACCAATTTTGACGGTTGTATCCTTGTAATGAGCAGAGTATTTATTTAATTATGCTTATTTATTTTGTCTTCAAATCATAATTTAAATGCGATCCTTAATAAAAGCTAGTCTGGGCACATGGATTATAGTCTGAAAAAAGAAATAAAAGGGAGCTAGAGGCAAAGAGGGATGACAATGTTCAATTCCACCAACTTAAAAGGCCCCAGAAGATTCTTCCCTGATGGTCATCTGTTCCTCCATCTCACTCTGAATAAGGCATATGTTATTATTTTTCTTTTCTTTTCCCTCACTCTCAGTTCTCTGTCTTGAAGTCTCTGAACCCAGGCTGGTAACACAATTTTGACTACAGATTGCATCCTTTGTAGGATAATTTGATTTAAAGAGTCTTAATCTTGGCCTGTGCTTAGACTCATTAACTCAATTCCAATGATTCATTAGAAAAGATTTCTCTCTTTTTTTGATTATTCCAATTCAGGCTGCTATCATATTTCTAATCCCTGAAGCCATTAGGCAAACCTTTATATATTTCTTTTCTTGGTAGAAATATTGGGTTATGAATATGATATAAAGTATAATAGGTATTCAATAAAAACTGGTTAGACTTTTTTTCTGAGGCACTTGATGTTTCATTATCATGCAATAACCACTATCACCACCATGGTCATTATTTTGGCATTCAATTAAATTGTCCTCTAAACATGTTTATTGAATATTGAGGGAAATTTTTTAAAAAGATGTATTTCATTAAATGCTGAAAAGAAAGATAGATAGATATAAAGTACATAGGACATGAACTCCAACTTCAAAGAGATTAGAGTTTGGTGGTAACAGTTGTGAAAACAAATCAATTACAATGTAAAATTAAACAAAACATAATAAAAGAAGTGCATCAAAATGTCATGAGTAGGCAGATGAAAACATAATTAAGTTTAAGAGTTTATGGAATGTTTAATCAAGGAAATGATATTTGAATTCAAACTTAGAGAATGAAAATCAGTTAACAGTAAGTCTGGAAGATGATAAAATACAATGTGTATCAGATCTGGTGAGGAGTCATTGGGACTGTAGTAGAGGGCTTTGAGGGCTATAGTAGGAAATGTGTCAGAACTGAATGTCATCTCTGTTCTGATTCTAGCAGATACAAAACAACCAGAATGAATGGCCTGCTTTGTGGGGTATATGGCACACCAGGGAGTATCTATTACATTGAACCAAGCTTTGTCCTTTTCCTGGCATGCCATAAATTGTAGGCACTTGTAGAATGGGGTTATAACCCAGGAGCTCCTTTGGGGCCTCCTTCTCCTTTTTCAAAGTGCAGACTCTCCTAACTGACAAGGAAATCAGGACTTTGGTGTCAAGTCTTTGGCCTAGGATGTCTCTAGAACATTTTTTCCCGAGTTGTAGGTCCTCCTACATAGCTAGCTCCCCTGAGGGTACACTCCAGCATGGCATATCAACTCATATCTAGAGCCACAGTACATTTGCTAATCAAATCCCGAGCTCACCACACGAACAGAAGCCCAGGGAAGAAAGAATGGGAGCTCTTTTGCATTATTTACTTTTGATCTCCATTAAATTAATACTCCAGCTGCACAATTACATATAAATATCCTTGTTAGTGGGGTAGAATTGGAGAAAGAAATTTTGATATAACGAACAATAAGATAAAAGTTCTAGTCACCATAGACTTACCCTAAAATCTCAAATCCCAAACTGGTTGGAATAACGTCAAGCCAAGTGAGTAGCCTCAAGAGAACTCTTTAGAGACACTGGGAAAGGTGTTTATAAAATAAAGAGAATAGTATCTTGGTCCTCAGCCTAGCAGCAAGCTCTGTATTTGATATCCAGAGTGGGTCATTGTTTAACATTCCATCTCATCCGTTATAATATGAAGCAATAGTATAAGCCACAAAGTAAATGCAGACTGTAAATTTTTTATTGAGTTTATATGCATAGTTATGCCAGTAAAAAATAAAGTAAAAGTAAAATAATATTATAGTACAAGAAAAAATGCAATGAATTAATACTTCTTAATTAATAGATATTTTGAAATATATATTGAAAAATCTTCATATTGGTCTGTCACAGCAATGACTAATGCTACTATTTTACAGAATTAAGTAACAATAAGTAAAAAGCAATTTTAAAAGAATAAGTTTCAATTTTATAGGTATTAGAAGGCAATAAAGTATCTATTGTATGAAGTAAAATTTGTACTTACCAGACAAAAATGTTACCTTTTGCAATCTGTACCTGTTTCACTGTTTTACATTTTAAATACAAATACAAACTCCAAATTGTTAAAAAGGAATGACAGAATTGAAGTACTCCCCAGGAACCATTATTACGTCTTTGAGTTTGTTTTTTTTTTATAACATTTGTAGATTTGAGAGTCTCTTATCTCCAACACGATCTCTTATCTCTTTATTTGATGCTTAACTTCTAGTGCTCTTACAATCAGACTTGGGGGGCAGGTAGCTCTGCAGTCTTGTGGCTCTGTGCTCACCTCCTTAATCACCCTGAAAACCCCAGATGACAGGCAGAATGGCCTTTGTAGAAGGACAAAGGGAAGACTTAGCTCCTTTCTCCCCTCTTGCATGTCCTCCTTTCCTAATGCCCATCCACCTCATGGCTTCACGTCAGACTAACAGCAACTTTTGCTTCCCTTTAAGATCAGTTCTCCCAGTGAGTCCACACCTTCTGCTCTAGGAGCTTCTGTGCTGCACAGGGCTCTGCTCTATTAGTGGGGGGAAGTGGGGGGGCAGAAGCTAAGCATTCAGCCCACTTTTTTCTCCCTGCTTACTAATGCTTTAAGATCCTCTAATTCCCTTTTCTGCCTTTGAGACACCTGGAGTGTTTTCAATTATCTCAAGGAGTATCGTGTAATTCTCCAAAAATTCTTTAGGCCGAATCAAATTTTAAAGCACTTTAATTTAAATAACAAATCTATGCTTTATAGCATTTTAATGAGGATAGTATACTGCAAAAACAGTTTGAGGGGTGTTATGACACAAGTATGGATACTGATTTCTTTATATTGTTATTGCTTCCAATTTTTTTTTTTTTAAAGCTCAAATTCTCTAATGAGTACATGAATGTTGCAAGAAGGGGTACAGACAACATTTCTGGTACTGCAGGGATGAGCGATAACACAGGGAGTACAGAATGGAACCAGAAAGAAGGGAGGCTAGACCTTTGGGAAGTAAGACCTTTGTTAAATTATGGGAATTGTTTTGAGTTGAGATAGAAATTTGCTGCCCCACAACATGTATGTATGTATGTATGTATGTATTTATGTATTTATTTATTTATTTATAAGATTTATTTATTTAGTTTGGAGATTGAGAGAGAAAATGAGCAGGGCAGGCAGAGAGATTCCCAAGCAGACTTGGTGCTAAGCAGGGAGCCAGAGGCAGGGTTTGTTCTCGCAGCCCTGTGATCATGACCTGAGTGGAAACCGAGAGTCCATTGTTTAACCAACTGCACTACTCAGGTTCCCCTGCCCCACACCTTTTAAAATGTAGTATATTGGGGATCCCTGGGTGGCTCAGCGGTATAGCGCCTGCCTTTGGCCCAGGGAGCGATTCTGGAGTCCTGGGATCGAGTCCCGCATCGGGCTCCCGCATGGAGCCTGCTTCTGCCTCTGCCTGTGTCTCTGCCTCTCTCTCTCTCTCTCTCTCTCTCTCTCTCTCATAAATAAATAAATAAATCTTTAAAAAATAAAAAATAAAGTGTAGTATATTATACTTGCAAAGTATTGTTCTAAGAACTTTGTGTGCATTATTTTATTTAATATGTACAGTAGCCTTATGGGGCATACACAATTATTGTCCCTACTTTACAGATGAGGAAACCAAAGTTTTGTATGCTTGTCCAAGGAACAGTTTGCCGATGCAAATGATTCTGAATCCATCTCCTCCTCCATACAGCAAACTTACCCTAGATCTTTCCATAATACATCCTTCTTTATTTTTTAATAACGAAATAAAAGTATTTCTGGTGAGCCTATGTTCCTTAGTGGGGGAAGGAGTGGAGGAATTATGTAGTTTGTAGCTACCCTTTATTTAGTATTTTCTATATATTAGTAACTTTACTGATATAATTTCTAAGCATCTCAATTGTTCTGTAGTTAAAAGAAAGTGTGGGGGCAGCCCGGGTGGCTCAGCAATTTAACACCACCTTCAGCCCAGGGCCTGATCCTGGAGACCCAGGATTAAGTCCCATGTCGGGCTCCCTGCATGGAACCTGCTTGTCCCTCTGCCTGTGTCTCTGCCTCGCATTCTCTGTCTCAAATGAATAAATAAGTAAAATATTAAAATAAAAAAAAAGAAAGTGTGATGGAGCTAGTTCATACCAGCTCAGGAGAAAACTTAAATTTTCAGGACATTTTATGAGTCAGTTGATTAATATTATTATTATTAAAAGTTAAATTATATAAACTTATATTACAAATAAACTGTATTTAATACAAAGGTAATAAATATTAAAAACCCATGACTTTTAAATTATTTTAGTACACTGAACTGTAAATTATACTCTTGAGGTTATTTATGTTTATTGTGTCCATATTGTGGAAACACTGTATAATGCTAAACCACTGTCCTTTTCTTCTCTTTCCATTTCCCTGTTCAGTGATATCACACAGAAAGTTTAAAATTGGCCATGGTGGGAGTATAAATCAGGTTTGATATATACTTGTTGATCATCCAGATCTAAGACAGTGATACCATTAATATAGACTGAACATAGCAGTGTTGAAAGTGCTGCTATAGGCTATCCTTTACCCGATCTCCATTAAAACAGGAAATAGCCAACCATTTCTTGCTTCTATGGGTCTGTTATACCAGGAATAGGGCAACAAGTTTAGGAAATACACTTTAAAATACATACTCTTTTCTTCAATATTCTGATTCAAGATTGACACTTAAATGTGTTATACTCACTTTGCCTTCACTTTTAGGTTTGGATCGGCAAGGTGAGGTAAAATCACTTCATATCTTTCTATACCCAGCCTGCAAGTCTCCAACTTCAGGTGAAAGACAAACACCACCTTACACTCATGGGTTTGGTTGTTTCATTATTCTTCTGTGCCCTCTCCGCACTATCACCATCGGAAGAAGTCACATGACTTTACGAAAAGAGAACAGGTGTTGAAATAAAGAGGGATTAATGTTCAGATTTTCATTAGACCACTTCTTAAGATGTGATTGGCTTTGAGCAAGTTACTTTGTAGGCTTTACTTTCCCACCTTTAGGATCGTTGTTTTAAACATCACATGGGAAAGACCTTGATATATGTCTAGGGACATGTTAAGAATAGCCATGAATTCAGATGTATCCAAGGATCACGTAAGAGAGTGTAGCTGACATGATGTTAAATAACTGTGAGTGGTGGGGGAGGGGTGGCCTAAAGAGCCCCAAACTGTGAAATCCTGGGCTCCAAATGACCTCGCCTACAGATTAGAGTGCGGTTGGTCTTCCATGGCTAAGTAAGCCCAAGAAGATAACAAAGTAGACGTGACTTTTCAAAGACATATAATTTAGAGAGGGATCCTAAAAGCACAAAAACCCAAGTAGGATTTAATGTCATTGGAATCTGCAAATTGTCATCAACTTTTGCTTAATTCAATTAGTGTCCCCCCCCTTTTTTCTCAATTTTTATTTATTTATGATAGTCACAGAGAGAGAGAGAGGCAGAGACACAGGCAGAGGGAGAAGCAGGCTCCATGCATCGGGAGCCCGACATGGGACTCGATCCCGGGTCTCCAGGATCGCGCCCTGGGCCAAAGGCAGGCGCCAAACCGCTGCGCCACCCAGGGATCCCTTTTTTCCCCCTCTTAAACTTGAAGACAATGGCCTCATTCTGCTGTATATATTTTTAATTAACCTGGGCATTTTTTATTCTTACGCTTCTAAACCACAATTCTGTCACTTTTTTGCTGCTACAGACTTCCTTTATCTTCCTTCCAATCTTCATTATAGCAAGAAACAGCAGACCATTGCTTCTGCTTAGCAGTGTCCAAACCTCAATTGTTATTTCAAAGTCTTTATATGACTCTTTTATTGCTTCCTCTTCCAACATTCAAAAGGAAGAAAACATTGAAAAAGATCATAGAATATGCTAACCTGTCTTTAAACTGTGAAGACTTTTAAAAATAAGGACTCTATAGTTTTAAAAAATCTCATTAAAAACTGTATGTAAAAATATCACATGCATTTAAAAGATATGAAAATCTATAGGTATAATTTTTTAAAAAACAATAACCAAACAAATATCTATGAACATTATATATTCTGCTTTTGGCCAAGATAAAGGAAAAGGAACCCGACTTATACTCTTTCCTAAAACAATCGGAAAAAAAAAGGATAAAAATATATGAAAAAGCTGGATCAGAACCTGGACATCAGAAAGTGAAGGATTGTGATCCTTCAAAGACAAGAAACAAATGAAATAAGTCTTAAATTTGTCTCAGTGTGCTGTGTTAAGATTTGAAAGGCAAGGTAATCCCAGAGAATTCTCTGGGTTGGGGAGATGGAGATGAATGTCTGGGGAGACTAATGTAATTAGAGTTCACAGAATAGGGTACCAGAGCATATTGCAATAAAGAGAACACAAAACTTTAAAGATGATTCGATTTATAATGAAATCAAGAATATCAAATAACTAGGTAAAAAATCTAAAGAAAAATGTATACTTATTCACTGTAAACTATTATGAACTATTGAGAGAACTTAAAGAATAACCAAATAAATGGTTAGATATACCAAATTCATTAATCAGAAGATTCAATATTATTAACATGTCAAGAGTACTTCACTATCACCAGAATGACTTAAAAAAAAAAAATTCACTTCCAAATGTTGGTGAGAGTGTGGAGCAATGAAAACTCATGCATCTCTGAAGAGAGAGAAATTATTAAACAACTTTGGAAAAGTGTTTGGAAAAATCTACTAAAGCTGATCATGTGCATGCCTATTATCCAGCAACTATACTCCTAGATATTTGTTTAACTAAAAGGCATCCATATGTTCACCAGAAGATACATCTTGCAATGTTCTAGGAACTATGCATAAAAGCCAAAAACTCAAAAAACTACACAAATGCTTATCAACAGTAAAACATAGAAATAAATTGGAGTATATTTCCATGCTGGAATACTATACAGCAACATGAATGACTAATCTAAAGCTACATGCATCAACATAGATGGATTATAAATACATAAGGTTGGGGCACCTGGGTGGCTCAGTCAGTTAAGCGACCAACCCTTGGTTTTGGCTCAGGTTATAATCTTGGGGTCCTGGGATCGAGCCCTAGTTTGGGCTCCATGCTCAGCGAGAGTCTGCTTGGGATTCTCTCTCTACGTCTCCCTCTGTCCTCCCCAATAAATAAATATTATAAACAAACACATAAGGTTGAATAACTTAAAGAAAATATAGTATATGATTTCACTTTTTAAAATATACATACACAAAATTAGTCTGTGCAGTTACTTTGGATTTAAGTGACTAGAAGGGAACATAAAAAATAGTATAAGTGCTTATGTTCTGTTTCTTGATCTAAAGGTAGGCTCCATGGCTGCTTTTTGTTGTAAAAATTAATGGACCTATATGCTTGAAATATGTGCATGTTTCTGTAAGTATGTTATACTTTAATAAAAAGTTAAACAAATATTTGGCATCCAAAGTGTCAGCTTTATACCACTCTGCAGAAAATGTTGCATCTCTAAAACTCTAAAATTAGAAAATGTTTCATAATCAGAGAACAAAATAAATAAAGCTAGCAGAGTCTTCTAAATAGCATATATTAAATTATTTGCTACAATGGTTGGTACATTGACAAATACCATTTCACAAACCTACTTCAGTTTTTTGACAGCCCATTTTCTTTTTTCAAAATTGCTTCTTTTCTAATTATAAACTTATAAAATACCTATTGTAGAAAATTCTAAAAGGTATAGGAAGGTAAAGGGAAGATTATAGAAATAACTTGTAAACAATTTGTAAATATTGTACTAAGTGCATTTCAGATATCTCTATATATAATTGTCTAAATTTATAAGTATATACAGTTCTGGCTCTTTTTTCCAAATATTAGATGCATACTTTACATCTTATTTTGTGTGCTGCTTTTCATACTAATAATTATGGCGTGAGTATATAAATGTAATTTTAATATTTTCCTAAACACAATTTTTATGGATATATAATAATCCAGCATATGAAAACACTAAATTTTAGTTATCGATTTTATTATCTGGGAGCATTAATTTGGTTTCAAATGTTTTATTATTATAAAGAACATTTCACTGAACATCTTCACACATAAATCTTTACTAATACTGTTTACTTAGAATAAGTAAAAAATGTGGTAAAAAATGTGAGTTTTCTAAGAGTCTTCAATAAATTTATGATTATTTCTGAAGGCTTTGGACCAATACAAATTCTTAGTAACTGTGTATAAGAATGGTAATTTTCCTAAACCCTTGCCAAAAATTAGTACTTTTGTTTTTGTAGGTTTTGATATTTGCAAAATAATTATGATAGGTAAAAATAGTATTTCAGTGTTATAATTTTTCTTATTTATTAATGAAAGTGAATACATTTTACATAGTTATTAACCAGTTGTGTTTCTTCTTTTAAGCGTTTTGCATTAAGGTGGGCTAAATTGTTACAATAAGCAAAGTTGTTACCATGTAAAACTGAAATAAATAGAAACTTCTTTGTCACCCTTACCAGCAGGTATTAAGTTGGTAGGTTGACATCTTCCACATGGTAATCAAGCAGCCTGGGCTCCTTTTCTGTCATGGCTTTGCCACCCCTTGAAGCCTTACTGTTGAGGCTGGGTCATGCCACACAGGCCTTAACAGGCAGAACGGGGAGCTGAGTGGGGAGCCTGCATGCTAAGTCATTGAAAAGCCCTGGCCTCAAAGTCATACATCATTTCTGCTCTTATTACACCAGCAAGAACTTAAATATGTAGCCGTTAAGGAAGTTGGGAATGAGTCTAGTCTGTGTCAGACTAGAATTCTGTCACTAATAAAGAAAGGATGGATTTTGTTGGACAGCTGGCAATCTTTGCCATGATGTCCTTTGTCCACCATAATTGGAATATTTAATGCATTTCCCCCCATAAAATCTTTATATAGGAATAATAAAATTTGCTATATGTGTCACAAACATGTTTTCTAATTTACCACATTTTTTCCATTGAATTGTAATAATGCCCTTTACTTTTTATAATAAAAAATATAGATTATTTCCTTTGAGTATCCTTGAACTGCTTTTACACATAGCATTTAATTTCCTACCCTCAAGAGCTGTACAACAGTTACCTGCAATGTCTTTTTTTCCCTAATATTTTGTTCTTCCATTAACTTTTTACTACCTCTGGAATTAGTTTTGATGAAGAAGTATTGGTGAAGAATGATCATTTAACTATGTACATATTTTCCCAGCAGAGTTTATTGGATAATCCTTCTTCAAGTATTTTTTTATGCCATCATTATCATACACTAAATTCCTAACTATGATTCGTCTATTTCTGAGCTATCTATTCTGCTCTCTGAGGTGTTAAGTCTTCTCTCAGAACCACATGTTTCTAAATAATTCAGCTTTTTATTTTTATATCTGGTAGGACATTCCTCACTTATAACAAATTTTTCTCAAAATTTCTTGGCTGTTTTGTCTGAATAATTTGAAGTCATCTTCTAAGTTTCTAAAACATATTAATATCTCTATCTACATATCATCTATTTTCTCATTGAGATTCTTATTTAATGGCTTTCAAAATGTAAATTAATTTGACAAGAAAACATTAAGATATTCAGTCTCTCCATTTAGAAATATAGTATATCTTTCATTTATTCAAGTTTTTCATTTTTTTTAATATCCCTTGATAAAGACTCAGTGTTTTTCCTTTAACTTTGTATAGGAGGAGAGTTGCTTACTTGTACCTAGTTAACAGCCACAAGTAGCCAGATAACATAACAAACATTTATTGAGCACCTATAATGTTTCTGGCACTGTGCTAATTATTGAGATTAAAAAATTGAAAAAGATGTAGTACTTTTCCTGAAAGGATTTACAGGTCCAGTGTTTGAGGCAAAAATACAAATGTATTATTATTATTATATTATTATGTATTAAATGTAGGATCACAAAAAAGAAGATATATTTAGAAAATGTTTGCAGAATATCTCTTTATACATGTTCCTACTCACTTCTTTACATACAGACTAGTTCATTCCGCAAGCACTTGTTCAATGTTCACTGTGTTATAGTCCCTCGTCGATGGTCAATAGAACAGAGGATCATGCAACTAGAAAATGGACAAGACCAAGATATCCACAACACTAGCTCCTTTGTAAATGGCATAAATATCTCTCTATTTGATAATTATAAATCTATCCATCACAAATATCAATTGCTAAATGGATAATTCAAGAGAAAAGTTTAAGGTGGTCATTATTCTCCAGATATGCTATTTAGCCAATTTTGTTCCTAACTCCACATTTTTTTTCAAATTCTTTTCTGTATCTGATGATTTTTGAAATTTAATTTTTAAGTCTTATGCTTACTTAATCATTTCCCGATTGTCCCAAGGGCTGATTGTCCCCATTTTGATGAACCTAATAAACCATGGTAGAGAAATAAAAGCAAGTATCTGAGAATAGTGTGAGGCTGTATTAAAAAAAAAAAAAAGGCAAAACCAAAGCAGAGCCTCTTGCTGCATTGCCCTACCTGCAGCCTGCTGAGAAGCACTTCCTGTTGCTCACCTGTGCTGATGCTTGCTCACAGAGAGGGAAGTTTTATTTCTCCTCTCACTAGCACTGTTCCAGCTTCACATATGAAAAGATGTGATTAGGTAAAGTCTCAAGAAACTGAGTTTCTTCCTTTTTGAGATTTCCTCATCATGAGCTTTTTTTCAGAGCATGTATTGATAGACACTGGTCATTTCCATAAGATGTCTCTAAAATGTTGCTGACAGCCTCAGAAAACTAGAGTAAATTATTTTATTCAAAGAAGCTGGTGACAGATGGTGACTACACTTATCATGGTGAGCACTGAATAATGTATAGAGTTGTCAAATCAATATGTCATATACCTGAAACTAATACTGTATGTCAATAATTCTTAAACTAAAAAAAAAGAAAAAAGAAAAAGAAAAAGAAAAAAAAAGCTAACCTGGTTAAAACCAGTGTCATCAAAACCTGCACCTCTGTAGCCAAAAATGAACAAAAATCTCCACATTTTAAAAAGTAGTAGTTTTTACAGCTTTTATTTAGGATTATTCAATTGTTTTTTCTACCTAAAATATTAGAAATATCTTCCAGGAAATTCAGAATTAAGCCCAATTTCCTAAATTAATATTATACCTCTGAAAGGGCAGGTCTTGTGCCTTAATGGATCTCTGATCTTTGCATACTGACTCTGGATCTGTAACTTTTGGGCTCTAAGTAAATGTGGAGCTGCATTTAATTGAGCGCAGTCCATCTCCATCTCTCAAACTAAAGTGCTACCTTACAGCTGAAAGTTAACTCTAAACACTAGGGAATAAGGAAACATTTTCAGCTTGGTTTCATATTCGTGCTTTTAAAATTCTTAATAGTTATACTAGAATTCTAGCCTAAATTACAATTTTTGGAACTTTACTGTAATACACTACCATTCTAGCAGTATCTGTATGATGACAAAAGGTCTGCAGATAATTTATTCTCTAGAGTCTATGACATTAATGTAGTCTCTTTAGCCTCTATCAGTGTACGTTTAGAATTTCCTCCAGGGAAAAGATGTAGATGTTTTCTGTTTCCTACCCTATCTCCCTAAGAACATGCTGGTGCATAATAATGATGATGTTAGTACTTGTGATACAGCCATCAGCTCTAAAGGGATTAGTAACCAGGGAAAAGGAGTCTCTAAATGAGTTGTAATGGAGATTACAAACAATAAATTAAAATAAAAGGAAGCAAACAAAAACCTTCCATAATAGTATCCAGAGGTGGGTAAGTATGATAAACTAACTTTAATTGGCTTTTCTCTTTAAATGTTCAGACTTGGAAGAGGGTAATCAAAAGTGAAAAAAAAAATTACAAAGAAATGAGATAGAAGGCCAACTCTAGTAGAGCTATGCTTGCAGATTTCAGATCTAAGACAGCTCTTAAGGTGTGGAGTAGCATATATGTCCTTTAAAGAGCAGGGAGGATAAGACAAATTTCATCAGGTTGCAGTAGCACTTTCTCTTCTAAGCCAGCCTTCAGCTACTTGGTTTTATTTGCCATCAGTTTTGACTTCTGTACTCTGCCTCTCTAAACATGACATTTCCTTTCAGCCACTATCTCGTTAGACCCTAATTTTATCTCTTCCAACAAGCCACTGCTTTCATATGGAATATATCTAACAGTTGGCCACTCTGTTTCCCTCACTGGCCCTTGAGCATTTTTCTGCTTTTGTCCTGACATGGCCCCTTGTCACCATAGTGATTCACAGATGACCTAATCATGATGAAGATAACATTTAAAGACTAGAGTATTTTGTATATAGCCCCACCTAAGAAATAAAAAAAAATCCTCTTTATTCCTTTTTTAATGTCATCTATTTTCCTTTGCATATTTAACAGGTTAATTCATCTATAAAATATTTGTAACAAAATTGTGTCATGTGCTATGTGAGATTTTACCCTCTTGTAAAGGTAACAAGTTAGCCTGACACAATCTCATGGATGCTGGTGGAAAACATGAGGATCCTGGGTCAGAGACAAATGACTTTATTATAGCAATAGCAGAAGCCAACATTTATGTCAGTTTCCTGAGCCCCATTTCCACAGTATGACATGAAGGAGACTAGTTGATGCTTGCCTAAGCAGTGGGTTGTGTTACAGAAAAGAACTCCAAGATTAGGAAATTTTAAACTTTTATAATTGAGAATAAGCATGCCTGCTTTTTGCCTTAGAGGAAGAAACAATCTATTTTACTGGAAAGTAAAAAAATCTGCCCTTGGATCTGGAGGAAAATACCACCTCTATCTTCCAAGACTGTTCTCAGTGTAGACATTCTTATGAAGGTAGTCTAGAACAAAGAAAGTCAGTGTCTCAGCTTACAAAACAATAAAAAATACAAGACACCCATAAAACTTGTCTCCCACAGGGTGCCTGGGTGACTCAACTGGTTGTATCCAACTCTTGATTTTGTCTCAGGTCATGATCTCAGGGTTGTGAGATCATCCCATGTTAGGCTCCATGCTGGGCGTGAAGCCTGCGTAAGATTCTCTCTCTCCTTCTCCCTCTGCTCCTCTCCTGCCTCACTCTCTCTCAAAAAAAGAAAAAAAAAATTGTCTCCCAATAGTGAGGTGCCAAGAACAGGGCAGATGGGAGAGATCTGCCTTGGGACCATTCAGTAAAGGTAGCCAGCAATTCTAAATAACATCAATGATAAAATTTTATTTTCTGAAACAAAACAAAACTTTTTTTGCTCTAATTTTACACTTGCTGCAATTACAATTGTGTGCTGAGTTTCAACAGTATATGTGCAATATTCAGATTAGCACGTTATTATTTATCTTTACATAAAGATTGCATACACATCAAAGTTAATTAAGGATACTTCCAATTAGACAATCAATCTTCTAGCACACAGAGAAAAAAGAAATTTTGCAATAGTTCCTAATAATTCAAGCACATTTCTAGTGCAGTTTGTATTTCCAACTCATGAAGGAGTATTTCTTTTTTTTTTTTTTATTTTTAATTTATTTTTTATTGGTGTTCAATTTACTAACATACAGAATAACACCCAGTGCCCGTCACCCATTCACTCCCACCCCCCGCCCTCCTCCCCTTCCACCACCCCTAGTTCGTTTCCCAGAGTTAGCAGTCTTTACGTTCTGTCTCCCTTTCTGATATTTCCCACACATTTCTTCTCCCTTCCCTTATATTCCCTTTCACTATTATTTATATTCCCCAAATGAATGAGAACATATAATGTTTGTTGAAGGAGTATTTCTGTGTTTAAACAGTTAGTAGTAGCACAATGATGATTAAAGATGAAGAAACAGAACTTGATTTACTTCAATTCTGCCATTTTATGTGATTATTTGGAATTTTTAATTGTGTCTAAAATGTTTTCCATTGCAGAAACATTTGATAACTGATAGAGTTAATCCTAAAGAGGAGATGCCAAAAGTTCTGGAATTTATTGTGTAATGAGAATTGCCATCAATGCATCCTTTATGTGTAAGATTTTCCCAATAATTTGAGTATGTGTTGCTTTATGAGAAAGAAATGTTTTAATATTAAAATTAATAAAAAGTAAACTTTGATGTATGATAAGTGAAGATTGACAAATCTATCTATATGTTTGTTGAAAATGAATATGCAAAAGAATCAGTTGTGACAAAATTATTGATAAATTTGTAAAAGATAAGCCTTGAAATCCAGTTGATCTTAGCCAAAAGGCTGAGAAGTGGTAAGTCTTGAAATAGAAATTAATTTTACTATTCATTGCTGTGACAGGTCATTATGCAGGTGAAGTCCTTATCCCTTTTTCAAAAAAATCATTATTGCAACTAAACAATATTAAACATTAGCATTTTCCTTTTTTTGTACTATTACAGATATTTTATTTTTAATTTTAAAATTTTATAGACATGATTATATACATGAAGTTAAATTTTAAAAATGTCACTGTCTACACTTATTTTCTGACAATCAATATTATTTGTTTCATTTTATGACGTACTGAACAATTTTATTATATAGAGGAGAGAGATGATAAATATACATCACTTCTCTGGATGTCAAATGACGTGGGCCATCAACAGTGAGCCAGCACACAGATTATGACCAACTACTTTTCTAAATAAGAAGAAATGATTCTCAAATCTTAAGGGACAAAATCAAAAGTGACTGAAATTCATAGGAGTTGGGTGGGACTGTTATTAAGAAAGCCACTCTGCAGAGGGCAAGTGGAATTTTGTGGCACATATGTGGCGCTGAGTAATAAGATTGTCTTTTACAATACCTCAAAACAAGTCAATGCTTCTCATGCTATTAGTTCCATTCTGTTGCCCTGTTCAAGCTGTCATTTAGGAGTCCTTGAAACAACCTTTCTCTATAACCTAATAATTATCAATTACCAAGACCTTATTGTAGTTTTCTTTATTAATTTTTATTAATATGTACTTATTTGACTTAATTGTCACAGATTCAATTATTACAACTATTTTACAGCCCAAATAATTTTATCAAACATCCTCCTCCTAAGAAATTTGAGATAGAAATGAAACTGTTCTAAAGAGCCCCAGAAAAATTCATTGCAGCCTCTAATCACACATTAAAAGAAATGAGGCAGAATTTGCTAACTAGTGACCAAAACATGTAAATAAAGAAATGGTACATAAAACTGGAACATTGTCTGCCTTTACCAGACCTATATTTATTGTTAGAAAAGTGAATATCTCATAAGTAGTGAAATTATACTTGTTATACTGTAGGTAAATTGCACTTACTGTTTTACGCATTGGATTTAGAGAGAAAAAGAAGATCTCACATTCACTAGATTTCTTCTCCAATCAATTTTCCTAAGAATGATGTTGTCTTATGCAATCTTCAACTTAAAGGTATTTTTATTGTTCCTTCTGTCACATAGACATTCACATATAACCCGCTAAATTTTCCTAAGTATGACACTTTTAAGATCCTAGTAAATATATTGAGTAATTATGCTACATCACAACTAATAAGCATTGCAATTGTCATCTTTCAGGTAGCATGAAATTTAGTCCAACATGGTAGAGATGAGAAGGTGAGTTGATTTATTGCCTCTTCCATCCCTTTCTAATAAAAGTAAAGATACAGGTACTTTTCTTCAAGCAATTGGAAAATACAGAAGAAAACATAAGAAAACTTGCAAGTGTTGATAGGTCCTAAATCTCTCAATACAAATGAGAAGAGAACATTGACAGTGCAATATGTCTTTCCAATGGACAGAAAAATAAACAAGAACAGAATGGTTCCAAATATTATTCCACTAAATTTCTCTTATATTTTATCTAGAAATACATCACTTTAAACGGAAACAATGATAAAAATAAGACAGTTATACCAAGGAAATAGAAATTATTAGAAACATTAATATGGGAGTAAATACTACTGGAACTCTTTAATAAAAAAAGAATAGCCATAGATAGAACTGGGGCATTAAAGATATCCTCTGCTTTGAAGGAATTTATCACTGCATATCAAAGTTCTTCTTGCCTCATTTAGTGTGATTATACCTCTTCCTGATGGTGTAAAAAAATAAGGAATATTAAGAGAGAAATAGCTCTGCAGTCTTGGGGCTAGACAATCAAATATCCTACATTTGCCACTCCCCTTGCTTGTGCTCTCTCTCTCTCTCTCTCTCTCTCATAAATCAATCAATCAATCAAACAAACAAACCTTAGGGTAAAAAAGGCAACTGAGTTTAAAATGAGGCCGTTGGGGTAGGCCTTAATCCCATATGACCGATGGCCTTATAAGAATAGGAGGTTAAGACACAGATATATACAGAGAGAAGACCATATAAAGATACAGGGAGCAGATGGCCATCTATAAGCCAAAGGATAAATATCTTAGAAGAAACCAACTCTGCTAACACCTCAATCGTTCATTCAAGAAATGTTTTTGACATAAACTGTGCTGAATTTTCAGGTTACGTATATGAATATGATAACAAGCCCTTCGGTAATGTCAACTTTCTAGTTTTCATGGGTGAAACATGATGCATGTGGATATAAATGAAAAATCTAGAACTCTCCCTCCAAATAACTGATTTTCCCAGAACTCTGCCTTCCTTTTCCTGTATGTTTTAGAGCTTCTTCCCCTAATCCCTTATTTGAATTATCCATAACCACAGCAGCAACCATGAACATTGGCACAGATGTTCACCTCACTAATAAATAAGAAGATGCAAATAAAAAAAGAGTGAGAAGTAATTTTTTAACCCTTCGGATTTTTATAGTTGGAAGGTATTATGTCTAAATTCTCTATAGAAATATTTTCAAAATATATTAACATTATAGTAGCATTCCTTGAGATATTATAAACAATGTACAACGAGAAATTTTATTTTGCAAACTGTAGATTAAAGAAAGAAAAACCAAGTATTTTTACTGCACTAGTTTTTTGGGGTCTTTAATACACGAATGTGCTTCAAGAATCTCTAGAGCAGTGGGTATTGGTATTAACTACACATAAAATCATCAGGGGCTGTTTTAGAGATTCTTATGCCAGAGTCTGACCCACCGAGATTCTTACCCAATTGGTATGACATGTAGCATGGACAGGGATTTTTAAAAGCTTCCTGGGTGGCTTTAATATGCAGCTAAAGTTGAGAACCCCTGAACTCTGCATACGGAAAGAAATAGAAGAATATAGCATTTCCCAAAAAGAGTTACCATAGAATTATTGTTGCTGTTGATAATGATGATGGTGGTAATGATGAATATGTTACCAATTACCTAGTGGCATCTTTTAAAATGCCACTATTTTTCATGCCATGGGTTAGAAAAAGGTCTTCTCTGGTTTGGAGAGGAGATTACTACTATTTCAACAGTTAATGACACTCTTTCTAGTGGTCCCCACTGGATCCTACTTCTGTCACATTTAGACTTATCAGGTACATTTAACAGTGTTGATAATGGGATTTTGATAGTTTGATTATGATCCCTGAATGTCTAAAGCAATATAATGTTCAAAACCTGCAGGTGGTCCAGGATTTTTATTGCTTAAGTGACCAATGTGCTTGAGTATAAACCCATTCCACTACTACAAAACACAGATTGAATTAGTAGCAGGTATCTCCTGATCAGTGAAGCTCAAATATATAAGTTTATAGAAATGGTAACATGTGGTCATTCCATTATTCATCTCTGTAGTTAATCCACTGAAATTAATCCCTACTACCCCTATTCTCTCATCCAATGTTCCAACATTTTTCAAAAACCAGACAGACCACTAAAGAATGAGGACTTAAATTCTGCTGAAGAAATCCTTTATATTAAAAAAAAAAAAAGAAGTCCTTCATGCTCAAGTTCATTTCCTCAAGTCTTGAAATTCCAAGTCTTTTGTGAGAACAAAAACAGAGGTATTGCCTCCATGTTCTTTCATGCTGATAAGGATATCTTCTCCAGTGATATCTACATATTCCAAATTTTTTTCTTCTATCAATCTTCTCCATCTCTTTTGATAATGCTAATATCTTCTCAGTTTTTCAGGCCAAAGTCATCCTCAACTTTTCTCTCTATAAATAATTCCAACATCCAATTTATCATAAAGTGCTCTCTTCTCCAATATAACTAAAATAAGCTAAGTTCTCTTTTTTCTTTACCACTATAGCTTTAATCCATGCCACCACCTACTCTCATTTGGACCATGCTCCAGTCTCATAAAACTCACTTTGCCTTGAGCTTTTCATACTGCTCACCTATCTAGCAGCCATTTTGACTTTTATCCTTCCATTTAGTACATGCTTACTTTGCATGTACTATGTGATAGCAATAAGCACTCTTTTAGGTCCCAGGGATACAGTAATCATCAAAACAAAATAAAACAAAACATAACAAAACAAATATATCCTGCCCTTAAAAGGCTTATATGCTAGTAGGGGAGCTAGACAATATACTAGGCAAAGAAGGAACATATATTGTACATTAGTGACGAGTGTAAGAAAAAATAATGCAGAAAAAAGGAATATGAAATGTTGGAAAAGGTGGAGGGAGATTACAGTGAAATCTTATTAGGGTCTCAAGAAAGGCTCTTTTACTAGGATGACTAGTGTAATGTTTTTGAGAAATAATTCATTTCATATTTACTCCTCTGCTTAAAATCTTTTACTGGTTTTCAATGAAAATAAAATAAAAGCCAAATACCTCAACTATGGTCTACAAGGCTTTTTATAATCTGACTCCTCCCAACTGTCCTAACATCTTCTCAATGCTCTAACCCACATTTTATGTGATCCAGTAAAATTAACCTGTTCCTAGTATTGAAATATGCCTAACTTTTCCTACCTCAATCCCATCATTCAGATTGTAGTTCAAAAATTCAGTTCTTCATATTAGATAACTTCCCCTATATACTATCAACTATTATAGCTCTATTGTCAACTATTCTATTTCAGTACCTTATTACTTATCACTTTCTGAAATTATTTTATTTGGTTGTTTGTCTACATGTTTATTATTATTATTATTATTAAAAACAGTTGCAAATGCTGTGAAATTAGTGGCCTCCACAGGTCAGGTTCCCAACAGACTATGACACTCTGAGATTTGCATGCAGAAGGTTCATTGGGGAGTGCTCTTTGGAACATGTATGAGGGACCAAGGAAAGCACAATTTGGCAGATGAAGAATCTGAACTATGGTGCAGGTGCAAAAGCAAACTCAGATATCAATGATAGCTTACAAGTTGCAGTGACCTTTTAGAGATGTCTCAAATCAAGATAAGGGAGCCAAACTTTGTATCTGCTTTGATCTTTGATTGGATGAATTGCTGAGAGCAATTCTTAAAAAGGAACACAGCTATGGAGAGCCAGTTCAAGATGGCAGCATAGGAGGATCTTAAAACTACTTTACATGAACAAATGAACTCCCACGAACACAACAAATCTATAGTGATATGTGCAACAATTCTCTACGAAAAAAAAGCTGAAAACTAGCTGAACAAATCCTCCACAACAAAGGATAAAGAGGGCTCCAGACAAGTAAGAGAACCAGAAACATGATCTCACAACCTCCTTTCCTCTCCTACCCTATGTGGCAAACCACACTGGGGAGGAGTCAGGAGGGATCTTACAAGTAACACACCTCTTCCTGAGCAGCCAGGGGTTTGTGTCCCACCTCATGCACCTCATCTTTGGAACTTGGAAAGCAAATGAACTCTCAAAACAACTGATTTGAAAAACAACAGTGCTTATATCCTGGAAAAACACAGGACTGTAGGAAATAGAGATTCTACTCTTAGAGGGCTCACATGCAGACATCCACTCTGGGATCCGGTGCAAAAGCAGCAGATTGTAAAGCACCTAGACCATAGGTGAAGGAGATTTATTTGCTAACTTAAGTCATCTGCTAATACACAGAAGATTTTTGGGAACTCTCCCTGAACACAAATGCTGTCAGGAGTTATTTTTAGCATTCACCCTCTACTCTGCTGGTGCTAGCATGGGTGGGTGCCGCCTTTCCTTTCTCACTACCCAGCTTGTGTAGGGAGCCAGAGCTCTGCCCCTCCCCACTCTGCCAGTGGTCCTGCCTAATACCCAGCAGCACCCCACCCCTCCATGCTGTTCCTGCATGCTTGGGAATTAGAAGAATCAATATTGTGAAAATATCCACATTATACAAAACAATCTATAATTTCAATGCAATTCCTATCAAAATATCAATGGAATTTTTCACAGAAGTAGAACAAATAATTTACAATTTTTTTAAGGGACCATCAAAGATTATACAGTTCAGTAACAAAAAAATAAACAATCCAATTAAAAAACGAGCAGAAGATATGAATAGGTATTTTTCCAAGAAGACATACAGATGGCCAATAGGCACATAAGAAGATGCTCAATATCACTAATCATAAAGGGAATGCAAATCAAAACCACAATGATATTATCATTTCACACCTGAGAGAATAGCTATTGTCATAAAGACAAAAAATAACAAGTGTTGGTGAAGATGTGGAGGAAAAGGAACCCAGTTGGTGGGAATGCAGATTAGTGCAACCATTATGGAAAGCAGCTTGGAGATTCCACAAAAAAATAAAAATAGAATTACTGTATGATCCACCTATTCTATTTCCAGGTATTTATCCAAAGGTCATGAGAACACTAATTCAAAAAGATATATGTACCCCTAAGTTTGTTATAGCATTATTTTCAATAGCCAAGTTATGAAAACAACCCAAATGTCCATTGATATATAAATGAATATAGAAGATGTGGTGTATTATATATATTTAATAGAATACTACTCAGCAATAAAAAAGTGAAATCTTGCCATTTGTGACATGGATGGACCTTTGGGGTATTAAGCTAAATGAAATAAGTCAGACAGAGAAAGACAAATACTGTATGATTTCACTTACATGTGGAATCAATCTAAAAACCAAAACAGGGCATCCCAAGTGGCTCAGAGGTTTAGTGCCACCTTCAGCTCAGGGTGTAATCCTGGAGTCCTGGAATCGAGTCCCGCATCGGTCTCCCAGCATGGAGTCTGCTTCTCCCTCTGCTTGTGTCTCTGCCTCTCTCTCTCTCTCTCTGTCTCTCATGAATAAATAAATAAAACCTTTAAAATAAAATAAAATAAAAACCAAAACAAATGAACAAAAAAAAATAAAACACATAGATACAGAGCACAGATTGGTGGTTACCAGAAGGGAGGGAGGTTGCAGGATGGGCAAAAAGGTGAGGGGAGCAAGAAGTGGTAACGAGACCTCACCCCTGAGGAGTTTAAACCCTTAGTCAATATGCACTTCATAGTTTCTGGCTGCTGCATTTTTCCAGTTATCTCTAAAACTGGCCAGAGGCCTACCAAGAGCTCCACCAGTGAAATACCTGAGAGTCAAACACATCATTCTTTCTCCTCATTGTGAGATAGTAGCCTTATTTTATCCTGTCAAGGTCTATCACCCCTAGCACAATTGTAATTCCTTGCCCTGACTGCTAGTTTTGTGGTGCAGAGAAGCTAACGGGACTGAGTGGCACAGATTACCAAATTTGATTACTGAGAGTAATGGTAAATGTAGCCACTCTCCATTCCATTCCTTTGATCCCAGACCCATATATTCTACCCACCGGGGACATAGCACCATTAAATATTTAATGATTTAGAGTATGCATTCCATCTTAGAGGATGGAGCCCCATTTTTACATTATAATCATTAAGCTGAAACCTCAGCCACACCTTCAAAAGCCATTACTCTATCAGGTCAGCAGCCTCTGCAACAACTGGCTGAGTCATTCTGTCTTTTTGGAGATTAGGTGTCTCTGATGTTTATTAATATGTGATACAAAGATCCTCACACTTATTCCCTTTTATACCCTTATCTTAGGTATGCCCAATAATAGATACAATACTTCTGCATTATGAATGACTGCTGCTAGGTCCACCCAGCCTTACAGAACTCATGATGAGGAGTTATGGCCACCTAATCACTTGTCCCATGGTCAGGCAATCTGTTTCTGTCAGGATGCAGCAGCTATGATGCTAAGAGATATTTTTTGAATGGTTTTAAATTTCCCACTGGAAATGGCATAGCCTTGTTTTAAAATGCTAAGAGTTTATCTTAGATTCTACTATCTGGAACTTGCCATCTTTTCTCACCACAGTTACTCTAATACCACAGGGTCTGCTAGGTCACATGGACCAAGTGATAGGGACACTTAGACTGCAGCCTGAAACTCTTAGAGAGCCCTTTCCTACTCTGGGCCCACTCAAAGCTGTCAACTAGCCATGCCACTCAATAAATGGATCTAAGCACTATTTCTAGGTAAAAAAAAATATGCTCACTTCAGAACTTGAGAACCCAAGGAAGCCTACTGGACATTATGCTTCCACTTTAGCTATGGAAAGTGAGAAATGTAATAATGTGTTCCTTAATTGCAAGGAGATGGCTCTGCATACTCTAGACCACTGAAGACTATAAATATCACCGCTATCATGAACCCCAGACACCTTGAAGACTTTACTTCCAATCCTCTGGAGCACTTAGTCTTACCAAAGCCTTCAATATACCTGCTAGTTCTGGTTCATTTGTTCTGATTAGTATGAAGTCATCAGTATGGTAGACTGGCACAACATTCAATAAAATGTCCAGATGGTCCAGGTGCCACTGAACTATATTATGACAGAAGATGAATGGAGTAACATAGCCCTAGGGCAGGACTGTAGGCATGTATTATTATTTTTTTTTATCTCATGTGAACTGCTTTTGGACTTTCCTCTTGATAAAGAAGGGAAAAAATGCATTCATTAGATCAGAGTTTCTAATATCAGCACTATTGACATTTTGGACAGAATATTCATTATGGTGGGCATCATCCTATGCATTGGATGATGTTTAGCAGTATCTCTGGCTTCTATCAAATAGATGCCCATAGCTCTACACTAGTCATGACTATAAAATATGTCATTCCCAGTTGAGAACCACAGTGATAGCTGAACAGCCATATTTCATGCTGAAGCTGTGTGTTCATGTGTTCTAGCAAAGATGTCATAACTGGCACAGCAGGTGTAAATGAGCTACTATTTACTTGGTTGAGTTTATAGTAGTCCACTGTTGTTCTCCAGGATCTGTGTGGTTTATACAAGGCACAGCCAGATGATTAATTAAATGAAGACTTGATGGAAACTCCCCACCAGCCTGTATTTTACAGTCCTTAAGGGTAGCACAAATCCTTGTCATTTCCCCAAGATGAAATATTGCTTTTAATTTATTGTCTTAACTTGAGGGTAGGGTAGGATGGTGCTTCTGGTGATCAGAAGTTTCTACTTAGGTCCTATGATAGCTCTTACTCTATAGGCCAAGGAACCCAAAGTAGATTTCTGGCAACTACAAAGTATGTCCATATGATATTCATGTCAATCATCACTGAGGAGCAAAAAAAAAAAAAAAAAAATCACTTGGTGAGTGAGTGGACATAGTCTACTGCAAACTGGACCCAAGCTAAGATTCCATTCATTACCTGTTATCCATGTACTCCTACTCTTTTTTTTTATTTTTATTTATTTATGATAGTCACACAGAGAGAGAGAGAGAGAGAGAGGCCGAGACATAGGCAGAGGGAGAAGCAGGCTCCATGCACCGGGAACCCGATATGGGATTCGATCCCGGGTCTCCAGGATCGCGCCCTGGGCCAAAGGCAGGCGCTAAACTGCTGCACTACCCAGGGATCCCCATGTACTCCTACTCTAATAGAAGAACCAGGATGACAAAATTTGTGCAGGTCTCTGAGAATAAGTGACAACTCAATTCCAGTGTTCAGTAGTCCTTAAAATGTCTAATAGTTTCTTTTAATCACTGTGTGGAAACTTGAGTACCTTGCGATAGGTCTTTTTGGGAGATGGAAAGCAGGAATAAATACTATATATAGTTGTCATGGAGTTGCAGGGTACTTCCTTCTAGAAACACAGTCACTCCCTAAGTTGTGGATTCTGTAGCCAGAAACTGGATCAAGTCCAAACACTGGTCAAAGGATAGTGTAATATTTTGTTGGGTGGCTGACTTGGCCCCTTAAAAACCCATTCTTTTTTTTCTTTTTATTGTATAAGCTAAGCAAAACCATCATTGGGATCTCATCTATTTTATTTCTGGGATTATTGTATTTTATGAAATATCCCCATAGCTTTATATAAGTTAGACTTTCTTGGGTACCACTCTGTCCTTGACATTTATTACAATAATTGTGCTAACCTTGCTTTTGAGTGATAAGAGCCACCACCTAGACTATGGTGTTTAGGATCCTAACCTTCCCCTTGTTATCCAGGAGCCCGGTTCCTCAACAGCATTTCCTACTGTTTGCCTACAGAAAACAGGAACACTTGAGCTCTTAATGATGCCTATGCCCCCTCACCAATACCTTCCTTATTTGCTAGGTGAACAGATCCATCTGAGCCCTCCTGTATTATATAGTCAGTTTATAGATATTTAACTCACATATTTATTCTCTAACCATGTCCACTTCAACGAACCTTTTAATTCCCACTTCTGCCATGGCAATTCTGATATTTCTACTTCAGTTAACACAGGTTCTTGCTTTCCCTAAGCCTTGTAGGTTTTCATCCTAGCAATATGTTAACACCAACTCTTAAGACCCTTGCTAGAGTGTTAAGCTCTAACGGGAAATTGTCTCCAGCAAATTCTCCCTCATCCATTTTTCTGTTGTCTCTTAATCTAGGACACTCAGAATGCAGGCCCTATATACTCTCTAGTTCCTTCCAGTATATGTTGGCTAGACCCCGCAGTTCCTTCAGGATGTAATCCCTTTCATATATTAACGATTCAGCACTTACTCAGTTAAATATATGTTGTAACCTAGTTATTGCTCTGGTATCTAGTAAGGGAAGTGGGAGTAAATCCTGAGAAGGCATGGATATCCTACAGGGCAGGGATCTTTGTATTTTCAAGAAAGGGAGGAATGCTACCTATTAAAAGGGAGATGTGGACCACCTCAACAGCCCCAGAGAGTTAGAGTAAAACCCCAATGGTTTTAGAGATTTAATATTTTCAAATGCATCAAGTCAAATACCCCTTTTCATATCTCAGATCTCCACCTCATTCTTTTTTTTAATAAATTTATTTTTTATTGGTGTTCAATTTGCCAACATATAGAATAACACCCAGTGCTCATCCTGTCAAGTGCCCACCTCAGTGCCCGTCACTCAGTCACCCCCACACCCCTGCCCACCTCCCCTTCCACCACCCCTAGTTCGTTTCCCAGAGTTAGGAGTCTTTCATGTTCTGTCTCCCTTTCTGATATTTCCCACTTTTTTTTTCTCCTTTCCCCTTTATTCCCTTTCACTATTTTTTATATTCCCCAAGTGAATGAGACCATATAATGTTTGTCCTTCTCCGACTGACTTATTTCACTCAGCATAATACCCTCCAGTTCCATCCATGTCGAAGCAAATGGCTCTACCTCATTCTAATCAGGGTCTTACCTATGGTGTAATAGATTTGTTATATTTGACAATTCAGCATCTTTTTGATAATTACTATTCTTATAATTAAACTCTGGACTTGGTCTTACTCAGCTTTTTTCTGCTTCCAGTCTGCAACTGATGAAAATCTCTGTATAGACTGCCAAAGATGTCCTTTAGTTTTCACAATTTGCATTAAATTGATGATTACTCTTACTTATACTTTCATTGTCTTTCTCTAACTTATTTGTTGAACACTAGCTATATGTATTTAATTTCAAAGTCCTTATAATTGCTGTTTCCTTTATCTCTTAAACATTTGAGAGATTGCACCTGCCAAAGCAATCCCTTCCACTGATATCCTGTACCAGTTCACCACTGGGAAAGTTTCTAACTATATGCAAGACCTATCCATATGTTATCATAAATGACAAGATCTTCATTGCCATCAGACTGTTGATTATCCAACTCCAAAATCTGCTTCCTAGACAATTCATGATACCAACTGAGGACATTTCTGAAGTCTCCAGGAGACTGAATCTGAGACTTCAAGTTATTTGTTCAGGAGGTGTTTATTGTGTGTTCTGTGAAGCAATACTTGGAGAAAGCAAGGGAAGGAGACTGGGCAGGATGAGAATTTGGGCTGTGATGTAGTTACAACATGGTCACAGATGATCCCACATGATGATCTAGGATTGAATGATTGATCACAGATGTCCTAAATAAAAGCAAGGGGCTCATGATTTATAATTCCTTGTCATCTGTAGATGCAGCTGTAGGTAAAGCTGCTCTAAAAGATGCAGTTGTGAGCTGTCTATAGCCAACATTCCCAGCAGCTAGAGAAATAAATTTCTCAGTCTCGAAAAGCATGAACACACAATGAACACAAACAGAAGATGTAGAAAGACATGAAGACATGTGGGCAGACAACACAACATTTACTGTAGCAAATTTCTTACATCCACTATTGTATCTCCAACAAGAATAAAGGGCATTATGGTAGAAAGGCCCAAGTAGAAGTCTCTGCAATTGCTCCTTCATACTAGTATATTACACCAAAAATATCATATATCTGGGAAAATTGCAGGTTAGTGTCACCGTCAAGGACTTGAAAATTGCAAAAGTAGTGATACTTATTTAACTCCCTGTTTGGCCCCTGTAGAAGGTGTATGGATTTTGGAGAGTGACTGTACATTTTTTTTCTCTCTCTTTCTTTCTTTCTTTCTTTCTTTCTTTCTTTCTTTCTTTCTTTCTTTCTTTCTTTCTTTCTTCTTTCTCTTTCTTTCTTTCTTTCTTTCTTTCTTTCTTTCTCTTCTTTTCCTTCTTTCTCTCTCCTTCCTTCCTTCTTTCCTTCTTCCTTCCTTCCTTCCTTCCTTCCTTCCTTCCTTCCTTCCTTCCTTCCTTCCTTCCTTTCCTTCTCTCTCTCTCTTTCTTTCTGTGTGGGAGAACCAAATCATTTCATATACTGTGACATAATATAGTTCAAAGAAATCTTGATCACCTTGATATTCCAGTCAACATTTCAGTAGCTGTCTCCATAATTAAAATATACCAATGGGCTATATTAATTGATGTAACAAGTGAGATGTTTTCACATGATATATTTGAACTGGAATATTATAGATATACCACACAAAAATTCAGGTGTGCCAGCTTGACTCATTTCTGAAGTAACCCATAAGTCTTCCAGTTTGGAGTGAAAAGCAGAGAAATTTGCAATTAGTCTCAAATGCAATGCAAGCAGTGTATGTGGGCCCAGTGACCTAGTTGAGAAAGTGATATTCAAAGTGGAGGACAAACAGGGGTGCTGTATGGACTCTCTGGCAAGCTATAAAAGAATCAGACTGCTAAGGATTTTTTATCAAAATCTTACTCTCTTCTGCACACAACCATTTTCTTTCTGAGAAACAGCTTCTATATTTGGTTCTGGTAGACTGAACACCTAATCATGTGACCTTGATTGGTCATCATAAACTGAACATTATTTTACCCACTAAGCCTAATGTTGGCCATATATAACTGTGATATATCAAGATATGGAAATGGCATATAAAAGATCAAGCTTGAGCAGGTCCAGAAGATATAAGTACATTGCATAAGCACAAAACTCAAGCTCTTTGGCACTGACTCCTGCTGCATTGAGTCCCCTCCTTCAATCCACACTTATGTCCCTCTGAGGGAGTTTCTTATGACCATTTAATGGAAGAGGAAAATTACTGGGCCTGGTTTCCAGATGGTTCTGTTTGAACTGCTGGCACTAAAGAAGAATGGATGTCAGTATCATTAAAACCCCACTTAAAGGTCACCTGATGGAGAACAGTGGAGAGAAATCTCTCCATGGAAATGTCTTTGAGTGGCATATTTGATTTTCCACTCTGTCTGAAAATAAATGGTCAGAAGTACATATCTTCATTGATTTATAGGTAGTAACTAATGATTTGGCTGGATGGTCAGGAATTTGGAAAGAACACTATTGAAAGCATGGTGAGGTAATCCAGGAGAAGTAGGTAGATAAACATCTCAGCATAGTCACAGAATATGAGAGAGGATTTTAGGTTCTATATGAATACCTACCAAAGGGCATCCACTAAGAAAAAGACTTTGAGTAATAAGGTAGACAAATAATGCATATTTGTGCCAGCCTCTTTCCTCAAATATGCAATACTTGCCCAATAGGCCCATGTATAAAGTGACCCTCACTAAGGCTGATCTGATTCTCATTGTTGCAGAATACTTCACCAACCAACAACAGAAATGAACACTAAGATCTAAATATGGCACCATGGCTATATGGTACACACCCCACTTGATGGTAAGTTGATTACATTGGACCGCTTCCACTACAGAGGGAGACATGGTCCTTACTAAAATAGTTATTTGTGTTGGATATGGTTCTGCCTTCTTGTCCATCCAGTATATGGCAGCACCACAGTCCATAGATTTATAGAATGCCTTATTTACCATTATGGCATTACACACATTACTTCTGATCAAGAAACCAGCATAGGTGACTGGTGCTTCTTCTTCAAAGGTCTAGATCTCAGCCTCAGAGAGTTACTCTCTAAGCTCAAAGGTACTGGCAATGGGCAAGCAGCAACTCCTCCCCAGAGGTACAAGTTTCAGCTTTGTGGGACCTTCTCTGAGTTTCTACATTTTACTTATTCCAACCTTTATCCTTTTTCCTTCAGCCACTATTGCTACAACCATGGTACTTAAAATTATGTTTTTACCATTTCAGGTACCTACTCAGCGACTGGATACCTAGTTAATGATTTTTACATCAAATTCTCTCGTTTACATAATTGATAAGGCTTCTACCTCCTGACTGGGCTCAGGTTGACTGATAGTAAATATTTGTTGAATGGATTGGTAAATATATTTCTATTGGGACTCTGCAACAAATTTTTCAGGGCAAATACCTGCAGGACTCTTGGTTTGGAAAGTCTTATCATCTGGAGTCTCAGTTTCATTTTTAGATCTATTTCAATGACCATAATTCTATGGTTTCACTTACTCATTGTTCTTTTTTTATTGCTTCTATCTTGAGAGTATTATGTTATCCTTTTAACTATAGTTGTTCACCTAAACTAAATGAGAGCTTCTGTCCCATATGAAATCAGCATCCAGAAGCTAAAACTAATAACAAAAATATAGTTCTCATCCTATGACACAATTGCTATGCAGAAAAGACACTGATAGCCTCAATATTATTCTTTATATCAGTGTCCACAAATATAGAATAAAATGTTACTTAGTGGGAATCAAATAGCCTGCTGATAAATAAATTAACTGAGGGAATTTAGTGCTGAAGATGTTCAGAACCCTCCATACATCTAAGCATCAGTTCTCCCTTTTTGCAATCCTCCATTAAGTGTGCTATTGAGAGTAATCCAAGGCCAATTTTGAACATAAAAGTTAATATTATCCAAATGATTTCATTTGTATTCAAGAAAAAAAAGGTTCTTCACAATCTGACAACACATAGCTGAATTAAATGTGGCATCTCCTTGGCATATTTACTAGTTTTTAAATCACAAACCAGAACAAAATGGAATTTAAAGGAATACAATACAAATTAAGAGAGTACCCCACACCCTTCTGATTTTTAACCTGTAAAAAGAGATTAAATAGATGGTGGCACTTATGTAAAACTTAATTGGACTTTAAATTTGCTTCTAAACACCAGGTGTAGTCTTTGATATATGAAATCTAAGACAGAGGATCAGAGTTAATGCCTCTTAATCCAGGGCAGATTGTTCACAAATATGTAGAGGCAGAAAAATAGTATGTGATGAAAATACCCCTTCTCCCTCTTTGGAGGTATACCATTTCTTCTAAATAAATTTATCAGTCATCTTAAAGACATTCCCCTGCTTATTTTTCACATAAGAGAATTTTCTTTGAACCACTTTGTAGTGTACTTTGTAGTGTACTTTGAACCAATACTGAATTGAGACTGAGCTTCTCAATATCATTGACACCTCTTTGATCAGGTCTAATGATCAGTGTGGAATTGGAGATGAAACAATAATTGATGGGTGATTTTAAATAGGGAACCCAGATCAGAATAATATTATTCCCTCTGAATGCTCCTTACATTGCACTCTTTCCCATGTCCTATTCCCGGGTGATAAATTTTGCTATATTTGTAACTAGTGCTAAATTGACAGAAAAAGGGCAGCCTGGGTGGCTCAGTGGTTTAGTGCCACCTTCAGCCTAGGGTGTGATCCTGAAGACCCAGGATTGAGTCCCACATCGGGCTCCCTGCATGGAGCCTGCTTTTCCCTCTGCCTGTGTCTCTGCCTCTCTCTCTCTCTCTCTTTATCATGAATAAATAAATAAATCTTAAAAAAATAAATTGACAGAAAGAAGGTTAACTATGTAAGTAAGATTGTACAACACAAAAGAAGATGCTCATCTAAAAACAGAAAACAGGGTAAAGATTTAGGGAGAACTCCATCATCGCTTGCTTGTGATGATCATCTTATCAAACCTTTATTTGTCATCTATTTTGACTCTCTTCTTGCTCACTCTTAGGTTTAATTACTCCCCATGGGCTTGTACCATAATTTCAGTGGCTACATATTCATGTTTTGTTCTTTCAGTTCTGAGATTAAAGGACAATCTTGATTCAGAGAATAACCCAGGTCACTCATTCACAGCTGTAATATCAATGCCAACCCACTGGTGGGCTCCAGTCTTAATACTGCTCAGCAGAAGGGGAACTGCATTATTTCTCTTGGCTTTTCAGAATTTACTGTAGAATGAGAGGCATAATATTGGTTAAACAGGTCATTTGAAACATATCTCTAGAGAAAAAGCAGGTATTTTTGCAGGCTGATTTCAGAGTTAACAATATAAAAAGCAAGAAATGTCCAAAAATAACAGTGAGGTTTGGGTTCTGCTCAACAAAAACAAGTTAAGTCCAAATTTAGGTTCTTGCCACGTCATTAGCCAAGCTCCAGTTGTTCCTAGGTATCGCATCACATATGGTCTGTAAGATCACCCACAGTCTTCAGACCCCCTATTAGATGACCAGATGGACTGGCTGAAATCCCAGGGAGCAGGAATGCTATGCAAACATTCCATTGCCCAGCACCTCAAAGCTTCCTTGCTTCATGCATTTACCAAGATGGATTTTCTCTGATAGTTTTTTTGAACCTATAATTTGGTATATTATTTAGATCATTTTATTGATTTTAGGGGGGGATCTCTCTATTTCCTGGATCTGAATGCCTGTTTCCCTTCCCAGATTAGGAAAGTTTTCAGCTAGAATTTGTTCAAATACATATTCTGGCCCTCTGTCCCTTTCGGCGCCCTCGGGAACCCCAATTAAACGTAGGTTTTTCTTCCTCAGGCTGTCGTTTATTTCCCTTAATCTATCTTCATGGTCTTTTAATTGTTTGTCTCTTTTTTCCTCAGTTTCCCTCTTTGCTATCAATTTGTCTTCTAGGTCACTCACTCGTTCTTCCACCTCGTTAACCCTCGTCGTTAGGACTTCTAGTTTGGATTGCATCTCATTCAATTGATTTTTAATTTCTGCCTGATTAGCTCTAAATTCTGCAGTCATGAAGTCTCTTGAGTCCTTTATACTTTTTTCTAGAGCCACCAGTAGCTGTATAATAGTGCTTCTGAATTGGCTTTCTGACATTGAATTGTAATCCAGATTTTGTAACTCTGTGGGAGAGAGGACTGTTTCTGATTCTTTCTTTTGAGGTGAGGTTTTCCTTCTAGTCATTTTGCTCAGTGCAGAGTGGCCAAAAGCAAGTTGTATTGGGAAAAAGAGAAAAAGAGAGGAGAGAAAGAAGGAAAGAAAAGAGAAAGAGAAAAAAAAAGGGAAGAAAAAGAAAAAAAAAACGAAAAAAAAAAAAAAGAAGAAAAAGAGAAAGAAAAAGAAAGGAGAAAAAAAAGGGGGGTGGGGGAAGGAAACAAATCAAAAAGCAAAACAAAACAAAAACAAACAAACAAAAAAAGAACCACCGGGGAGTATCTTCTGATTCTGTGTACTTTAAGTCCCTTGGCTTCTCCTGGAAGTTGTCGGTCTAGCTGGTGTTCTGGGGGAGGGGCCTGTTGTGCTGATTTTCAGGTGTTAGCAGTTGGGGGAGCTGCTGTGCCCCTGCCTGGTGCAGGGCTCGGTGGGGGTTGTTTACCCAGTGAGGCCGCAGGAGGAACAGCCCCAGTGGCGGGGCAGCTCTGGAAACCTGGATTCAGCTCCGGCAGGAACTCCGTCTGCAGGGCCTGGAGGCTCCGGGGCGGGGCCGCTGATCTGCTCAGCTGGGGCAGGAGCGTCCTCGCTGTCCTGGGCCCTCCCGGCCTCTGCCTGTCCCGGGGGAGGCGGGATCCTGGGCCGTGTCCCGGCGCCCTGTGCTCCGGAGCCTGCGCTGTTGGATTCGCGTTCCCGCCCCGCAGCCCCCTCCGCGGAGCCGCCGCCCGAGCCCCTCCGAGCTGCTCCTGGAACCGCGCAGGCCCCTCCGCACGGAGCCTCTTCCTCTGCCCGAGCCCCTCCGAGCTGCTCCCGGGGCCGCGCAGCCCCCTCCGCGGAGCCGCCGCCCGAGCCCCTTCAGCTGCTCCGGGTCCCGCCGGGTCCCGCCGTGCGCGCTGCAGCCCTTAGGGAGCTCGGCGCACTCTCCTGGGCGCGCAGTTGCTGTTACTGTCCCCGGGAGCCCGAGGGCATCCCCGCCCTCCTGGGTCCTGCTCCAACCCCCTGCGAGCCCCTTTCCGCCCGGGAAGGTCGGTGCAGCTCCTGCTCCTCCGGGACGGGGCTCTCCTGTCCTGGGGACACTCGCCCCGGCCTCAGCCCGGCTCCTCGCGGGGCCCCTCCCCCTTGGAGGCCTTTGTTTCTTTACTTCTTTTTCCCCGTCTTCCTACCTTGATAGAAGCGCGAACTCTTCTCACTGTCGCATTCTAGCTGGTCTCTCTTTAAATCTCAGGCCGAATTCATAGATTTTCAGGATAATTTGAAGGTTTTCTAGGTAGTTTGGTGGAGACAGGTGATTTGGAGACCCTACTCTTCCGCCATCTTCAAGTGAAACGGCCTATTTAGATCATTTTAATTTTCAAATTACATTTAAGCTCTTTTCCAGTGCCATTTCTTTGAATGGCAATAATAATAACAACATATAGTTATCTAAACACTGGAATAAAGTCTTATAATTTTAATTCTATCAATTTAAGATGTTTAGGCTTGATTAAACTGTGTATTTGTCCTGATTTAAATGTTCAGTCAAGTATACTTTGTAAGAATCTTGTAAAATTATTTTGCATCTATTCAAGAACTCCGATATAAAATTACTCAAATATTTTATTTTTAGTCTTTATAGTACTGATAAAATTATATATATTGTATAAAGGTATATTTATATATTACACAAAGGAGATATATATTTATGTGCATATATATATCAATATACATGTATATGTACTATATGTATATTCTGAGTTTATAGAGGAAGAAATCAGTAAAATGATTTAAGATTCTAGTATGTGCCAGGCCTGTGTTTTGCAGTTTTGATATATCATCTCACTTAATCCCTGCAAGATAGGAGAATCAAACACAGGGCAGTGAGGGCTCGAAGAGTTAGAGTGTATTGCAGTCTGTTATGTTTTGATTTGCTCTTTCATCCTTCAAATAATAAATGAAGTTACAAATAATGCATGAGGTTCTGTAATATATCATGAATTTTATAGTGGTCAAATTGATCTTCAAACAGATCCAATTATGAGGAAAGATTGAAGAATGGAAAGAACAATAACATATAAGCCACATCAGACCAGGGTCCTAATCTTGCTGTGCAATCCTGAACAAATTACTTAATCTTTCTCATTAATAAAATGTATATTAATATCAACTTGATAAGGTTGTCTTGGAGATATTTCAAAGCATTTAAGAAAAGCTGTGACTCATGATAAGCATTTACCCTGTGCATACAGGCCCCTTCTTCTTACTAGTTATAATATTTGGCAATTTACATATGCTCTTGGAAAGTCAGTTTCTCTCAAGTATGGGATAATTTCTATCTTCAGAGTGATTATGAGAATCAGAAAATATTATACATGTAAATTAAATTTAATATAATATTTAATGCAATATTCTTCTGCTGCACAGGAAATAGTGCAAGCATTCTGGTATGTTATTGATTCAAAGTCATTACTGTGGATATTCTAGAGAGAATTGAAAACAGTTAGTACCTCCCTATCCCAACCTATACTGCAACCTAGAATGACAAATCTTAGAAGCCTTATGAAGGGTGAGACTCTCCTATCAGTAGCATTTTTTGTTTAAAGAATTGCAAGTGCACTGCTTCAAATGGCTGTCTGGAGACCTAGCCCTGTACTAATACTGCCTTATCATCAAGTAGAAATAGCTTCATTCTGTCCCCAGATTCTGACAAACAACTGTTGCTCTCATAATTGGGTTTGTGGCATTTAATGACAATTTGGATGTGCAGGCAAAAGGTAACATTCTCATCCATATAGGATCAGATATTTTCCCAAAGTGCACACCTACTGGTTGTCAAGTTTAGTCATGTAGTCTCAAGGGATCATGTGTCTTACTCATCTGCTTGCTGCTTGTGCTCATTTATGGCTGGTGGAATTCATGACTGGTGAGAGCAAGTTTAGCCTTGTCTTGAGCAGAGCTGGGTGGAGCTGCCTGGGTGATTGAATGAGTGCTTTCTCAATTCTACTGCTTGAGACCCTTGAGCCTGCACACTTCCTTCATTCAGTGTCATGGCATGGTCAATTACCTTCAGTCTCTGTTGCCACAAGGGACCTGATGGCTGGCCCTCTACAGCTCAACTCAGCATCCATATCCTATGGGAAAATTAAAGTGACTCATGGTTTTAATTGTTCACTGAGCCTTCAAGTTGATATTGCCATGCCCTACGTTGCTTAAGAGAAACTAAAGACAGTAGGTCTTTCCAGAGCCCAAAATTAAGAGTACAAGCAAGAGCCTCTCTCCACACCCTGCCTGTCATGAAACTTTTACCAACTTTTAGTGAGCTAAACCTGTAGAAAGGAAGTCTTGGATATATACAACTGATTAGCTTTCTCCTCTCTGCGCCTTTTCCCCTTGTGTCATAATCCCTAGGCTCTGAGAAGAGCCTGAGTTTCCTTTTACTTTTCCTGTGTCAAATCTTTCTTCTGTCTGACTCCAAAGCTAACTTAAACCCTTGATATGGAAGGAGTTCGGAAAATTATTTTAAAGAAAAATAGCATGGCTTGAAAGGATACTGTCCTACTTTTTTGAGTGCCCAAAACTGTGTATTTCCTATTTTTTCTTTATCTTCATCTTGTTTTTGTTTCTCAATCTTATTTCCTCCCTCTAAAAGATGGCACTGGGTCAACTGGGGTGACATTTATGGTCATGAAAGCAGAGTAAAAGAGACATTATTAATAATAGCTTGTAGATATTATCACTGGTAAACATGGTAGATCTTGGCTTAATGAGGACCCAGGCTGGAAGATTTCATTATTATTATTTTAATCTAGCAAGCAAGGTAGAGTGAATAGACTAGACTACATGGAAATGTGTTAACATTAGTTATCATTTCTTTTCCTACTACAAAATAAAAGTAATCATTTTCTCTCAAAACACCCTCAAGTGTCTACTATATTCCTGGCACTGTGCTGCCTATTGGTAATAGAGATATACAAGATCTTACCCTCATATTTCAGGAACTTCTAGTTTCAGAGGAAAAAGAAACACCAATTACAATAAATGTGATTTCTCTTGTAGAATTCTTATGCCAGTATCCTGAGAGTCATATACTCAGGAAGCATATAGTATATGGTCTTCCTTAACTTTTGTGTCATCTACTGTACTTACTAAAGTGCTTCAAATTGACTTCTGTTGAAGTTATTTGAATGCTCCCAAGTGTGACCAAGCCAAGAAAGACAATTTCTCAGAATTGAAAAACAGATTACCAGGAACTTCTCTTATTACTCCCAAGAGTTTAAAGTTTTATCTGATAGAATATGAACAATATTTCCTTAGATTTTCTCTTCACTGGATCATATTAACAAAGTATCCCTACTCTATTTAAAATATCCAGATTAAAAAAAAATATCCAGATAAATATTTTTCAAAAATATATGGTTCCTGAATATGTTCACAACCACCTTTAAAAAATTTTTAGGCTATGATGATATGGTTTTGTTTGTTTGCTATTGAACACACTAGAAAAAAAGAGGGTTGCAAGAAATATTTTCCTAGAATGAAGCTATAAAAGCAGCAAAAGGGTCTCAGAAAATAAATTCATAGTAAGAAAAATTTCCAACCAGTAAGTGGAAAAACCTATTCTATTATATTAGAAATACATACCCATGATGAAAACAAATAGAAATTGGTTGCTTCTCAATTCCTTTCTATTAGAAAGAGTTTTACAAAATTAAGGCACGTTTTTGCAAATTTTCAGCCTCAGAGTCACAAGAATATTCCCAAATAAGAAATTTGCTTAGGATTCCATTTATTTTCACACTTTCCTAATTGAAAACTTGCCTGTGTACTGCAGCTAAATTTAGGTAACAAACACTAATCAGGGTATTTTAAAGTTTTAATTTTAAGTCTGAGGCTTTTGAATTTTGATCTTGATATAGGAGGAAGTTCTTTGGGGGTTTTTACAGCATATAATTTCAAAACATTTTTCTTTCGAATATCAGGGAAGATAAACACAACGGGCAGCAGCAGGTTCATGTGCAATAGCAAGTTATTGTTGCAAATCTTTTTACTCTTAAATCTTCTGGTACAGAGATTTCATAAGGAATAAAAATGAATCAAAATTGGCAGAACATAAAGTACATAATCATGGAACCTAGGCAGCTCCAGAGGCACGTGACACTTCATGAAAAAATGTAATGAGAGTTCGGCATTTCACACTGCTGCTCCTCTGAGAAGAAAAATGAATAAGCTCAAATGAATCAATTTGAACTAAAACCAGATGACAAACCTTTGTGTCTGAAGATACATAAGTATAAACAAATATGCTCTTCCTTAAGCTATTAAGTAAATTTGGAACTCAATAACTGACAGTTAAAAGCAAGAAAAAATAATTAACTTGTTACTAGATGGGATTCGCTTTCCTGAGGTTTTTATCTCTGCACCACAGACTTTGTAGTATTCTAATAATTCAGCTTCTCAAACCTCTAGTCTACCTTTTATTCATAAATATAAAAGTTAATTTTGAATTCCCTTTTAATATTTTATTGAATTGTTTTGGTCACTAGGTATGCTCTTAATGACTGAATTTGTTCATAATTGTCCTCACATAGAAATTTCTTTAAAGATTCCATTTTTTAGAAATTCTTAATATAGTCCTTTTAGTAATAAGAAAATACAGGCTCTTAAAAATTGGAAAGACAGCTATGTTCTAAGAAGAGTCCTATGTATGTCCCTCTCCAAAAGAAATTGGATCAGTAAACTATTTTTTTAAGTTTTATTTATTTAAGTAATCTATATAATCAGTGTGGGCTTGAGCTGATGACCCTGAGATCGAGTGTCCCATGCTCCTCAGACAGAGCCAGTCAAGTGCCCTAGATCAGTAAACTATTAAAAAATAGACAAAGTAGGCAGAAAATATTATTACTACAACTGGTTGATTAAACGTGATGTCTATGAAATGATTGTTTGACTAAACCTCAAAATGATTTAAAAGATCCAAACCTCAAAATGATTTAAAAGATCTAATTCATTATAACACATTTACTTGTTAGCTCAGTATCTTTAAAGGACCTACTGTTTCTTTTAGCAAGTTATTTTTGTGTCCTGATTCTAGAATAACAAACAATAATATTGAGACAAAGAGATACACCAGTTTGTCCAGTCACCTAAAAATCAAGGACATGATAAGTTTAGGATTTAAAATATCTGCCACCTCAGGCCACTGGAGCATCACCTCTGTAATTGTCACTTCCTTTCACAGGCTATGCACGTGATGGAGTCTCTCTGCTCCTAAGATTTTCTCTGGAGATGCCACAGTTTCCCTCCCTTTCATCTCTGATGCCATCTCCAATGCCTTCAGGCTGTGATAGACTCCTGAATAGAAACCAAAGTCACAAAAGCCATGAAGAAAAGAGTTAGCAGAAATTGGAGGAGTTGGAAGAAATGTCCAAGAGAAACATTCACATTTTATTTTCATAGAGCTCATTCTCTCAACTTCTTAATTCTTGTGTTACTAACTCTCCCAGGATGCTAGCATTGTGGAAAGAGTTTGCCATTTTGCTTTTGAGTCACAGCTTTGGCAAACAGGAGAACTTTGACAAACCATTTGGCTTTTTGATTTCCCTTTTCCTTTTCTATATAGTGTGTTGATAAAAATCACTGCTTGATCTCACCAGGTTTGTATCCAGATACAATAAGCTTATTTTGGGGTTCAAGTATTTTACAAGTAGAAAGTCTTCATGGTGGTCTTCAGCTGAGAACTGAAGCCCATTACCTTGTAGGGTATTTCCCTCTGCTAGGCAAGGTTAGTGAAAGGAATAAATTCAAGATTAGAGGATCATTAAATATGACAGCATCAAAACAAAGTAGAAAAGGATAGTCACAAAGTGCCAGAGAGATGACCCACCTCACTTAGGAGAGATGTTTCTATTTAACTCAAGAATGCTAAATGGATTTCTAGAATCAGAGCATTCAATTCCTGAATACTGGTGAATAAGAATGACCAATTCTTTTGTCTTTTTCATTTTTGTATACTACATACAAATCACTAACTTCCTGGTAGCAAATTATCAACCTGATCCTCTGCTTATTATCTGTGACCTAGTCACTACTAGTCCTCCTTATGAGACAATTAATATTCATCACATAGTCCAATACAGTTGTAGATAAGTTTCATCATATCTGTTGAAGCAAAACTTCTCTACCTGAAAAGCATATTCTGGTCTATTAAACAGACACTTAGAAAAGGTTGTCACCACCATCTGGTAGAATGAGTCCCTTCTGTGACAGGGTAACCTCATCTATCACGGCCTCCAATTTCAGAGTCACCTTTTTTTTTTAGCTTGTCCCTACCTCATTGTGCCCACATGCACTGATTACTAAAAAGGGAAGGTCTTTCGTTAGGCCAATGGGAATGATAGAATGGTTTAGAATCCCATGACTTTTGCCACTGCGCAAAACAAAGAAGTAAATGATAGATGCTGTTAATAAAGCCCATGTGAGTGAGGCAAAGCCCCACATCCTTGACTATAAGGAACATAGAAGGCATGAGGAATCTGAGGTGACATTAATTAGTAAGCTTCTCAATGTACTGGTAGTTAAGTCCTCTTGTAGACCAAAATTCCACATGGCCACTAACATGGCGACCATAGAGCAGCACTCTAAGCACTACTCTGCATTTGGCAAGTGATTTCACAGTTCCCATCTGGTATCCCCTCTCCTACAAGTCTCATCATTCGGGGTACTTTCTGGGATGTGGGAAGGGGCAGTAAAAGAGAGGGAGGCACTCAGTGCCAGTAAAATTCTTTGAGGCTGTCCAATCGTCTGTAGAATCACCTGGAGCTGGAGACACAGGATGGTTATGCTGCACTGTTGAACATGACTCTCTATTTTTGATGTACTCTTTCTCCTTCCAACAATGGTTCCTTTCTACTTGCATAATTGTATCTGAAACCATACTTCCTCCCTGAACTCTTTCCTACCTGCTCTTTGTCACCCTGACTGAGCTGTATCCTTAAATCCTGCAGGATATATGATTATATCCTAATTTAGACCATAATATCACTATCTTGCAACTTTCTCAGATTATCAGTATGACTCTCCAACTAGACCAAAATAATTTAAATGAGACATAATATAATCCAGGGTCTCTCAACTGTGGTACTATTTACATTTGGGGCTGGATAATTCTTTGCTGGAGGGGAGGCATCCTGTGCATTGTAGGATATTTAGCAGCATTCGTTGCTTCTGCCAGAGATGCCAGTAGCATCCCCCAGTTGCCAAATATCATGAGGCAGTGAGAGGGGGAAAGTTGCCCCTGGTTGAGAACCACTGATCTACCCTGATATTGGAATACTTTTCTTTTATTGAAGTATAATTGACATATAATATCCTATTATTTTCAGGTGTACATCATAGTGACTTGATATTTTTATATATTTATGAAATGATTCCCCATGATAATCATACTGGTTATTAAAAAGTAAATTTTGGTGTAACACTTTTTTATTGCAGGATAGTTGACATTAAATATCACATTAGTTTTAGGTATACAACATAGTGATTTGATAACTGTACATTATTCTATACTCACAAGTATAGCTACCATCTGTCACCATACAATGCTATTATATTCTATTCCCTATGCTGTACCTTTCATTCCTGTCACTTATTCATTCACATAGATGTGACGCTTGATACTTTCTATTCTGAACTATTACAAGCTGGTCATTTGCACATATCTGCAGATGACTAGTCTTTGGGGCCCCCCAGCCTCTTGGAAAAATAGCAGAGGCTGAGTCCAAAGTTCTGGGAAGTGTTCAGTTTCTTCCTTCAGATCATCTCCCAGGAAAGCCAGCCAGAGACAATAAATGCTCCTCTTGAAATCTAGAGTAGATGGCTGAGCAATTTGGCTAACTCTGCTTTGGCTTGAAAGTCGAATGAAGCCTTTGAAACTGTTGGTGCTAAAAGCTTCTCCTGCATGTTACTACTGCTGGCCTTGGAGGATTCTGTTCCATCATTGCTCCTGCTGCAATCTTATAGACACCTCCTCCTCTCCACTGTTACCTCAGAGTATAGCCTCATCCTTGATCACCAGTGATACAGTAATTTATAGGGACCTGAAGCACAAGCCAAGGTAGGTAGCTCTTGGTAGTGTTAGTTGCAGGGCTTAGGTGGCTAAACCCTCCGGTTATACAATCCAGAATTAAATCACCACAAAACTCAATAGTAACTTAAATGGTGTATCGCTCACTGATGAGTTGGTTAATGGCTGAGGCCCAGAAAATTTGTTAGATCTTTTGTGACGACCATATGTCCCTAGTCGATCATTAAGGTCAGAGTCAGCAGGCTGTTTGCTTTATCCCACTCATGAGCTGCAGGCTCTTGGAGTCCCAGAATTTCTTTCCAGATTCTATTCATAGTACCCTTCTGTCTGGACACTTAAAACTAAAGACATATCTGTTCATTCCTATTCCTGAACACCCTTAAGAAACTAGGTCGGCTTGCTGTGTTTTAATTGTAAGGCATCTTGTGAGTCTTTGAAAAAGAAGCCAAGTAAATGCTTGTTGTTGTTAGGGTAATTATTTCCTAAAGAATGCACACACTTTGGCTTTGCCAACCAAATCACTCCACAAGACACATAATTTAAACCTCCATTTTATCTTATTTGTTGAAATTAAGTAACAGGAGGAGAGCTTATTTTAACTGCTTCTTTAAAACAGGCTGGAAAAGAAAGTCCAGAGCTTTTACATATAATCTCCACAAAGGAAAGTTTGCTTTATAATTATATTCATTTCAGAATGTTGTCATATTAAAATAGAGCATACATGAATATAGAATGCTGCATGATAATATAGAGCACAGTTAGAATATACTTCTTTTAATGTGTTTTGCTCATTTACTTTTTTTTTTTTAGCTCATTTACTTTTTAATACTACCATTGTCTTCTCATAATAGGAAAAAAGAGATATCAAAAAGCAGACTCATGTAAAAAACACCTCCCAACTCTGGCTTAACCACATAGTTTCACTGATCACTTCTATGTGGTCATATATGTCCAAGTGAGGCATCATACAGAGCATTTCTTTAAAATAACAGATTGCTTTTCCATGTGGCCTGCTTTAAGTGGATTCCTTGCAGTGAAGAGTGAATCAGGTGGTATATTTTACGGCATTAGGAGTCTCCATAAAGAACACTGCAGGAATAAGGAAAAAGAAAAGGAGGAATACATTGATTAACTTGACACAAATTATCTGAAGAAAGTTACTGCCTGGACAGCAATCCACCAAGAAATTGAAAACAGCAGTTAACAGCTTTTAACTTTATGGAAAAATTTCAACTTGTGGACAAATGTGGTAAGAAAAGGACTTTAAAAATTACCCATCAAGATTGTCTTTGCATAGCCCAAACTATAACTGTCCTAGTCTCAGACTTGTACTAAGCCTTGCTCATTCTCTGACATTCAATCACCCTGAACATCAACTGCTTCTTGCCCAGAAAATTTTAGAGCAGTTCCTATTGATTGCCCCTCCATATTGCTCCCACTGTGCTACTAGAAAGTGACCAGATGCCCTGTGGCTGGATTGAAAAGAAGCACTTTGTTAAACACTGGGACTCTGGGGTTAACGTCCCCCATAAGTCCATTCTAGCGAAGGGGAAGGAATCTCAAATAGAGTTTAGACTATTTCATAATCATCTAGGCTTAGGGAGGAAGCAAACATTTTGAGTCATTTCATAAATATCCTGTCTTACAAAATACAAGCAATCTGCTCTTGCTTGACCAGAAGGATTAGTAATTGACTTTTGAGGTTTTCATTTTTAAGAGTAAAGAGACAAAGATTTGTGTTTTTTCTAGTTAACAGGTATCAGCAAACATGATTACTTTTCACTTACCATAACTTCTTTTATAAAAAGCTAGAATGTGCCACCATTTATGTTTATGTACTAGAATCTATGCTAAGAGTTTTAAGTAAGTATATTAAAACTAGAAGCTGTATTGAGAGAGCTCTCTCTAGAACTGCTAGCTAAAGCACAGAATGACCAGTTAAATTTGGATTTTTGATGAACAAGAGATACTTATTATGTATACCTTAATATCCTAAATATTGCATGAGACATACTAATACTAATAAAAAATTGTTGTTTATCTGAAATTCAAATTTAACTGGGTTTTTAAATATATTTATTACTAAATATGGCAACCTTAATATTGGACCTAGGTTAAATTCACAATGTGGTAGAATTGGGTCCACAGACTTTTTGAGACAGACACAAGACTTTCTAAGGTAAACAGATATTGGATCCATAGTTCAACCACATTATCCAAGTTCAGAAAAGTCTGCTTACAATAAAAAAGCAAATAGCATGTCACTGAATATTCAATAGGATGATAGGTCTACATAAACTCTATAAGCACATTGATGCCACATGTGGTCAGGTAAAATTGGTTTTAAGGCATAAGATCCTCTTAGGAATAGTATGAATATTTTTATGCTTTAAGACTAAGATAGGCTGAAGGATTAATTCCCTAATTGGGAGCTTGACAATGGGACCTTAGTATTTTAAAAACACTACTGCCTTAAATTCCCTGTTTCCTGAAAGTGCCCAGATGGGTTCTGCTGATATTTTTCTCTGTGACTCCTTTTCTAAACTCCAATGGGTTGTCTAACCCCCTACCTCAGAGTGACACATCCTTCCGTTAGCTGTATTAATAGCTCCAGTCATATTACGTCAACTCCTGCTGTAGAAGAAGAAACTGTTTTTATCCATTATGTGCTGATTGTGAAGTTTAACTCTCAAAAGGCAATCATATTTCTTTTGCTTCCAAATTCTTGAAGAATACTCTCACTGTATTCTTCATATATTTACTAAATTTACTAGAAAGGTAGAATTGCTATAATACTCTGTTCTCTAAATAAGGGCAATGCTAATAATATTTTGTATCAAGCTAAGTTTTATTGGTATAATCTCATTTAACACTCCCTACAATCTCAGGAGGAAGATAGCACAGTTATATAGTAAAAGAACAAGTATCTAAATCTAGATCTGTCTGATTGGACTTTACTATACCACTATAGCACTAACAACTCCCACATCCAAGTAGGAAGTTCACTATGTATTAAATGTTAAAAAAAAGTAAAGCTATATGAATTCATCTTCTCTTATGGTTGAACTATCATAGGAGAGATAAATAAACCATGACTAATGACCACACCAATTACTATAAAGAAATGAACAAAGGCTTTAAAATAATAAAAACTGATTAGAGCCACACTTCCTTCACTGGGAGAGGGGGACCAAATTAGACATTTTATAGGATGAATTGTGTTCCCTTCCCAAGTTCATATGTTGGGGTTCTACCCTCAGTACTTTCAAATGTGTACTTTCAGTATTTAGAGGTAGGGTTTTTAAAGAGGTAATCAAGTTAAGGTGAGGTCAGTCAGTGATCCTAATCCAGTATGACTGGTGTCCTTATAAGAAGAGGAAATTAGGACCCAGACACACACAAAAGGAAGACCATGTGAAGACATAGGGTAAAATCAGCCATCTGCAAGCTAAGGAGAGAGGCCTCAGAAGAAACCAATTCTGCTGACACCTTGATTTCAGATTCATAGCCTCCAGAGCTATGAGAAAATAAAGTTCTGTTGTTTAAGCCACCTAGTCTGTGGGTACTTTGTTATGGAAGCCCTAGCAAACGAATACAGACCTTTTTCTTAGCGGCTTACATCCTGATTTTCCTTTTGTTAAAAAAAAAAAAAAAGGCAAAATTCCCATGGGTTTGATGTAATCATTAAATAATTAAGTGCCTAGCATTATGCTTTGAAAAATGAAGTAGCTCAATAAAAACTATCTCTTTCACTTAGATTCACAATGTGAAATAGCATATTAATTAATTATCCTTGGCAAATTCATTAAGGATCTGTTAAGTGCAAATAAACAAATCAATATCACATTCCCACAGTTTTTCTTCTGATTGAAAATGGGAAGGCAGTATTTGCTATCCCAAATTGATGTTTTATACATTGTGTTCTGTTGATTCTCTACTGCACATTTTAAAACAAACTTTTAATTTTGTAATAGTTTTATATTTACAGAAAAGTTACAAAGGTAGTAGAGAGAGTTTCCATAGATCCTATACCTTATTGCCTATTATGAACATCTTACATTAGTCTGGTACATTTGTTACAATTAATAAACCTATGTTGATTCATTGTTATTAAGTAAAGTTCATACTTTATTAAAATTTCCTTTTTACCTAATATCATTTTTCTTTCCCAGAATCCCATATCGTATACCACATTATATATTGTCATCATGTCTCCCTGGACTCCTCTTGACTGTGACAATTTCTCAGAATTTCCTTGTTTTTGATGATCTTGAGAGTTTTGAGGAGTACTGGTCAGGTTTATTGTGCAGTGTCTTCTATTGAGATTTGTATGATATTTTCCTCATGGTTAGACTAGCATTATGGGTTTTAGGAAAGAAGGCCACAGTGGTAAAGCACCATTTTTATTACATCACATTAAGAGCACAAACTATTACTATGACTCATCACTGTTGTTGATGTTGATCTGCTGGGTGAAGTAGTGATATATATATATCTTTAACCCGTTCCACACAGTACCTTTTAGAAGGAAATCACTATGCACAACCCAAATTTAAGGAGTGGGAAGTTATGTTCCATCTCCTTAAGGGTGGAATATCTACATAAATTATTTGGAATTTTCCTATGTGAGAGATTTGTCTATTTCCTCATTTATTTAGTCAATCATTTATATAAGTATAGACTCATGGATTTTTATGTTATGCTTTAAGCTATATAATACCACTTTTCTTATTTTCTTGCTCAAATTGTTTGACTTTGGCTTTTGGGAGCTCTTCAGCTGGTCCCTATGTCCCTTTGACATATCCCCATCATGATGGTTTTTTTTTTTTTTTTTTCCTGAGAAGTTCTCAATTGTATGGATTTACAGCATCCCACAGAACAGAGACAAATTTCAGTCTACAGGAGATTTTGAACACCAAAGATTAGTAAGAGTTTGCATTTCTATTGGGATAGGTCTCATATCAGTTTTTATTGTTTGCTTAAGGAAATCCTAAAAATTAAAAACATACCTGATACAGTTTTTATAAATAATATATACTTCCAGAGAGAAATCTGAATTAATTATTCAACACAACTATTTATACATAATCTCCTCTCTCTGTATCTATTTAAGATAGTACATTTTAAAATTGCTCTAATAAGCATTTTGGTAATATAGAGCAAGTTATTATTAGATGTGAAGGAATATTGTCTGTGAATATTTGTACTTCTGTCTTTGGAGGAACATCTTTTAAATTAGGGAAGAGTACTGATAATAGAATTCCGTACATGGTTTATACTCACTTAATATAGACAGCGAATGTTATTTTAGAAGAAAAAAAATCCCATTTCCCCATATATTTTATAGCTATTAGCTAATAGTTTTGCTCTCTGGATGAACCACTAGAGGCATTAGGCAGGAGTTTTCAAACCATTCTGTACCTAAAAACCACCTAAGACACTGGTGAAAACATCAGATTTAAGAGCAAAATGGTACAGCCACTCTGGAAAACTATTTGTCAGTTTCTTATAGAGTTAGACATTTCCATATTAGCCAACCATCTCATAGTTAGATATTTACACTGTGAAAGTGAAAACTTATATTTTTCACAAAAATTGTACACAAATGTATATAGCAGCTTTATTCATAACTGTCAAAATCTGAAGACAACTCAAATATCCTGTAATGGGTGAACAGATACACCAGCCTTGGTCCATCTGCAAAGTGGAATACTACTCTGCAATAAAAAAGAAAACTATGGATAGATGCAACAACTTGTATGAGTCTCAAGGGCATTATGAAGAGATAATGGAGATGGTCTCAAAATGTAGCATACCATATATTTGCATCTATTTATAATATTGAAAAAAACCTTAAAACTATAGTAACGGAGGACAGACTAGTGATTGCAGGGGGTAGCGTTGGGGATGTAACTGCAAAAGGATGACCTAAAGGACATTTCTGGAGATTATGGAGCTGTTATGTAGCCTGATTTTATTTGTGGTTACATGAATCTATACATGTGTTAAAATTCATAGAATCATTTTCAGAAAAAAGAAAAAAGTCAATGTTTTGCATATTAAAAATAAAATTCCAGGCTCTCATCCTCAAATTATCTGACTTAGAAGGTCTGAGGTGAGGCCTAGGAATCTGCACTCAACACATAGACACATATGCACATTCAAGTGGTTCTGACAAAAGTGATACATACTTTAAGGAGTACCACTTTAGCAGAAATATAATAGACTGAAATACTGGAGTATAGAATCATCCCAATGATAGCTGTGACTTTGGATGCTATTGTAAGTTGAATAGTATTCCCCACAAAACCCTTTCTAAAAACTATGTTGGAGTCCCAAACCCCAATGATTCAGAATATAACCTTATTTGGAAATTGAGTCTTTATAGAGATCAACAAGTTAGAATTAAGTCATTAGGTTAGGTCCTAATTCAATATGACTAGTAGTTTTTATTTTGTTTTGTTTATTTAAGACTTTACTTTGTAAGAGAAGCTTTAGGTTTACAATAAAATTGAGAGGGAGATGCGAGGTTTTTCATATACCCTCTGTCTCCACACATGCATAGTCTTTCCCATTATCAAAAATCACTTAGCAGAATGGTACATTTTTACCCAGGTTGAACCTACAGTGACACATCATAATCTCCCAAAGGCCACAGCTTATCTTAGAGTTCATACTAGATGTTGCATATTCTGTGGATTTGAAAAAAATGTACAATGACAAATACCCATCATTACAATACTATACAGACCCTGAAAGGGTCTCACCCATCTCTAGGGAATCCCCAGGCCAGACTTTGAGAATGATTGTTTTAAATAAATCATTGATACTTACTGGAAGCTTAGATTGCTGTAATTCTGCAAATGATTAAATTTTAGACATGGAAAAAGTCTAAGCAATGATGTCTTTTCAAATATCAGGACACTGGGAATTCATTCATTTGAGTATTTATGGAACATGCAAAGATAGGTGAAAAAAGCAATTCCTCACCTGGTGTTCTTTCCCCATACTGCATGTGGTCTGCTGTTTATCAATGGGACCTCCTATCTACTTTGTCATTTATTAGTATGTTTTGGTTTATTTCCTTGTGACAAGCTTTTTAAAAAATAACTGATATCCAATTGTTTATAAAGCCAATCAATTTGGTGCCATATGACAAAGAAGCATAATGTACAGTATTTGTTGTCCTTAAACTACCAGTAGAAATATTTTCTGTCATGTGAGGTTTTCTGTGAAACTGGATATTAGGACTTGGAGAACTGTGGCAGAGACATTTACTTTTTATTGACTATCCATTTGATCCTCGTAGTTTCCCAGTTCCCAAAGTTAGGGGTCCATGTGACCGCAAAATAAGTAGACATGATGAGTGCCACTTTTAAACCAAACCATTATAAAAGACAGTATGCTGGAATAAGCCAGCTCTCCCTTCTGCCTAGGCACAATGGAGGCCTCAAAACGAGGTATCAAGACATACTTTAAAACAAATCTGCATTTCTCTGGGCACCTGGGTGGCACAGATGGTTAAGGATCTCACTCTTGGTTTCAGCTCAGGTCGTGAGCTCAGGGTCATGATCTCAGGTTTGTGAGATGGAGCCCCACATTGAGCCTTGCATCGGGATCTGTGCTCAATGTGGGGTCTTTCTCTCCTTCTCCCTTTGTCCCTCTCACCTGTGCTGGCAGGTGTGCTCTCTCTCTCTCTCAAATAAATAAATAAATAATCTGCAATTTTTACTTAGTACATATGGGAACCCAATTAAAGAAGGTTGCAGCCATTGAATGAGAAATTAACTTTTGTTGTGTTTAGCCTCTGAGAATTTATTTATTACTACAGCATAGCCTGGCCTTTCCTGACTAATATAAGGGCAAATTAAGAAGATTAATTCAATATGATTAGAAGTAACCAAATATATTGTTTAATTAAATGTTTTGAGACTGATAACAGTTATAATTCCCAGTACAACTGCCTTTTCTTTTCTTCTGGGGGAAGGAGGGTAATAAGATGAATCAAAAAGCAGAAGACTATACCTTCTATAATGAATGAGGTCAAACAATACCCCTACATTGTCTGAAAAATAAATAAAAAATTAACAAAAAACAAGCAGGCTCTTAAAAATACAGAGTATATTTAAAATTCTCGTTACACGTTTTAATGGTATAAGAATTCTAAATTTTCATTAACTATCCCAGATTCATGATAAGGACATAACCAATCAGATCAGGAAAAAAACACAACAGACAATAAGCAAAACCTACTGACTAGCATCAGAGCCATAGTTTCTCTCAAAAAATGTTGTCCATCACCATCTGACAGAGGGAAAATAAATTTTAAGTTGTTTTGGTGAAAGAGGTGTTAATATTATTTAACCGAATTACAAATTAGACCCTGAAACAAGCAGAGAGCTAACCAGTATTCACTGAGTGAATATGCTTTTATTTATGAGGGAAGACTTAAGGTAGAGAAGTCATCAAAACCTTCTAATCTGAGTTACTGAAATATGCACTATTTTGAGGCCTTCTGTGTGACATTCAAATACCAGCTTAAAATTCTAATTTTGTTAAGCATTAGTTTTTTTATTGCTGCCATAACAAATTACCACATTTTTATTAACTTAAAAAAACATAAATTTTATCTTACAGACCTGAAATCTGCCATAGATCTCACTGGGCTAAAATCAAGGTATCTGTAGGGCTATATTTCTCTTTGGATGCTCTATGGATAATCTGTTCCCTTGCCTTTTTCAGCTTCTAGAGGCTGCTGGAATTCCTTCGCTCTTGACCCCCTCCCTTGATCTTCAAAGCCAGCAACCAGTGTTTTAACTGGCCACTGATTCTTTAGATTTCAGGTGTTGCTCTGTAGAAGCTTGGCTACATGAGGCATTAGGAGTACAAAGGATGAAGTCAGACCTAAGTTTAAATACCTTCTTTTCCACTTGCCAGTTATATTTGGGACAAAGTCCTTAACTTTAACCTCCCAGCACTTTCATTGCATCATCTGTAATAATAATACATAATAATACCTAATTCACGGGCTGCTATAAAGATTGAATGAGATAATGTATACAAAGTGATTAGAATCATACCTAGCACAAAACTACATTCAATAAATAATGACGATTGTAGAAATGTTTCTTGCTCCCATTTTACTGTATAAACCAGACTTTACTGTATAAACCAGACTTCCCAGTGGACTGATGCAGTCAGGTTTATCAATTCTTTCACATTCGTTCAACAAGAGCATTGCTCATCACCACTCAGCATCTATTTATTCTGTGCAAGGCACTGGGAATATAAAAAGAAGCAAAACAGATCAAGTGTCATAGTTTTCTAAGCAGGAATGACAATCAATCCCTCCCAAATTTGTGTGCCTTCTTTTTTTTATGCCAGTAGCATCCTGGGTATACTTCTGTCACCTATCACCTTGTCCTGTAATGACTGAATCGATTTCTCAGGCCCCACTAGTCTGTGGGAGCTCCTTGAGAACATCTTTGTATCACTAAGCAAGACCCAATGCCTAGCCTAAAGTAAAAGCCTCCGATGTTCTCTGAATAAATTTTCTCTGTACTTTGCCTATTCTTTCTACATCTGAGAGTTTCATTCTCTGTTAGAAAGATATCTTCTGGGATCCCTGGGTGGCGCAGCGGTTTGGCGCCTGCCTTTGGCCCAGGGCGCGATCCCGGAGACCCGGGATCGAATCCCATGTCGGGCTCCCGGTGCATGGAGCCTGCTTCTCCCTCTGCCTGTGTCTCTGCCTCGCTCTCTCTCTCTCTCTCTGTGTGTGACTATCATAAATAAAAATAAAAATTAAAAAAAAAAGATATCTTCTAAAAAAAAAGAAAAGAAAAATGTCTTCCATGAAGATAACTAGGGTCTTCTCATGTCCCTAATAATTTATTATTGGTTGCTTCCTTCCTTTCATGTATATCTAATCAATATTACCAGTAATTTTATCAACAATCCAAAATTCTAATTTGCTAATACAAGGTACAACTATTTCCCTGTGGCTCAGAAGGAAGATGACTGAATAGAGTGAAAGGCAGGAAGGAAACATAAATTTTCCACTAGATACAGGAAATTGGATGGGATGCCATGCCTCTTCAGGCTGGTAATGTGGCCCTTATGGTGGAGGGCTAGGGATGACCCTTATGATGAATCATCTCGGAATTCCCATAATACATTCCTCTGAATATTGAGAAGAGAAAAGGCAGCTTGGAATAAGGCATTCATGGTAAAAATCAGGGCAGAAAACTGCCTGCATGTAATCCCTTCTATGGAGATTTGCAATGCCTGTTAAAGGCTCTGGGAAATCTCAAAGACTCCTGTTTAACTCTGATTGACACACAATTCCCCAGATTCATTTGATCCCACAATACTTTTAATTTTAAATGACACGTTTTAAAGTGTCTTAGAACTGGTGTTTTTGGAACATGCATAGGTGTCACAATAGTGTCAATGATTGATGAATATGCAGACCCAGGCCAAGACTACATGCACTTTAATGGAAGTAAAGGCTATAACAGACATCTCCACGGAACAAGGACACAGCAGCACTGGCTTCACAAACATAAAAAGAATCAGGTGTCAATAATTCCACCTGACTGGAATGAGGATTCCATTAAGCCCTAAGAAGCTCCCTCCTCACTGGACACTAGTTCCATGTCTGCCTGCTTATCAGAGGAGGTGCCCAGGCCTGGAAACACCTGCAGCTCAGCCCTGAAGGTTGAGGACCCCAATGCACATTTCTTCTGCCTAGCCTAGGGCCTAGTTTTGTAACCCAGCTTCTGTGCTCAGATCAATATCCCACAGTATTAATTCAGCAGGCTCATCTTTCTTTGTCATTGTAAGACATTTCTTACATCTCACTCTGAGTAGAACCAATGCACCTCACTAATGCTTGAATTACTCAGTGAGAGAACAGTATTGTTCTTTTTTGTTTTTTTTAATTTTTTATTTATTTATGATAGTCACACAGAGAGACAGAGAGAGAGAGAGAGGCAGAGACAAAGGCAGAGGGAGAAGCAGGCTCCACGCACCGGGAGCCCGACGTGGGATTCGATCCCAGGTCTCCAGGATCGCGCCCTGGGCCAAAGGCAGGCGCCAAACCGCTGCGCCACCCAGGGATCCCGAGAACAGTATTGTTCTAATTAAACAAGTCAAAGTAGTCCACTTTCCTTAAAATCAGATGACTTAACCCTGCCCTTCACTTGGGAGCAACCAGTTCATATTAAATTCACTCATATTGATGGTCTTCTTGCAACTTATGGCATTTATTCTTTATCAGCATTATTATGGGCTCGTGACCTTTCCCAAACTCAGCTGTTTCAAATTAGTTATATTCACTGTTTTCCTTTAGATACTCAAAGGGTTAGCAATATGAAACTGGAAGCACTCACTCTGTGGATAGACATCACTTTATCTGTTCTAACAGGGTCACTATTTCTTCCTCCATCCCTCTAAAAGCTTCCTGCTTTCTGCTAATAAGACATCGGAGTCTTTCTGGACTTTTCTAGTCCCAAGATGTAGAATCTCTCTGAGCCTTGTTTTTAAGTAGAGAATGAAATTCTAGACCCAAACCTTCAGCTAGAGGTGTACAAGTGTACACATGAGGTGGGGCAGGGTAGAGGGGCTATTAGAACTCTCATGGCAAAGCATAGAAGTGGCCATTTTCTAAAAAAAGTCATACTATGTTGAGGCTTCTGACATCTCTTTTAGTTTTTACAGTTTTTACATATTTACAAAAGTATGACATATGTGTAAAGAATGAAGAAAATGTCCATTTTAAGCAATAGAACATTCCAGTGCCTTAAAAGCTTATGGATGATTTTCTAATCTCAGCCCACTCCTTCCACCAACATCTGGTGGTGGCAGTCACTATCCTGAAGTTTGTGTTTTTCATACCATTACTTTTTAAAAATAGTTTTCTTTATATCCTTTGCAATGTATTTCTAAGCAATATATTGTTTAGCCTTATCTATTTATAAGCTGTATAGAATATATATATTTTCTGCAGCTTGATTTTCGCTCAGTAATGTTCTTGAGATTTATCCTCATTGACAGGTGTAGATGAAGGCCATTTATTTTCACTGATATATAGATTTGTTATTATCTGACAATACAATGGTTTATTCTCTAGTGGGTGGAAATTTTGGTTCTTACCAATGTTTTATTTTACAAATGTTGCTGTTATGAACATTGTTGTACTTATCTCTGGGATACATATCAAATAGTTTCTTTAGGGTATATGTCTCAAAAACGGAGTTTCTCCAAAGAAAATATATGCCCATTTTAAACTTTTCTGAATACAACCAAATGCTTTAGAACGTATTTTTAAATTTTACATTCCCACAGCAAGGCATAAAGTTCTACTTGCTTCCTATTTAGGGCAATATTTGTCCATCTTTATCATTTTTAATAACTAGATAAATGTGAAATGATATTCTGAATATGAGTTAGGTTGAGCATCTTTTCCCATGCTTCTTAATTCAGATTTCCTCTTCTGTGAAACTTTGATGTCTTATCAGCCAAGTGCCTCAATCTTGTTCTTAATTTTTTAGGAATAGCTTCGCTCCTCTATGTAAATTTTAAAATCAGCTGGTTAAGTTCCACTGTAATGACTTGTTAGAATTTTTAGTAGAATTATGCTCAACCTGTTATATTTTACAATAATGTATTTTTCATCTATCAACATATATTTCCAATTGCTAGATCTTCTTTAACATTTTTCAATAAAATGTAAAATGTATAATTTTCTCTGTAAATGCTTTGAATGTTTTTATTGAATTTTTCTAGGTATTTAACATTTCATTCTACTTTTCATTGTATGGTTTTATAGATTACATTGTTTTTTTGGTGTTCAGAAATGCAATTATTTTTTATTTTGTAACCAGAAACATTGTTAAACTATCTCGATAGTTCTACTATGTTAACTATAGATTCTCTTAATTTTTCTACATAGACAGTTGTGGTAACTGTGAACTATGATGGTTTTGTTTCTTTTTTCACAATCCTTTTACTTTTGACTCCTTTTCATGCCTTACTTCGCTAGCCAGGACATCCAATTCCATATTGAATAAATATAGTGATAGCAGTCATTCTCTAATTGTTTCTAATTTAAAATGAAATACTTTAAATACTTCTTTATTAATTTGATGTGTCTGTAGACTTATTTAGGGGTACAGTTTATCGGACTATAGAAGTTTCTTATACATAAAAAGACAATTTAGAATAAAAGCTTTTACAATGGCCTTTAAACGTATGAAAGGATGTTCAACCTTCCTCACGATTAGGGGAATGAAAATGGAATCACTTCTTATCTATCAGACTCATGAATATTAAAAAGTACGGCAACATAATTTGTGCTGAGACTATTGGGTAACAGGAATTGCCATTTACTCATAACTGCTGGAAATGTGAACCCTTTTGGAAGATGCAATGGACCAAATGTTTGTGTCTCCCCCAAATCCACATGTTGAAATGCTAGCCTGTAATATGATGGTATTAGGAAGTAAGGCCTTTGGAAGGTGATTGGGCCATGAAGGCCTCATGAATGGTATTGATGCCCTGATAGAAAAGACCTCAGAGGGCTCTCTCAGTCTCTTATCTGGAATATGAAAAGAATATGAAAAGCTGGCAGTCTACAATCTGGAAGAGGGTTTTCACTAGAACCTGCTGGAGCTGGCACCCTGATCTCAGACTCCCAGCCTCAAGAACTGTGAGAAATAAATGTTTGTCATTTAAGCCACCCACTTATGGTAATTTGTTACAGCAGCCTGAACAAACTAAGGCAGAAGAGAATTTGGGAATACCACCAACACTGTATACATGCTTAACTTTTGACCTGGCTATATTAATTTGAGGAATTTACCCTGAGGATATACTTTCAACAATACAAAAATAGGCATCACTGTTTGAAATTACAAATTATTAGTAATAATCTAAATATCCATATATATGGATATTATCAGGTATCTACTTTGTGGATATACATGAATGGATGAATAAACTCTAACATATCCACAAAGTAGAGTTCTATGAAGCTGTAAAAAAATGAAATGATCTCTTAATGGATATAGATCTATTTCCAGGATATAGTGTTAATTGAAAAAAAACAAAGTGCAAAAAATTATCTATCATATGCTACCTTTCATGTAATAAAAGGAATAAGAAAATGTACATATAATAGTTCATTTGTGAAAAAAATCACAGAAAAGATAAATTGGGAACTAATGAGAAAGTTTACTGTGGTGGGCTGCTATTTATTGGCTTCCAAAGATTTGTCCATATCTAATTCTCAGAAACTGTGAATGTTACCTTACTTGGCAAAGGGATCTTTGCTTATGTGATTAAGAATCTGGAGGTGAGGAAATTATCATGGATTATCTGGATGGGCACCAAGTGCAATGACAAGGATCTCATTAAGAGAAAGAGGGAAGTTTTACATAGACACACAGAGGACAAGATAATGTGAAGATAATGGCATAGACTGGAGTGACACAGCTATAAGCCAACCAATTTTAAGAATGCCAGACAGCCACCTGACACTGGAAGCAGTGAGAAACAGTCTCATTCAGAGCCTCCAGAGAGAATGCAGTCCTGCTGACTCCTTGATTTTGGATGCCTATTCTCGAGAACTGTGAAAAAATAAGAAAAAGGATATAAGGGGCAGCCCCGGTGGCTCAGTGGTTTAGCGCTGCCTTCAGTCCAGGGTGGGATCCTGGAGACCCAGGATCCAGTCCTGTGTCAGGCTCCCTGCATGGAGCCTGCTTCTCCCTCTGCCTGTGTCTCTGCCTCTCTCTGTCTCTCATGATAGAGAAATAAAAATAAAATAAAGAAAAAGACATAAGATAATGTGGACAAGAAATATATATATATATAAATAAATATATATAAATGTATATATATACATATATATATACTGTGTATGACACTTCTACTTTAAGATTGCCTCTACATAGTAAAACTTTTCAAAATTTACTAATATTATATTCCTTAAATATTTTATAGAACTTACTGATAAAACTAGTTCCGTTAACTTTTTTGTGGCAAGATTTTCAACTACTAATTAAATTTTCTTAATGCTTATAGGACTACTCAGATTTTCTTAAGTCAATTTGATAAGTAATATAATTCTTGGAATTTAATCTATATCTTCAAGTTTACTGGTATAACTCTTTTCATACTATCCTCTTTTTTATCTTTTTAATGTCAGCAGAACTTACATCCCTTTTTCTTTTTCTTCATATTACTGATCTGAGCCTTCTTTTTTTTTCCTTTTTCAGGGAGAGAGGAGTAAATTTACCTAGATATTTGCAAATATTAATTTTTCAAAAAAAACCCCTATGTTTTGGCTTTATTGATTTTATTAGGTAGGGCTAGTTTTAGATTACAGAAATAGGGAAATTTCAAATAATAATGGCTTAATAAATATAGTTATATCTTTATCTCACTCTCCAGAGTCAGCATAGAGGTTTTATTCGTGAAGGTCATAAGGAATCAAGATCTTTCCATTACATCATTTCATCTTTGTCCTCATGGCCCAAAACAGAGGAAAAAAGAACTAAGAGCAAACAGAATTTAGTAGCTCTCTTTTAAGGAAGATTCTGCAAAGCTGCCACAAAGCACATACACTAAATTATCATTGAACAAAACCTAGTTCCATAACTATACTAGTTGCAATTGTAGTTATTTTTCTGGACCACTATGTGCCCACATAAATATTGAGTATAATATTAATAAGTATAAAATGAAAATAGATAATGGGGAAAGTGAATAGTCTCTGAAGCACTTGTCTTTTCTATCACATATGAATTTTCTGATTCTGCTCTTATCTTTCTTTCTACAAAAAAATGAGGTTATTCCTCTTCTTTATCACTTCTTTATTTGTGTAAATATCTAATTAATATTCAAAGTTGGAACAATGATATGAGTTTTTATTTGCACCTTATAGTTAAAAATATATAATCACTCTCTAAGTTCTCTCAGTTAGATATGAAGATGAATTAAATGCTTTACAACACCCAAATTCATTCTTTATTTTTCTCAGGTAATATAGCATGATAGTTTACTATCAACAGGATAAAATATTGGTCATTTTTAGAACTTAAAGAATTCTTACTTTCATTTTCCTGGTTTTTTTTTTTTTGTATTTTCCAACTTTCTATAATAAAAATCAATTGAATTTTAATCAAGAAAAAAATTTAACCAGAAAATAATGAGAATGAGAGATAATTAAAAGGACCAAAGCAGAACAACAAATAAGATGAGCAAGCCAACCAAATAAACATGAGAGCAATACATACAAAAAACAAGCTAAAAATTATTGATAAATGCTAGAAAATGTCATTACCTTCAAATAAAAACATAGTCAATTCAAAATTTAAAATATCTTGATGCATTAATAAGAAAATCAAAGTAATAATGAATGATATTTCTGACTATAAAAGACATCAGAATATTGAATTGTCTAATGTGCCCCTGTTGCTTCCTGATGACCCTGAATTATGCCACATATATGCTGTGAAAAGAGACCAGTTGTGGAGCCACAATGCATGTACAAGTCTATGAGTCATAGCCAAATCAGTATGTCTCAGTCACATTGTAACAGAAACCTGGAATAACAGCTCCCCCAATGAGTCTCCTTAGTGTGTTTACTCAGACAGAAAATTAGCAAATCTCATTTACTGAGGTCATTAATATACACTCATCCAACACCTAATCAATGAACATCTTCTCTTCCTATATGAGGTACTACATCTCTTAAGTTAGAATTCCATTTCCTAAAGTACTCTACATCCTTTGTCATTATTGACCAATCTAAACATTTGGTATTATAACCTGCAGAACATCCTGAGATCTGCACACAGAAACTTCCAAGAATTTATAAAGAGACGATATGTTTTCTAGGGAATATAAATCAAATAGCAACTGATTTTTAGAAAAAGTAAAGAGAACCAAACCTGGAAATTTATTAAGTGTGAATTTAATTGTCTATCTTGGTAATACTGGGGGAACACTATTAAAATTCGTGAATGAAGGTATTGTAAAAATTAGCCTATTTTTTAAAAAAAGATTTTATTTATTTTAGAGAGAGAGATAGTAAGAGAAAGAGTACAGCATGGGCAGTGGGTAGAGAGAGAAGCAGGCTTCCCACCAAGCCGGGAGCCTAACGTGGGGCTCAATCCCAGGACCCTGGGATCATGACCCAAGCCAAAGGCAGACAATCACCTGAGCCATGCCGGCACCCCAAAATTAGCCTTATTTTATAGAGACCATTTCTTAGCATATCAGGAAAAATTCATACTTGGTACATTGGACCAGTTAGATCTGTATACCTTGATGTTTGTATTTTTCATACAGACATGCAAACTGGAAAAATACGTTCTTCCCAACCCCCATAGTCTCATGATTTCTGCCTCCTACTGTGCCTCCCTGTCTTTTCAGCACCTGCTTTTACTGGTAACATCCATTTCCTTTGTTATGTCTCATTTAAACTTCCTGAGATAATCCAGGGGTCACATAGCCTTAAACTCCCTGCCCAGGCTATTACTGTGCTTTCCTTACACAAATATGCATATCTAATTGATCACCTGTGATCAGACCTGAGGTCAGACAATACCAGTGAGGCAGTTTATGAATAAGGAACTGCCTAGAGATGATTCCTTCCTTAGAAAATGTGCTGATCTCTGGGGCACCTGAGTGGTTCAGTCAGTTAAGCATCTGACTTTGGCTCAAGCCATGATCCCAGGGTTCTGGGATTAAGCCTGGTGTTAGGCTCCCTGCTCATTGGGGAGTCTGCTTCTCCCTTTCCCTCTGCCTCTCCCTCTCCCTCTCTGTCTGCCCGCTCCCTCTGCTTATGCTCTCTTGCACTCTCTGTGTCAAATAAATAAATAAAATCTTTGGAAGGAAGGAAGGAAGGAAGGAAGGAAGGAAGGAAGGAAGGAAGGAAGGAAGGAAGGAAGGAAGGAAGGGAAGAAGGAAGGAAGGAAGGAAATGTGCTAATTTCCTCAGAAGGAAATTGTGAGCATGGTGGCCATTTTGAGGCTGCTTCTGCATAATATGTGCCTATGACCAAAAGGCAATATTCCTTAAAGAAATCATTATGTGAGGCAAAGGCCAGTCAAGATGGCAGTTTTCCTGCACAAAGATCCTCATAAATAGGCATGACTCACTTGAGATAAAGGGACACCTATTATTCTGGCCCATAGCATTTGGGCCTATGGACTAAAAAGAGGGATTTTTTTTAGGGAATTCTGACAAAAGAGTGATATGTTCTTTCTTTCTCTGTCCACAGACAGTTTTTTACTCCCAGAATGTGTTAATAAGTGTAATGATGAAATATAACAGTTCCTAACATCCATGTTTTTTCCCCTCTGTTGTGTTGCAATAACTTATGGAGGAGACAAAGCCAATATCAATTAAATAGAACCAAATTTTCTTTCAGTTACCTTCCAGATCTAGAATGGCAAATATGTGTCCTATCTTAGACAATTATTTGGTAGGGATTATCTATCAAATAGAGATAGAGAATAATCCTGAAGCCTTAATCGGACTTACTGGGCAAAGAAGTGATGATTTTTAGCAAGACATGCCGTAAGAACACCAGGAGAGAGTGGCAGCATGCATCCCTGATCTAGATACTTCTGAGTTATCTGAAAAGATACTGCAGTAAGTTAGCCAAAGATCATCAGATTTGGAGTCAGATTTTTGTCTGAATGTTGATGCTATAACTTCATTTTTCATATAATATTTTTAAATATTAAAATATTTACTGTAATAAACTATTTTCAAATTAAAAAAATTTTTGATACTTAATGAGCAGCTACTATACATCAGTTATTGTTTAGGTAATGATACAAAATGCTGAACAAAAGAACACATGGACCCAGCCATATAACATGAGTAAAACAAACAAACAGTCATAAAAATAAATATATGCTACACTGTTATACAACCATTAGGAAGGAGAGATACTCAATGTTATACAAGTTCATAGTGAAAAGATATAGGCACTTACCAACAGTGTGAACTTGGAGAAGTTATTTAACCTCTCCCTGAATCTATATGAGATAGAGTTAACAATATGTCAAAGGGATTTATAAAAATTAACTGACAATATATCCACTATGTATACAATGTTTAGATGTAAAAGTTATATTATTATTCCAACAAACACACTATTTATAGAATATACACATGTCCACTGAAATATCCTACTTAGTAATTATACACAAAACAGTTCATTATATGTAAACATTCTATTTTTCTGTTGAATGTACATATTCCATATATTCATCACAATCTATGTTAGCAGTTCAGGTGGACAAAAACAATTGCTATAGTTCCAGGAAAAAATAGGACTTTCCCCAAGAAAAGGAAAGAATAATCAGCACTGTTAATCACAAAAAATAACTAGGTAGAAAGAGTCCAGTAGCATGTTGCAAGATTGTGGACTAGCAAAAAATATCAAGAGAATGCCCTTCCTTCTGGAAGATAAGGGCTTTGTTTGACCCTACAATTTGAATGACATGATTAAATACATTATTAACGAAAAATGTAACCTAAGAAGGGACATCTGGCAATCAAAACTTACTGAGCATAGGGGTATAATGAGGACATAGTGGAAAAGAAGTTAAAGGCAGGAACAAGTCAAGACCCTTCTTATAACCTGGGGAGACTTGACCATGAGAGCACAAACTTTGGAGGCAGATATCACAAGTTCTAATATCAATTTTGCTAATAGCCATTTGTGTAACTGTGGGGAGTTATTAATCTCTGTGCCTCACATTCCCATCCGTAAAAACAGGAAAGATGATAGTTCGTCTCTCATTTGGCTAAATGAAATAATATAATTAACATACTTAGGACAGTTCTTGGATCATAGAAGTGCTATACAAACATTAGTTGTTGTTATTGTTATTATTATTACATGTATAGAATCCTTTAGACAAAAGCACTGAAATGGGAATATAGGGTAATATTCAGCAAGATGTCTAAGCTGCTTCCATCTGTGATATCTAGTCATCAGTTAAAATAAAAATAATAGCAGTTAGGAATGTTTTCCTCTGTAAGTAACAGCATACCTGTTACCAGCATAAGTAACAGTAGCCATACCTTAATAAATGAAGATATATAATTATACATATTAAGAAAATAAGTGGTAAGGTGTTCCTTGATTTGGTGTAGGAGCTCAAAATATTATAAATGACCAAGACTGTTCTTACTCTTCTCATTTGCCATCCTCAGATTATTGGCTTTTCCCCTCATGATCACAAGACAGCTGCCATATCTACAAAAATAAAATTCCCTAAGGGGAATGAAGTTTTCATTGCTAGGAGACAAACAGGTTTCCAGTCTATACAAAGTTGAGATTCTGTTAAAAAGGAAGAAGGGGATATGGCTCCTGGCCAGGCAACTAACACCATCTAACACAATTTTTATGATTTAGAAATGTTTTCACTTGTAATTTCAAAGGCAACTGAAATGACTACCTCTAGCAAGTTGAAAGTTTGAAAGTATATATAATATCTAGATACAAAGATCATGAGGTATCTGGATGAAAGAAGACAGAAAAGTTGTCAGTGCTTTAGGCAACTTTTTCACAGTGAATTTTAAGTGTAATTGTATGCATAAAAACATAGATTTATTTTCAGAAATGCAAATGAAACACCTGGAATAACTGAAAATAATATATCTGTGTTTCTTATATTATCACTCCCCATTGTATGTATTATAAGAATTATTTTAAAAACTTTTGAATTGATCTTTAAACCTAGATCCTCTAAAAAACTGATTTTCTTTTGCTTCCTTTTTATACAGCAGAATTCTGGAGTTGACTCTATTTGTTCTCTCTACTTCTGCTAATGCTATTCTATCTAGAACACCCTTCAGTAAGACTTTTACCAGCATTGCTCCATTTGATCTCCTCTTGTCAAGATCATCAATTATCTCCCTGCTGCCAAATGCAGTGGTCACTCAATATGTAACACAGGCCATCACTTCCACCTTAAATACTTTCTTCATCTCCTAACATTCTGAATCTTCTTGCTGGTCCTCCTTTACTAGATCCTCCTTCCTTCCCAAATGTTAAATGTTGAAGAGCCTTCTTAGTATCATACTGAGATCAATCCTTTAGACTCCTTTTCTTCTTTAACCACATGCATTTTCTAGATAGAACATTCAGTCTTTTTGGCTTTAAATACCATGTCTGATGCCAAATACTCCAAAATGAAATCTCAATTCAAAACTTTTCACCTGAAATCTGGAGTCCTATATGCCCAGCAGGCATCTGAAACTTTGCATATCCCAAACTATATTCCCAATCCCTCTTCCCCCACCAAAACTTGCTTGTATGATCTAGTTTTCCCTAGATCAGTATATGATCTTATACTTCAACCAGTCACTCAGGCTTCTAAACTTTGAAATTATTCTTGACTCCTCTTTCTTCACTGTCCCTCAGCCAATCGACTGGCCAATCCTGTAGATTTTATGTTCAAAATGTGTATTGACTATGGCCATTTGTTATCACCTTTGTCATCCTACTCCAAACTACTGTTTCTAGTTATTGCTATAACTGATCTCCTTATTTCCACCTTCTTCCCTACAATCTATTCGCATACAAGAGCCAAAATAATTTTTTAAACATAAGTCAGATCATATCATTCTTCTGCTCAAAACCTTCCAATAGCTTTTGACCTCCCTCTGAGTAAATCCTAAACTACAGTAGTCTCTATAGCCCTAATGATACAGACCCCCATGACCTCTCCTTCTCCTTTTTCTTTTCTCTATCTATGCTCACTACATTTCAGTTATTCTGGTTCTGGCAAATGAAACACCTGGAATAACTGAAAATAATATACCTGTGTTTCACTCACTCTTCCTGAGTGCTCCAGGCATGCTCCTGCTCCCTCTGGTTGGCATGTTCTTCCTCAGATAACCACATAGCTTATCTTTCTTTATCTACATGTTCCTTTTCAAATACCTCCCATCATAGAGGTCTTCCTTAACCACCCGTTTAAAGTATTATTTCTCATCCCTGTCCTTCTCTACTATTGCCCACAGTCACTATAACCAACTGACATATGTATTTGTTTGTTGTCTGTGCCCTCCTACCAGAGCATTTGCAACACAAGATCAGTGACTGAGTCTGTTGTGTGCATTGCAGTGGCGAGGACATGGAAGTGCCTAGCACCTAGTAGGTGTTCAAGTTTATGTATTTAAGGTATGAGTGAATCAATGAATGGCTATTTGCTGAGCAATAATTTTATTTTTTATGTCTATATAGACCTCATATAAATTTTGATACTGTTTTCAGTCTTGTAAATTAATATTTTCAATAGATTCCTTTCGTTCAATCAGGCAATGATAGTAACATTTTGTCTTAAAGTAAAAAACTTACCTTGTAAATCCCATTTCCTTTTTGTGTTATATTTTTAACAACCTTGTTTCATATATTATTGTCTTCTATTAACTACTGACATAGATGTTTTATTTGTTTAAAAAGATCATATTGAAACCATGATGCTATGAAAGAGATCATCTTTGCTATTTGTGGGCCATTTTCCTATAGCTCAATATTTTAATAATCTAAATAAAATCATCCCAAAATCAAATGCTGTGATTTTTCTGAATATACCAATTAACACCTAGAAAATACAAGGCACTTCTTATTTCTGTTAGACCTGACACTATTACATAATTTGTTCCTGTTTTATGTAAAATATTTTGATGAACTTGTTTTAGCACACCCTCATTAATATTGTAGCCCTTATACAAATGTTAATAGTTTTAGGAACACACACACACATAAATATACATGGTAATACCTAAATATATTCATTAATAGAGATATTTAGAAAATGTTGAAAACATAATTGCAGACAAAGCTTTATTTTCTGGCTACTAATAATTTCTCACACATACTAATAAAAATCACCAAAGTTAAACTAATGGAAGACAATTTTAAAATTTTGCTTGCAATGTTTCTCCTATCTCCCCTCCTTTTCCCACTACCCCACCACCCTGCATTACCAACATATTGGCTCCTACCTACTTTTCAACAAGAATCCTTTTTTTTTTTTATCCTAAATGGATGAATTGAAATCATTCTACAAAATGCCTACATTTCTATTTACAGAACACACTCTCCATATATCGTGAATCTTGCTATCACCCCTTTTCAACTCTGCTCCAGTCCCCTTCTCTTCTTCCTTAATCCATTGGCTTGCTATTACTCGGGATTTAGTGATTACATTCTCCGTGGGCTGTCCTTTCATATATCTCATTATTGCTTGGAAATAATGTAATAATGTTTCTTTTTCTCTGTCTCTGCCCTCTGTTACTCTACTTAACTTTCTTCTGAGGTGATTCTACCTTTTTTTTTTTTTTTAAGATTTTATTTATTTATTCATGAGAGACACACACAGACAGAGGCAGAGACATAGGCAGAGAAAGGCAGGCTCCATGCAGGGAGCCCCAGGTGGGATCCATCCCAGCACTCCGGGATCACGCTGTGGGCCACAGGCCAGACACTCAATCACTCAACCGCTGAGCCACCCAGGTGTCCCGAGGTGATTCCATCTTAATTGCACTTTAACTATCATTTACATGATAGTTAATAGGAAATAACCATAACATTTTGGATCTCAATACCTAACTGATTTCATCCTGGTGACTAAAGACAAACTGAAATTCAAGATTACTGAAAAGATTAAGAACAATGGTTTTCCCCCCTTAAATCTTCTCCATTCTCATTTTTCTCATTACTCATTCTCTTTCATACTCCTCCAACTTATGAGTCTGGTGTTAATTCCTCTTTTCTTTTCCCTATCTTCAAAATTATAAGCCTATAAATTAGTAATTAGTAACTGCTTATAAATAACAGAACTTTAAAATTGACTAATTTTTAGTTATAGATTTTGCTATTGTATTCCAATCAAAACAAAATTATTTAGAAGACCATAACTTCAAATAAAACATCATAAGATTGTAAGAAGAAATTAGTCTTATTATTACACTATCAAGGTAGGTCAATGCAAAATAAAATTTTCAAATCCTTTTGATGTGTTTTTTCCCTTGGCTTTAAAATCCATGCTTTCCTTTTATCTTATTAACTAAAACTTCTTTTCATATAAACTTTGATAATTACCTGTTACTTGGTTTTTAAGTTTGTTCACTAATTTCTCTCAGTTGTATAGTGTTTAGAGTTTGAAATATACATTTATACTTTTAAAAGTGTTGAACAGAGCTAGAAGATGAACATCATCATTCTCCATATATATATGAGTACGTGGCAGCTCAGAGAGGTTGATTTTCTTGTTTATGTCATATCTCAGAATGGGCACCAGAACTAAGAAGCAGATGTTCCAACCCCTGGACAATTGCTAGCTTTGACTACCCACAGATGTCTCTAGATTAGAACATTCATAAAAATACACATAAAAACATTCTCTTGGTCATTCAGGGATTAAGTGTTTTCCAGTAACATGACAAATAAACCAATAATGTATTTTATTTCTCTCTCAATATATGAGCATGTATTCGTAAGCCCCAATTTGCTTTGTAGTATGTGTGATTTGAGTTTGCTTCCCTCAAATGTTTAGTAGCTGTATATTTATATTTCTGGACAGAGAGATGTTAGGGAATGTTTAGAGACCCCAGTGTTCAGACTGAAATTTTTATTTTAATTAGATAATCAAGTTGGATTCTATAAAATTAACACAGAAAGAAAAAGATAAGCTGAAGCATCTTAGGCTAGTCATTTTACCTTGCTGGACCTCAACTTCTCCATCTAATAAAATGAAGGAGATAGACTTATTCATCATCACCATAATAATATAAAGATAATAGTAAAGTCTCCAATGAATTGAGGGCCAAGCACTATGCTAAATCCTTATATTCACTCTCATTTAATATTCACAAAGATTCCTTGAGGAGACTATTATAATCTCTATTTTTCAGATAGTGAAATGCAGTCTCAGAGAGTCAGCTTCCCAAGATATGCTGTTGATGAGTGCAGGTGGGATTTGGATTTGGGCCTGTTCTATCCTGTGGTCTGTGTTCACAATTCCCAGGCATGGAGGCCTCTCCCTGCTACACCATAACCTTGATTTCTTTTCTTTTCTTCTTTTCTTTTCTTTTCTTTTCTTTCTTTTTTTCTTTTAAATTTTATTTATTTATTCATGAGAGACACAGAGAGAGAGGCAGAGACATAGGCAGAGGGAGAAGCAGGCTCCCTGCAGGGAGCCTGATACAGGACTCCATCCCAGGACCCTGGGATCACAACCCAAGCCAAAGGCAGACCTTCAACCACTGAGCCACCCAGGTACCCCTCCACTATGATTTCTAAGGTCTCCAACAGCAACAATGTTTTATTATTCTTTTATTAAACAGACTTGGAATTATTTCCTGTTTTCTCATTATCCATGGAAACATTCGGGACTTGTTTCCTTAATTATGAATCAATATTTGTTGTTTAACTTAAACAAGTAGGCAAGGGACAAATAAATGGAAAGCCATTGGAAGTTCTTAAATTGATGTTGAATGTTGCTAAAATAAGAAAGCCCATCATTCAAGGAGAACTTTGTTAATAAAATTTCAATTAAAGCAAAATCACATAGTTCTACTAATAGCAACAATGAAAGATATACTCCCAACAGCCTTTTTCTCATTTAGAACATTACATTTGAATAACATTTCAACTATAGATGTTTGTAATGCATGTAATTGCAAGTTCTCAATTTCTCTCCACAAAGGGTTTAAAATACACACATTATTATTTTCAGTTAAAGAACATTAATATTATATTAACATGCAATCTTAAAGATATCACAAATCAATAAACCACATCAAATAATTTTCAATATGATGCTTAAATTGAAAGAAAACTATGTTTGCAAAAGTACTTGGGATTGTTATTTTTCTTGCTGGAATGGACACAGAAATAAAAGTAAACAGAAATAAGATCTTATTTGTCCTTTGTTTCTAAATAACTAAAGGATTCAGAGGGCCACTAATTCTACTAATAACTCTGAAGTCATTTCTTATTCTGAATGTAATATTTATTTTTACATACTTTGATGTATTTACTATTAAAATTCTGCTATTAAAAAAAGAGAAATATATTCAAGGAAATAAATAGATCTGTTTAGATAGACTACTTAAATTTTTGCTTTAAAATAAACTGACTATGCACATACATTACAGAGACAAGGGAAACAGTCAAATGAGAAAAACAAACTAATTCATGTCATAATTAGGGATTGGAAATTATTTCAACTATTTTATTTTATTTTAAAATGTTTTTTTATTCATTTGAGAGAGAGAGTGAGAGAGAGCACAAGCAGAGGGAGCGGGCAGGCAGAGGGAGAGAGAGAAGCAGACTCCCCACTGAGCAGGGAGCCCAATGATCATGACCTGAGCCAAAGGCAGACACTTAACCAAAGAGCCACCTAGGCACCCTATTTCAACTATTTTAAAGCAAAATAGGGTTACGTGATTCTGACTAAGAACTTAAGAATTTCAGCTTACAAATTAAGAAAACATAAAATAGTGAAAATATAAAACCAAATCTACCAAGCAACAATTTAGGATTTAAATTTATTTTTGTTCACAATATCTTTTGAAGACTTTCTGTTGTATTGATATTTAAGGAAAAATAACATGATTGCTTATAGTAAATGTTAATTATGTTCAAGAGAAAGAGATAATTATCTTTCCAAATACATAGGTCTTCAACAGCTTCCTATTACTGTGAAAGCCCCATCTATTAAGTTCTCTAGTTATTGTTTATTACTAACTTAGGCCTGGCTCTAAGTCTCCATCTGGTCTCCTGCCTTTTGAAAAAGCCCACATATGACTCTCAGCAATCTTTGGCTATTTTACTACCAGACTCAAACTAGATGTGAATCTGCAACAGGTCCTTGCCCCTTCCTCTTGGGTGCTATTCTAATTACTTTTTCTCCTTGTTAGTACCCCAAAGTAATGCAAATCCAATCATGTCTACAGATAAGTTCCTCCCACATGCCCCTGAACCTAAGTACTTGCACTAAAGGATGGCTCTCAGGAAAAGCCAGCTGGAAAGGAAATGTGTTCTAATGCTAGAGGAAGGAAAATTATCCGGGAAACTCAGAGGCTCAATGGCAGCTGCCTCAATTAAGAAGCCTTTTGGAAAGGACTCCTCGGGAGAGGAAATATGAAGACAAAGGACAATTCAAAGTGGGAAGTAAAGGTTATAGACTCCAGAGATACCAGAGAATGAGGTAGAGGAGACAAAAGTCTCAAGACAAGAGGAAACGACTCAATAGAAATTCTGAACTGGAGTAAATACTCCCATTTGGCTTTTGCTGAAGGACTTTCTTAGTCTTCTCTTTCATCTTTCTGACATAACTCAATCCCACTTTTCACAAATTTAATTTTTAATAGAAAATAAGTATAGATCCCGAAAAACAAGGTGTTTCTACACCAGGAAAAAGGTTAATTTTATCTGTGAAATACAGTGGTCTCCCTTTCTCTATGGATCTCCCAAGACTCCTAATGGATGCTTTAAAATTGCAGGTAGTACCCAATCCTATAAATATTGTTTTTCCCTATACATATGTATATACCTATTGTTGTGCCAAGATTGCGAATCCAAGAAACCACCAAGGAGCCGACACCCATGCAAACACACGAGGGTTTATTTACAAGCTCGAGCTTGGGTCCAAGTATACCCGACACAGCGGAGCAGGGACTTGGACCCTGAGGTGGGTTTCAGCTTAGTTTTATGGGCTGGTCTAGGGGACCTCTAGAAGGGGTGGAGGAATTTCTCAAGTTCTGTTTACATTCTGATATGGGGCTTTCAAGGGCATTGAGCTCTGTTCTCATTCGGATATGGGACTTTCTGCCACTAGCTTGGGCTCTGTTCTCATTCTAATATGGGACTGCCTGCCATTGGCTTGGGCTCTGTTCTCATTCTCATATGGGGCTTTCTAGGACGTTAAGCTGTAAGCTGGTTTTTTTCCTGTAACTGAAGTAACGTAAAGTTCAGCTCTTATTCACAGGGGCCTGGGATGGCTGTACTTGTGCTAATGCTGAACTTAAAGTGGAATGGAAAATTAATTTTCTCGGCCTCCACACCTATGATAAAGTCTATTCTATAAATTAGTGATAGACTAACAACAATAATAAAATAGAATTATAATAATCTACTGTAATAAAAGTTATGTGAATGTGGTCTCTGTACTGTACTTACCATCCTTCTTGTGATGATGTAAGATGATAAAATACCTACATAATGAGATGAAGTGAGGTGAATGACACAAGCTTGACAATGTAACATTAGGCTACTACTGCCATCTGATAATTTGTCTGAAGGAGGATCACCTGCTTCTGGACTGCAGTTGACCCCAAGTAACTGAAACCACAAAAAGTGAATCCATGTATAAGGAGGACTACTGTACTAGGTACTGTTTAGTTGACCAAATCTTTTGAAAAGAAACCACAGCAACAGCTTTTATATATATATATATATATATACAGAGAAAGGAATAATTTCTATCAGGCTTGATTTATTAAAACAGATTAAAATTGGATCCACTTTGTGTCTGTTGACCTTCATCTTTGAATGAGGCTTCACAAGCTCTTATAATAAATTTCCCCAGAGATTTTTGGTATCAGTTGCAATTTCCAGGAATTTATAATAAAAAAATACTTTGATAGGATCATAAACAGAAGTTATGAAAGCCCTATTTCCTCTTCTTTCAGGACATTATTGTTCAATGGAATAAGTAAGAAGAACCAGAACATAGAATGAAGCACCATGCCTGCAATTTTCTGGCTGTTTGACCCAGGCAAGTCACTTAAGCTTTCTGAGTCTCAGCTTCCTTGTTTGGAAGATGAAGATAATGATGCATGCCAATTTAAAAATAAGTAACATAAAAATGGTTAATAAACATAAAATATTCAACTTAATTAGTGATAAAATAAATAAAATTAAAATATTTGTTGAATTGGCAATGATCTCCCACATACTCAGTGTTAGTAAAAGCTAAATGAGACAGGCACTTTCATACTTTGTTGGAAGCAAAATGTCAGCATGTACCAGAAACTTTAAAAATGCTCATGTAATTTGACTCAGCAAATCTCTTTCTAGGAATCTATCTCAAGAACATCATTTGAAAACACAGTCTGTATTTTATTCACAAAGATAATTATAAAAGGTATTTATAACAGTTGAAAGTTTGAATCTTTCTAAATATTTGCAGGAAGCCTAACAATAAAACTGACCATAAATAAGGTACATATAACAAAGCAACCTTAGAATATATGTATATTGGTAAGTGCATATGGGTGGGTTTGAAATCAGTTGTAGACTATCTTAGTGGCCTCATCTGCTGCCAAATATGAAATGAGCTTACATTTCTTTGTATTTTCCAACTATCATAATCCCAGACCCCATTTATGCATTTGTCAAAAGTTTGCCTTGCTTACAACATTCCTAGTAGCTGTTCTAGGAGTTTCTTGACCTCTAGCTCATACATGTTGAAAGTGAACCCCTTGGCTTCCTTGTGGGCTCTTACTCACAGCAGCAGCTGATGAGTGATCACCACCAAAGTGCCCCTTCTGGCCCTATAGAGGAGATACTGCCTCCCATGTCTCTCCAACACAACAGAAGTCTCAGAAAGCCTGGGGACAAGGGAAGTACAGTAGAGAAGGTGCAATTACTGTGCTGGAAGTAGCAGACCTGACTGTTCCACATCTAGCATTAAGGACCTATCTATCAGGCTCCCAAGCGTGCATAATGACAGGACTCTTCATGCCTCAGAAGTGAAGTATAACCTAAGTCCTATACCATGTGCTCACATTCCCAGAGAGAAGATTCTGTCCTTCATGCCCCAGGCTGATTAGGAGAAAATCCGCTGCACGTTTGGCAATCCTATTCTCTACCAATGTGGCCTAATTGACTCATATAACTAGGACCAGAGCTCAAACCCCTTCTCAAAGTTTGGGTTACTCACTCTTAACAACACCAATAATCTAGTCTATATAAGGGTATGCAAGCTTAGTCCTGTATGTTGTTTGGAGAGGCAAATAAAAGATTTAGTTTGACTATCCCTCCCACCATAGTCCAAATACTGATTTCCAACCCGCAGATTTTTAGACGAAAAGTGGGGTGAGCCATGGTCTAAGACAGAAATTGGCAAAGTAGCTTTACTGGCCAAATCTGGTCAGCTGCTTATTTTGTAAAGCTTTATTGAAACATAACCATGCCCATCATTTACATATCATCTATGGCTGTTTATGTGCTATAATGGCAGTGTCAAGTAGTTGCAACAGAGACGAACAGCCTGCAAAGTCCAAGGGGTGCGTCCCTGAGTGGCTCAATCATTAAGCATCTGACTCTTGATGTCTGCTCAGGTCTTGATCTCAGGGTTGTAAGTTCAAGTCCCATGCTGAGCTTTAGGCTCTATGCTGCATGTTGGCTCCACACTGAGCATGGAGCCTACCTAAAAGAAAAAAAAAAAAAGGCTTTACTTCCAAACAGCCTGCAAAGCCTTAAAATATTTACTCTCTGGCCCTTTGAAGAAAACATTTTCCAACAGTTGATCTAAGGTCAGGAAATGTACCCAGAAAAAAAAAAAAAAAAAAAAAAAAACAGGAAATGTACCCAGAGGTTAGAAGCTGGAAAGCTAGCCCCCTGGTTAAAAAACTCAGGGCAACTAAATTGAACCTGTAGTATAGAATTATAGGGGGAGTTAAGAAAGAGCAAACTAAAAGAAGATGAAGCAGGAATCTGAGCCACTCACCTTATGTATATCCACTGACAGCACAGGTCACATAGGGGACTGATGAGTAGACAAAAATCTTACTGCAAAAGGTGGTGGCATCCTATTGTGTAAACCTCATTCTGTTCTCTTCCACACTGGTAATCAGGATAAAGAAAGGACTTCCAGAACACCACTAACACAAAGCTGTCTTGAGACTCAGGATGATCCGGAGGAAAATCATGTCCTGGACTCAAGAGTGCTTCTTTGACCCATGACTCTTTGTCCATATGGTGGCCCTAGTCCAGACCATGCTATAGAGGATATTTTGGCTTTCCTTCTCTGATGACATTAGCAGGCCTCAGGGCATGGCTTCCATGGTGACATCTTACCAAGCCAATCACTATACAGAAAGTGGGTGTATACAAAGCATATAGGAATAAGTTTTTCAGAAATCAATTTAATTTATATTTTGACACCTCCCTCTGCCTTTTCTCTGAGATGGGCTCTGTGTCCACCCAGAGGATAAAGTTGCATCCTCATAAGATGCAAAGTGAAGGGACTACAAAGGCCTCCATCCCCAACTATTGATATATAATTAGCCACTGAATCATCTCCCATTTCTGTCTGCAAATTCCCTACAGATCCATGTCAACCTTTGCTATTTTTCTCAATTCTCAGGTTCCCTTTTCCACAGATCCCATCCTTCAAGAGGTTCTGAAGGATTGGGATGAACTTTAAATTCTCTAAAGTAGGTATCAATATATGCAAAGGAAAGGAAAAATCAGCACCACACCACCAATAGTAACAACAGCAAACAAACAAACACTGCATCTGAATGTGGTATCCTACTGAGAGGACATTTCCTTCTCCACCTGTTATCTTCTATCCATCCAAGATTTCAATGTATTTTCTTGTTGTAAGGGTCTTATAATCTACTCATACCACATTTTCTCCTAAACCTTTCTTTTAAATAAAAATTGTTACTGTTACTATTCAATTTCAAATATTTGCATGCCTATACAGCCTCTTTATCTAAGATTTCTTTTGCCTCAACTTTGAAAGGGGAGCTACTCAGTTACAGGTTTTCAGGTCTTTGGGCTTGTACATACTGTCTTAATTACTTTATAGAATTCCACTGATAGCACAGAAACCACAGTAGCTGCCTAAATGAACATATGCCTCACATGAAACTCAAATATGTGTTCAGTGGGTCCTGTTACTTGGTGTTACCTAGATGCATTCTAAGTGGGTAACACAGTGACAGAATTCCATAGACAAATGTGAGTCAAACATAACCTAAATGGAAGTCTCTAGAAATAGACTGGTTTAAAGTGGCCTGCTCTGTGGTAACAATTGCATTTGCATTTATTAACCAAATGTAAACAAGATATGTTATAAAGGAAAAGAAAATGAGAAACAGTTCTACCATCACAAAATGATTCTATTTAGAACACTGCCATCATCTCTTGGCAGAAATATCTTGTTGGCTTCATTTTGGAGCAGATTGCTTTGAATTGTTTTCAACCACTCTAAAATGTGGGTGCCAGGCTTTATAGCTAGTACATTAATGCCAATGTTTGTTAACTGACCAGAAAACAAAAAAAATCACATTCTAGTAAACTAAATCCATGTTATTAGATCAGCTCCTGTCCCTAAACCATAATTAGAAAGCCTTTATAATAGTCTGTAGAAAGTTCTGGTATGGAAGATAATAGAATTTTCAGGTATACTCTCTGGCATTTTTCCTAAGCTGCTTTGCATCCAAATGATACTCATTCCCTTTTCCTGTGCTTAAGTAACACTTGAAAAAAAAAAAAAAAAGATTTATTTATTGGGGAGGGAGGGCAGAGGAAGAGCCCTATAAAGGGCTTGATCTCAGACCTTAAGGTCATGACCCAGAGATCATCACCTAAGCTGTAACCTAGAGTTGGATGCTTAGCTGACTGTGCCACCCAGGAGCCCGACTTAAAAATTCCTTTGTTATTGCACAGGTTGTACTGTATTATAATCATCTGTTTAGATGTCTGCCTCAGCTCCTCAATCAGGAGCAACTTAAGAAAAGCCATCTCTGGCATTACGGCCTCTAACATAATACTGCCTAATAAATGTTAGCTAAGTTAGTGAGTAATTTTATGACTAAGGAATAATAAAACCATGCTTATATATTTAAGTCTAGCCAGGCCATATAAAAATGATGGAACAAACCATTGTATTCAATGTGTAAAATGGATAATGCCAATAGCCTGTGTTAATTCTTATCAGATATAAAATTCAATTAACAGTTTAATGCAAGATCTACATAGCATGGGCACTCATTAAACATCAGCAATTGAGTTGTTTTTCCATTTGTACATGGTGAAGGACTTCTACATGAAGACTTTCGGAGATAAGCCTAAGGTGGCTGGCTCAAGTGAGCCTCTACTGAAGTCAAATTTAGCCCTTCTTTATTCACCACAAAGAGTTAACTCTTAGCAGAAGTAGCTGTAAGAAATGTGGATTTTTCCTAGTGATTTCATCCAGTAGGTTCTACTTTAGATTTTGAGGAGAAATAGAGGAGATTTAAATGCACACCCTACATCAATCAGCTTAACATTACATTCCATATTTTTGTTCTTCCCTAAATCATTCTTCTTCCACACTACGATCCAGGGTTCCTATCACTTTCTCTAACCATCCACCAGCCCATGGCCTTGTCCTCTGCAAACTAGTACCTCTCCAAGGCCCTGCACACAGATCTTCCTTGTCATATGCACAGCCCTATGACCAGTTTACACTTAGCAACTTCTCTCATATGACCAGACTACAGTGGGCAAGTCAAATAAATACTGACAGCTCATTATGCCTAAAATTATCATGAGTAGCAATTAGTTAAAGTGGATGATAGATAGAAAGGAACTCACTTCTGGTATCTGGAGATTCTAAATAAAAATAGTTACTACAAATTAAGCAAAAACCTTTAACAAATCCTAAATATTCAAATGAGGATTAATATCTATTTTTGTAAGAACTCTTTTTTCTAATGCTAATGATCCCATAATTCCTGTCTCAGATTTATAGGCCTTTTAGACCTCTTCTTTAACAGACTGTGGAATAGCTAGTATCACAGGAAGAGATATAGTATGTTTACCATTTAATTAGTATATTCAGTTGAATTCAATTCAATTCAATTCTTGAGTGCAGTGGTAGGCACACACACACAAAAAGGAATCTGATGTTCACTGATAATCTTGAGTGGTGAGAATATGTGTGCCTTTTCTTTTGTTGCCTGTAAGTGATACAAAGCCTATCAGCATATTCTAATATAAGGGCAGTCTATTATTACCTCAAAATAAAATTTGTAAGGCAAATAAGCATCTTTAAATTGAAGACATGTAATAATGATAGTTTCCTAATAGCATTTTATAAATATTGCTGAGAGAAATTACCTTTTCCTTTCAGTGAAATTGTCTAAAGCAAAAACCTCATAGGCCTAAGTTAAACAGGCAAAGAAGACTATTCTCAACTGTTGCAATAAGAGAGAGACAGTAGCTCAGTCTGAACTAAACTCTGCTAAAAAGAAGCTGGAGAATTTTTAAGAACTAGATTGGGAGGACGGCAGGGAACCTGTGTTTGCTAACTGGCCTTACCTAAAGGAAAGTTAACTTTCTCATATCTTCATGTCAGGGGTACTTTTATAATCTGAAGCAACATGCCTAGGGAAGTTAGCTACTACTCTCCCAGAATATTGGGAGATTCCTGATATCTGATAGCAGATGATAGAGGCACTATCTTCTTTGATGATTACACTACAAAGGAATGGCTCTCAAACTTCAAGCTATCTTACAAAGCTGTAGTCATCAAGACAGTATGGTACTGGCACAAAAACAGACACATAGATCAATGGAGGATAATAAAGAACCCAGAAATGGATCCTTAACTCTGGTCAATTAATCTTCTACAAAGCAGGAAAGAATATCCAATGGGAAAAGGACAGTCTCTTCAACAAACAGTGCTGGGAAAATTGAATAACTACATGTAGAATAATGAAACTGGACCATTTTTTTACACCATACACAAAAATGAACTGAAAATGGATGAAAGACCTAAATGTGAGATAGGAATCCATCAATCCTAGAGGAGAACACAGGCAGCAACCCCTTTGACCTCAGCCACAGCAGCTTCCTGCTAGATACATCTCCAAAGGCAAGGGAAACAAAAGCAAAAGTAAACTATTGGGACTTCATCAAGATAAAAAGCTTCTGCACAGCAAAGGAAACAGTCAATAAACCTAAAGGACAAACTACAGGATGGGAGAAGATATTTGCAAATGACAAATCAGATAAAGGGCTAGTATTCAAGATCTATAAACAACTTACCGAACTCAACACCCAAAAAGTAAATAATCCAGTCAATAAATGGGCAGAAGACATGGAGAGACATTTTTTTTTTACAAAAAAGACATACAAATGGCCAACGGACACATGAAAAAATATTCCACATCACTTGGCATCAGGGAAATACAAATCAAAACTACAATAATATACTACCTCACACCAGTCAGAATGGCTAAAATTAACAAGCCAGGAAACAACAAATGTTGGCAAGGATGTGAAGAAAGGGGAACACTTTTACAATGTTGGTGGGAATGTAAGCTGGTGTAGCCACTTTAGAAAACAGTATGGTGGTTCCTCAAGAAGTTAAAAATAGAGCTACCCTAAGACCTAGTAATTTCACTATTAGGTATTTACACCAAAGATACAAATGTAGTGATCTGAAAGGGGCATATATACCCCCACTGTTTATAGCAGTAATGTCCACAATAGCCAAACTATGGAAACAACTGAGATGTCCATTGACAGATGAATGGATAAAGAAGATTGGTACATATATGTATGGAATGGAATATATACTCAGCCATCAGAAAGGATGAATACTTAACCACTTACATCGACATGGATGGAACTGGAAGGTATTATTCTGAGTGAAATAAGTCAATCAGGGGAAAACAATTATCATATGGTTTCACTCATATGTGGAATATAAGAAACAGCTCAGATGATCATAGGGGAAGGGAGGGAAAACAGAATGGGAAGTCATCAGAAAGTGAGACAAAACAAGAGAGACTCTTATTTACAAGAAACGAATTGAGGGTTTCTGGAGGGGAGGTGGGTGGGGGGATGGGGTTGATTGGTGATGGGCATTAAAGAGGCCACATGATATGATGAGCACTGGATATTATATGCAACTGATGTATTATTGAACTCTACATCTGAAACTAATGATATGTGGGCTAATGGAATTTAAATTAAACCAACAACAACAACAAGAACAAACAATGGTTCCCAGGTCCTTGAGAAAGACATTCCTAATGGAAATACTGGCAAAAGACAGGGGAAAGATTTACATACATTTCCAAGGGAGCAGATAATTTGCAATTACAGGTTTTCCAAAGTAAATGCTCTAAGAAAAGAGAGGTCAGGGACCTAGAGTTGAGCCATCTTAGTCAGAATATTTGAGGATTTCTTTGACTCTCACTGCTCAAAGAGGATAATTCATGTACTATTTCAAAGAAGGATCATTAGAGCAATGCCAATCCTACATCAATGCCACCTCTTAATAAAAGTTTTTAAGACTATTGTCAACAAAATCACATTTGGAATTCATTGTCTTCAAATTAATTAAAAAAGAACATGTTTGTTTTAAAAAGAATTACTTAACTTCCAACAATATTAAAAAACCTTACAATGGCATTTGTTTTGATTTTGAAACATTCCTAGAGTGACAATGCTGATTAGTGCTGAAAACGATTTAATTGTATTAGATAACTTTGAACAAACAAAATGATTCTTATTTGGATATGCCTTTATTCAGTGGTTCAGGGTATTTCTTGGATAACTGAAATGAACATTCAATTTGGAAGGGTAAAAATCCCATTTGCTCCCTCAGGCTATAGTTTTCTTTCAACAAATATTTTAAATTTCTATTATAGGCAAAAGATATTACTCCATGATTTAATATAAAAAATTAATAAGGCTAATCTTTGCTCTTAAATTCACAGACTAAGTGGATTATACAAGTCACCAAGTTTCTCTAATATAAGGCAGATTGAAATCAGTGCCATAAAAGAATGTCAATTGCTATGGTGTTACCAAAACAGAAAAAAATCAAATCTTATTAAGTAATTCTCTTTTAGTCCATCAGTACCTTATTCAAATCAAAAGGTTGCAAGTAGCATAGATCCCCTCGATTTCTTTTATCAAGAAGAATGAAACATTAGCAAATATAGATTTATTTCATGAAATCCAAAGCCAGCCCTCAGAAGCAAATAGATCCAGAAAATGGACATCAAAATTACTCTTTCTGTCTCTCTGAATTGATGTAGTCTCTTACTCCTGTTTCTCCCCCTTCAATTTTTCCTTTTTCTGCTTAATTGCCTTCTCTGCTTTGGCATGCAGAAAGCCAAACATGGCTCTTTTCAGTGAAAGAGCTAAAAGAGACTGACCAATGTCTCACAGACCCAAATCCAAAAAGCCTGGAAAAAGCATCTAAATGGGTTGACTTGGGCCAGATGCTTACGCTTGTCCAAAAGATATCTAGAGGTTAAGGATATTGAGACACAATGAAGTCCACCCAATGAGTGAGGTGAAGAACTAAAGACAAGGGAAATCTAGGTTAGGATATTAACTCAGACTATGTATAAGACAAGAGAGATGCTAGACCAAGAGGTAATTACTGTCTTTCATCAACAAACATTATGCAGAATTGCCTCTAAGCAGGGATTAGGCTCTAAAGTCATACACTGAAAAACCATTTAAAGACAAAATTATCTTTGAAATATCTTAAATAGTCTTAAATTCTTTCATCTATGGGATTTTATGTATATAACCCTAGTATCTTACGGGATGCTTTGGTTACAAATAACAAATAACCTTGACTCAATTGGCTTAAACAAAAAGGAAGAAAGCTTGTCATTTCACAAACAAATGATCCAGAATTTGTTAATTGAGTTGTTCAATGACATTATGACACTAAAATTCTTTTCATCTGACTGTTTTGTCATTCTTAACATGTCTGAGTATCCCAAGCTAGCACCCTTGGTGCTTACAAATGGTCACAGACCAGGAACTCAATCCATATAGGAAAATATACAATCTCTTCTTTGTTCATCTAATTGAAGAAGTGATATAAACTCTTTCCCAAAGTCCCTATTCTCAGGGGATTTCCCTCAAGTCTCAGAACTAGGGCAGATCTTAGCCTAAATAAATCACTTGCTAGAATAGGATCATTGTAATGGGTTTATAACAGTCATATCTTGCTTAGGAGCCAATCTGGGCAAAACTGGACATCATACAATATTGGGGCTCTTTCAACATGGAAGAAGCATAAAATGAATAATTTGGCATTCACAGAACTCCTGATTTCAGTCACGTTTAAGTCTAATTAATACAAAGAAGGGGCACCTGGATGGCTCAGTGGTTGAATGTCTGCCTTTGCTCAGGTCATGATCCCAGGGTCCTGGGATCAGGTTCTGCAACATGCTCCCTGCGGGGAGCTTGCTTCTTCCTCTGCCTATGTCTCTGCCTCTCTCTGTGTGTCTCTCATGAATAAATAAAACCTAAAATAATTAATACGAAGAAAAAATAGAAAATAAACCTCAGATTTCATCAAACTCAATGAATTCCAAGATTAACATGTTGTGTGTACTGTCTATTGACATCCTGTGACCTCGTGATTTGAAATATTCTTTAGGAACTTCTTGCCTAGGCTATATAGGTAAGGATCTAAAGCCTAAATGATAGTTAAAGAAGTAAAGTAAAATTAATATTTTAATTCAAATGGAAGTGATATGAATAAATAGGCAGCTTGTGAAAAATTCATTTGGTTATGATGAGAGAATTATGTTCACTGGCCCAGTCATTTTGTTGTTTAACTCACAGAGGATCTTGTTGCCTTCAGGCCCTGTAGGGGACCCACCTTTGAAGACTGAGAGTTATGTACCACACTTCTCTAGGAAATCAACAGGGTCATATTCTGGCTTACTTGAAAGATCCACCTTTTTGTGTCATTTCCAATAAATCCCCACTAAGCTCTGGGAAACACTGCTCTATTCTATAGAAATTTGACTTCAGGCAGCAAAAACAGTTATAGCTTAAATTTCTGCCTACATGTTTTATTATAGATTTGCTGGTTTGTTTGTTTGTTTGTTTGTTTGTATATTTGTTTGTTTATTGTGCTTAACTATACCTCCGTGAGAGCAAGCCTTTGATATTCACATCAAGTTTGAAGCCAGGGTCATAGTGATAAAAAAAAAAAAAATCCAATGAATGAAGAATACATTTTTTTCCTTACTCATTTCTGTACCTCTGCCCAAACCACAATTTTCTGTCAGTTGCCTTATAAGTTCATAAATATCTCCAGTAACTGAACAGCACAACTCCCTTATAAAATGTTGCAAAGCAACAAATACATGTATCCAATGCTTAATGTTAACATTGAACAGAGTGTATAGCCAGCCAGTCCTCAAAGAGGTGAAGCAGGACTCTCTAGTTCTTAAGTGTGAATTGTGTACAATGGCTTCCTTCCAAATAATATATTATGGAAAGGACACAAGTTTTAACTAGAGAAACTTGACAAACACTACCTCAGCCAGGTGATCAAAGTCAACATCAACAGTGAAAAGTCATGGTGATAGTTTATCCCTTTATGTGATCTGTTAAGAATGACATGTTACCTCTGTGATCTTCCTCTCCCAAACCATAATCCTGTTCTAGTCATGAGAAAAACACCAGTAAATCCCAACTGAGAGACATCCTACAAATTACTGGACCAAAAGTCCTCAAAACCCCATCAAGGTCAGCAAAACAAAGAAAGTCTGAGAAACTGTGAGAGCCAAGAGGCGCCTAAGGAGACATGATGACTAAATGTCACATGATAACCTCGGTGGAACAGAGAAGGGAAATCTGAATCAAGTATAGACTTTATTTAATAATAATGTATCAATATTGGTTCATTAATTTTAACAAATATACCACACTAATATTGTAAGGAGATAATAAGGGAAACTAGGTGTAGGGTATGTGGGAACTCTCTATTCATTGTAATTTATTCTAAAAATAAAAGATCTTCACCTCACATTAATCCAGAGAAGAGAGGGGAGAAATGCAATCAGCAAATACCAAACAATGTCATTTCAATAGATTTGAATCTATTCCCTACTCTACCCCAGTGGAGAAGCAAATCAACACCTGTGATCCATCAAAGGGATAATGCATGCCTTCTTCACAGGGAGAGTGAATAAAGTGTGTGGCGGGAGGCCAGGACCCTTAATCTTGTGGAGGCTGCTGCACGTGGCTATAAGAGGAGCATTCCCCACCATAAGGTGTCCTCTCTACATTGCCTGTCCTAGCAGCACCAAAATACTGTTGTTTTTTCCAAGTTTATGATATATTGCCACAGGTTTTAACCCCCTAAGAGCTCACAGTTTCCAACTTTCAGCAATGACTTTGCACTCAGCTAATTTTTGTACTTTGTGATTTAACATTCAGAAAGGGTCTGTCCTTGCTATTAGATTTTTATTTCACACCTCAAATCCTCCAATACTTGGGTTTATACTGCCTGACTTACTCAAGTTTCTTATTTCCCAGAATTGTTGTGCTGCAAGATTCTTCCTTCTTTACAATGGTCTATCTCTTCACTGAGTTATCCTCTGTCTTCAAGTCTTCCTTGTCCTTGACTAATTTAAATTATGAAACAAATCCGCAACACTTCAAAGGAATCTTTTCACATCAGCCAAGATTGTTCACCAGCCAAGAAAGCCTTGGGGCAACCAGGTTACCTATTAAATCTTGATGAAGATCAGTGAGATCTAGAATTTGCTTCCTTCTGTTGGGTAACTTATAAATGTAGCAATAATATTGTGTATCCTAAATTCATTACTAGTTATGGGCATATTACATATTTTATTTTGGAATGTGTTGTATACTCATTTACAGAAAAAGAATTCCAAAGCCTGCCATCAAATCCTCCTCTATGTCACTTGACATAGAGGCACTAAAAACAATTGCAACAGCTGGATATATCCTACGATCAAGAGCCATACACTTTATATAGAAACTGAGAATTTAAAAAGTTTAAAACAGTTAAATAGAAACTGAGAATTTAAAAAGTTTAAAACAGTTAAATCAACCAACCTTAAAATAAGTTAAAAATAAATAGTTGCTTAAACTGTCAACCAAAATCATGATTTCTATTAGAGAAAGACAGTATGAGGAAGTTTGATCTGTGACCCTAACTTAAAGAAACCCATCTGTTAATGATATCAATCAAAAGTAGTACAAATACCATATGATTACACTCATAAATAGAATGTGGAAAAAAAGAATATATAAACAAAAAGCAAAATCATAACTAAAAATACAGAGAACAAACTGATGGTTGCCAGAGCAGAGAAGGGCATTGGGCAAAACAGGGAAAGGGGAAAGGGCCTCCAGTTATGAGTTAGTCATGGGAATAAAAAGCAGAGCATAAAGCATACAGTCAATGATAATGTAATAGTGCTGTAATGGGACAGATGGCAGCTATACTTGTGGTGAACATAGCATAATGTACGAATTTGTCAAATCACTAAGTCGTACACCTGATACTAATGTAGCATTTCATATCAACTATATTCAAATAAGAAAATTTTTTTAAAAAATCAAAGTAGATGGCTCCAGTCATCCAGGGTGGTGGAAGGAAGGAAGGCTTAGGGGAAAAAAGTAGCCCCCAGCCCTGCTGTCATGGAGAAGCAGGAGGTTAAGAAAGTGGTCAATCCCCTGTTTGAGAAAAGGCCCAAGAATTTTGGCATCAGACAGAATTTCTGGCCCAAAAGGGACCTCGTCCACTTTGTCAAATGGCCCCTTTACATCTGGCTGCTGTGGCAAAGGGCTATTCTCTCTATATATCAAAAAGTGCCTCCTGAGATGACCAGTTCTCCAAGGTCCTAGACCACCAAACAGCTACTCAACTGCTTACGCTGGCCCACAAATACAGACCAGAGACCAAGCAGGTGAAGAAGCAGAGATTGTTGCTCCAGGCTGAAAAGAAAGCTGCCAGCAAAGGGGATGTCCCCACTAAGAGGCTGCCTGTCCTTCGAGCTAGGGTTAATAGTGTCACCACCTTGGTGGAAAATGAGCAGCTCAGCTGGTAGTGATTGCACATGTTGTGGATCTCAATGAGCTGGCTGTCTTCCTGCCTGTCCTATGTCATAAGGTGGGAGTTCCCTACTGCATTATCAAGGAGAAGGCCAAACAGGGGTGTCTGGTCCACAGGAAGATCTGCACCATTATCATTTTCACACAGCTTAACTTGGAAGACAAAGGAACTCTGGCTAGGTAGGTAGAAACCATCAGGACCAAATACAATGACGGATACAATGAGATCTGCCATCACTGGGGAGGCAATGTCCTAAATCCAAAGACAGCAGCTCAAATTGCCAAGGAGGAAAAGGCAACGGCTAAAGAACTGGCTACCAAACTGGGCTAATTGTGTGTTGTTGAATTTTCTGTACATAAAAGTCATAAAAAGTTCTCTTTGAAAAAAATCAAAGTGGGACAAAAAAGATGCATTGTGTGTGTGTGTGTGTGTGTGTGAGTGCAGATAAACCGAGATTGCTTATTTGAAATAGATGTGTTTCTAGTTATTCTTTGAAAATTTCTTTTAGTTCAATTTTCAAAAATGAGTAACAAAAATGTGTAAGATATATCTGGACAATCTCTAATTTTATGATCTTTGTTTTTTGAAAGATTATAATATACTACTTCAATATATATATTATCTATCTATCTATATAGTCTCCTTGAGGGTCTTTTTTACTCTGTCCATCTCTTAGCCTCTTCATATAGTGCTATTTTTTCTAAGTAGATATTCACTAATTTACGTTGAAATATAATGGATGCTAATAATTTCTCTCTTTTTAAAGATTTTATTTATTTGTTCATGAGAGAGAGAGAGAGAGAGAGAGGCACAGGCAGAGGGAGAAGCAAGCTCCATGCAGGGAGCCCGACGTGGGACTCGATCCCAGGACTCCAGGATCCACCCAGGGCTGAAGGTGGTGCTAAACTGCTGGGCCATCGGGGCTGCCTCTGAAAGGAGGAATTTTAACCAAGGTTGCTGTAAGAGAGAGAAACTTAAGAGAGGATAATGAGAAAAAGATATCATTCATTTGTTCAAAGATACTTGAGAGCCTACTCTTTGCTGATGCTCCCCTAAGCACAATGAGGGATGGAAAAAAAGATGATCTGGACGTCAAGTGGCTTATCAACAATTAAAGATTTTAGGCATACATATGAGATATACTAGACACTAGGTAGGAAGCAAAAGGTATAAGAGTGACAATTGAAACATTTGAGACTTAAAGAGAGGTAGAGATCACTTCCATTTGAGAATGTTCTAGAGACTGCTCATAAACAGTGATGATAATTAGCATAGCTAAGTTAATAATTATCTAAATGGGTTGAAGGGAAAATAGAGTGGCAGTGGTCAAAACTGATTCTCTGGGTCCTGTCAGAATCTTACTAAAATTTTTTCAGGAGAAATAGGACAGGGAGCCTATGACTAAAATGCACCTTGCTTATGTGGCTCTGATTTGCAAATTAATCAATCTAACAATCTGATCACTGTGATTCCTAGGAGTTTTGTATTAGTTTTATTTAGCAATTTTATGTTTATAGATTGTCAATTTTTTTAATTTTTTAAAAAGCTCTTATTTCTAAATTATGTAGCCTTTGTGCCAAAAATTTGAAACATTCAGGTTGCTCAGTTATGGCTACCAAATAGCTACTATGAAACAACTACCACAAAATCAAAGGGTCTGTGATAAAATATTTAGCTAGAAATTTAAAAGCCTAGTTAATATTTAACCCAAAAACTTATATAATAAAAACGGTGATAATGAATATGACTCATGATAACCATTAGAGTTGTATAAAATTAAATTAACGATGGTTTTAAAACATGAAATGATCATTTCAAGGGAAGAAAATTAGTTTTGTGTGACCATATGCTACAAATTGAGAATAGATTTAGAAACCATCAAAAAGCACCAAAATAATATGGAGACAAAATATCTTCTTGTATTTGACTATTATCAAACACTCAGAGATCCTCCACTGCCTAAGGGTGATCCCCTTCTCACATTTCTCAGCACAGGATGCAAGCGCTCCCCAACACTCTTGTCCCTGCTTGCTTTTCTAGTGTCCTACTTACTCAATCCCTGCTTTGGCAAAGCTACTTTCTTTTCTTAAAAACTGCTAAGGGCTTTCCCATATCTTGATGTTTGTTGCTAGAGTATGAACCCTTTTCCACATCTCTGGATAAAGCCTATTGAGGTCCGATAAACATTATTTTTTTCATGAAGTAAAATAGTCTCAGCGATAGCCTTAAATTTGACTAGACATTGTCAAGTCTACAGCCTTAAACTTGACTAGACATTGGGCAAATTTATAGAGAGCAGCTCCCACACTGGGAACAGTGTGGACAACATCTCAAACCATGGAATCCTTAGAAAACTCAACTTACCAGGTATACTTGATTCTTGAAATGATTCTTTCAAAGATCATGAAAAGATCAGGAGGAAAGTTAGGAAGATGGAATAAAGAAGAACAGAGAAACTAAGCTAGCTCACGGTGTGTGGGGGTGAGGTGGCGGGGGTGGAAGGCATGGAAGGAGAACAAGGATGCAAGGAGTTACCAGGACTCCTATTGAGGGATGCTGTAAATTTAGAATTGATTCCAACAGAGATCAGTATTTTTCACGTTTGCTTGTCCATTCTTTTTTATTACATCATTATTGAGATATTATTCACACAGAGATAATTCACATACCACCAAATTCATCCATTTGAAGTATATACTTTAACATTTTTTGGTATATTCACACACATATGAAACCATTGCCATAGTGAATTTTACAGCATTATTTTCTTTATCTCAAAAAGAAACTCCTTATCCTTTAACTCCCACTCTCCTGTATTCTCATCCCCACAGACCTAAGCAAGTACTAATCTACTTTCTGTTCTATAGATTTGCCTATTAAAAACATTTCATACAAACAAAATCATACTATTTGGTCTTGTGCTACCACCTGTTACTGTTTTATTCCATTTAGCATAATGTTGCATCAGGGGTCAAGTAATAGACAGAAGCCATTAGCAATTAGCAAGTAGCAAATGGATAATCTCACTGGAAGTGGTAGGCAAGAGACCAGTTCCTAAAAAGGTCCACCCTCGCAGGAGAACAAACTTGTTAGAGTTAAGCAAGATGTGAGGAGTAGGCTTGCTGCCCAAGAAGGACTTCGACACTTAAACGAATAAACAAAATGCTGGTCTACTTACATAGACTAGGCCAATAAAGACAGAGGCAGAGGGGTTTCTCCTGACATCCAAAATAGGAGGCCTGTGGCAGTGAAACAAACTACTGACCAACTCAATTATTCCATTCCCTTCCCTCCTTATTTTCTCATAATAATTAAGCAAATAAACAGTAAAAACAAAGATCAACACAGAAGGCTTGCTTTAGTATTATAAACTCTCAATATGATTATCATTATGAGAAATTCAACCACCTCGCAAAAGACTTTTTTCATGAGGCAAGAATGATTTATCTAATTTGGAGAAGATGTATATATTTTTTATAACATCTGTTCATTGTTTATATGTTAATAAATGTTCATAACTCTGAATCTGTTCCTGCCAAAAAATATTCAAAGTTCTTAAATGAAAATTTGAAATAATGAAAGTATATATTGACTTACCAGATTCCAACTGATTTTCAAAATATTGTAGGATATTTACGTTGTTCAGGATGTTTTATTATTACTGTTAATTTGAAAATTAGAAACCTTACATTATTATGAGTTATTCCAAATTTACAATGCTTTTATTTTACTCTAAGGTATTAGAAACTAAAATCAGTAGTAATTATCTGGTAAATATAAATGGACTTTGGTATTGCAAAGTGTTTTGCTGTATAAAGTTTTCAATTTTCTAATCCAACAACCTATTTTTTTTCCTTCTAATGTGGAAAGATTAGATGTGGAGGAGGGTCTACAACCACAGGCAGCTCATGTTACTCTTCTGATTAATATATGATAATACATAAAAAATTTTAATTTGACAATTTTTAAAGGTTCTATACACTAAGCTTATTATTATTTTAATGAGTCTTATATTGAGATATAATTCATATGTCAAACTTCACCCCTTTAAATTGTTCAATTGAATGACTTTTAGTATATTCATACAATTGCACAATAATTACACTTTATTTGCTTTTCCCTAAAAACTAATGATAGTAAGAAACTTTTCATTTGCTTCTTGGCCATTTATATAGTATCTTCTTGGGAGATGTCTATTCAAACACCTTGCCCATTTTTTAGCTGGGTTATTAATATTTCATTGTTGAATTGTGAGAGTTCTTTATATATTCTGATTAATCCCTCAATAGCTATATGACTTACAAATTTTTTTCTCCAGTTATGTGGGTTATCTTTTCAATTACTTTATAGTATCCTTTGGATCACAAATGTTCTAATGTTGATGAATTCCAATATATCTACTTTTTGTTTTGTCAGTGTAAATTGGTGTAGTATCTATGAAACCATTGCCTAATCCAAGACCACAAAGATTTATTCCAATGTTTTCTTCAAAGAGCTCATAGCCCGATCTCTTACATTTAGGGCTATGATCAATTTTGAGTCCATTTTTGTGTATTATGAGGTAGGGGGAAGGTAAGGGTTCAAATTCATTCTTTTGCATACATATATTCAGTTGTTCCGGGACCATTTGTTGAAAAGATTATTCTTTTCTCATTCAATTATCTTGACACTCTTGCTTTGAAAGTCAATTGACCATAAATATAAAGGCTTATTTCTGGACTCTAAATTCTATGCTGTTGACTTATATTTCTATATTTATGTTAGTACCACACTGGCTTAATCACTGTAGCTTTATAATAAGTCTTGAAATGGAAATTGTGAGTCCTTTGACACTGTTCTTTTTCAAGATTGTTTCAGCTATTCTGGGTCCTTTGCATATCTACCTGAATTTTAAAGCTTATGACCAAAATTTAGAAGCTTTTTGTACATTCTTTGGGGTTCCCTCTGTAGATAATCATGCCATCTGCAAATAAAAACAGTTTTAGTTTTGGTTTGTGTATCTTGTATTTCATTTTTTTGCCTTACTGCACTGGCCAGAACGTCCAGTATTATGTTGAATGAGTGTGGTAACATGAACATCTTAGTTTCTTCCCAATTTAGGAGGAAAGCAACCATTCTCACCATTAAGTATAATGCTAGCTGTAGAGTTTTTTAAAATAGATATTCTTTATCAAGATGAGGAAATTCTCCTCTATGCCTTTTTTTTTTTTTTTACTAAGAATTTGGTCATGAATATGTGTTGAATTTTGTCAAATGCTTTTATTGGATTGATTGATATGATCATGTGATTTTTCTTCCATTAATATGATAGATTACCTTGATTGGTTAATTCTTGAATATTGAAGCAGTCTTGCATATCTGGAATAAACCATTATTTTTGGTGAATAATTCTTATTACAAACTATTTTATTAATATTATATATTATATATTGATGAATTTTACTAATGTCAATTCTAAAATTATTATGCTGAAGCAGTATTAACACACTTAACAGATAGTTTGCCAAAATGGCCCTTTGAATGACAATATTCTTTTGAATGTATAGATTATATTTTATATTTCAATCACCCCAATGTACCATATATTTTTCAAAAATAATTATTTTATATGTTGTCTTCTAAAAAATCACAGATTCTAAGCTCCCTGAGGACAGATTTTCGGCCTCCCAAATTTATGTCCTTCCCAATGCCTAACAACTTTATTCTTGATTGATAAGATGGCCAGAGTGTACTCACCAACAGACATCAGTACAATCTATACAGTGCTTTAGTGTATAATTCAGGAATCAGAGAGATGGCCCTCATAATGGAAATAACTTGATTTTGTTATGAGATTTACCTAATGATTTTGCATTATAAAACATAAAAACTCCCTTAAGGGCAAAACCAAAGCATTTTTTTTAATGAAATGGTAACTGCATTTGCAAAATTGCTTTTGGATATTGAGATATACAAATGAATTCATGGAAAATCATGAAGTGATAGGTTTAATATTATGGTCCCAAGAGTTGTTATGATACAAGTAAAACTAATCAATTTAGATTATTCAGTTTAGTTATTATTTTCACTTCAGGGGAATTCCTGAATCATTAAACTTGGTAATTTCTATAGCACTATGGGTCTCTGATTACATTGCTCACCTAATGAAACAGTAAACAGATTACCAAATTGAAAGTCCCCAAGGGGAAAAAGGGTTAAAATATTCATCTCTTCAAATTACAAATCTTTTTTAAAAAAAGATTTTATTGATTTGAGAGAGAGAGAGCACACAAGGAGGCACAGGAGGAGAGGGAGAAGCTGACTCCCCACTGAGCAGAAAACCAAATGTAGAGCTCTTTGCAGGGCTCCACACAGGGCTCAATCCCAGGATTCTGAGATCATGACCTGAGCTAAAGGCAGACGCTTAACCAACTGAGCCACCCAGGCACCCCTCAAATTTCAATTCTTTAATCAAGAGTTTTAGCTATTTAAGGCTTAATGAAGTTTTATAATGTAACTAAATAAAGTATACAGCCTGAAGGTTTTTTATATTTTGTTTTTAAAAACATAGCAATAGTTTTATGATATTTAGAAGTGAAGTTTTATACAGACACAAGATTTTTATATAAGTATGTATAAGCAAAATTCTTGAAGTTCGAGGAAAAAGCTGAAACTACAATTGTAAAATGAGTGCTTTCCCAATTTTCCATTTATGTTGTGTTCCCTTTGAGGAAGTGGACTTATATATCGTGAGTTCTTTCCTGACAATCACTCTATGCAACCCCTCCTGCAGGATGGGGTCTCTCTCCATTTGACAAGGACTGCATCATGACTCTGGGTAGAAGCTGACCTTATCAAAGTATTTCTCATTAAAGCATATCTTTTCAAGTCTGGTGATTGGCTAAGTGGTGGGTAAATTTCTGTGTATACAAAAGCTGACATGTGATTTTCAAGGTAGATAGGAGGAGGGTACTATGCAATTTGCAAAAGTACATCTAATAATACACTGTTATAATTGGGAAACAAATAATGTGAGCTTGAACTCAGTGCCAACTGCAGAAAGTTAAACTCTATAAAATCTTCCTAATCAAGGGGGCTGATGGTTTTAAAAAGGCTGAGAAATTAAATCATTTAAAAAGAAGCTCTTTAACTGTAGTAGTTTGCTTATTCTTTGATCACACTGATCAACTCTACTTATTCTGTTATTGTTTGCTTTTTTATTTTTTATAGTTTACTCATCCCTATTTTCTTAGATTTAAGTATAATTAACATAGTGTTATATTAGTTTCAGGTGTACAATATAATGATTCAACAATTCTATATATTACTCAGTGCTCATCACAGTAAGTGTACTCTTAATCCCCTTCATCAATTTTACCCATCCCTCCACCCACCTCCTCTCCAGCAACCATCAACTTGTCCTCTGTATTTAAGAGTCTGTTTTTTTGTCTCTTTTTTCTGTTTGTTCATTTGTTTTCTTAAATTCCATATATAAGTGAAATCATATGGTATTTATCTTTGTCTGTCTGACTTATTTTACTTAACCTTATATCCTCTAGGTCCATCCATGTCATTACAAATGGTGAGATCTCATTCTTTTTTATGGTTGAGAAATATTGCATTGTTTGTGTGTGTGTGTGTGTGTGTGTGTGTGTATAAATATCTCATCTTCTTTACCCATTCATCTATTGGTGGACACTGGGTTGCTTTCACATCTTGGCTATTGTAAATAACACTGCAATAAATATAGGGGTGCAAAAATCTTTTTGAATTAGTGTTTTCATTTTCTTTAGGTAATTCTCAGGAGTAGAACTACTGGTTCATATGGTAATTCTATTTTAAATTTTCAAGGAACCTCCAAATTATTTTCCACAGTGACTGTACAAATTATCATTCCCATCAACAGTGAGCAAGGGTTATTCTGTCTTCTTTGAGAAAAATGTCTATTTGGGTCCTCTGCCCATTTTTAAATGAAATTATTTGTGGGTTTTTTTTTTTTTGGTGTCAAGTTAAGTTCTTTATGTATTTTGGATATTAATCCCTAGTCATATATATCATTTGCAAGTATCTTCTCCCATTCAGTAGGTTGCCTTATTGTTTTGTTGATGGTTTCCTTCACTGTTCAAAAGCTTTTCATTTTGATACAGTCCCAATAGTTTATATTTGCTTTTGTCCCCATTGCATAAGGAGATATATCTAGAAAAATATCTCTAAGGCCAACATCTGAAGAGATTACTGCCTGTTTTCATCTAGAAGTTTTGTGCTTTCAGGTCTCATATTTAGGTTCTTAATCTATTTTGAGTTTATTTTTGTGTATAGTGAAAGAAAGTGGTCCAGACTCATCCTTTTGCATTCAGCAATCCCTTTTCCAGCACTATTTATTGCAGAGACTGTCTTTTCCCCATTGATATTCTTGCCTCTGTCAAGGACTAATTACCATACAACTGTGGGTTTAGTTCTGGGCTCTCTATTCTTTTCCATTGAGTTATGTGTCTATTTTTGTGCCAGTAACATACTGTCTTGATTATATCAGCTTTGTAGTATATCTTGAAATTTGAATTGTGATATCTCTAGCTTTGTTCTTTCTCAATACTTGTTTTATTTAACTCACAAATGTGAAATACCAGTACAGATAATCCATATATATTTATTTTAGTTTGTTAATAATTTGAAAATATATTCTGAAAATAAAAAAGTATGCATAATACTCTTCATTCTTTTTTGTAGTAATGAGTTAAAGTACTCTCCTAAAGAATAGGACAATGAGAATTAGGAGAGTGAATAGATTCTTCCTTAAATGTGTAAGAAACACTATTATTGCTATTATCATTACTTGTGGAGTGTATACCACATTCCATTTGTGTACCACAGAGTCTGTAGTAGTATACCCACTGAAATCCAGACTTTCTCCTTGGAGTCCAATCCTGTGGTTCAACCACTTCTATTTGATATTTATGTATAAAACAATACTATCGCACCTATGTTTCTACTTATTTTTTAAAAGATTTTATTTATTTGAGAGAGAGAGTACACACGAGCAGAGTGGAGGAGCAGAGGAAGAGGGAGAAGCACACTCCTTGCTGAGCAGGGGGCCCAATGACAGGACTTGATCCCAGGGTCCTGGGATCATGACATGAGCCAAAGGCAGATGCTTAACCAACTGAGCAACCCATGTGCCTTTTAAATCACTGAAGCTAAATCTATGACCGGACACAAGAGTATTGCTCAAGATAAGACATTTTGAATATATACATGTTAATTTCAGGCTCAACTAAACTTTTTCTTTAAACCATTAAACCCTATACTTTATTTTCTCTAACTGCATATAGAAAAAAAAATTTTAAGAACATATATTGAAGCCAACTAAACCATATTATTCTCAAAGGTTTGTTTTATATGAGGATATATTTTAAGGAGATATTTGATTTTTTTTTTGTTTAACTCCTCCAGAGGACATTAGCATTCACTCCTTATATCTGGTATCACAGCACACATCAGTTTTTTAACTGAACCAGGGCTTTAGTTTATGTTATAAACTGCTGAATATGATCAATTTGGCATACAGTACATGTTTCACATTATTTGAAGTAAATTCTTGTTTCAAAAACTTTAGCTTGTAATCTTATCTCCTGAAGCCCCATTTTTAGGTAAATAGTACAATTTTTATTTACCCTGGAGAAATAGGACTCCTAGAAGACCTTGTAGTAAAAGCTCAATAAATATTTGAAGTTGAAATGATTCAAAATCAATTATCCCTTTTAGGAAAACTGGTAATCCGGAAGACTTTTACTTCTTTGAACCAAGAAAAATAAGAACTCAGGTACTAGATCACCCAACCTTTGCCTGATTCTTTGTGGTCAGTGTTTATTAACAGCCTAATATGTAATTCCTGGATAGTACACATTCCCAAGGACTCCACAGTCTAGACCAAGAGAATTCAAGTAAACCAAATCACAGCTCAGCATGCTGTGTGCTGTGTGCTGTTCAGTCAGAATTATCAGTCAGGGAGGGCTTCTGAGAGTAGGTGACTGACCCTTAAGTTATTGTACTGTGGAAAACAGAAGTGGGAATGCAGGATGAATTCATTTAGGGAGGTGTTCCTGCCAGGAGCCACAGTTTATACGCTATCTTAGAGACACAGGTAAAAAAGGTTTGCTCAAGGAACTCCAGATAATTCATATGGAGAGAAAAAGATGGGATGGCAAAATAGATGGGGAGCAATGAAAGATAAGAATTCAATTTGCCACTTTAAGGAGTTTGGAATTGATCCTTAAGGTGATGAAAATCGTTTAAGATTTGTAAGTGGAGGGATGACAAAATCTGATTGGCACAGTCTGAGGAGGGCCCTAAATTGTTCCCCATGTGGAACAGAATGAGAGCCAATGAGCCAATGAGGAAGCAAAGCAGTTTAGATCTTTGCTGTGAAATATTAATAGTAGGCTTTAAGTATTTAAATACTTAAATTTAATTTAAGTATTAAATTTAAATTAAATACCACATCTCTTTCCCAGTGCTAACATATTCAGCTGCCTTTCTCCATGACCCAAACCCTGGCTTGCTGTGGTTCTGTCATGTCATTTATTAATACTAGGCAGGATGCACTTGCTGGTCTCATGAAGATACTAATGAAGACTGTGCAAAAGTGTTTCCTGGGAGGAAGAGTCTACCTTATGATGTCAGGCAATCCTGAATCAGATCTTGGCTCTGTCAGTTTTAGTGCTGTGTCCTTGTGGAACCCCTAAAGACTCTGAACTGTGCTTTCCTTATCTCAAAAATAAAATCCAAAATAACTACCTAGCAAGGTTATGAGAATTGAAAATTATTTATGTAAGGCCTCTAGAAAAGAGTAAGCCCTCACTGAGCACTACACATATTTATTATTAAAGAAAAAAATGGCATGAGCAAATTTCACATTTTCTAGTTGCTCTTTCAAAGACAAACAGACATTGGCCGGAGCTCCCAGTAGAGGACTGGGGCCTGGAACTTTCCTGTCACTCTGATTCCAGGTTATTAATGCTTCTAGGCAGCTAAGCAGCTGCACTGCTCTAGAAACCTATGCAAAAGAGTCTTGGTTTTAACTATGTAATCAACCTGACAAGGCCACGGCTGAAATAAATGTGAACACCATGGCCAGGTGGCCTTGGGGATTGTGGAGTGCAATTAAGCTCCTCATTTCCACTCACAGAATGCTCCAAGAGAGAAGTAGTTGCCTTGTCACTGGCTGAATTTGGTTCTGGATATTAATTCCAAATAGCATTTGTGCTCCCTAAGTATGGTCCTGATCAGAGCCACTTCCAGAGAACAGAGAACATGAAATGGACACTGCCTGAAGCACTGATTCTCCCAGCAAACCTTGCAGAAATATCGAAGAATGCAGGCGAGCAGAATAGTTTAGAAGAGAACCTGGCACCTCTCTCCTATTTTCATATGAATATAATGATACAGCCCACACCATTTCTGAATGTAATGAGGATGTAATCCACAGTTTAAGCAGAAAAACCTGGTTAGAGAGCAAATAGGGAAAATTTTATCTTGACAGCACAGCACAAGAGATTTGGGTGAAGGTATAAAACCAGAGAAGGAAGAATGTCTAAGTAACTGGCTTCCAATTCACATTCATTTAGTACTTTTTCCCCCCTTCCTGTCCCTAAAAGCAGGAAAATCAGAAAAATCTTCCCCTTTGTAGCTACAGCTGGCATTTTTGCAGTGATCATTAGTAGGACATGTTGGCAGTGAAAAACATGTTCAGTTTTTTCCAGAGCAGACTGTCATGTGCCAAAAGCAAGTAGGAATAGAAATAGTAACACCAATATTGTTATTACTGTACCAGGAGTCAGCGAGCTCTTCTGTGTTTATAGCTTTCCTAAGTCAAACCCGGTATCCTCATCATGCCTGACCTGTCAGCACCATTGTGAATGGTGAAGAGGGTTAGGGGAAGAGACTGAAGAGGTGTAGAGGAGAAGAAGCAAAATTGTCAGAGTATGAGCAGCCAGCCTGACTTAGCAGCCTAAGGCTCTTTTTACTTCTTTTATTGCAGGAGAAGCTTGAAAATTAAGCTTATTTTAATGGAATTATTAATTAGTAGAAAATTTTCAGGAAGCAATTGGCCATATTTACCTATCAATAGCCTTTTAAAAAATGTCAGATATTTGATACAGAACATAATTTCTAAGAATATACCCTAAGAATAAATCATTTAAAATGCAAAGACTTTGAAGTATAAAAGTGCTTATTATAGAGAGATTATAATAAAAAGAAAGTATTTTGAATAAACAGCAATCAACTGTTGATTATTGTCATTATCCACATTGAATATATTCAACTATTAAAAGAATGTTGTAAAACTTTAAGTGAAAATACTTGTTTAAATTCTTTTTCTTATGTCAAAGAAAAGAGATCCACTCAAGTAAGAGGGAATTCCCCCTCCTTACTTGTAATACATATGAAGTGAAACTAGCGTGGAAAAAGCTATTAGGAATTGGGGTGACTCTTGGAAGAGTGATAAGAATCAAAAGTCAGAATGATGGCTGATGACACATTAAAAAATCAGAAGAGATGCCTGCTCTCTCCATGATAGTATTGTTAGGAGTATAACCAATGCAATTTAACAAGAGGGGAAAAAACAAGCAGAATAAATATTGTTAAGTGGGTAACACAATTATTATTATTTAAGTACAATACTATTTTACATTTACAAATTATAGGGAATCATTCTAGAAAGTAATGAAGCAATAAGAGGATTTGGGAAATTAAAAAACTAAAAAAATCATCAGAATATACAATAAAAATCAGAAAAGATAAATTATCTAAGAATAAACGTTTGAAGAAAGCATAGAAAGTGGATTCAGTTATTATGAATGGGTCCTGACCATAACAGAAGGGAATGAGCTGAGAAGCCAGTATAGCTTGAGCTGAGCATGAGAGGTTGAGAATGAAAAAAGGAAGCTGGAGGCTTAAAGTTGAGGCATAACATGTGGGGTTTTGTAAATCATGATTTATATTTTTTTTCTCTGTTAAGGCAATGAAAAATTTCTGGAGTTTGATAGGAGACCACAGTATTTGCACTCTACAAGGATATTCTAGCTGCAAATATGGAAACCATTTTGAAATGAGCCACATAGATGAGTATGATAAGTTTTGGGTGGAGATATATTAGGTTAGTAATTACAATAGTAAGAAATCCAGAGGAGAGATGCTAGTAGTTTAGACTAGGGTGATGGTAGTAAGGACAAAAAACTAGAATAAGCTAGAGATGTTTAGGAAATAAGAATAATAGTGAATGGAACGTGGGATTGAGGTGCTCAGGTGACTTCTGAGTTTCTGAATTGCAGAATTATATAGATGGGACACCATTTGGGTGAAAAAGGAGACCCTGGAAAAATATATAACTCAGAGTGCATGTAGTTAAAACTCAAAATCTTTTCTTCTCAAAACTCTTCTCTAATGTAAGTTCTTTTTTTTTTTTTAAAAAAAGACTTTTTCTTTATTCATTTGAGGGAGAGAGAGAGAGAGAGAGAGAGAGAGAGCAGGCACCAGCGAGAGCATAGCAGGGGGGAGGGGGGAGGGCTAGAGGGAGCAGGATGCTCATGTGGGGCTATATCCCAGGACCCTGGAATCATGAGTTAGATCCTAGGACCCCAGGATCACGACCTGAGCCAAAGGCAGATGCTTAACCAACAGCCTTCCAGGCACCCTACCTAACATAAGTTTTAGTAGTCTATTTGAAACTCAGAAAACTCGGGAATGATTTTTTAATTCTCTTTTTTCTTTTACTCTCTTAAGACATGGGCTAACACTGTCCAAAGGGGGACTGTTAAAGGACAATAAAAGAATTAATATGAATTATAAATGCATTTTAAGCATATGAAAATACTAACGTCAAATATAAAGCTTTTATTTGGTGAAAGTATAAGCAGTAATCTAACCATGCCTTCCTCTGGAGAAGTACACTGAGAATTGATAAGGAAATTAAATTTTAGTTTTCCTTAAGTATGATTTGAATGTTTTCTATGATTTTATATTTTTGATACAGTAAGAAGAGAAAAAGAAAGATTAAAAAATCATCTGGGAAAAAAATAGAGATGCTGTTTTTGTTTCAAATAAAAGAAAGAGGAAGAGGAATGTCAAATAGTAATCAATGCTGGTCAGAAGACAAGCAAGGCAAAGTCCAGAAAGTGCTCCCTGCTTTTAGAAATGTGGAGGTTGTCAGTGACCTTGTGAAGGTCAGAGGTAGGGTTGTGTGGAGAACACCAGGCAGCAACAGTTTGCAGAGTGTCACATAATGAAGTGAAGACTGAAGTGTTTTGACAAATTGGCTGGCAGATAAAGTAAACGATTGGCGGTAGCTAAAGAAGACTGTGAAGTCTAGAAATTTGCTGTGGTGGTCTATTTTGAATGAGAAAGCTATCAAGACATTACATATTATAATGAAAAGAAAAGTATTAAATAATTAAAAATGATATGAAATATATCAAAACAAAAAAAAATTTTTGCTTACAAGTTGTGATTTGGAGCAATTTCAAAACCTTAAATAAAACAATAGGAATTTTATAAGTTTACTCTAGTAAACAAAGATTTGTTTTATACTCAGAAAAATAAGGACCGTGAACTTCATTTTATAAAAGAAACAAAAGAATTCTGGCCACCAGAGTGCAGTTCTCTGGGCATGAGCTGAGATGCTAGAATCTAAGTCATTTGTACAGCATCTTGTCCTGATGGCTACTTCTGCTCAGAAGTGTGATTACTCTAAGAATTTCATACTGCAAGAAGCTAGAAAATTAAAAGGTTGTAAAATAATGTTTAAATGGAAGATAAATATTAAAAGATAATGAGGATTTCTAGTTTTAGATATGATGGAGTAGACAGTTTACCCTATTCCTCTCTGCCTCTTACAACCATAAACCCTAGATGAAAAACATGAAATAAACATCAGAAGATTCTAAAAAAAAAGAAGGGAGCATTTATAAGGACTTTGGGATTCAAGGAATGGCCTGGTGAATTTTGTTTTTTTTTCTGCCTCTTATATATATCCCATCCTGGTCACAGGCTGGAAAGAACAGCAAGTACAGGCAAAAGCCATGAGCAAACAAATATAAGAAAATAAGAAGCCTGGCCTCGTTAGCCAAAGGACCTGGAAGGGAGTGGCCACGTAGGGCATAACCTTTTGGACAACACCAGACACACCTCAGAAAAAAGCTGTGCCTTCTTTAACCTGTCATTTGTGGTAAATGACACCAGGATTATGTGAGCAGAGATCAGAGTGTGACCATAACTCAGCAGAAATAACATGGCTCCCCCTCGTGGGGTGTATGTATCTGCAGAGACTGTGTGCTTGCATGTGCAGGGTCTAGCCTGGTTTCACTGATCAACATCATCTAAAAATAATAAAAGATAACTTCTTACACCAAAGACCAGGAAAATCTCAAGTTGAATGAGAGGACATATCCACCAGATACAATGTCAAGATGGCATAGATATTGGAATTATTTGACCAGGATTTTAAAGCAGCTGTTGTAAAAAAAAAAAAAGAAAGAAAGAAAGAAAAAGTTTCAGTGAATAATTAGGAATGCTCTAGGGAAAAAATGAAAAAGAAATAGAAATTTTTCTGCAAAGAAATAGAAGATACAAAGAAGAAACAAATGGAAATTTTAGAACTGAAAACACAATGGAAAGAAAATATGCAATAAAGATTTCCACTTCCAATTTGTGGAATAGCTGGGGATGACCAAAATTCTCACCCAGAACAATTAGAAAAATTAGACAAAACCACAAAAACATCTATTGGAAGGCATCAGTGAGATACCAATGGAACATAGGACCTAACAAACTAGAGTGCCAGGGAGGAGAAAAACACATTGAGGTAAACATTATATTCTTTAGTACTTTTCCACTTGAGATATTCGCTAATTTTTTAAGTTGAAAACAGAAAAGTAGAAAGAGGCTTCTAACATAGGAACTGAAAATGAGCTGCTGTCAGCTTCCCAAGACTGGGGAGGCAAAACCTGGAGTTCAGGGCTACTGAGGCAGGCAGGGAAATTATTCCACAGAGAATCACAACACATGAAGGGAGTATGGAAAGATGAGCAGAGCTCTTGCAAAAATCATAAAACTAGAGAGACAAAAATTGGACTTCAGAGACCACAAAGGAAGAGAGGAGTCTCCTCCTGATAAATACCCAAGATTTCCAGGTAAGACTCAGGATACTATCATAGGAGTAAGAAAAAATTAGAGTAGATCTTACAAAACTGCATCAATTCCAGTCCAGGTTCCTGCACTCTAACTGCCTGTGAGATAGTAAAATAAATCCTCTCCAGAAGAATTAAACAGCAGCCAAAGCCCTCATATTTTTCATCCATATTATTCAACCTTCAATCAAATGCTTTTAGGAATGCCAGGAGACAAGACAAAATGTTAAAAGCCAAGATAAAAGGGAGGCAATAAAAACAGATGCACAGGTGATCAAAAAATTGAAGTTATCCGAGAAGGCCTTTAAAGTAAGTGTAATTAAAATGCTCAGAAAAATAGATGGAAAGATGAAGAATTTCACCGTGATATCGGCATCTATTACAAAATCCAATCAAATCTACAAAATAATTTTAAAAATTAATCAAATGCAATTGTTAAATTTTTAGAAACAAATAGATTTAATGAAAGATTATATATAGCAGAAGAGAGGAATAACAAACTATTAGATAGGTCAATATAAAGCACCCAGATTAAAACAAAGTAAAAAATAGGGAACATTTTAAAAACAGCATGAGAAACATGTGAGGCACATAGTATTAGTTTGTGAACCACTGAAGTCCCAGAAGGAGAGTAGACAGCTAATAATGGCAGAAGCAATATATAGAGATAGAGTGATCAAAAAATGTTAAAAATAAAAAAAATTCAAAATGATGAAATATATGAACTGCAAATTCAAGAATCTCTACATATTCCAAGATAGATGGATGGATGAATGGATAGATGATAGATAAATAGAGAGATCACAATATGTGCACTATAATTGAACTTCTGAAAATCAAAGACAAGGATAGAATCTTTGAAGCAGCTAAAGAGAAACAGCATATTATCTTCAAATGAGCAACAGTAATACTGAAAGCTAACTTTTCAACAGACATAATATCAGCCAGAAAAAAATAGAATCATATCTTCAAAGGGATTAAAGAAAATAACTGATTCCTTAGAATTCTACATGCTACAAAAAAAAATTCTCAAAAAATAAAAACAAAACTGAAAAATAACTAAGAAAACTCTTCTACAATAGAACTCATCTAAAATAAAGATGAAAGCCAACTCTTTATGCAAAAGAAAAACGTACCCAACTGAAAACTTGATTCAGTGTAAAAGGGAGCTAAAAGCAATGGAAACATTAAATGTGTGGGTAAATCTAAACCAATGTATTATCTATATAGCAACGTTATTAAGATCTGTGTGATTTAAATTATACATAGAATAAAAATGCATAGCAAACAGCCCAAAAGTTGGGAAAGAGTCAAAAAAGTTAAAATGATCTAAGATTTTTGTGTTATGTTAAAAGCAATAAAATACCAATTTTTATTGTACTTTGATAATTTCAATAGTCTCTAACTATTAAAGGATAATAAAAAAAACATATAGAGGATCACTGGGTGGCTCAGTGGTTTAGCACCTGCCTTCCGCCCAGGGCATGATCCTGGAGACCAGGGATCGAGTCCCGCATCGGGCTCTCTGCATGGAGCCTGCTTCTCCCTTTGCCTGTGTCTCTGCCTCTCTCTCTCTCTGTGTCTCTCATGAATAAATAAAATCTTTTTTAAAAGTATAACTAACGAGCTAGTAAAGTAGAAAAAATGAATAATAAAAATATTTGACTCAGAAGAAAAAGAAAATGGAGGATAAAGAAGAATGAGAACAAGTAGAAAAAGAAAGGAAACAAATAGAACTGGTGGTGGAAAAAAATAGTAAGATAGTAAATTTACACTCAAATATAACTGTGATTACATTTAAATTAAGGAGCTAAATATTCTGAATAGAATACAAAGTGTACCAACCTATTTTTTAAATGAGTATAATGGTAATCAAATTTTGAAGGAAAATATAGAAACCCTAAGCAAAAGAAAATTGGTATATTTATATTAATTTCAGACCAAGTAAGCTTTAAGGCAAAATCTTTAGTAAATATAAAGAAGTCTATTTCGTCGTGGTAAATTATTCAATCGATAGGGAAGTTATGATAATTATAAATTTGTATGCATATTACAATCTAGCCTCAATATAAATAATGGGGATATGACTAAATTCTAAAAAAGAAAAAAATAGACAAGAGTATACTTGGAAGATTCAATACATTATATAATACCGTTATATGTGTTATTCGTCTCCCAACTCTTTTCTTACAGTCTTTTAAAGTCTCAATTTAAATTTTATTTTCTAAACTGTTTTAAAGTTTTCTGTTTTGCCTTAAAATGTATGCATTTTATCTCACATCTCATGTTTTTATTATACAATATTATGTAATAACATATTTATTCTATAAATTAATAAACCTGTAATTTAATTAATGCTTAACTTCCTTCACCTAAAGTAAAATTGATGCTGTATCAGGTTTTCCCCTGAAAACTTGAAAACTCAGGACGCATGTGTACCTCAGTTCATAGAGCCTAGCCTTACAGTACTCTCATTTCGAAAGCTGGTTGGGAAACTCAAAAGCCAAAGAAGGATAGTATTTGGTAAGACAAGTCTGATGACGACTTAACCTGAGGAACCCTTTACCTGACTACTTCTTCCAGAAAAGGGATATGCCTACAGATAATTCCTGGGTACAATAAAGAATATCAAGTGCCAAAGGTGAGGGTGTTGCTGGGGACAGGTTGATATTGTTATATCAAATATAGTTATGAGGCTTCATGAGGATAAAAGACTCTGAGCTTTCACCTTCTTTAACACTGATCATTCTATGTATCTTCTTATTCTTTCAATTGTTCCTTTGACTACGTCCCCTAAACTTATCTGTTCTTTCAACCTAGACATTTGCTCCTTGCCTCTTGCTCTCCACATTTTCCCATAATATCTTGCCTCCATGCTGTTAATGCTGCTGTCCTGGTGTCTGCATTGTCAAGAGGCTTGTACTGCAAACTTTAATCCCCAGGAAATACGTGCATGACAGTCACTGATTATTTGATTAGGTCAGTCAAATGAGTGACAAACGGATACCAGGGAAGGCAGCTGGGTATATAACAAGTACTCCAGAATACACTAAGATGAAACGATCTTATTCTTTATTTAAGGGATGAGGAAAGTGGAGAAATCATTCAGTGAAATTGAGATGTAGCACATTTTAATGTAGATGAATGTTGTCTATCTGTTCAATCAACCCATTTCCTTATTTACCCTCTGTGTAAGCTATATGAAGAAGTACAAATACATGATTGTTAACCATCTGCATACACTAGAATAAATTATTAGTGAAACTTGAAAATAAAAACGCATCTGTGATTATAAAAAGTTTTTATTTCTTACTTTACATTTTTTTACAAGATCACTAAAAGTCACTTAGGAAGACACTTCTTGTTTTTATAAGCTATTCCCTGGTGTCACTGCACTATGGTCTAACTTTTTTGATACAGGAAATGAAAGTTTCTATTGTAAAAGCAAGCTTGTGATGTTCTGCAACCCACTGGCCATGACAGAGTGTTCTAGAAAGTTTATCACCCCCCCCTTTTTAAGCAGTTAATCAATACCTTACAAATCATGCAAATAAATATGTTAGTTAAAGAACATACACTGAGAAGAACAAAATTTTGTATAAAATTCATTGTAATGTGCAAATGTATACAACTCTTAAAAGTAAGTAAAGGCAGTCTAGAATTCCCAATTCTGTGAATTCTTGAAATATTCATTTTTGATTTGCATCTACTCATTATTTGGGGGAGGAGCTCTAAAATACCAAAGACATAAATCCTAGCAAAGAATGATCAAAGTAACCAATGATAATCTTCAACTCATCTCATTTTCTGTGATAAGTTGAAATAAAGAAAAATGTTTGAAAGAAACTAATTTATGAATCGGTTTTCATATAATGTGGAATCCAAAATCCAAAAGATTAAAGAAACTGTAAGGCAATCCTTGAGCTTTCCTAAGCAGAGAAACTCAATTCTCACTAGAAAACTGCGTTAATTCCTGGAGTCCCAAAAGTTAGCTGTATTTAGGAGCTGCCTCCACCACAGACAGCAGTGGTAACCAAACAGATTTAATAATCTTAGGCATTTCTCCCTCCTAACTCCCAAATGTCTGTGCCAATAATTTCAAAATTTAGTATGCAAATCTCTTAAATTTTGCTTCTACTTTGTTGTAGTTCCAAATCAGAGCTACGGATTTAAGACCACTCCTTCCACTTCCGATCTAGATTTCTACAAAGGGCAGGTCTCAGATAATAATCACTGCAAAGGTCCAAATATTACCATGACTGGTTTCTTTTTTTCTCTTTGGAAAACTCAATTTTTGAACTTAAATAACTAGAACTGCCATAATTAATGAAACCTTTGACTATACCAACTCCTACTGAGCTCTCCTTTCCATGGATTATATCAACAAAACTGAAGAAGTAGGTATGTGTTAGTGGGGAGAAAACTAGGGAGAGTAGCCATGAGTTTTAAAAACTTACTTTATTGCACTGTACCATAAGTCACCCATGAAAAAGAAGTTTGATCATTGTACACTTCACAAAGTGAAAATGAACTTTGAGATCCCCCATAATATCTAACTCAGTAGTTTTTGGGTAGAGCCCAGAGATATTTTTTCAAAAATCTCTTCAAGTGATTTGGATTCCTACAAAGTTTAAGAACAGTTAAAGTAGTCAGAATGGCTGGATATAGCAGAATTTTTAAACATACATTTTGAATGGGTGTTCAAATCTTCTACTGCTTTTTCCTTCCAGCAGCATCTTGAAATAAAAGTTATTGTTTGAGGCCTCTGACTCTATCTATTAGAACAAGTTAAGGAAGAATTCCCAGGAACCTGTTATATCTTAAGATTCTAGCATTTACAGCAGCCTGACAGGCAATGCAGAGCTAAAATTATCCTTGGGGTGCAGGTTGGAGAAATAGTTCACCAGTTTTCTTCTTTTGGACTATTTTTAAGAATATCACCTTTTATAATAGAGTAACTATTATCATTCAGAAAGATGATTAAGACCATCTGCAGAAATTAGTCTTAGCCTTTAAAGCTTAGATTGATCTCTCTCCCTTACTTCTCTGAGTCCTGGAAACACTGATCAATATAAAACAATTTGCCATCCCAAATATAGTAGTATATTTTCCTTGTATGATTTTAAATCCAAGGTATATCTATATTCATCATTTTATGTATGAGAAGTATAAGAAAAATAGATCTTTGTCCATAACATTAACTGCTTTGATCCTCTGGTTTTAAAGCATTGGTTGGCTTAAGTCTCTCTTGCTTGGGGATACTAAGGCTCTCTCTCATGAATAGAAATCTAGTCAAATAAGAGCCTCTGATCATGTGGTCCAAATATCCAAATCTGATGTCAACTTAGTGTGCTGACCTTGATCACTGTCACATATCATGGGTTCTTGGTGACTTCTTCTTTGCTGTTTTTTTCAGAAATGTCTCTTTTAAAAATCTTTTTTTCTGCAGTTAATTTCTCTTTATAGAGATTTTATGTTGAATATTTTCCATCATTTGATAGCTTCCTCATTTTTATGCTGGGAACTTGAAATGTGTGTCAAGAATCTGAAGTCCTAAAATCTTCAGACACTATTCATGTAAACAAAACTATAGTTTTACAACATAAGAAAATTGAATTGTGTTCTATTCTTTTTAAGATTTTTATTTATTGATTCATGAAAGACACAGAGAAAAGCAGAGACATAGGCAGAGGGAGAAGCAGGCTCCTCGTGGGGACCCTGGTGTGAGACTTGATCCCCTGACTCCGGGATCATGACCTGAGCCAAAGGCAGACACTCAACCACTGAGCCACCCAGGCTTTCCAAATTGTGTTCTATTGTGTGTGTGTGTGTGTGTGTGTGTGTGTGTGTTCTATTCTTGTAGTTTGCTACTGTTATTCATTTGCTTTGCCTTTGCTTCCTTCATGAATATATGAATTTAATTGGTCTTTGCTTCCTAGGATAAATTGGTCTAAAGATAATGAAATAAAATACCTCCAGTCTTCTGCTCTTCAATCCATCTTTCAACCATTATCCAGGGTTACCTATCTGAGTGTAGATAGAATTTAGGTATTCTTGTGAATGAGTCCCTCATTGTGTACTTATACCACACAATCTGAATGAAGCCCCTTCATTCTTTGTCATATTTATTTCCACTCCTTACCATGTGATAATGCTTGAGCAAGACATGCACTTGATTATAGTCAAATTCCACATACACATACAGTGTCCTTCCTCTCAATTTACGGTCTATAGTTATATTGGCTCCATTGTCTGAAATCCTTTCTCAACCTCTAAGACTTAGCTTAGGTCAAGTTCTAGAAAGACTTTCTTAATCCAATCTCCTGACTAAATCATTTTATTTATTATTTTGGTGCTCCCATAATGCTCTGTTTGTCTGTTTGTTTATTTATTTATTTATTTTGCTGTCTATTTTCTATCATTGCATTTAATTTCATTGTGTTCTCCTTTTCTAATAATGCATCTTCTTGCACACTATGAATGAACTTCTTCAGAAGAGGGACTGTGCCTAATTTACCTTTCAGGCTCCTGATTAGAATCAATAGGTACTTATAAATGCTGAATAAATTAATAAATTAATGAACAAAAATATTAGTCAGATAATGGTGTAGCCTATTGTAGGAAACATACTTAAATAAATACAAGTTCCTCTTTTGGCAAATAGGCATATTAACCTGACACTGAAAGTATATAAAGACAACATTTAGTTATTTATTATAGTTCTGTGAAAACTTTGTAAGATTACTTTCTTAATGATTTCTTAAGTGTTAGCCATTTTTTTGTTCTTAAAAGCTTAATTATAAGATAATGAATAAAGTATTCTATCTGCTTTTTTTCTGTGGTAGTGTGGAAGGGCTTCAGGGCACATGTGATAGGTGGGACTAACTTTGGAGGACCTGGCTAATCTCCCATATTTTCCCTTACTAGCTATAAATTTGGTTAGGCCTCTAACTCATTCCTCAAAGTCTCAGTTTTTATGTGTAAAATGGTTATAATAATACTTATCCAAACTACTCGTGAGATTCCACTGCAAATCAAATGAGATAGCTATATGAGAGTATCAATAAAAAGCACTTTTTTTTCTTTCCCAAAATAAATCTTTTGGTTTATGTGGCCTCATATGGAGTTATGTTTGAAGAAACAGTTCCACAACAAAATAATTAAATATTTACTAAAAATGTTATTCATGTCCCTCGATGACCATGAACGTGTAAATCACACCTTAAAATTCCCTCTTCCACTCCCATTCTTCCTGCACTTGTATTTTGTCTCATATCAGTCCTAAACTTTCTCTCCTCACACCTCATCCTGGGCTCCACTAAAAGCTCTTACTCTTACTCAGCCAGGGCAGGCTTTCTCTTTGCTCCCGGTTTCTCTAGCAATATTTTTTTTCCAAAGGAGCAGAAATAAACCTATCCCATGAATACTGCGTATGTGATATGTGTTTTATATATGTGATGCTTAGAGCTCCAGAGGAGATGTGCATTCATGCCCACAGAGAGATTACATTTATCAAGATTCTCTGTGCTTCTACCATCATAGCCCTGATCATACTTAACTGTCACATTCTAGTGCTTTGTAGAAGGACCAAGCATAGCCATCCCTCTTACTAATTCATTCATTCATTCATTCACTCATTCATCCAATGCTGTTAGACACCAACTCTGTACCAGGCACTATGCTATCAATGTAAATCCTGGCCTATGATTTCTAAGACTTCAAAATATAGTGGAATAAAGATATATGAAAATAATGTTTCTATGACTATCGGATTTGTAAAGTCATTCACTTAATTAACCCTTATTTTTCTCCTTTGTGCTAAGCACTGTGCAAAGCTCTGGAGTATAATAGTGGAGAGTATAGCTACTAAAGATATAATCTTAACACAATAAACACATTAAGGAGAGACACAGTCTAGGAGACTAGGAAAGGCATCCCTGAAGAAATGATCTTTAAGTTTTATCTGAAGAATGATACAGATTTTGCCAGATCTGAGGCAAAGGAATGGCATGTGTGGAGGCCTAGAGGCTAAATAGAGTTGGTACATAACAAGAACTAAGAAAATTTTATTATCCCTACCTATACTGAGAGTAGGAAGAGGGATAGACTGGAGAGGTATGTAGGCATAAGCTATGGGAGGCCTGATAAAGCCTGCCAAGTGTTGAGCTTTCCCCTAAGGGCAGATAGAAATCGGTGAAGAGTTTTAAATAGATCAGTTGCATTTTTGGAATTTCATCATCCTGATTCAAGATGGACCAAACTACTTTGAATGCTGGAGTACCAGTGTAGTCTAGGGAGAGAGGCTGGTAGTGTAGACAGGATAGTAGCTGTCAAGATAAAATCAATGTATATACAAGAGAAAATCAATGTATATAGAGAGATTTAAGAGATAGAATGACTAGTAATAAAAATTGATTGGATGAAAGATATGGGGGAGAACATGAGGTTTCTAGCTTACATGAAAACATGAGGATGCAAGCTCTTCCCATGTTGTGACATCACCATTTCAATAAATGGTCTCCAGGGACAGAAGAACAAGAGAGTGAAATACTGTGGGTGAGAACTTTTTATGAAGCAAATAATGGAAGTAGTATTTACTCTTCCAACCATATACAGTTGGCCAGCAAATCAATGGTCCCCCTAAACTGCGAGAAGCTAGGACATAGTTTAGTGGGCATCTAGGAACAAGGGGAGAAGCTTAAAGCTGGTGAGGATTAGTGTTTGCCAGTATCACAAGTGATCCACTTTGGTGGAATGGGAGCAGGATGGGGAGGATAGAGCTGAGTCTTAGAATATTTTAAAAGAAGTCAATATTCAACCTGAGCCTCAAAGAAGAATTCACTAGGAAGTCAGGGACAGAATTCTAGGTGTGAAGAAGAGAATGTGTCAAGGGCATAGCTTAGCATGGTCTATCAGTGATCTTGAGGGAGATGCAGTTAGGTTGCATGTCAGAAGTGAGGAAGTCAGCTGTATTATTCAAAAGGTGAAGAAAATCTACTCTTCTGAATAATTGTTGGTACATCATCTCAAGGGTACTTAAGACAAGTTAAGAATCTCAAACATTTGCTCTAAGTGCAAACAATAAAGAGATAAGGATAAACTTCTGTATATTTTGTTAGTTTCTTCTTCTTTCACCTGTAATTAATGCTAATTACACTCAACTACATGTAATGAATTTATCATAACCATATCCATAACCCTGGATCTAATGCATAGAAACACTACTCATGACTTGTTCTTTAAGTTTGGTATACTTACTTATTTTATTTTTTATCTTTGTCCCCCTGGCCCCAGGTTTGTTTTTAATTCTCAATGAGAAAAATTTTGGAGAATTCATCTGTCAATCCTATGAAACTTTGTTGCAATTTTCTTATCAGAATTCCATAAAAACACAATCTTGCTGAAATATGAATTTCTATTAGAGCTAATTTAAAAAATATTTTCCTGAATAAAATTTAAATAGGTGAAGAACCTGAAAAGGGCACATGAGGACAATGTTTCTCTTGTTTCGTTAAGAAGCAACAACAAAATGTTCTTCGTAGTACTAATAGGGACAATTAGAAGTGTAATTATTCCAGAGAATTTTGTATTTAAATTGTCACTTCACTGCATATGCTATTAAAATACCTGCCAATCTTTCCCCAGAGATGTCAAAATCAATGACAAAAATAATGCCTAATGAATTGATTTGAGAAGTTGTATATTTCAAAATTAACATGTGACCCAGTATATCTATAATTTTGTTTATGGATTTTATATATTTCAGCTATTCCCAGGACACATCAAATTGATTGTGACTAAAAGTTACTAGCCAAATATTTAAAAAAATCCTTTTCTATTACATTTTGAGATTATAGTAACTTGAATTTTAATATTCCTGTTTCCAAAATGGAAGATGATATAAATCTTAATTTTTTAAAGATTTTATTTATTTTTTCATGAAAGACACAGAGAGAGAGAGAGGCAGAGACATAGGCAAAGGGAGAAGCAGGCTCTGTTCAGGGAGCCTAATGTGAGACTCAATCCCAGAACTCTGGGATCACTCCCTGAGCCAAAGGCAGACGCTCAACTGCTGAGCCACCCAAGCATCCCGAAGATGATATAAATCTTAATTCTAGAAAATTCAGATGAGTTTCAAAGAAAAGCAAGATACACAATTTTTTTTACAATAATTCCCTAGGAGTAGAAAGCTTTACATAAATAATTGAAATGGAAGTTTTGTTAATAAAGACAAAATTTTTCAAGGCAAAAAGAATTCTAGACTATAATACACACAGTAAGAATCTCAATTATTCTCTTAGTGTTTACCATGTTATTTGAAAATCCTCATTTCTCGAATTCCCCGAACCATCCACAGAGATCAAAAGGCTACCCTGCCCCAGGTTATATCTATTTACACAATATACCTGGAGGAAACACACAAATTCAGCAATAATTCCAAATATCCTACCACTTACTGTAAAGACATTGCCAAAGAAGAAAGAGCGCCACCTAGTGAATCTCTTAAGGAATCTTTCCTACCTGTTCATTCAGTTCATTTGACAGCTTTTTATGGGACACTTACCCTGTATTATGCACTGAGTGTACATTTCTCTCAAAGCGCTCACTTTAATATTTTAGCATACTAAATTCTCCCTTCAGGTTTTCTACTGTCTACTTAAACTTGGTGTTCCATGTCTGGAATGTCCATGCCTCATTTTCACACCTGCTAAAATTCTCCTCTCCAAAAGGCACAGGTTAAATGGCACCTTCTCAATAAGACTTTTTTTTAAAGACTTTATTGATTTATTTGAGAGAGAGGGAGAGAGAGAGAGAGTGATAGAGAGAGAAGGGGAATCAGACTCCCCACTGAGCAGGGAGCCCCTCAGGGTCCATCCCAGCACCCAAGGGATCATGACCTGAGAGAAAAGCAGATACTTAACTGACTGAGCCACCCAGGGACCCTTCAATAATTCTTTTCTAAATACCTCACTCCTCACTTGAGTTACTTTCCGAGGGATTCTGTGTTTCTACATTACCTGTTATCTCCCCCATATATATGTGCATATGTCATATATTCTGTTACTAAATTATTATATGCTGGCATATCACACTTGACTATATTTTTAAAGGCAGAAATATCCGCCAAATGATCTACACTCAATAACAAAAAAGATTATGTTCCTTTTGTAATACTACTAACATTTACCCTGCTAAAGCAGTCCAGATTCTAGAATGTGTTTTGATAGTATCAAGGATATTGATGACCACTACTGTTGTATTTTAAAATTGGAAGCAGGTTAGTTGACTCAGAAAAGATGTTAATTCATGATGGACTTCTTTGCTTCTAGGTGAAAATGTTGTAATAACTATCAACTTTTAAATATTTTGTAAAACTAAGCATATACTCATAAGACATTCCATGAACATTTATTAATGAATTAATAAAATTGATGTTAATAATTCTGTCAATGTAAGGTGCTACATTAGAAGGAAAGGTGACCAGGAGGTAATCACAGTAGTCCCAGAGGAGCTCTACATTCACTGTTTTACAGTGTATTATAAAACTTCTCCACCTCATTATGCCATATCATAGAAAGTTCAGTGGCTGGAGGCCAGTGCTCACAGAAGACCCACATGTATGGGACCAGGGTTTGGTCTACAGTTAGAGCAGGAAATGGGTGCTCCCTGGGAGGGCCCAAGTATGAACAATGAAGTGCAATCTGACAATGGAACGTGGCGGTGGGAGGTAAGTCCAAACTGGAAGGTAACAAGATCAGAAATTAGATGACAGGACAAATGGATTCTTAATTAGAGTTGGGCAAAAAAATATAGACAAGAGGAAGAAAGAGGAAACAAGCAAAAAAGAAAAGAGTTTAGTACTTCCCCAAAGGTTTTATCATGGCAGTTTCAATCCATCTCATTTTTAGAATAGCCTGGACCCCAGGCCAAAGGGAGGGGTAAATGTGACAATTCTATACCAGTATTTATTAAACTTGGCTGTGACAAAGATTCTCTCAACTAAACTGTAGTTTGGCTTTCTTGAGCCCTCTTCTCTAATAGCCTCAATCATGGCCTATAAAGACTGGAACCAAACCACTAACATGTTTATAACAGCTCAAGGCTGCACCTAGGATGACCTAAGTAAGCTCCCTTTCGAGTACCTGTCTGAGAAAACTCAAGGCTGCCAAGAGAATTAACTGTTTGTTGCAGCCAACACCTGAAGATAGGGCCCCTGTCTCTGGGCCTTTGTGGGAGGGTAGGAGCCTAACTTCTGTAGGGCCAGTTAAGAAAGCCAGATAGATTTCACCTGAATCAACATCTGCATCCCACTTTATGTAAATGTAATTTTTTCAGGCTTTGGACAAGAAGAGGGCTGATAGAACTGGGAGGTCTAACATTATGTTGAAAGTACTAGGGTCGGGCAGAGAATGCAGAGGCCATGGAGGCCATGGTGGAGGATCTAACCCAGAACAAGCAAAGACAGACCAAGGCAAGGTAGGAGCAAATCTGGCCTAGGTGCTTTCTGGAAACCAGCAACTAAGGCAAAGAGCTGTGGATCAGAACTAGAAGAGAGGTTCATGTAGGATCATGGATACGCACTAGAGATTAAAACAGGGTAATTAGTGGAGACATTACTTTAAAATGAGAATTCTTATGTACTGTGTATTATCTGTCCCTTACTAAGTTGCTCCAAAAAAAAAAAAAAGTCTACAACCGGAAGATTTATTTGTTTCTATTGTTTTTGTTTATGCTAGATCTCCTGTGGAGAAGTGGAGGGCTAGAGTCACAGACAGATCTAGAAGACAAAGCATGTTAATAAAAGAAAAAGTTTCATTGTTGATGAAATATAAGGCTTTCATTCCCTCTAGATTCACATTTGGGTAGTTTAAGGACCATTTAAAGAAACTTTTGAATTAGAAAAATGTAAAATAATTTAAATGATTATAAAATTTGAAAATTTAAACAAACACATATAACTCATTCCTCTTCTATCTCTATCGTTCCTATTTTTAAAGAATTTATTTTAAAACAGAGATGCGAGATTTTCTTTAATATTTAAATATTTAAAATTAATTTACTTTTGGGTATTTTCTATCCTATTATATATTACTCATTCAGAATACAAAGCCTCTTTCAAAAAATACATGAATAAACAATTCTTCTTAAACAAAATAATTATGCATAGCAGGTTATGAAAATTCAGTGTTAAGTTATAGTTTTCCAAAATAGAACATGGCATTCCCCATCAAAACTGCTATAAATTTACAAACACAAATGGGTACTATCTTGGCATAATTTGCTTTCAGCTTTCTTTTTAAAAGATTTTATTTATGTATTCATGAGAGACAAAGAGAGAGAGGCAGAAACACAGGCAGAGGAGAAGCAGGCTCCCTGTGAGGAGCCAATGTAGGACTTGATCCCAGGACCCTGGGATCACGACCTGAGCCAAAGGCAGACACTCAACACTGAGCCACCCAGGAGTCCCTATGGTCATTTGTGAGAATTCACTGCAATGCATACTTTTGAAACATGGCATCTTTCTGTATGTGAATTATACTTCAAGAAAATATTATTTTAAAAAATCCTACCAAAAGTCCTCTATGGGCCTATTTTTTCACCATAATGAGTTAAATCAGAAGCAGTGTGGGAGAGTGGTAAAGCATTTTGGTTTTGGGGTTCAGTGACCTGTTTTGGAACCCTGTCTCTGTCGGTGGCCCATTGTGTGGCCTCGGGAAATGACCCAGTCTCTCTAGAAACCAGGTGCCTCATTGGTAAATGGGAGATTATAAAAGCCCACATCAGAGAGTTACTGGGAAACATAAATTAAATAATGGTTAAAAAACAATGTAGTTCGCAGCATGTGGCTTGGTAAATGTGAGCTACAGCTGAATTGTACATGTTTTACAAGGAAACTGAAACTGTTCCTAACATCTTCTACAATTGTAATATTGCATATCTTTTTTTTTTTTTTTTTTGGTTTCTATTCTGACCTTTCTCTTCCCCTACACTAAAATAAATTCAGTTAAGGGCAGGGAGGATGCCTGATCATAGAACTGGAGAGTTCAAATGATTAAAGGTATCTGGCAAGTAACACGAATGTGTGCATCAGTGGTTGATAACAGTGAGGGAGTCCTAGGTCTGGAAGATCCCCCGCCCTGAAGCATACAAATTAAGTGGAAATATATGTAAACACTGACAACCAAACAGAACGCTTCTGCAAAGAAGGATTCAGCCCCTGGGTTTCTGACTCCTACCTTAGACCACACACTCTGTCATGGGCATTGTAGTCAAGTACTCCGAATTGTGTTCAAGCTTTGACTTTTCTAGCTGTTTTACCTTGGGCAAGTTATTCCAACCTTTTAAGCCTCATTTTATTCATTTGTAAAATGGAAATTACAATATCTTGCATGCTGCATTATGAAGATTAAATGGAATTGCTCTGCCCATGCCTGGGATAAAGTTATAGTAGCTAGGATATAATAGTATTCTTTTATATCTCCTAGCCCTTGATTAATGAGCAGTGGTAAGAGAGTCAGAGAGCTAAAATAATACGAAAAGCAAAAACAAACACACACACACAAACAACCTTGTGATTTGGCTGGTTGATTGATCAAGTGATAATGGAGATCTACTCTGTATATTTAAAAAAAAGATATACAGTTTTTTCAAGTAAAATCCTAATGAAATTTGACTGCTGACTATAGGCTGTACATATGATTTATCTTTGGATACATGATTTTAGTTTATTTTGCCAAGGCCTATGATTAAGTTTTGTTGTCTATATTTGTTACCCATTCCAGAATTTGGGTCAGAAAATGCAGAAACTTGAAACCCCTGACCTGGCCTATGATCACAAAACAGGATGGTGCTCAATAGTCTATACCTTGCCTTTCTCAGGATCCATTACTTCAATTTGAATAGTACTAAGCATCTAGTATATGTATGCATACCTATAGTCATGAAAAATGATATATATGTTATTAATGCTTATCTCCTTCTGCAAAGAATCTTGAAGTGAAATAAAGGAAAGAATCTGTATCTAAAACTAATTATCACAAGGCAGACTTGACTTGACCAAGTGCAATCTTTTTAGAGCAAAGGCCTTTGGATGTGCAAAAAGGCAGATCCAGGCATGTGTGTAGATAGTGAAATACCCTTGAATGACATGAGTTTGAATTACATAGATCTGCTTATACATGTATTTCCTTCAAAACAGTACTGTAAATATATTTTATCTTCCTTATGATTTTCTTTATAACTTTTTATTTTCTCTATATTACTTTATTGTAAGAAAACAGTATGTGATACATATAGCATGCAAAATATGTGTTAATTGACTCTTCATGTTATCAGTAATATTTCCAGTCAAGAGTAGGCTCTTAGTAGTTAAGTTTTTGGAGAGTCAAAAGTTATATGTGGATTTTTGTCCACACAGGGTTATCCCTAACTCCCACGTGGTTCAAGGGTCAACTGTACATGGGAGAGAACTTTGAGGGAAACTCTATATTTAGGGGGTAGAAAAAGAAAGATGACCCAGAAAGAAGACATAAAAAGAGTAAACTCAGAGATAGGAAGAGAAATCACAAAAAGTACTTCTTTGAAAATTAATGGAAAAGAAAAATCTTAAGAAGAAAGTTGGACAGTATCATCAAACGCCAGTGTGAATGGTGAGCATAGAGCACACACCACTGGATTTGCCATGACTCATTCTTTGGGATCACTGGTGACTTTTCTGAGAGCAGGCTCTGGAATGCTAAAGAAGAAAGGAAGAGGGAAAGGAGGGAGTGGGAATTGAGGTTAGTTAAAAGGTAGAACTTTTTCTTTTAAGAAGTTAGATTATCATAGAAAGGAGAGAAGGGTGTAGAATAGACAAAGGAGGGGACCTGGGGAGAGAGAGGCCACAGAGACCAATCCTGTGAGTTTCACACTCATTCTAAGCCCTCATTCATGAAATGAGGTGCATGGAAGGGAAATCTAATACATGGCCAGACTGTGTTTGGGGAAAATCCTGTTGGCCATACAGGAGAGAACATAATGGAATCTGGTTTGGTTTGGGGGTTTTGGTTTGGTTTATTTATTAATTTTTAAAAATATCCCTCACAATATAAAGAAAAACCAGTGTGGTAAGAAAGTGATTGAGAGTAGAATAAAACAAAAAAGACAAGATAATCAAAGAATGTGATAACAAATGACAGGAAATGGCTTTTACTGAAGTATGAGTCAACAGAGAGGAGCAAAAACCTAGGGATTTTGTTTTTGCTTGTGTTTAGCATGTGTTATCTTATTTTGTGTAGAAGAAAGAAAGCAAGGAATTAGTGACCTTTACCCACCCATGAGGTAAAGCACTCATTTCTACTCCACTCCACAAACAGTAGAGTAGAAATGAGTCTTTAGAGCGGGGGTGAAAAGGGTTGAGAGTACTCACTACAAGAAAAGGATGCTACAGTGAATCAGAGAGATGAACTGGCCAATGCTGAGAAGGATTGTGTACCTCATGTCAGGGCAAGCACAGATTTGCAAGGGGAGAACCAGTGGGCATAATTCTGGCTAGGCTTTTTTATAGGAATGTTCATGAGAACAGCACTGGAGAAACAAATAGTGAGAGTGGGGTGATGCAAGAGAGGGTTTATATGTGGGAGTCAGCCAAGTAGCTAAGTCCGACTAGGAGGGAAAATGGAATGTGGAAATAAGGAGGTTACCCTGAGGGTAGAGTGGGAGGGGAGCTGTATTATATCTGTTGGCCATGGTAGGTATCGCTGATGAAGTGGCATTTGAAAAGACAGCAGAATAAAGATAGAGGCAAGAAGTTATCTGGAGGAAGAGTGTTCAGGGAAAGGAAATCAGCAAGTACAAAGGCCATTGGCTGAAGCTGTGCTCAGGGTATTCAAATTTTAGCAAAAAGCCCAGGGTGGTTAGAACAGAATGGAGGAGAAGGGAAGCAGAAGGAAATGAGAAGATAAGAGAAGTAACAGGGATCTAAAGTATCTAAACTCAGAATTTAGGCTCTCAATTTACAGAAAGCCATTGGATAGGTTTGCAATATAGGAGTGATGGTATCTAACCTATATTTTAAAAAGATCTCTCTGATCAACTTAGTTATCACTACAGTATTTCAAATAGAGGCTTGGATAACAGTCATTGGGACATGGTCTACAGCTATGATTTTTTTCATAGACTTCAAAAATAAATACATATTCTTAGTTCCCAAATGCTAGAGATTCTGGCTCAGTAGGTCTAAGAGTGGGTCCCAGGAATCTATCTTTTTTTAGGCCCTTTAAGTGATTCTGATACAACTGGTCTATGGCCTGTAATTTGGGAACTCCTAGTACAATAAGACATTGCATTAAATGACTCTATCATCTTTATCACTGCTATAACTCATCTGGACTTTGGCAACCAATTTGTTTCAATCGTGTAAAAATACTAAGCAGTTACTGGTTTTGGCAAAAATCAAAAGCATTCTGTGTATGTTTTACCATTATATGCAAATTATGTTGTATACATCTTTATATCAATAATATTCATAACAAATATTTTTAAAATATGTCTGGTTGTTATATGAAGACCAGATGGTGTGTGTGTGTGTGTGTGTGTGTGTTGGGTGAGGAGAGGAGAGGAAAGGCAAAAGCAGGAGACCATTTATAAGGTTATTATAATAATCCAGATGATAGGTAGTAATAGTGAGAGTGGTCAGATTGTCAATATGTTTTAAAAGTTTAGCCAAAAAGATTTATTGATAAATCATATGTGGGATGTGATAAAAACAAAAGGCAGGGAAAGCTCTAACGCTTTTGGCCTGGACAACTAGAAGAATGGAATTGCTTTTTTGCAAAAATGAGAAGTACTGGAGGAAAAGCAGATTTCAGGAAGGGAGGTTTGGAATCAAGGATATGGCTTTGACCCGATGAGTCTGAGATTTCTATTAGCCATCCAAGTGTAGTTACTGATTATGTATATCATTGAAGAGACTGGAGATGGAAAATTAGAAGTCATTGGTATACAGATGTTATCCTCAGCCAGAGTGCTATATGAGGTTGGTTAGTACAAGGGTGGATGATAAAGAAAAGAAATATATGAATGAAGCCATGGGGCACCGCAGTATCGAGAGGTTGAGGGGGATGAGGAGGAACCAGCACTGGACTCCATGAATAGAAGGGAGAGAAAACAGTGTGTTGGAAAGCAAGTGAAGAAAATGTTTCAAGGATGAGGAAGTGATCAACTCTGTCAAATGCTACTCATAGTTCAAGGACATGGATAACTGAGAATCAAGTATTGAATTTGGCAATGCAGAGGTCAGCAACGGTCTCAGTGAGAGCTAATTGTGCACAGTTTTAAGAAAGTTTACTGTTGTTTTTCTTTAAAGTGGGAGATATTGCCAAAATATTTCCTGGATTAGGGGAATAAATAAAAAACGAAAAAAAAATTGATCATTAAAAAAAATGATGTCCTTGAAGAAAGCAAAAATAGGATCTTTTACACAAGTTAGGGGGGCAGTGGCCTTAAATAGGAGCAGGGACAACTCTTTCCTGGTAAGTTAGCAGAGTACATATACTCAGATTCTGATAGGTCAACGGTGTAGAATTTCTGAAAGTTTTCCTCTGCTAGCTTCTATTTTTCTCTGCAAAATAGTGAATACAGTAATTTCTTACATTTTACAAAAGGGGTTTCTGGTTTTGTTATGATATATTTATATATTATGTTTTGTTTGTAACATTTGTGTTTATGAAATGTGTATATTGGAGGGTTGAAGCCAGTGGCAAGAGGAGATGAAAATACAAAAGAAAGACTGATAAATTGATTCAGTGAGGCCCTAAAAGGAATGAAAGGATGTGGGATTTAGAACACAAGTGCACAGATTAGTCTTGGACAGGAGGGAAGGGGATAAAGACAGAAACAAGGATAAATGTGCTCATAGGGAGGGATTTCAAACTCTACAGAATCACTTTTCTCTATACCTACAGCTGAGAGTGATGAAGTCCATGGGGATAAAGTAGTCAAGCTAAAGAAAACAATGTGGATGAGCAGCTGTGGGAATGGGAGAGCTTGCTGCACAAGTGTGTGTCAAGGACTGCTAAGTGTCACTGAATATCCAACTGAGCTTGGATAGTATGTATCTTGGAATTAATAGCCTACCTGGTGGTATTTTTTTTCTCCAACATTTCCCTGAAGTTAAAGGATAAATATCTGCCTATAAGGAAGTCAGCCCCTTCCCCAAAAAGAAGCACCAGGAGAAGCACTGTGGCTGTCTGATATAAATGTAATTCTTGTGGAATATTAAATACACATTCATTGATTTACTCATTCCACAAAAGGTTACTGAGCATCCTCTATATGCTAGGAGCAAAACTCAAGCCTGTAGTTGAATAGGAACAAGACATTAATGAAATTAGCTCACGAGTAAATGGAAAATGGCAATACTGAGCCTACAGGGAAGGAGCTACAACAGAATATAATAGTGATATTTATTCCCATGGTAGGGTGGAAGCCAATATTACACAAAGATCTGAAGACTGAATAGGAATCCCTTAGAGAAAAAAGATGCAGGAACTGTAACCTGGGCAGAGAAAACAATATATGTACAATCCTGGAGGTGAGATGGAGCACGCTGAGTACCAAGACTGAAAACCTGAATGCTGGCAAGAGCAAGGACAGAGACAATAAAAATAAACAGAGCAGCCTTGAGGTCCATGTTAGGTATGTTCCCTGTGCCCTTAGTGGGAAAGAAGCCATTGAATTTGTCGGCAGGAGGGTCTAGTGATGGGATTTGTATCTCCCAAACACCATCTTGGGTGTGAAGGTGGATGTCTGGAGGTTCTGCAGGAGCCTCCAGGATATGGTAGGGCTGGGACTGGTGGAAGAGGGGACAGCGGCGATGGAGGCAGAGAAGTGAATGGATTCAAGAGATAATTGGGAGTTAACACTGTTAGTGCCTTATGGTAGACTGGATGAAAAGGATGAGGGCAAGGAAGGGAGGGGACAGAATACTGAATTTCTGGCTTGTTCAATAGGCTAGATGGTACAGCTTTGGGAAGTGGATAGGAAAGTGAGGAGTTCAGTTTTTGTTATATTCAAATTGGCACAAACACAGTAGAAAATAATCTGGTATTAAAAATAATCAGAATCAATATGCTCATGATACTAAATATGATCTATATTCTAGCATTTGATTCTGATATCATTTACATTTTTCAGATTTTGCCTTCTCTATCATCATTTATGAGATATATTAAATGATAATCCTCTTATCTGCAAAGAGATGTCATGGTATGATAACATGTTTTCTATTAGGGAACTAAAAGTTAACACCATCTTATGGGTTAGGGAGGCCTTCTAGTATTATGCTGAGTAGGGGTGAAGAGAATGGTGTCTTGGCCTCGTTCCTGATCTTAACTTTTCGCCATTGAGTATGATGTTAGCTATAGACTTGTATATGGCCTTGATTATGTTGAGGGATATTCCTTCTACACCTAATTTGTTTTATCATTAAAAGATATTGGATTTTATCAAATGCTTTTTCTGCATATTAAAATGACTGATCTTTATCTTTCACTCTGTTTATGTGGTATATTACATTTATTGATTCACATAAGTTGAACCAATTCTTGCATCCCAGGGATAAATCCCACTTGATCATAGTGTGTGATCCTTTTAAATGTGATCTTGAATTTGGTTTGCTAGTACTTTGTTGAGGATTTTTGCATCTATGTTTAACAGGGGTCCTGGACTGTAATTTTCTTTTTTTTTTATGGTGTCTATACCTGGCTTCAGAAACAGGGTAATGAGTTTAGAAGTGTTTCTTTCTCTTCAATTTTTTGGAAGATTTTGAGAGGTGTATATAATAATTATTCTTTGTTTGGTAGAATTAACCAATGCAGCTGTCTGGTCCTGTGCTTTTATTTATTGAGAGATTTTTGGTTACTGATTCAATCTCCTTGCTCATTAGAGGTCTGTTCAGATTTTCTATTCATGATTAGTCTTGGCAAGTTGTATGTTTCTAGGAATTTATCCATTTGTTCTAAGTTATCTAATTTATTGGCATATAATTGTTCATAGTAGTCTCGTATGATCCTTTGTATTTCTGTGATGTAGTTGTAATGTCTCTTTCATTTAAACTTTTATTTATTGGAGTTATCTTTTTTCTTAGTCTAGTTAAAGCTTTATTTATTTTATATATAATTTTTACAATATTTACCATTTTATTTATCTCTTCAAAACAAGTTTCAGTTTCACTGATCTTTTCTATTGTGTTTTTAGTCTCTATTTCTGTTCTAGCCATATTTCTTTCCTTCTGCTAACCATGGGCTTAGTTTGTTCTTCTTCTAGTTCTTTAAGGTGTACAGATGGGTTGTTTATTTGAGGTTTTTCTTCTTTTTTAATGTAGGCATTTATTGCTATAAACTCTCTTCTTAGAATTCCTTTTGCTGTATCCCATAAGTTGTTTCCATCTTCATTTGTCTCAAGATTTTTATTTATTTATTTATTTTAAATATTTTATTTACTTATTCATAGAGACAGAGAGGCAGAGACACAGGCAGAGGGAGAAGCAGGCATCATACAGAGAGCTTGACATGGGACTCGATCCTGGTTCTCCAGTATCACGCCCTGGGCTGCAGGCGGAGCTAAACCGCTGAGCCATTGGGGCTGCCCTCAAGATTTTTTTTTTTAATTTCTTCTTTGACTCATTGATTCAGAATGGTCAAAAAATTGGTTCAGAAACATGCTATTCAATCTCCACATATTTGTGAATTTTCCAGCTTTCCTCCAAGATTGACTTCTAGTTTGTGGTTGGAACAGATGCTTGATATGATTTCAGTGTTTTTAAATTTGTTAAGATTTGTTCTGTGGCCTAACACATCTAACACATCTAAATTGGAGAATGGCCCATGGCTTCTCTGCTTGAGAAGAATATGTATTCTGCTGTTTCGTGGATGGAATATTCTGTATATGTCTGTTAGGTGCATTTGGTCTAAAGTATAGTTCAAGTTCATTATTTCCTTATTGATTTTCTGTCTGGATAGTCTATCCATTGTCAAATGTGGGGTATGATGTCCCCTACTATCATTGCATTGCTATTTCTGCCTTCAAATTTGTTAATAATTGTTGAATATGTTCAGGTGCTCCAATACTGGGTGCCTACATATTTAAATTGTCATATCCTCTTGATAAATTGTCCCCTTTGTAATTATATAATGACCTTCTTTGTCTCCTATTAGAACTTTTGACTTAAAGTTCATTTGTCTGATATAAGTACAGCTATTCCTTCTCTCTTTTGTTTTCCACTTGCATGGAATACTGTTTTCTATCCCTTCACTTTCAATCTAAAAGTTTTTCTACAGTTTCAGTCTCTGTAGGCAGAATATAGTTGATTTTTTAAATCTATTCAGCTACTTATGTCTTTTAGTTGGAGAATTTAAGCTGTTTACATTTAGAGTAATTATCGATGGGTAAAGACTTACTACTGCCATTTTGTTAATTGTTTTCTGATTGTTTTATAGTTCTTTTGTTTCTTTCTTCCTCCATTACTGTCTTTATTTATGATTATTTTTGTAGTATTAGACTTGATTCTTTGTCTTTATATTTTTCTATTTATTATAGGTTTTGCTTTGTGATTACCATGAGACTTTCATAATACATCTTATAGTTTAAACAGTCTGTATTATGCTGATAACAATTTACTTCAACTGCAAAACAAAGTTCTATACATTACTTGCTAGAGATAAAGGTAGAAGAGATGATAATGAGTTGGTGCAGGGACAGACTTCCCTATGCTACCTTTTGTGGGCTAGTTTAGCTTTCTGTATTTTTCCCAGTCACTGCATTTATCTTATGTTGTTACCTAGATAAACAACCACAAATGAAAATCCCAATATAGAAACATGGAAGACTAATTTTAAAAAAAACTACTTTTATTTGTTTTACCTTAAAAGCCCAGGGGATTTATATAGTGTGTCATGCAGAAAGCTTTCCAAAGAAACCACTTTAGATACTTATCTATCTCTTTAAAACTTTTCACTAAACCAGCTACAAAATTTCTCCTTTCTCCCAGTGTCTTTACTGTCTATGTGCTTCCTTTTCAGGTCTGCCCCTCCATTTTGCCATTCTTCTTGGAACCCTAATTCCTATACTCAGTCTTGGCTGTGGAATCTGTTCTACCTTACAGAGGATCTTCCCTTATAGGGAACAGGCTTCTGGAATCCTGTTGAAAAACCCTTCCACCTTGTGAAACACATAACTATTAGTTCAGGATCTAACTTAACTGCTAGACTAGAAGCTCTATTTTGTTTAGCCACTATTTTATATCCATCATATAACATAATATAGAGCATATAGTTAAATCCAATTAATATTTGTTGAATGAATGAATGAATGAATGTTTAGACTTTCCTAGTGTGCAGCAGAAGAGTAAAGATTATCACCAAGATAGACTAGGAAAAAACGGCAAAAGAAAAGGCAGAAGGCAAGGGGCTGAGAGTATAGTATTGGAAAACATTACCAGCATCCTTTAGTCAAAGCTAGAGAAGATCTATTTTCTGACCCATCCCTTTCTCATGTTCCTGGAGATCCATTCATCATTTAAGCTGTGAACATAGCAAGACAAGGAGTCTTCCAGGTTCTCAAACACAAGTAGTTGCTCTGTACAGGTGCCCCCTAATCTCTCACTAACTGCTATTGCTGTTATGTCAACATCTTCCTGTAAATAAAGATATTTGCAGATGTTACAGAACATCCTGATAGAGACTTCTATCTGAAAGAATTAAAAGAGCTTTGTATTTCTTTCTTTTCTTTTCTTTTTTCAGTTAAAAGTCTGTTTTATTAAATAACTGGTCTGTGTGATTGCTGAGGCCACTATGTATAGACAAAAGAAAGGGAGTTATGTTTCTTGGCTTCTTCCTCCTTAGACAGAATCTTGATAATTTCCTCCTTCTTGGCCTGAAGCTGCTCTCCATAGCATTTGCATGCTTCCCTGGTCTTAGATCTGCAGGCCTTATCTACCTTCAGTATGTGGATGTGTTCCATGAGAATCTGTTTTTGAATATGTTACCCTTCACTTTCAGGAACAGGCTGTGATATACATGGCAGTCAATCTTCTTAGATTCTTGGTATCTTATGAGCAACTGGTGTAGAATTCTCATCCTCTTCATCCAGGTTACCTTTTCAGGTATTCAAGCCTTGGCAGAACCTTTTCTCTTACCAATGCCCATATGCCTGCCTTCTGGGGGGTCAAAGCACATTTCTGGCACCAAGCCCAGAAATGGACAGTCACTGGCTCCCAGATGATCAGCCCATCTTTGATCAGTTTCAGGACCTGCTGACTGGAGTTGGCATTGGGGATTTCACTGGTCGTATTGGGGTCCAACCAGACATTTGTTTAGCCACAGTGGAGGACACCGGAGACAAGCCTCTTCTGAAACCTGAGCATGCCCATGGCTGTGGCCGCAGTGGCAAAAGGAAAGCAAAGGGGCTTTGTATTTCAAGAGAAGCCTTTAGACAGAATGAGGGCAGATGTCCAAAGCATTTGTGTGTCAAGAACAAACACTCATGACTTTGTCTTTTATCGAGGTCTTTTGAATCTATGTGCATGGAGACAGGATTCTGAGTTTTTCTTATTAGAAAACATATATAAGAATAATTGGTGATATTCAGTGTCATCTAACTATCAGAAATAAAAAAAATTGGGAAATATTCTATGTAGAGAATTCTGTTTTCTGTAAGGCAGGATTTAGTTTTTGTTTTTAGCTATTTCAAGAAAACAAGATACAATTTGCTGTACTTTGACATTTAGTTTGACAAATACAATCATCTGAATTTAGTTTTCAGTCAATTCAACTTAATTTGTATCTTAAAAGTACTAAAATTGGCTTACAGAAAGTCATCACTCTCAGCATATCCTCAAATAATAAACACAAACATATGGGGAAGAAAAGATAGCCACCAACAAATTTTTAAAAAATCATATCCCTTTTTTATCACCAGTACCAGTAAGGAATAGAACAAAATGACTTAAACAGGGTACACAATTTTATGGAGTTGTATCCAATTTGGGTGGTGAGAGGGGTAGTTTCCTTGCATTCTCAGCTGTCTATATTTCAGAATTTATTAGTAATAATAGAGGTATCACTCCTGAATCTAATATATGTCTTTTAACCAACTTTCTATGTGAGAAACATATATTTCTCTTTTTTTTACAACAAGAGCACACAGTCTTAATGCTCAAGCAGTGACATTATTATGCTCAAAATAAACCTCATTTAATTTAAAAAACACTTCTACTTAAATGGGATTTTTATGAGGTGCTATAAGAGGAAGAAAAAGGGGGAAAACTATGGAATATAGGAGGAAATCTTCTATAGCATGTCACTTTAACACATATAGAAATAATGGATTATGTTTGAATCTCTGAAGGAATTTGGAGGTTAAACCTCTAGAGAATATACAAAACAGACAGTCCATGTGATCACTGATAATACCAAGTCTCAGACATCTTAGTACATCATAGAAGCTCTCAGAGATTTAATAATATTTTCTAAATCTTTACTAGCCTCAGACATTAGTGGAAGGAAGCACCTGTCTGTGTGAGCAAAGTATTAATTTAGGGTATATTACATTGGGTTATTGCCTACTCCCCCTTATACATGGGTTTGTATTAGGATTAGTGTCTCATAACATGAATCACTTGGCTATAATGCATAATAGTGAAAAGACTAAATGTTTTCCAAATGAAGTTCACATAGCACAACTGTTATTACAAAACCTAAGCAAATCATTTTGGTAAGTAATATACCCATAGAATAAATAACTGTTGGAAAAACATATCTAGGCTTATTAACTGAGCTAATGGAATAATATATCATGGCAACTTGGGAATCTAAATTTATTTTTTAAAAACATTGTAGTGGGCTGAATGGTGGCCACATAAAGATATGTCTATGTCCCAAACCCTAGTAGCTGTGATATTACCTTATTTGGAAAAAAAAGTCTTTGCAAAGGTAACTAAGGATCTTGAGAAGATAGTTTTGGATTATGCAGGTGGGTCCTAAACCCAATGACAAGTGTCCTTATGAGAGACACAAAGAGAAATCAAACACATAGAAGAAAAGGTGACAGTGATGCAACCACAAGTCCATGAATGCAGATGGCCACCAGAATCTGGAAGAGGCAATGAACAATTATCTCCCAGACCCCCCAGATAAAGCAGAGACCGTCAGATTTTGAACTTAGGGTTTCCAGAACTATAAGAGAATAATTTCCTGTTATTTTAAACCACGCTATGCGTGGTGATTTGTTATGGAAGCCCTAGAAAATTAGGACAGCCATCTAGATTAGTCTGTATTTAAAATTAATTTGGAGGGTGAATTTCAGCTATAAAGAAAACTCCTGGACATGTCCTTCTTATAATACAAGTTCCACCCAGAATTAACTGTGTGACCTTGAACGAGAATCTTAGCCTCCTGTTAACCAATTTCTTTTTGTACAGTTGGGCTAGATGATCTTAAACTTGCCTTCAAAATCTAAAGTCTACATTTCTGGTAATAACTGAAAGTAAAACACTAAATAAGGAGAAACAGAGCTAGCATTTTGTAAACACAGAGTCTCGCACATACATACCAGATCTCAAATACACACACACACACACACACACACACACATTCTTATAAAAAATTTTTTGGGTTTGTGTTATGAGAGAGGGAAGAAGAAACATGATTAGTTCTAATTGCTATCATTTATATGCCAAATGTTGTTTCGTGTAATCCTTATGATAAACTTGCTGTTATAGCAGTCTGGGTCCAAATAGAAATTAGAAACAGCACAGTGGTTTAAACAGGAGAAGTTGATATAAAGGATAATTAAACTAAGATAAAAGAATAACTGTAAGATCAGAAGAAGCCCTGTATAGTAACCCAAGGCTGAGGGAAAGCATTCATGAAAGGACAAACTTGAAGGAAAATAAGACCTTGCTGGAGTAGGTGTGGTTCAGTCACAGGACAGCAGAGAAATTTGCTGATTTGGCCAGGCTGGGGCAGATATAGAGCTGCTGGGCAAACAGCAGAACACCTTCCAGAGTACGGACAGAGAGCAGGCTCCTAGCAATTGGCAAGGGTGTGTAGTGGGACTCTATGTGTTGGCCAATGCAGAGGCCTTCAGAATGTGAGGGATGCAGGAGACCTGCTGAAGGAACACTACCTATTATATGATACTCTGCCCATGGTGGCTACATATAGTCTACATAGAGCTCTGGGTTCCATGTCAAGAAGTCTGCATAAAGGATATCATCACCCAGAGCTGCAAAATCACAAAATGATAGCATTCTGGGCCTGTGACTGGGGCAGGCTCCACCAGATGTCCTCACATCCACACTGCTGATCTCCCCTGCCCACACCAATTCCAAGAAACCTCTTCCCCTTCAATGTCCTTCCAGTACCCTCTATCAAGAAAACTTAACATTATCCCCAATTTAATGCTTAAAGAGATCCCTTTATCACAGAGCATGTATTAAAGGATGCATACGGAACTGAGAAATAATAAATTGATAACTGACACACTTGCAGAGTAACTACTATCTATCACACGTGGGGACACCAATGCTCAGAGAAGTGAATATAGCCACTAAATTGCAGAGCTAGAAATTATATCCAGAGCATAAATGGTTGATAATTCCTGAAACTAGGCTCTAACCACACCCCAAGATGAAAGTGTGATGAAAATTGCCCACTTAAAGTATTTTATACTTAATTGTACTTCTTATGATTATATGGTAAAACTTCATCTGATGAGACTTTTTCTGCACCCATTTTGTTAAGAAAAAGAAATGACAAGATCATTCACCCCTATGTTTTCTATCCTTCCCTTTACCCTCAGGCTGGGATAAACGTCTCATTCCTCTCTTAAATGCCCTCTTCTTCTTAGCAAAGACACCCTAGATTTCTCCATAGCAACCATTACACTCTAATGTAATTATCTGCTATCTGTGTATCCCTCACCCTAAAGTTCCAACCTTCCCAATTGTGAAGAGTGAGTCTTAATCATTCATCTTTGTAGCGAGGCCTGTGCCCTGGCTCATAAGGTGTGTTTAATGCGTGATAATTGAATTATCAATTCAATATACCTTCATAGCACAGTCAGAAATTAATTTCCAAAGCCATGTCCTGAAGGGAGGCCCAACATATTTGAAAAGACTAGCCCAAACAAGAACAGTAATCAAGGGCAAAGTGGCAAGTATCAAAAGCAATAAAACTGGGAACATGTAGTTGAAAGACTTGAAGTCTGGAAACACCAGGAGAGCTAATACAGAAGAATTTTGTGAGATTAGACAGATTAGCCTAATGTGACACACCTCTGACATCTTTTTAGTACTCTCTCAGTGTATGTTGTGGGATTGTACTGAATTGATATAAAGGGTCTGGAATGGCACATTCAGCAAATCAGTATATTTTGCTAAATGATCTCCACAATATTTAGTTAATGTCCATCACCACACAGTTACATTTTTTTCCTGGGATGAGAGCTCTTAAGATTTACTCTCTTAACAGCTTTTGAATATATATAGTATAGTACACTTAACTATAGTCACTATGCTACATAGTATATCCCCAGGACTTATGTATGTCATAACTGGAATTTTATACCTTTTGACTTCCTTCACCTATTTTACACCCCACACACCATCTCTGGCAACCACTAAGCTGCTACCTGTATCTACGAATTTGGGTGAGGTTTTGTTTTGTTCTGTTTGGTTTTTGCTTCCACATATAAATTAAATCTATAATTTTTTTTCTTTCTCAGTCTGATTTATTTCCCTTAGCACAATGCCCCTCAAGATCCATCCATGTTGTTGCAAATTGCAAGATGTCATTATTTTTTTAAGGCTCAAATTTCCATTATATATATAATATATATATATATAATGGAAATATAAGTGAGATGTATTTTTTCTTCTTTATCCATTTATTCACTGGTGGACACTTCAGTTAATTCCATGTCTTGGCATTGGCATTGTAAATAATGCTGCATGAACATGGGTATATACATCTTTTTGAGTTAGAGTTCTTGTTTCCTTCAGCTAAATATCAAGAAATGAAATCTCTAGATTATATGTTAGTTATTTTAAATTTTTTGAGGGACGGCCATACTGTTTTTCCATACTGGCCACATCAATATACATTCCTACCAACAGTGAATGAGTATCCCCATTTCTCTACATCTTCAGAATTACTTATTTCTTGTCTTTTTTATAATAACCATTCTGACAGGTGTGACATTTTGATTCATTCATTATGGTATTGACTTGCATTTCCCTGATATTCAGCACCTTTTCATATATTTGTTGGTCAGTTGTATGTCTTCTTTGGAAAAATGTCTGTTCAGGTCCTCTGGCCACTTTTTAATCAGATCTTTTTTCTATTGAGTTGCATGAGTTCTTTATATACTTTGGATATTAGCTCCTTTTTAAATCTACGTTTCCTCCTCTCATTCCCCCAGTTCCTTGAAGCAAAAGGCCTTACCTGTACCTGTCCACTCCATTTTCCTCAGAGACTAAAGTTCTAATTCCCATAAATCTACCCATATGACTTATATCCGGACCTTCCAAAGATCACATTCTTCCTGGATCTGGAACATTCCTTGATTTACTGCTAAATCTCTTCTTTACTTGCAAATCACCTATTGCATTCTGTTGTATTCTTAGTTGTCAAATCCCCTCTAGCCATGACCTTTTCTACTGACTCTCCTGGGACCTTCCCTTGGCTATATGCTGGGCTTTATTCAAGAATTTATGTTCATTTTTCTAGATAATAAAAATCTTTTATCCAACAGTGTTTTGACAATTGAGCTCCTGTTAAACTATATTGGCCACATCTACAGTAGGACAAAGTGATTATTGATGTTCAACACCTTGACCTGAAAATATTTCTAGAATTATAGTTACATGAGAAATACCAAATTACACTGAATTTTATTCTTTTTTTTTTAAAGATTTATTTATGTATTTGAGAGAGAGAGAGAGAGAGAGAGTAAAAGCATGAATGGCATGGGAAGGGGTAGAGGGAGGAGGAGGGAAAGCAGACTCCCAGTGGAGTGCAGAGCCTGACACAGGGCTCAATCTTGTGATCCTGAGATCATGACCTGAGCCAAAATCAAGAGTCGGAGGCTTAATTGACTGAGCCATCCAGGTGCCCCTGAATTTCCTTTCCTTACAGGTAAATAAATATTAGAAAGATTTTCAATACAAGACATAAAAAGATATATCAAATTAATGTTAATTTAACCAAGAATCCAACTAATCATAAGATCTACTATACCCAAACAGTTATTGTCAGTTGTCAGTTAGAACACCATTCAAAACAAAAAGTATATATGCTTGCATGTATATACATATCACCACTGTTTTGGTCCCAAATTTAATTAATAGTTCTCTCTTTATCTCTCTTCCATTGGTTCATTCCTCCTTACAAAAATTTGATTTGTAGTACAATAGAATTCTAGGATATCAATTTTTGCAATGCAGAGACATTATGAGGTCCTAGAAGAGATCCACATTCTACTCACAGGGCTTACAAAATATCTAAATGATTCCAGATTCATTTTTGAGCACAATGCAATCTCTCATAATTTTCTGTAAGCTCCATAAGTTTTCAATTTTTTAAAAAAAATTTTGGCAGATCTAAAATCTAAATAACTAGATTTCTGCTTCCCACCAAGACAGGTAACCAGGACCAAATTTACTCTTCATCCTTAGACAACTAAAAGACCAGTCTAAATATATGAAATAGCTTTTGGACATTGAAGAACAAATAACACAAAAAAAGTGATCTCCAAGATATGGGAAAGGAACAAGGTGAGCCACAGGATTTCCTCGGTTTACTGCCAGCAGAGTGTATCCAGGCCACAGTGCAGGGCATCTGAGGGCCCTCCTGAGCTAGGAGATGGAAGTAAGAAATTGAGAAGACAAAGTGGATAGAATATGCAGGGCAAAATACTGGATGGGAAAAAGTTGCACAAAGACAGAAGACCTGGAATGCCTGGGTGGCTCAGTGGTTGAATGTCTGCCTTTGGCTCAGGACGTGATCCTGGGATCCATGACTGAGTGCCATATTGGGCTCCTTGCAGGGAGTCTGCTTCTCCCTCCTCTGCCTGTGTCTTTGCTTCTCTCTCTGTGTGTGTCTCTCGTGAATAAATAAATAAAATCTTTAAAAACAAAGACAGAAGACCTGCAGAGAGGGAGAGGGGGAGAAGAGAAAAGGGAAAAGAGGAGGAAAGGGAGGAAAAAGCAAAAGGGGGAGGGGAAATATGAAGATTGACTGAAGGTTTTCCTTGGCTTTTCAGCTGGGTGCTGATGGACACCCATGTATGAAGAAACCACCTGAAGCAGAAAGAGCCACCAGAAAGGAGCAGGAGAGCAATCTGAAAGAGTTTATAATCCCACCAGCTAGAATAGAAAAAAAAAAAAAAAAACACGAAAAAACAAAACCAACCCATCATGCAAAAGGCATTACACAGAGTATTGCCTCAGCAGTGGAGAATATTCAGCCCTATGTTTAAAGGCTATTCTGATCTCACTTCACTAAGCTTAAAAGAAACATCTTAAAAGATCAAACTCTTTTTAAGTAAGTTAACTGCAACCCAAAGTAAAGCTCAAGGATATTTAAAAGAAACAAAAATATCAGCACTCAATGACATAAAATTCATGTCTGGTATCCAATAAAAAACTAAAGATATGCAAAGAAATGGGGAAATATGAGCCATACTGAAGGAAAAAAAATCAATCAATATAAACAGCCTCCAAAATGTCATAGATGAAAGAATTCATAGAAAAAGAACATTAAAACAGTTATTATAACTATATTCCATATGGTCAAAATATGAATAACTTAATTACTCTTGGCAATAATACTGCTCATAGAGTTTTAAGGTTTGGCTATAATATACACTAAATGCATGCTTATTTTGTTGTTCTTGTTACAGAAAATTTCAGAGACTATAATACCTGAATAGAAGGAATGTATTTGTCATATTCGTTTTTTAACCAGAATATGTTTTTCTGAATTGGGTTGAGTAGAAAGTTGGTAAACTATTTCTGTCTGCTGCAGTCAGAAGAAAAACTTAATTGTTGCTTGAACTAATTTATCTACTTCTTTTATTGATTTATGGAACTATCAATGTCAAAGCATATTCGAATCTTTGAGAAAAACTAAAAGCATGAATCATCCAAAAAGACCATCAGTATACTGAGATTTCATTAAGAGTCAAGTTGTAAGTGGAAGAAGAAAACAGAAAGTCAGATGTCAGATCATACTGTCATACTTAGCAGACAGGAAACATGTTCAAGGTTATGGTATGTGTTCATAAAAACAATGGCGTATCTTGAATTATAGTCAGTTTGCATGAGCTTTAAGGTAAGTATGATGCATGTTTCAGCAACAAATGACATCCACTCCAGATATCAAGGGTATTGTTCACTTGCTTTCTTGGTTTACAAAATGATCTCCTTTCGGGATGCCTAGGTGGCTTAGTGGTTGAGCATATGCCTTTGGCTCAGGGCATGATCCTGGAGTCCCGGGATCGAGTCCCACATTGGGCTCTCTGTATGGAGCCTGCTTCTCCTCCCTCTTCCTATGTCTCTGCCTCTCTCTCTGTGTTTCTCATGAATAAATAAATAAAAATCTTTAAAAAACAAAAACATGATCTCCTCTCAGCTGGCCAAATTACTCAAACCTCTTAAAATACCCACAAATGGGGCCCAGTCTAGTTCCTAGGCTAAACCAGAAAGAGCTCAAGGGAAAAATGAGTGGTGTTGGGGTGAGGGCAGTCTATGCTACTCACCTTTCTACATCCAAAATACATGTCAGTAGTAGATCCAAAAATGCAGGGACAGATGAGAAATGGTGATACTTTCTATTGTTGACTTGTCTTCATATTCATTTCATTTGTCCCACTAATTTCATGAGCTCATCTCAAATCACTCAGAGAACTATAATGAGCTCTGTCACCTTAAGGCAAGTCAGAATTCATGTTCATATAATTAGGACCCTGAAATATGTGTCCTGATTTTCTTGCAGAAATAGCTTAGACTTAGTAGTCAATCTTTCTCAGTACCAATCCTGATTCCATTATTCACTGGTTGTGTGACTTTAGGAACTAAGCTTCAGCTTCCTCATCTGGACAATGGAGATGAAAATAGTAGTTCCTCACAGGTTTTTGACTAAGAATGAGATGAGATGCAGAACAGTTAGTACTGCAAAGACTTTATAAATGATAGCTGTTTTTACCCATTCAAATATATTTACCTATAACAGGAACACTTCTACCAAAGGACTTCTTTCTGTTATAGCCTGATCTTCAACAATACACACATGCCTCATTTCCATTTTTGCTTTTTCTCACACTTTTCCTTTTCGAAAATGTCTCCTGTGTCACCACTTGATTAATCTACCATCCTTTAAGAGGCATCACAAAACCCACCCAAATCACTAAATCTTAACAGCTTTTAATCCTTGTTATAACTTTTTCAAAATTTATTATTCTCTAGTAAAGTGACTTTTGATTACTTTGATGATTTTTAATAAAAATGTATTTGATATTTTTTCATGCATTGTATCTTTTCTCCCCAACTATGATGTTTTATAAATGATTATTTGTCCCATATAGTAGATATTATACTACAAGATTCAGGAACCATTACTGACTTATTAAAGTACTACAAAATTCAAATGATGGAAAATAGTCAATGAGTTCATGGCAAGAGATTGACTTGAAAATGTTGATGATATCAAAGTATTAAGTCACATACCAAAAGAGAAAGAATTAAGAACTAAGAAACGAAAATATAAGGCATGCAGGGGCCAGTGAAGAAGAGGGGTGGCATGGAGGCCCAGCAAGGGTGAAGGCACCCACAAAGCACTTTCTCAACCAGGCCCAGGCATGCCCATCCTTGTATGGCAAAAACTTCAATGGGACACTTCCCCTCTAAAGCCTCATGGTGGAACTGCTGTTTGACACATTCAGAAGGAGGATGACAGCTCTACATAGGAGCACAATGTGAATGGAAGAGACCTATCATTACACAAACAGTAAGGCACTCTGAACAGACACTAAATAAAAACAGTTCTCATCTCAAAACAAAACAAAACAAAACAAAAAACAATGCTTGCGTTACAGTATTAGTTAGATTCTGGTGAACAGCATTTGCTGAATGAAGTCTTCAAGCCAGACAATGATCTCTTTTGACCCATTAACTTGCATTTGCAATCAGATTGGATCATCTCTCATCCTGAGGCTCCCCAAGACTTTGAGCAATTTTTCAGTGATCCTTACAGAAAGATACCATCTCCAGAGAAATAACAGTATTTGTATACAGTGCTTTGGATCTCTAGGAAACATCAGAATTATTAGTGAATAATATACTAAATGGCTCAAGGGCTACTGTGAAGCATTCTTCTACAGCTTGACAGTAAAATATTAGAACTGGTTCCTGTCTCTATAAGGAGGTGTTCCTTTAGAGTCAATGATAACAAATAAAGCCTACATTTTCATGCAGGACACATCCTCCAGTTCTTAAAAAAGAAGAAACCTGGAGATGCCTTCTGTATTGTGAGAATAACAATCAATCATTGTTATTCCTAAGAGATTCCTGGAATTTTGTCTTTGGATAGGACCCTTTGACAGATGGCATGGGGATATTCAGCTTTGCCAGGTTCCACAGTGATTGCTTATAGCTCATGCTACAATGAAAAAGTAAACAAGCTGTAGAAATTATCTTTAAGTGACTATTCAGTTTTTGATACCTATTATACTCCAGAAGTGACTAGTGTTCTGCTGCTTCACCCCTCTAAAATTTTAACCCATGAGATTGGACACATATTTGGACTTTAACACTGCCAGTGGCTTGCATGCCTAATGCAAGACTCCAACCACTTGGAAGAAACTGACTGGCACTCCCTCAACCTTTGCCCTATCTGTTTACACAAGTTGCCATGTACAAAGTGCTGGTGAGGTAGATTGATGATGAATCTGCTGACATCCCTGGAGTTAGTACAAAACACAGTCATGAGGATAATGTGAATTTACCAAAACCTGTGGAAACCTTTAAGGAATGGAAAGAGTGGATACTAAAATACCTTGCTGTTGTCCAAAAATAAGGACCCTCATGTAGGATAATTAAAATAAATACTTGCACATTAGAAAAAGAAAAAAATGAAAATATAGTACAGTCAGGTTTTCTCCTCTACTTCAGAAGTTTGCAAACAAAGTATAGTAACTTTCTCATAGTATTTTGGTGTTTATCACTCAGCTTTCATCCTAATACCCTCCACTTACCCAGAGATGCATGTTTAAGCAGTTCCCTAACTGCCTGGCTCTGTAAAAAATGTAAAAATTACAATTAGTAGGCAATCAGTTACCCAAAAAAATTAAAAACTGAATTGAAAGATGAGGTGAAGAAAAAATTATCCTTTGAAATCTAACAAAAAGTCAACAGATGATGAATGATACCAACAGGGCAGTAGTAACTTACAATGAGAGAGGTTCTATATTTTTTTTTTGTCAAGAAACAAAAGAAATCCCCTCCTCCACACATCCAAACAAGAAGACCACAGTGTTTCTTTAATACAAGGCAATATACATAATTTGAATCTGGTGTTAGAGAAAGCTATTACCCAGTCAATGATATTGTAATAGTTAGAGATAAGGTCATGTTAAAAATAAGTCCATTATCTTGCACAATTCTAAAAGTAGGAAGCCATGAAGCAATAAATTATCAAATTTTATTCAGTTGTCTCCAGGAAAGCTGCATTTTCTCACACTCATGGAACAATATATGTCACTGAGGTAGAGATGTTTGCAGATTGAAGAAAGAGTGGGTACTTCACTAATCAAGGCTATTGGAAATGTCATCCAAGATTATCTATGATCTTTGTTCAGTTCTGATGCTGACCAGTCAGAATTCTGATCTCTAATTTGATTTCTTAAGAGGATTTTCCCAACACAGTGGGGACTTAAAGCACTGTCATCATGTGGTAGGTTGGCTATTGTGTAAGATTTAGAGTTCTGTGTGTATTCATAATATGATACCTGGTTGAAAATCAGCACCTTGTGAATCTAGTTACTATGTATCAACCCTAAGACTCAGTTCACCTGTCAGAGATGTAATAAAATTATATCTTGAACTTCAGAACATGAGTACAGTGCCAGAACCTAGAATGACCTAATAGGATATGGTCAACCTGCAGGATCCAGCCTCCACCCTGGCGACCACTGTCCCATTATTGCTTATTAGCTCTTTAAAGAAAACATTGCTCTATCTAAAGAGATTACTGGTAAAAATCTGTTAGCAAAAAAGGTAATATTCCTGAAATTACAGAGCTGCTGCTTTTTTACTAAGCTCCAGCAGTGCTGAACATATAACTTACTTTGTACCTGAACCACAGTGCTCTTTTTCTCCCTCTGCCAGGAGCACCCTTTCCCTCCTAATGGCTTGATTGACTTACACCCACCAATTCCAGCAGGTTTTCTTTGACCTACTTACCCAACCCTTGTCTCTATATACACACATACATCTGGGTTAGGAACTTTTATCTGGCACTCCTTAGAAATATTTTGCTACCATATCTGTACACTGTTTTAAAATGATCCATTTATTGGTCTGCTACCTACAATGTTCCTTAAGTGAAACTCAGGCTTTATTCATCTTTAAATTCCTAGCATCTTGCATTGTGTTTAATATCCAGGAAGCCCTCAATACATTTTTGATGAAAAAAATGCTTTGTTACTTTATTGTAGTTTGAGACAAGAAACTTTTCAAGGCAAGTACTTTTACAGATATTTGAGTTATATTTCCCAATAGAGCTCAACCTTCATAACATTTGCATAAAATAACAGTTCCAAAGATGGGGTGATTCTTGGGTCAGCAAACGGTTATATTTCCCAGTAAATATATTTTGAAATGCATTATCTTATATGACATTTATATAGTAGTTTCTGGGCACCAGGAACTATTCTAAGTGCTTTATAAATATTAACTTGAATTATCTTCATATCAAACCTATAAAAGAGGTGCTACCACTACCTCCATTTACTGAAGGGGAAATAGAGATATAGAAAAGTTATGTAACTTGGCCAAGATTGCTTAGCCAGTAAAGGGAAGAACCAGGATTTGAATCCAGGCAACCTGGCCCAGAGCCCAAAGTCTTCTCTGCAGGCCTAATGGACTTGCCAATAAGTTTTCATCCACAAAATGAATGGGCATGCTTATATGTAGGATCTTTGATGTGTAAGTTACCTCTTCCCTTTTCCCCTTGTCTAGCCTTCTTAAACAGATATCTTATAAACCTCAAAGCTTTAGACAAGTATTTTATTGAATTACTTTCCTCTAAGGAGCCTAGTCTATTTTACAAAAAGGAAAAATGAAAAACAAAAACAAGAGCTCAGTAATCCTCACAAAATCCATTGAGGAATGTACATTTAAGAAAAGGAAATATTTTTAAATGGATATTTAGCTAGATTCTTACCCCCTTAGGATAAGGCTGAATAATGATTTCATTCTGCCCTGAGATTGAAAAAAATGCTCTTGTAAGTCTTGGAAGGGAAGCAAAAGGATATAAGGGCTCTCTGTGAAAAGCTTGTATTTCTTTCTTTTTTTTTTTTTTTTTTTTTTGAAGTTCAAATCCTACGATGATTAGCTGCAGCTGACCTTGACTCTCCCACTGCTTAGGGAGGGATATGCTATCATAGAGAAATCAAATGAATTAAGCTCTCCAGCTCAACATTTTAAATTGCAGCTGGAAGGAACCATCTTTAGGCTGGTCATCCCCAAAAACTTTTGCACAGAGGCATCTTTGCCAGAAGGAATGCAGCTTTTTTGCCAGCACTGCAATAGAATTATAAAGGAGAAAAGCAGAGAAAAGAAAGCTGCCAGGACTAATTGAAAATTGTCTAATAAAATGAATGTTATCAATTAAATTGTTCTGTTCTTAAACGGATCAATAGGGGTTAAAGAAAAGACATTTTGCCGCTGTTTAGAAAATTGACCAAGAAAACTTCTTAAAAGATTAACTTAGAAAACTGTCTTCAGCAAGCAAATGTGTAAATATCAAATTGTATGACCAAATAAGCCCTTGTTTTGTCTCTTGAAAGGTAAGGAAACTTTTATTACCAAAGAAGATTGAGAGGGACTTATGTTTTGCAAAGTTGAAGATACTGGGGGCCAAATTTACCCTCTAACCAAAAAAGAGGAAAATATAAAAAATGTTTTTCAAAAGACTAGACCTCAGGCAACACAATACAGTGACCACTGAGAGAAAGGAGAGAAATGAAGTGAACCTTATAATTGCCCCATTTTACTGCCTTGAAAAAGATTCCAGGGCATGAGGCAGAGAAGCAGAAGCCAAAAGGAACAGCCAACTTTCTAAGTTGGGGAGAGTATTAGAGAGTAGAGGGATACAGAAGGAGAGAATTCCAGATATTTGCAAGAGATCCCCTAAGATATTCAGTTGAGTGCCATTCAGTGCTTGAATGTAAGGAAATTAATTTAGGCTAGGGAAAGAATTACCCAAAAGGATTAAAGGGAACAACACATGTAGCTCATATCAGATCAAAAACTCTGTTTTCTTATAGCAGCCAGATTGGAAATTCTCATAATTCACAAGGTATTAAAAAAAAATTTACAAGTTACTGTGTAGAGTACTGAAATAGTCTTACTTCAGTAGTGGCAACTAGCCTTGGAATAAGCATTCTCTAAAAAGCAAGGCCTGAGAAGATCAAATTGTTCACAAGTAACTGTGTCAGTTACTAAACCTAGTAGATTTATCAAATATCAAATGCAAAAATTAACTCAAAATAGATCATGAATTTATATGTAAAGCCTAAAACTATAAGATGTTTAAGAGAAAACACAAGAAATTATTGATACTCAAGGTTAGGTAAAGACTGATTAGAGACAACAAAAGCATAATTCCCCAAACTGAAAATAATAATTAGAATTCATCAAATTCAAAAACTTCTGTTCAATGACCCTATTAAGAAAATTAAAGGATAAGCCACAGTCTGGGAGAAATTATTATCAAGTTATGTATCAGATAAAGAATCTGTATCCAAAATATATAAATAAGTTATTCAGCTCAATAATAAAAACATAAATAGTTCAATTTAAAAATGGGCAAAAGATTTGAATATTTTATCAAAATATATATATAGCTAATAAGTACTGAAAAGATGCTCAATATCATTGGACATTAGGGAAATGGAAATTAAAACCACAATGAGATATAACTACATGTCAACTAGAATTGCTATATTCATTCAAAAGCACTGACAAAGCCAAGTGCTGGTAAGGGGGTGGAGAAACTAGGACCCCCATGCATTGTTGGTGGGAATGTAAAATGTATAGCCACTTTGAAATACAGGGAAGTTTCTTAAAATGTTAAACATAAGGGCAGCCCCAGTGGCCCAGCGGTTTAGCGCCGCCTTCAGCCCGGGGTGTGATCCTGGAGTCCCAGGATCAAGTCCCACGTCGGGCTCCCTGCACAGAGCCTGCTTCTCCCTCTGCCTGTCTGTCTCTCTCTCTCTCTGTCTCTCTAGCTCTCTCTCTCTGTCATGAATAAATACATAAAAATCTTTTAAAAAATGTTAAACATAAACTTATCATACATTCCAGTAATTAAATTGTTAGATATCTACTTATCTACAAGAAATGTCAACAAAAGACTCGCACATGAGTGTTCACAGCACTGATATTCTTCATAGTCCAAAACTGGAAACAATGCAAATGTCTATCAAGTGATGAATGTAACAACAAAATTTGCACATCCATACCATGGAATATTACTCAACAATAAAAAGGAGAGAAATATGAATGTATGCTATAACATAGGTGATCCTCTGGTCATACTCTCAAGACTAGAGCATATGATTCCATTCATCTGAAATTTTCAGTAAGAATATATCCAAAACAGTAAGCAATCAATGGTTCTCTTACCTGGGGTTTGGAATAAGGAGTAATTGCAAATAGGTTTGAGGGATATTTTGGGTGGTGGTTAAGTTCTAAAATTAGATTTGGGTTATGAATGCACAATTTTATAAATTTGCCTCATTTAATTGTAAAAGGGGATTTTATTGTATATAAATAATAATAGGCCATAAGTCTGTTTTTAAAAGACTAGATGAATATCTATTTTTATTTTCCCTCCAGATTACCTTAAACAAAATAATAACAAAAGTAAATTTAATGAATTTGTATTAATGACTTTTTTCAGTAGTAACAAGACATTTTATCAAGAAATAGCCAATCTGGGCCTTTTTTAGTTTGCAGAGGTATATAAACTAATTGATTTTCTTTTCTAAAAGACAAAACTGTAAGTAAGCAAAAATTTGCAAGACAAATTAACTCATCTTCATCAATTTTACACCACTATATATTTGTCAAAATATTTAGAGAGCCATCCTATAATGTAGATAGATAAAATATTTTAGTTCATTTCAAAAGGTGGAGAAATTTAAGGCAGCATTGAGCTAAAGGATTTGTCAAGTCACAAGACCTTAGGCTTGGGAGAAAACTTTGTTTTTTTTTTTAGAATGACTATTCACTGATGTTTAAATGCCCCTCTACAATCCTCCCAAGAGCTCTTCAGTCTCTGCTAGAAGACCTTTCATAGCAGAGGATTTGCTATCCTCAAGAGGAGGGGAATTTTCCATCTTTGCAAAGTGCTAATAACTAGAAAGACCAAACATGGACTTTCTGTAGTTTCTATCCATAACATGAAGTTAGTTGATGGAAAGAGATTTTTATCAATACCCAGATGTTCTGGCTTCTACTACTTTACACATATATAGTGCATATTTTTAAAAATGTGGATTGACACAATCCAAATCTCCATTAGATACAAGTTCCTTGAAATGTGGGACAGAGTTCATCATATTTTCCATTGCATCCATTGAATCCATCACTGTGCCTGGCAATTTAGGTACTCAATCAATGATTTTGAACTAAACTCATAATTTTGTAGCACAAAACAAGAATATGTAAATCACCTGAACAATTTTCCCTCAACTCTATTCCATAAACATTTATTTTATGCTACTGTTTTGCAGAAATTAGTATCCTTTCTTATTATTTGTGATATGCAAACAAAACATAGGAAAGTGTTAGCCTAGGTAAGTTAGGGACTAGGTGATAGAATTAGTGATTTTACTGATATGTCTAAAAATGACCCTGAAACACACCACATGATGTACAATGAACTATGATTTACAACCACTCTTATTAGAAAATAATATTGTGATAACCTATATCACCGTATTTAGAATACAAATTGTTAGAAGGCTTAATTCATGAGGGGTTTTATTTTGAACTGTAGAGTGATAGTAATAGTCATAGGAATAACCAACATAACCTGAATTATTAGGGTAAGAATAATACCTGTCATTGTTACATATAGAAAAGCAACATGTTGCAGTGCAATAACACATAAACACACATGCACACACACATGCACACACACAATTTTAGAAGTCAAAAGATCTACAACAAATCTGGCTCCCATTAGCTGTGGTCAACTTCAGTTTGCTTACCTATGACAACAACAGCATTATAATTCCTGCCACATATGCATCAGATTATAATTGTGAAGATCAAACAAGATAGTGGGTATGAAAGTAATTGGGAAACTGAAGTGCTAAACAAAAGTGACAGAGAAACATCGTATTAAATAGCTGAAAATGTGCTTATCCATGTTTATTAAGTTATATAAGATAATACTTTGACAATCAAAATGTTTGATTCCCTGTGAAATAGCAAGTTTGTCCTATTTTTTCACATCATCAATTTTACAAATGTCTGTCATTATTCAATAGGACAAAGCCCATGCCTTAAATACCAGAATGAGTACTTTATACCAAGACAGTGCACAGCAAAAAGATTTTTTGCTGGTAATAAGCACTTAATAAATATATTCATTTGGAGAGATGCTCTCTGACATCCTTAAATTATCATTTGGGAGAAAATTAATTCTATGGCAGCTTTCAAAAATTATGTGTATCTTCACTGATTTTTTATTTAAAATTTAGCATAATTCTTAATTGGTTTTTTGAATCTTGAACACTGCTGGAAATCTTAAAACAGTGAGAAAAATCTAGTAAAAAGTATATACGCACACACATTTGAATTCTGCTTACAATATCAGTAGATTCAGGGACCCTGCAGCTCAAGAATTGACCTATAATCCAGAGACTCCACATTAAGAACCTGTGTTTTAAATTATTATAAAAATTCTTAATTATGCAATTAGAGTCTATAGAATAAGTGAAACTCTCTCCTTTTCTGGTTCCTAAACAACACTTCTTTATATTTGCCAATGTCCAGCTTTTATTCTGACCCTAATGATGTATCCAGGAAATAAACAAATGCAGTCATTATTCAGTACGAGGTAGCATTTGTAAACTGTAATGAGGTGGAAAATTAATTAAATGTGGCTGTAAATTATAAATTATTAAATGTTACTTCAAAATTTTGTCAGTGAATAGAAGCTGCAGGATAGGGTGGGGATGGAGAGTCTTTCTGAAAGCCCTTTACCTTTTGTAAAAGTATCTCTGGAATTCAAAATAGCAGTTACACAAATGTTCCAGGAACTTAGGTCAAAGCCTTGTATTCCTCTCTTTGGAAATTAGCAATAGTGCTGGTTCTGAATTATCTGCACAATTCCTATAAATCTTGCAATAATGAATAAATAATAAATAAATAAATAAATAAATTAAATAAATAAATAAATAAATCTGATAAGTAAATGTATAATGTATTGAAGGCCCCAGCCCTCTTTGTCAGACCCCTCCAGGAATTTGGCTGTCTTACAGTGCTAATTAAAATCTTGCCTACAGCCAACCAAATTCAGTGTGTACGGGGTTATTTTCCATGAAAGTAAAACCATAATTTTAACATAAAATAGTGTTTTAATTCTCAATAATTTTTTTAAAAGGATTTTATTTACTTACTCATGAGAGACACAGAGAGAGGTAGAGACATAGGCAAAGGGAGAAGCAGGTTCCCTGTGGGGAGCAGCATACAGGACTTGATCCAAAGACCCCAGCATCACCACCTCAGCCAAAGGCAGATGCTCAACCACTGAGCCATCCAGGCAACCCAATTCTTAACCACTTGAATACAAGTACAATCACCAGCATAAATGAGACCTTTCCCTAGGTTAATAAGGTAACTAAGCCACATATACCTATTTTTACTTTTGGTGACAAAAAAAAGAAAAAGAAAAAGAAAAAGAAGAGAAAGAGAAAGAGAAAGAGAAAGAGAAAGAGAAAGAGAAAGAGAAAGAGAGAAAGAGAAAGAGAAAAAGAAAGAAGAAAGAAAGAAAGAAAGAAAGAAAGAAAGAAAGAAAGAAAGAAAGAAAAGAAAGAAAGAAAAAGAAGAAAACCAGTTAACTTTACCTGAAATCAATATCTTTCATAGTTCTAGTCGCTAAAATAGTTCACAGTTAACTACAAACAGATTTTTATTTTTCATTTGGAAAGATCTTTTACAAATGACCCACTAGGAAAATCCATTTTGAGCTTAAATTGATATCTGCTTACATTATAACAGATCATGTAATCAGTGGATCTCAAATGCTCAGCAGCCTACCTCTGCTTAGGAAGTAAGTATTCATATCCACAGACAGTTTTCTTGCCAGATTTTTCTAGTGAATTAGTCCTCAGTTCCATGCCTCCTCATCCTTAGAAAAAGATTTTTTTTTCCAGAAACTGAAGTCGTTGGAAGATTTTTTTTTTTTCTCAGACACCTATGGCCAAAAAGTATCCTGTTTTAACATTGGCCAATAATGCAAAAATCTAGTACTATACGTTAGGAAGTACTCTGCTTTCTGTCTTTAGAAAAACCTTCAATTTTAGTGAAAATAAGGAGAAAGTGGAGCCAAGAATTTGGCAACTAAGGAGATTTGACATTTAAATATTTTTTTAACATTTTTAAATTTGTAGAATTTAATATATAGAAATATATTCTCTCTTGTATCTTCCATCACCATCCCATTCTTTGATGCCAAATAAACAAGTTAGATACTATTTTAAATATCCTATGGAGAGAACTATTTAGGCTTAAACATTTATCAAGTACCCTTCTACAACTAAAAGGGTATTTCTTTTCATCAGGTCACGAGTAAGATTTTGAGCTTTCCCTCTCAAAAATGCATGATACATATTTCGATATAATAAGGAAACTTTAGGAAACTGGCAGCAGGAAACATGTCTCCAATGCCAACCTGGAATTTAAGCAGGCAATTGTGAAAAAACAGCTAGCCCTAGAGAGGTGTCCAGAAAGGTTTTTTTTTGGTACCACTCTTTCACTCCTCTCATCTGGTTGGCCTTGCCTTCTTTCCTCCTGAAAGTCCAGTACCATTAGGTTCTCTGTGCCCAAACCACTTCAAAATCTGTGCCATAAGTGCCAATAAATGGCCAGAGTTACATATTTGAGGTCTGAAAAAGGGGGATAAGCAGGTCTGCTCTGTTCATCTCTATATCCCTGGACTCTGGTACCTGACCTTACTGAGAATACATGCTTCATCAATACTGTTGAAGAAATGGGTGAATGTTGACTTAAGACGACTTCAAAGTATTCATCCTCCAAAGGGCTCATGTGATTTAACAAGTGTCAGAACCCCAAGCTAAAGTAATAAAGATTAGAAGGTGGATTTCAATGATCAGTCAGTCTGATGGTAGAAGCATAGGGGTCTGAGGAGACCATCAATGGCCCAAGGACTACTACATGTCACTTAAAATTAGAGGTGGTTTAGTCTCTTTGGGTAAGTGTGCCCTGTGTGTCTTATAGTTCTGGTTAAGGGCTAGAAAAAACATTGGACCTACTTCCAATTAATCTCTCCCTTATGTCAGAAAATGAACTAGTGTGATACTATAGACTAAATGTCTTTATTTCCCCAAAATCCATATGTTGAAGCCTAATCCCCAGTGTGATGACACTTGGATGTGGGGCCTTTTGGAGATGATCAAGTAATGTGGGTGGAGTCCTCACGAATGGGATTAGTGCCCTTATAAAAGAGGTTCCAGAGAGCTCCTTTGTTCCCTTCTATCATGTGAAGTTACAGTGAGAAGATAGTCATATGTGAACTAGAAAGTGGGCTCCCACCAGACACAAAATCTGGACTTCCCAGCCTCCAGAACTATGGGAAATAAATGTTGTTTAAAACACCAAATTGATGGCATTTTTGTTACAGCAGCCCAAATGGACTAAGACATATGGTAAAGTCTGGGAGGTGAGCTGGGAGTAGAGGGTGGACATGGAGGAGAGAGTTTCCCAGAGAACCTGAATGAAGTCTGTGTGCTCCTTTCTTCACCACTGGGCACTTCTGTTTTCCTTCTGTCTTGTCTACTATCCAGGGTCCAGATCTAAACATCTCTGGATAGAATAAAGTAAGCTAACATTTTTGAGCATTTACTATCTGCCCAGCCTTGTTGTAAGTACTTGTCATTCTTTAACTTAATCTACATAATTCTAACAATAGGTATTACTTTACCTTCCCCAACCCCACTCCATAAATGAACTATGCCCAAAGTAATGCAGCTTGTAAGAAGTAGAGCCAGAGAAATAAAAGAAGTACTAGTTATGGATAGCTTATTATGTGTCAGGGCTTTACATACAATATTTCATTTACTTCGCACCACAATCCTATGACATACATACTTCTATTATTGCCATTTTACTAATGTACAAAATTAGACTTGAAATGGTTTTGTAACTTGTTCATACCTACACAGCTAATAAATGACAGGGCCAGCCTAGGGATGCTGAGTTCCTTCCAAATTCCTTCCACTTACCCTCTCCAATATTCTGTCTTCATTAAACACAAGGTCCCAGGATTATAAAAAGGTTAACATTTATGGAATCCCTACTATGGGTCAGTCATGCTTCTAAGTACTTTACATATATTAATTCATTTGATCCTCAATGAGATGAGTATAATATTACTATTGTTAATGCCATTTTGCATCTGAAGAAATTGAGGCAAAGAAAGGCTAACCAATTTTCTCAGACACATGATGAAAAAATGACTACACTTGGGCTTGGACCCAGCAGCCTATCTCAGACACCATGCTCTGAACAACTGCATCATTATGCCACTTCTCAGTGTTCATATGATAAATTTAAATAGCATTTGTTTAGAAGTCATACTCATATTCGCATTAGAAACTGACCCTAAAACCAAAGCACTTTATCAGATTCCAGGTAAATTTTATACAGAAGTAGTATAACTTCTCCATTTCCTATATTTTCACAGTAAGGTTGGGGTTAGGAGAGGGGACTTCAAAAATGTTAAAGTCCCAGACACTTGTTTGGAGACAAGGCAGGAGAAGCTGAAATACTGACCCCTGTCAGCTCCAGGAAGGCTTGGGAAGACATTCCTGCTTCAGCAACCCTCCTGGCTGTGAACTAGGGAGGGGTGGGCAGAGCCCTGTGGCCAGCTGGAGAGGTGAGAGAAACGCACTGAGCTGTGAAGAAACTGCTAGGTGGAATTAATCCTGGTAGGAAGTTCTTCGGAATCATACAACTTTGCAAGGGGAGTTCTCCAATGCCTACCCCAAAGATAGGGCAGATAGTGAGACACTTTTCCTTTTTAGGGAGAGGGAAGAGACCTTGAAACTCCAGGCCCTTCCTTCCAATATGGCAAGGAACTCCTGGCCCTCCATCTTCTAACTGAGCCTTTTATCTTTGGCCACACCTCACTTATACCTTACTCCCAGACAGCAAAGGCACCAGTCATTATATTTCTGTACTTTGTATCAATATTATTATTTTGTGACTTTACTGAATTCATAGAGCACCGAACCAAATCAAATCAGCAACTTTTTCCATTGGCATCCCCCATCCCCATCTTAAGCAGTTACACACTTTTAAAGTATTACTCACTAATCCTGGGTAGAAAGTGGGATCGAGGAGGGAGAATTCATCTACTTTATCTATCTATCTATCTATCTATCTATCTATCTATCTATCTATCTATCTATCATCTATCTATCTATCTCCATTTAGAAAAGGCATGTGCTGTGTACTTTATTTCTAACTCTCAGCAGGTTTCACACGATTGTGACTCACTGAAGAAATGAGGAAAATATGTTAATTAACAAGTTTATAACTTCCAAGCTGTGCTCTTGGTATGATTCGTGCTGTATACTATTGGGGTGGGGAGGAAGGCTAAATGGTAAGCAGTATTTTACACTTCAACAATAATAATTGTTACATTTTTGACACTAAATCAAACACACCCATACTAGGAAGAGAATACCCCCAATGTGATCAAAGAGCCAGTAGTGTTTTTGAGAAATTATAGGACAACATAAATAAGAGGCTGATGGTAAGTGGGTAGGTAGGTTGGGGAGGTTTGACCCCAAATATGGTACAACGCTAAAAAAAAAAAAAAAAAAAGGTTTTTTATTTAAGAATGGCAACAGTGGGGGGATCCCTGGGTGGCTCAGTGGTTTGGGGCCTGCCTTTGGCCCAGGGCGCGATCCTGGAGTCCCAGGATCGAGTCCCGCATCGGGCTCCCAGCATGGAGCCTGCTTCTCCCTCTGCCTGTGTCTCTGCCTCTCTCTCTCTCTCTCTCTCTCTCTCTCTCATAAATAAATAAATAAATAAATAAATAAATAAATAAATCTTAAAAAAAAAAGAATGGCAACAGTGGGAAAATAAGTATTGCGCGTTTGGCAGGTCTTGAAAGTGGGGTTAGAATTCTGTGCAATGGAGCTGTGCTTGTGGGCCCTCACTGCATTTGACCTTGGGCCTGCCCTGGCTGCTTCAGGGACACAGGACGCCTCTGGCCCGCCCTGGGAGATCTGCTAGGACTCCAGTTCTTCCGTTCGCAGTACAGACTGGAATCTCTCTTGCCAGTACACCAGCAGCCAATCCCAGGGGAGTCACTGGCTTTGCCCCTTTTCCTCTCCTACCTTTGGAATGCCTCTGTGGTGAACGGTGGGCTGAGAAGTGCTCTTGGGCCCCCAGTTCCGCCGTGGGCTGCACCAGCAAGGAGGAAGCAGGTCCTGGGTGACACCCCTCCCACCCCAGAGGAGGGCGAGGGGAGTGAAGAGGCATGCTGACCCAGGAGCCAGCAATGCCATGTGCTGCAGACAGAGCCCAGACAGGGCTCCAGGGCTACAGGTTGCCAGGACAGCAAGTTGGCACGTTTGTAGGTTGATGTGTGCATGGCCACTGTTGTGTTACAACTGATGTTTGCTGCCTAAAAAGCCCTTTGTAAAGATGTCGTCAGATTTTCTCCATTTGTTTCTTTTTTATTATTTGTTTTTAAAGCATCCATTACATATGCAAATTAATTTTGGCCATCCATAGAATTGAGAGGAAATAATAGGAAGGGTATAATGTGTTTGAAGATGTGTGGTCCACAATATATACCGCTAACTTGATTGTTTCTTGATACCTTGAATACAGTAATGCTCTACATATTACTCGAAAATGCACCATATTGAAAAATAAAAACAACACACAAACTGCACAAAAATTTGTACAAGCATGATTGTTGTACAAAAGGAGGCAAGAAGAACTCTTTAGAAATTGGAGGTTATATAGTTGAAGCAGTTTGCAATGCAGAAATGTTTCTAAAATTTTCCTAGAATTCTTGCCTCGTTTGTTTAGAACCCAGACTGTCCACACTGTGTTTTCATGTGACCAGCTGGGTCACATGCTGGGGGCTTGAGAATCCTGTGATGAAGACCGCTAAGCTGACTGCTAGCTTCACAGTAGACAAATGACAGAAAATGTGGCATGAAAACATGACAGACTCTCCTGACTTTCCATACTAAAACTCATGAACCTGAAAACTCATTACTAATTTTAAGGGGAAATTTTTTCGTGGAGCTGAGCACCAAAAGAACATTGATTTATGTCAAAACCATCCCAATCCTGTTAAAATGGACACAGTAGTTTCAAGTAGTAATAAGAGTTATTAGAACACTGGGTAATTAGGCAGTTCTCTTCACAGTTTGCTTTATAACATGGGTGTTGATTGGGCTCCTTCAGCTTTCCTGGCTACTGTTAAGATTATACTCATAAAAACGCACATAGATGATACTCACTCTTTATATAATAGGGTATTTCATATTTTTAAATCATTAAAACTGAAAAGAATACAAAGAAAGCAGGCCAAATTATTCATTCAGAGAGGAAAACTGCAACCAGTAGATGCCAATGTCACAGCTGTGAAGATGACCCCTGGGGGCTCTCTTCCTGGTAGTGTCTGCAGAGGAGAAAGCCTACAAAACTGAAGTCAGTCCTTATAGAAGCAAAGACATGCCTTGTAAATTGAAGCAGGGATCTAAATTAAAGTCCTCCTCAAGCTGAATTTTCTACATGTAGATAGGAATATCTGAAGACTAACTATAATAAAGTTCTAAATGTTATATTTTGGTGTAGGGGCTAGCAGAGTTTTAAAGTGAGTCAGTTCTCAACTAAGAACCATCACGATAACTCTGACCTATCTCCTTCTTGATGCCTTAGAATTCCCTCTCAGAAACTGGAGGAGGACAGAAGATTCCTTGGGTCCATCTGTATCTAAAATTCTGTCGCCCCACAAGCCAGCAGTGGAGCAGTGGAAGGCTGTTATAGAGGCCTCACTAGGTGGTTAGGGGACCAGGTGGCCAACAGCAGTCAGGCTCTGAATAATAGTGAAGGTATAAAGTTTGAGGAGGTCTGTTTTTAAGACATGGAACAGATTCAGCATAAGCCACAAATAAGAAGAGTTTGAAAAAGATAATAAGGAAACCATACTTTCATCATATCCATTCAAGAACTTTATTAAGTACCTCCTCAGCTTACCAAGTGCTTGGAACACACAGTAAGATAAAAAAAACTGGATTCTCTGCTTTTACCTTTCTTGCAGTGTATTAAGATACAGGTAAGCAAACGTGAAACAGATTCACCAAAGTACATGCAATGTAGATATTGCTGGGTGATAACGTCATGGGTGATGTTTATGATTTTATTATTAATTCCATGTTTTATAAGTTATCTACAATAGAAATGTATTTTTGTAATGAAAATATAGTTTTTTAAAAAAGAAGAAAATATATTTTAAAAAGCGACTTCACATAAATATTAGATTTTATGTTTAACAGGCAGTATTATAAAATCCTTCAAGAGTTAACAGATGAGCTATCTGAAGCTCAGATTAGGTGGATTACTAAGATCACAGAACTATAGTGAAAAACTAGAAGAACACATGGCATACACATAAATACATCTTACCAAAAGTTTTGTTTTTTGTTTTCTGTTTTTCTTTTTTGAGCAGGAGAGCTAGGATTAAAGCCTAAATCCTCTAAGTCTCCAAATCCTGGGCCCTTTCTACCACCCAACAGCACCTACTAATAACTGCAATATGCAAGCTGAAAGATCAAAGGAAGAACTGCAATATGTTCAATCATAAAAAATGAAATGGAAGAAACCTATGTAAGAAAAACATCTTCAAATATTTGAGTCTCATTGTCTTGCTTTCACTCTCCTGTTTCACTCTTCCTTTTAATTCTGTTTTTTTTCTATTTATATTAAAGACATATTCTTTATATAGTATTTGGGAAAGAAATAAAGGAAAAAATAACATATGCCCACTCTACTAAAATGACTACTGTTGATAATGTGGAATTATTCCTTTCACCTCTTTTCCTAGAGTTAGGTTTTAAAACATTTTTCTAATTATACAGATACTTATAAGTCTTTGTGGATTTCTGCTGTAATTACCCAAAGATATTAAAAATTTAGCCAACAATAAGGGAACAGCCCTGAACTAAAAGATTAATGAATATATCAAATAAGCAATCTTAAATTAATAGTTCCTTAAGTGTATGGCAGAAAATGTTCATTAAGAAAAAGGTTTGGTGGTAAATGAAGTTTAGGGAACATTTCAGATTCTCATCCCATTTTGGAGATTCATGATGCACTTTGCAAAAACTTGAGAGAAGCAGTGTTTAAAAAAAGGAAAAACTTCTTCAAATTTTGTTTAACTGAACATTTCCTAAATTTATTCGCATTAAAACTTTAAAAAAAATTTTACACTTATTTTACACTTTTTTACTCTTTTTGAATAGGAACAAACTGGGATACACTGCATTAATTTCTCCAGTTATTTCCAGTGCCAGATTTTAAAGGGCAACATTATTAGACCTGGCTACCTTTGCCATGCAGTAGCCAATAGGAAAAGATACTGGAAAATAAGGAGTTTCCAAGATCAGTTAGGCCAGGAGTGAGAGGAAAAGTGGGGACACCCAGGAACTCTGCACTTGGAAACTATATCTAGAAATGCAGCATTTGACACTCTACCCTCCCAATATCTTTAAAGTGTTTGTTTAACATAAGATTTGAAGATTCTAAATTTTCCCTGTCAGAAATGTCAACCAATGGAAGAAGTCTGGAGAAATCACTAGCAGAAGGTGAATCCCTGACATTATTTGCTGATTCTTCCTTTTTTCTTCACATTTCCTTCTTAACTTTGATGATTTAAAGGCATTATTGTTTTGTTTCACCTTATTCCTATCTCTACATTCAAGTAGATGCTACAAGTAGAGTATCTTTTATGTCCTCTCTACTCCCACCCTCTCACTCACTTAATAATTCTCTTTTGGGCACCTACTCCATTCTCAGTAAGCATTTGTGAGAAACATAGTATCTGCCCTGAAGTAGCCCACACCTAGCAGGGGACTCATTAAGACATCATATCTCATATTTCTCACCAATACTGTATTAGATCTTTCCTGCCTTCAGGCCTTATACTCCAGTACACCCTCTAAAATTCCCATGCTTACCCATTCAAAATCCAAATCTGATCAAGTCACTCCCTGTCCTAAAGTCAAATAATGGTTGCCCAATGTTATCTATGTTCATTTAGGTTGAATTACATGAAATTGTTAGTATTCTTACAAAGATGACAATTTTATATGGTTCATCACAATGAAATGAAATTTCCATTTTTCCATTTGTTGGCTAACACATTATATGAAAATCCTGGGAAGGATCTTTTCCAAATCTGACAGGCATGTTAGGTATCATCAGGCATGTTAAAATACAGACTATGAGGCATGCATAAAATCTGCTTTATGAACCCCAAATTGAAAGCCATAGGGCACACTTTCCAATTACTGGCAGTGATTTAAAATCTAAATGCTTCTCACATGGGCAACTCTATGGTTTGCTGTAGGTAAACAGCAGCATCAACTCCTACTACACTTACCTTGAACCCAGTAAATTGCCTGCATGTTCCAGCTTTTTTCTTCATGTTCTACTTCCTCATTGGGTTATTGTGAGAATTAAACATAAAAGAATCTGTGTAAAATACATGACAAATTACATTTTCTATTAGCAATAGGCCTAACAAATTCTCACTTTTGCAAAAAGCCTTCATTTACAACCCTATTGGAAGTAATCTCTCCCTCTGCACTGTTCTAGCATTTCCTTTGTATCTCTAATGAAAGTGCATATCAGGGTCTATCTTGAGTTAGAATTATTTATGCATGTGTCTATTTTCTACCGTAGATTATGGAACCCTTCTGAGCAGGGATCATATTTTATTCATGTGTCTCACCTACACTGGGCAGGGGGCCTTGCACTGTGAAAGCAATTTGCCACACATAAAGCACTATCAACTTGATGATTTGCATCAAGCATATGCTAACTTGTATCGAACACTTTGTTGGTGAGGGTCAATACCACTTCTCTCTGGGAACAATGTTCACGAAGTTAGAAGGTAGGACATTCTTCTTTCAATGATAAGCCTTGCCTGCATGGCAGAAGTGTGGAGCCCAGTTGCATCTTCTTATTGTTCTCCCTAGAACAATTCACCAATTCACTTTCCTAAAAGAATTATCTTTTTGCCTTAGTCATAGTGTAAGCAAACACAAGTCACCTTTCCTAATGAGACATTCATTTCCTTTTTTTTTTTTTTTTTTTTGGATTCTTAGACAAAGGTATGAATGCATAAGACTCACAATTATCTAAGTAGCTAGGGCAGTGAAGAATTAAGGAAGTATTCAAGTAAATGCATGGCCTAAGACTTCTTTTTCAGTGTTTTGAGAATTCAAAGCTATTGAGAAGGGCAAACCATGGAGGGCTATTCCTATGAATGACTTCCACTCTCTTTCCAAGCCTTCCATTCATACTTAAGGAGAATAAAGCCCAGAGAAGTGAAGAAACATGCTAAAATCATATGGTGAGAGGAAACATTTCTGTGATGGATTTGGGCCAATTTGTATGGAAAGCAAGGGATCAGTTTGAGATGATTTCAGAATCTTCTAATTTTAGGCACCACACCTTTCCAATCTCTTTCTAATCTTGCCCTTGCTGTCAAACTGACCTAGGAGAATCCAGGATGAATAGGAGAGTAAAATTGTAGCTTTAAATACTGTTCTATGAAATGCTGCTCTTGGTGGTTCCAAGAAGCCAGCAAGTCATTAAAACTGGAGAGATTACGTGGGGAAGGTCACCTTGCAACTTAAGTTTTAAGAGCATCATATGTTCTTTTAGGCCTTGGAGGAGATAATCTTTATTGTTCTGTGGAACCTGCAGCTAACAGGACAAACTGCAAGATGCTAGGCAACCCTGACTCAATGGACATGAAGCCAGAGAAGCCACAGACATGAAAATATTCCTGTTATCTCTTTCCTGTTCACCATGCTTGCTATTTGCTCACTGTGTCAGCTGTGCCAGAATCAGAATCAAACCTCTTTAATGATTTCATCAAACCTCCCTTCACCATTTAATTACCTCCTTATCACAATCCTCTGCCCTTTCTTCTGCATTCCGTGATCAACCTTACTATCTTTCCCTTCATAAATCTAGCCAAATCCAGATTAATTTCAACCATACCCCTTACATGTTCCAAAATACAGAAAGGCAAAGAAAAACTCTTTAACCTCTTAAATCACGGATGGCAAAAAATCACATGTGTTAAAATTAACTAAGTACAAATTAACTTTATCAGAGGCAGTAGAGAGCTGTGGTTAAGAGGGAAAACTCTGAAGCCAAACTCTGGTTAAAATCCTGGTTCTACTACTCATCATTTAACCTCTGTGTACCTTAGTTTACCCAATGTTAAAGTGAGAATGGTATCCATACCAACTGCTTTAGTTAGGATAGTGGAAAAATAACAGCCACCTAAATGAAACAGAAGTTTACTTCTCTGTGAGGGAGGAGTATAGGGCTGATAAGGTGGCTGCATGACTGTGGGATTAGGCTCCTCATTCGTATTCTGCTCTTCTTAAAATGTGGCTTCCATCTCATGGGCCATGATGGCTACTCTAGCTTCTAGCTTGATGTCCACACTCTAGCCAGCAAGACGGGAGTAGGAGAAAAGGGAGTAGGCCCTCATTTCCATTAAAAGTATGATCCAGAATTTCCCCCAAATCACTTCCACTCACATCCCATTGGCCATAACCTACTCAATGGGCACATCTAGTTTCAAGAGATGTCATATGTCTTTTGCTGAAACTTCTATTATTATATCAAAACAGGAGAATAAAAACTGGTGAGAAACTAGTAATCTCTGCTACATCAATGCTGTAGAGTTGTGTAGATTAAATGAATTACACATGTAAAGCACTTAAAACAGTTCCTAGAACATAGAAAATCTTTGAGGATTGTTAGCTATTAAAATAATAACAATACTGGAATGCCTGGGTGGTTCAGCAGTTGAGTGTCTGCCTTTGGCTCAGGGTGAGATCTCAGGATCCGGGATCGAGTCCCACATTGGGCTCCTTGCAGGGAGCTAGCTTCTTTCTCTGCCTGTATCTCTGCCTCTCTCTCTGTGTCTCTCATAAATAAATAAAATCTGGAAAAAATAATAACAATACTTATAGTTCATCATTATGCCTGTTTCTTCTCCCTGCTTTTGTACTATATGTTTGTGGAAAGTGAGAATGTGAAATATTTAGAGCCTTTAAAAATAACTATTACTATGAAATGAATATTAATTTTTCAAAACTAAAATAAGTGAAAGTAAAGAATAAAATATTGGCCACCGGGTGGCTCAGTTAGTTAAGCATGTGACTCTTGCTTTAGGCTCAGGTGTGATCTCAAGGGTTATGAGATCAAGCCTGGCCTTGGTCTCCTTGCTCATTGGGGAGTCTACTTAGGATGTTCTCTCTCTCCCTCTTTCTCTGACCCTACCCTGCTTATGCACAACACTAACAAATCTTTAAAAAAAGAACAAAATAAGAACCACCCATTAAACTCTTCAGTATAAAAAGATACATAATTATAATAGGAAAAGTTCTAGCAATAATTTTTCTATTATTTTTAGAAAATCTATATGTACACATCAAAGTATTAACTAGGAAATTAGAAAATCATGAAATTCAGAAAAATCAATGTTTGCTTTAGCATATGTTTGAAAGGACCTGAATTTCTTAACACGGAGAGATGATAATTATAGAGCTATTTTCTTTACAAAAGATCAAGGGATTTAACTTGTTGGTTAAAGAGTTCACTAACACAGGTACTTCTGAGGAAGTAAAGAGACTCTCCTAACCAAAGTGTGGAAACAGAAGTAAAACAAATGAAGGCAATCTTTTAAACCAACAAGTGGCAAAACTTTGACCAATATCAGATATGTATAAAGCAGAGGCTTTTCTTATATAAGAACTCACTAGGTTCTTAAGGTTATCACTAGCTCTTTGGGACAGTACAAAAGCTGATTTCTGTACCCAATAGATGAATTTATACTTTTTATACTGTCTATCATCATGGAGTTTTATTACAATATTGCAGACTTAGGTAGAACAGAGTATTAGTTTTGGAGTTAGATCATCTGGGTTTATATCCTAGCTTTACTTACTGGCTGTATGACCTTGAGCAAGTTACTCAACCTCTGCATGTATTAGATTTGTCATCTGAAAATAGGAACAATAATAACACATGCCCCATAGAATAATTATGATAATTAATTAAAACAACATGCACAAAGTTTTTAGAGCAGAAGTATTCAGGAATTGTTGGCCATTTAATTATTTATATTACCCAAGTTTTTTTTTTTTTTTTAAGTTTTACAGCAGTACAGACATTAACTTCTTACATTTACACAGCTCTACCAATCACTAAATTCTATCTCCACTGTCTTGTTTGATTTGTCACTATTTTGTCACTACAGTTCTCAATTAGGGACATTATCCTTATATTAAAGTCAAGAAAACTGAAGCTAAAAGAGAAGAAATAATGTACCTGAGGTTGCCAACCCTCCAAACCAATGGGCTCAGGTCAATGACGTGGTACTCTTGCAGGTTAGCTTCCCTCTGCTTTAAACAGAGGAACATTGATGGTGAAGATACATGAGCCCTAGGTGATAATGGTCCAGACAGCTCTTTTCATGGACTGGGACACATGGCCATGCTTTCCTTGCTGCCCCTGATTGGGCCAGGGAGAACACATGACTTTAGGCAGCACAAAAGCTCTGCCCCCCTCCAAAAAAAATTGCAGCCACTTTCTATTCTCTCTTTTGGAAATTTGATCATTTCTAGCTCTGACAATTGGAGTTGGAAAGAGCTTCACCCCACCCATTATCTTCCTGTATTAATTTCTTAAAATGAACACTTTTCTTAAAACTCCATTTTAAGGCTCTGCTTCAAATCTGATTGGTACTCTTAAGCCCCATCTAAACAGAAATTCTAAAGATGCCACTGAAAGTAGGCTTAAAAGTTCTTACCAGAAACAGAAGCTGAGAAGCATAGGGAGGGAGGCCAGGGTTGCCCAGGGGAGGACACACTTTTCATGAACACTGCCTAGTAGTGATGTAACTATTGCTGGCTATCACAATAGCAGTTCCAAGAACAGTGAGTTTCTAAATCATGGTAAGGGCAAAGATCAACAAAATCTTACTCTCTATGGACAAAATTTTGTTTAGTTCTAGATTCTGACTCGGTGTTAAATCTTGCTTATTTGGGAACCCACAACTCTTCCTTATCACCCTCTGTGGGTCTCTTGTTACTACACGAGTGTCTCAAAGCAACTCAGTGGTGTTTGTTTCTTGCCACCAAAGACTAAGACAAAGTGATATGTAAATTATCAATTAAGATCTCTGTTAGGATTTCAAAACAAAAGCATCCCATATATTACATTTGAAACCGTATGGATAGAGATGCACAGAAAGCTCATCTGCAATTACAGAAAAGAATGAGGCAGAGGCACAGTAGGAAAAGATGCAGAGAGCCAGAATCCTTCAGTTCAGCTGTTCCTGCCCTTGAGTTTTCTGAGACATCCAGTGGCCTGATAGCAAATTTTCCTTTTCACCCCACACTGGCTTAAGTTAGATTTCTGTAGTTTTGAACCCAAAATAAAGCTACTATCTATATTTCTTTTGTTTAAAAGATTTTATTTATTTATTTATTCATGAGAGACACACAGAGAGAGGCAGAGACAGACACAGAGGGAGAAGCAGGCTCCAATGCAGGGAACCCGATATGGGACTCGATCCCAGGACCCCAGGATCATGCCCTGGGTCAAAGGCAGGCACTCACCCACTGAGCAACCTAGGCATCCCATACTATCTATATTTCTCATCTGAGAATTCTTTAGGGGAATTTGACTGGAGGAACTCTGAATGTGTAATTCAAATATGAATACACATATATATGGCCCAAAACAGGCTATCTTAGAAATGTAGGAAAGCATCAGGTCCCACTGAAAACCTAGAATTTAACCTTAACTGTCTGGTTTTGAAAAGATAGTCATGCACACCAGTGATATTCAACTAGGGCAACGTAAGTGTTGTTAGAAAATGTTCTGGGAATATTGTCACGTTTCTGAGCAAAGAGCACTGGCACCTGGCTTAAAGAATGATTGAATAGCAACCCTAAATATAGAATCCTCCAGAAAACTAGAGAAATTTGTCTCCCTAGAGCTATTTGTTTACATTCCAGAGTGGTGAAGGTAATGAGGTAGAAAACTTCCCCTCCTCAGAGGTCATTTGTTTACATTCCAGAGCAAAGCCCCTTTCACCTGCACTCTGTCCCTTTCTCATTCCAGAGAGGAGGATGGGAGGACATACTAGCTGCCCTCTATCCTATACAAGCTGTGAGTTTCACAATGTGGTGTTCCTTTCCTAGTGTACCTGAACAGGTCGGTCTGGCTCTCCCAGAGCTGTCATATAAGGAATTGTGACATGGGGAACTGATACAAGATGCTCTGTGAAGAAATAGATCTATTTTCTGATCCAGTCAGAGATTTTGTGTTTCTATCAATTAGTCTATATATATATAATTATAAAACTATAACTATATATAGTTATTATATATTATATATTTTATATATAACTTTTTTATATAACTTGTTAACTTGCAGGTAGGGTGCTGGCTCAAACTCTGCCCAGTTTCAGACTTAACACTATATCCTAGATTGCCCAAGATAACCTTAGTTTACACTTACTACACAGAATATTTACTGATAGACCTCATTTCAATCCCAAACTGTCCCTGGTTGGGAGGTAGATTATATGTTCACCCAACATACAGCTCACAGAATCTCAAGAGGTATCCTTCAAGAAATGCAATATTACCTAATTTTTTGCAGCTTTTGATCCTTGGTAAATCATTCCTTTTATTTACCAACTCAGGTATTTTGCCTTTCGTTGATAAACCAACTCAGGTTATATTGCCACTGAAATAGTAATAGTCCCTTGAGGCCTTTCCCTCCGAATTCCTGTAGAACTTGGTGCCTGTGTTGAAGCACATATCATCTTTGTCTTGTAATGTATTTATATACCCCCCTTGTTCCCATACTTGTCCACAATGTATTTCTTCATACACGTGTCCACTGACTAGTCCAGAATTAAACAAAAGAATAAAATATCTCTTGGACAAAGCAAATAATTATCCACAGGTTTAACTGCTTAATGGTTCAGATTGCTTTCAGGTTTACTAAGGATATGGTTTACCTAGGCCCAAGTTGTACAGCAACAGCTCTTGTGCAGCAATTTAAACAGGGCTGATACTAGTTTTCCTCCACAAATGGAAAATCGAGACACAACATTAAATCATTTATCCCAGGCTAATGGCGAAAGGGAAAACAAAACTGCAAAATATAGCTACTGGAATTCCTGTTCAGCATTCTATCCTCAGTATAACTATGTTTCTATTTTATGTGTTTACTTTGTGGAGTATTTTATTGTGCAATGTGTATATTGTATTTTATTCACTCTAAGACACTATTCTGAAATATTGGTCCTGCCTTCTAACACATTAATAATAATTTATTCTTAAGGATCGTGTTTTATTTACAATATTGATTTTATATGTATTTATATATATGTATATATTAATATTCTGGAACTACATAGATAAGTCCAGAAATAGGAATTTTTATTCAAACTTAAGATGGAAATTCATTTAACTATATTACAAAATTTCCTACCACTGTAAGATAATATACTCCAACCTCAAATTAGTTTTGTAATTTAAAGTAAATTTAATTTAGGTTACAAAATTTTCTACAACTGGAAAAGATCCTAGTCTGGATTCCTTAAATTACAAAAATAATGTTTTCCCTTTGCCATTCATTCATTCCCAGACCAAGTAATTTAAGTTTATCGTATAGGTCCCAATGTGCCCTTCTATTTATTTATTTCCTTCTTTTATTTATGAGAGAAGCTATCTATTGGTAATGACTTATTTATATTCTTTTACTCTGAACTCCTACTTTTACTCCAATTCTTAACAACCACTACTGCTACCACCCTCTACTCCTCAGTCCCTTCCACACTAGTCTCAATCCCTTGACATATTTACCTTGCAGTGATGATCTTGTTCCTGGTCCTTCATTGGTCTTTTATTCCATAGGCTCTTACCTGCTGCCATCTGCTAAACCCAAAGTCTCCTCCAAAGATCTTTTCCACACCTCTTCATGTCCCAATCTGGGTTTCCATTCGGTTAAATGAACCTCATCAGGAAATTCAACATCCTATTACTTTATCCTGCAGAGTAATTTTCTCTTTATTGGTCTTTACCTCTTCAATCCAAATTAGACAAAAAGTCTTATCTTTATTATTTTTACATTAAAAGGAAACATAAATTGTCTTCCCAAATGAAAAGAGCATTTATGTTCAGGGATAATATTCAAACATTTTAACAGATAAAATGCCAAAGGTACCAAGATACCAGAACTGCCCATAGCAAGGCTGCAACTACATATATGTGTTGCCAAAGCAAGCACTGTGAGGCTACAGCTCTGAGTGACAAACCATTGGGAAAGGGATTCCTCTGACCTCTTAAAGCAGTGATTCTCAAATGTGGCTACATATTAGAATCACCTGGGGAGATTTTCAAGCCCATATATATGATTGGCCCCAACCGCAATCCAATTGAACTGGAATCTCTGAGGAAGGGGTCAAGTGTTGATATACCTTAGAACCTTTGCAGCTAATTTTTTTTAAATTGCAAAATGATCACTATAATAAATTGGGTTAATACCCATCACCAAAAGGGGTGCCTGGATGGCTCAGTTGGTTAAGTGCCTGCCTTCACCTCAGTTCATGATTCTGGAGTCCTGGGATTGGCCCGCATCAGGCTCCCTGCTCCACCAAGAGTCTGTCTCTCCTCCAGCTCATACTCTCTTGTGCACTCTCTCTTTCAAACAAATAACAAAATCCTTAAAAAATATCCATCACCATAAATAGTTAACAGAATCTTTTTCTTGTGATGAGAACTTCTAAAATCTACTCTCTTGGCAACTTTCAATTAAGCAATAAAGTCACCACTTTTGCAGCTGAGTTTAATGTGCAGACAGAGCTAACAACTACTGGGTTAGTTGAATGAAATATGTAGCCATGACTATTACTGCTTCAAGTGTAGTCAGTTTTTGACATTTTAAAAAAGATTTTATTTATTTATTCATGAGAGACACAGAGAGAGAGAGAGGCAGAGACACAGGCAGAGGGAGAAGCAGGCTCCATGCAGGGAGCCTGATGCAGGTTTCAATCCCAGGTCTCCAGGATCACACCCTGGGCTGAAGGTGACGCTAAACTGCTGAGCCACCTGGGCTGCCCTACATGGTTTTTCTTCTGTTCTTCTGAGGCCCAGAGGGATGAAGTGAATTGACCAAATTCAACACAAGAATCCATGGCTAAGTAGAAATTCTATCTTGATCCTCTGATTCCCAGACAAGTCTTTCCACTGCACCAGGCCCTTACAGTATAAACTTAACATGCAGCATACTAGCACATATATATGCATTTTGTTACAGTAGCCACTTGTGATTAGTCACATGATTCTATGTATACTTATTGATCTACTTTCTTGAATGTTCATCAAAGGCAGTTGTTGAGGCTGAACAATCTATCATCCTGACTGGTCTGGTTGTTCAAGATCCACCATTCAATGTCTTACAATAAGTAGGTAATAGTGTTATTGTCATAATTGTCATTACAAACTGATGAAATCAAAGTTCAAATAGAGAAGGGGGTACAAAGCATAGCAGGAAGTACTCTGTGATTCTGACTTCATTGCAATATCCAAATGCTGTCTTGTACCAAGAGGAATTTGTGGGGATGCAAGTGAGCAATATTCACAGTATCTGTGTAAGTGGATAGCTGAACTGGTACCACAAGTTCAAATGAGTAGAGAAAAGCTATGTTCAGTGTGTTCCCTTAACTTAAAGATGAATCTAAAAATCATGCAGTGCTTTGGGATACAGAGCTACAATTAGAAATTGGGTAGCCTGATCATCACTGGAATGCTTTGCCAACTATACTGTGATGTAGGGTAAAGTGTCCCTTATAGCATTCCTTGTAAAGGAAGGGAAAAGAAGGGAGGGAGGAAGAGAAAGAGAGAGATCATTTATATTCATTGTAATTAATCTATCAAAGTTGTCTCATCCTAATATCTGAATTCAATTTCAGACAGTCTGAAAAAAGAACCCAGACTTTTGAACTATCATGCAAAATTACCTCCCCAATAATATTTAATAATATTAATAAGTAAGCTATATATTAATTTTAATCTGCCAGTCTTATGTAATTATATCATAATATTAATTTGATATGAGGTATAAGCATTGGCCTATCAGGGTTGGAAATATAATCCTCCCAATATAGTTTTTGATCCTTGAACAACACAGATTTGAACTGTGTGGGTCTACTTACATACAAATTTTTTTATAGTACAGTATTGTAAATATATTTTCTTTCCTTATGATTTTAATAACATTTTCTTTTCTCTAGCTTTCTGTAAAAGTACATATATAATACATATAACATACAAAATATACGTTAATCAACTATTTACATTTTTGGTAAGGTTTCCAGTAACAGGCTATTAGTAAAGTCAGGTTATACTCAGATTTTTTATTGTGTTAGGGTCAGTGCCCCTAACCCTGTGTATTCAAAGGCCAACTGTATTTAGATCATTGAGACCGTGGAATAAGACAAGGGTGAAAGTTTTCTGTGAGTTTCCTCCCCTTTTACCAGAGGCATGGGGGAGAATTACTCCATGCAAAGTGCCTTGGGCTCTTTGAAGGAGAGCTGCCAAAACAATATAAATTTACAATTGTTTTGGACATGAATAGAAACAGGAATTCTAGTAGACTAGTAACTAATACAATTCTGAATTTTGAGGGTAAAATCCTTTACTCTAGTTCTTCCTATGTCAGTTTTGGCTGTTATAAACACAAGTCAATTAAAAAATATTTCAATATAACAATCAGCAATCTTGTTTGTCATACACCTTGTGATATGCAGAACTTTCTCTCTCTGAAAACAAAGATTTCATAACCAGTAATCATCAATGTTAACAGGCCTTGCTGTAACATTTAATTTATAAGGGAAAAAAAGAAAGAAAATCCAAACTGCAGTTTTAGGCTGGCAGTCTGTGGCTCAGCCTCTCTGCATTTTAACCAGCCTAAAATATTAAATACTTAGGCTCGAGGGATCCGTGAAAGTTTAGACCCAGCTGTAATATTGGTTTAACAGTCAGGAAAAATAACTTCCCACCTCAGAAGCAAAATTAAACTAACAATCATTAAACAGCATAATTGAGTGTTGTAACTTTAAACTACGACTCAAATAGAGGTGTACATTTTCCCATTGTTTCAAATTGTCAATAATTAAAGTCATCATTTAATGTAGTTTATGTAGCAACCATTAAATAACCCAAGAATGGGAATGCCTAATAAACCGTATAAATGTATTTTATTGATGCACAGTTTTTTACATGACTCTATATGTACATATAAATACACCTCATTAATCCAGACACCACTAATTTATAGGGTGGATTAATACAGACACAGTATTTTTGAAACAATTCAGACACAGAATCTCTGGATTAATGATGCAGCATTTAAATGGGTTGAGTGCTGAAAGGAAAAAAGGAAGAAGCTCATTGTCTTAAAGATTGTTTTAGGCTAGATTTTTATAACTGGCTTACTATTTTGAAATTAAAGTGTTAATTGCAGGGTATGTTGAAAGTCACTGAATGAATAGTATTTGGGAGACAGAATAGCATGGCTGTTAGAGTGAACCTACAAGGATTAAATCCTAGCTCTGCCACTCACCTAGCTGGGTAAGTTATATTTAATGAAATACTGATTAAATGAGCAAAAGGAGGAAAGTACTTGCATTTCAGGATGCTCAAAAAATCTTGATCACACAATTACTATGTACATATTTTTATCCAGACTCTGATTCAAGTAGACAATGATTCATTAAATAATAAAACACAAAAGTATCCCTGATACTCAGGTATTGATTCCACAAATAAACCCCATCATTATTTCAAAGCTATCCTAGAACAAGGCTGCCTGTGCTGAAGGAAGGCAGGACTTGGGGCTCACAAAGGCTTGAATAACCATGCAATTTTGGCAAGTCATTGGATATCTCTGAACTCCATTGTCCTTCATTAGTAAAATGGAGATAAAACTAACTCTAATGTTTGTTGGAAGGATTCAACTAAATAAAATAATGCTTTGATAAATGGTAACTTTTATTGATAGGAAGGTAATAATATCAGCATGATTTTTAAAACAAACATTTGATCTAACTAAGATGTTTTAATAGTAGTCATTTGAACATAACTAGGGTCTTGAAATTCAGATAATCAACTTTTTTTTTTAAGGTGAAAGCAGCAGGATCTGTTGACCTATTCTAGAGTTATTTAGTGGTTCTACATAAGCTACATGATTCATTAGTCTTTGCAGGTTCAAATTCAAAAAGTAAATAATTTGCTCCAAAACACATAAGTAGGTAACATCCCCAGTGTAATAGTCAGGATTCTGCAGAGAAATAGAACCAATAGGAGATACATATATGTATACATTTGTTATAAAGTATTGATTCAAGTGATTATGGATCCTGAGAAGTCCCACAATTTGTCCTCTGCATGCTGGATACCCAGGAAGGCTGATGGTCTAGTTCAAAAGCCTGAGAGCCCAAGAGCCAGTGATATAGATTCCAAGTCTGAAGGCCTGAGAATCAGGAGTGCCAACAGCAAGAGCAGATTAATGTCCCAGTTAAAGCAATCAGGTGGAGAGTGAATTCAACCTCCCTCTGCCTTTTTGTTCTATTCAGGCCCTCAACAGATTGGATGATGCTCATCCACACTGGGGACTGTTATCTCCTTTACTCCGTCTACTGATTCAAATGCTAATCACTACTAGCAACACCCTCAGACACCTAAAAATCATGTTTATCCAACTATCTGATTATCCCTTGGCCCAGTCAAGTTGACACATAAAACTAACCATTACAACCGAGTGTCTTGATTCTGAAGAATCAAGAATTTGATAAGGAATTCTCTTATTCCTCCCCGTTTTTGTTCCCTTTATTTATTCCAATAGCAGAACCATTTTTCCAAATGAAATCTTACTTGCAATCACAGAAAAATTTGGAAGGGATGTTTTGTCTGCCTCAACCTTTTGACACCCTGGGCTCTTAAGACATCTTTTTGAGGAACCCTCAGCTCCGTGTAATACAGATTGAAAAATATTCTATTTCACATTAATGTAGTTTCTACAGTCTATTTGAGAAAAGTAATTAAATAATTGAATATTCTTACATTTGAAAGTAATAAATCTATTTGAGCATTGTACTAAATTTAGCAAGGCTTCTCTTATTAATTATTAAAGGAATATCAGATACATGTATTAAGCTTACTAAAAGACTTGTTCTTCATGGAGCTTATATGATAAAATATGACAAAATGTCAAAAAATCTAATTTAGAAGTGAATACATTTTTTATGTGACTTTCTAGCACCTTAATATACCTTTTATGCCATATTTTATTTCTCCTGAAAAAATGCTGATTAGAATATCATAATATGATTATATATATTTTGCTTTTATATATGTGTAAGAGTGCAAGCAAGAAAGAAAATGATTACCTAGTACAGTCAGGCCAGTACTAAGCCTTTTACAGTTATTTTGTCACTTGATTCTCATGTAAATTGAATATGTCTAAGCCTCAATCATGCATGGATAAGAATGAGGCCATATTAGTATTAATATTAAGTTTTGTTTGTTCTGTTTTTCACCCGCTCAGCACAGAATTCCCAGTCCCATTGATGTCAGTATTATTTTTTTCATGCTTACTTGCCATCATTATATATTATTTGCTTAAATGTATGTTTAAGCATTTTGCCAATTATTTAATTGAGTTGTTTTTCTAATATTGAGTGTTGAGTGTCCTTTATATAATTTACAAGCCTTTTAGCAGATTTGCAAATATTTTCTCTATATCTGTGGCTTTTCCTTTTGATCTCTTAGCAGTGTCATTGCAGAAGCAGAAGTCTAATTTTGATGAAGTCTAATCTATCATTATTTTGGTATACTATCTAAGAAATCCATACCTAACTCTCATTATGGGTCATAATTTCATGCTTCTTTGCATGTATTATAATTTTTATTGGATGCAATTGGATGCCAGAGAGTAAACATAGTCCTTGTTATTATACCTTGGTCAAAAGTATAACTTCTTCTTGATATTTAATTGGAAGTGTGGTTACTTTAAATATGTTGAAGTAAGAAGATTGCCAAATATAAACACAAACCTCAATAAAATGCCAATTTGGACAATCCAAGGACAATATGAAGACACAGGGAGTAGGCGAGAAAAGCAGGAGATAGCACGTTATGAATGGTTCTGAATCAACAGAGCACAAAGGTCTTTCCTTTTAAGCCATTGCATTCCACAGCACTAGCAGCATCACAGTACATGTTATATAAGGCTGACCTACCTTAAAATGCATGAATCAACCTTTATTTAGAATTAATTTTTGATCCTTTGACCTTTTATGAATTCTTAGCATCAAAATGTCAAAAGGCTTTGAAAGTTTAATCAAAATGATGTCATTCCTTCTCGGTCAAAATCTGCACTGTGTCTTTTGATAGTGACTATGAATATTACAGCTAACTACTTTAACTCTCAATAACTCTCTTATATTTCTTATAAAGGAGAAAGTGAGGAGACTAAAAAGTGATTTACACATTGATTAAATTACTATAATATCAAATCTAAACAAACGTTGACCTGCAACACCTAAACCATCAATCAAATGATTTTGGAATTAATGAAAATCTGATTTTTTTTTTTTTTTTTGCCTTTCTTTTCTGCCTACAAGCTACATTCTTTGCTTCTCCTTGGTTTTGTTCTAAACTTTTCCCTGCAAAGTTTAAGCAAGGAAAAAAATCTGAAGAAGGGGCATCTGCTATTCACAACTAAGAGATGTGCCAGGCAGGTGACAAAGGCAATAGGATTTCAGTGAACTGAGGCAATGAGGCCCAACAAGAATTAAGGTGACTCAAAATAATATGTGCTCTAGTTGCCTAATGCAGTGACATCAGTTGGCAACATAAGAACTTATAGAAAGTAAAGGAATTGCCATATGCTGTAGAAATCAGTGAATTCAGAGAACTTCAGAACCCAGAGTCTTACTCAGACTTTGCAAGCTGAACAACCAAAGCCAAGTTTTACATGAATTATACTGGAGGCAAAAATAGGAGTTTTTAGAGGCTTATCAAGTATCTAGCACTGTGTTCACACCTTGAGACATATACCCCAATCAGTCCTCTTACCAACTATGGAAGAGTTGTATTGTTGTCCACATTTCACAGATAAGAAAACTGAGGCACTGATTCACTAATTAACTGAGGCACTATTTGAATGAAGGCCTAGTTCAAAAGATTTCTTCTTTATTTTTTGTTTATTCATTTTTAATACATAATAGATGTACATAGTGCAGAATTGAAAAGGGAAAAATGTCATAAAATAAAAAGTAAATTTCTTTCCTATCTATTCCCCAGACACAAAGTTCCCCTCCCAAGTGACAACCACTTAATTAATTTGGGTATGCTTCTGCAGATGTTTTACCAATTATTATAGTAGATGTGTCCATTTTTCCTCTCAGTTGCATTAGTGGCTGCCTTATGTATTTTGATGGTCTGTTGTTCGGTTCATAGTAGTTTAGAATTATTATATCTTCTTAGAGAATTGACTCATGTTGTCATTATGTAATGCTCTTATGTATCGCTAATGATCTTCCTTGTTCTGAAATCGACTTTGTATGATATTAATTTAGCTCTTCCAGCTTTCTTTTGATGAGTGTTAGCTTGCTTTACCTTCTTCCATCTCTTTATTTTTAAATTATCTGAGTCTATATGTTTAAAATAGATTTCTCGCTCTGCCACTTCAATTTTTTGATGGATCCAAGAAAGGAATTCATTTTTATCCATTCAACTTTTTAAGGTCATGAACAAGAACTTCAAAGCTGTTTACAGATCAAAGCTGAAACCAGAAGTTTTCCTTAGCCCATTTGTTTTTAAATATAATTTCTTATCAGAGACAATAAACATGCATGTATTTTAATACACATGCATTTTAATACAGAGAAAATCTTACCTTTCTCTTGACTAAAGGCAGTAGAATGTGCATTGAATTCATTTAAGAGTTACATATATTACTTTAAAATATGATAAAAAAGAGTTAATAAGATTCAGCTGTATATATCACTTAAGGTTGGATTTACATTTGTCACAAGGCTGGTCTTACTCACTATATGTGTAGCACTAACTCTGAGAAAGTATTAAAATCCAAGGAATCTCAGTTAAACAAAACCTGCATCCTTTTTTTTAAAAAAAAAGAAAACATATACAATTAATTTGAAAAATGCTACAAATAGTCTTAAAGTGATCTTAACTGTTCCTTGGCCATAATTTTCCTTGGATCTACATCCTGCTGTTGGTTTGTTACCTAAGAAAATACAATTCCATAATTTATTTAAGAGAAACCATCCGTACATTTTATAGAAATGTTTACTAATATAAACAGTCTTAATTATTACCCTTGGACTCCATCATGAAGGATCATATTAGTGGTTATCGGCAGGGACAAAAAAATCCAAATAATTGAGATAACAATAAAGCATTTTCTAGTAGGTTTTCTTATTCCATATTAAGTGATAACTCAGATTTCTTAGAGTACATACAGTTATTAACCATGGAAAGGCAAGGTCTCTGAAATCTACAGAACTGACATAATTCATGAGAGTTTTGTACAGTTATCAAGTTTCAGTCATGAATGTAGATTTTATGATAGCTTTTGCTTAAGACATAGTTGGGAAAGATATCATTCCTGACAAGCTATGACAATTTCTTCCAATCATGACCTGATTTCGGCTCAGGTCATGATTTCAGGGTCATGAGATTGAATCCCGAGTTGGGCTCCACACTCAGCAGGGAGTTTGCTTGAAGATTCTTTCCTTCTCCCCTCCCCCTACTACCTCTCCCGTTCTCTCTCTCTCAAATAAATAAGTAAATCTTAAAAAAATAATAATAATAATTTATGTTCCTTAATAGAAACCAGTTTTATCAGTCATTCCCTAATACTTTATTTTCCTTGACTCTGTCTTTAATTTGTAGCCATTTTAATGTAATATGAATTTGCCTGAATTTGGTAGTGCTTCCTCTGGAGAATTCACTTTTGTCATATCTGTCATATCTCCTGCCTCATCCTCTCCCTTCCTCCTTCCGAAATTTAAATCATGCAAATGTTAGATCTCCTCACTGAGTCTCACACATCTCTTGAATTTTCACTTCTTTTTTAGGACTTGTGATTTCCATATGAACCAGGCTAACAATAACAGAGCTGGAGCAAGCACACTCAAATGAATTGAGATGGAGTAGATGTCCTCCATTTGTTTCAAGTGAGTTTGTTGTCTCTCCAGACTATTTGGTCTTGGGATAGAAGGCTGGATTTAGTCTTGGAGAGAAACTAATAATATTCTGTTGCTGGAGATAGATTAGGCCAATGTCAAAATGGAAGGCCCTTTACTGAAAAACAGGATGGACAAAAGGAAGGGGACAGAGTGCACAGGGTTCAGGTATAGAGCACAGGAAAGGTATAGCGTGCAGAACCTGGATTAAGAAAAATATGAGTTCTTCTCCCATCTTCAATCCAGCCTCCTTAGTCCACACAATTTTTTCCAGACATTCTGGCTCAGTACAATACCTTTCATCCAGTTTTTATCACCACCCAGTAGGAGAAGAAAGAATAAATGAATAAAGAAATAATGCATATGTGGCACAGATTCTCTCTCACCCATTTTATCAGTCTTCAATAATTTAGGGCAGGAAAACTTCCATAGGATTTTCCAATTCACAAATGCTCTAAAACACACACCCAAGAATGTGATAGATTTGCTGCAGTCTCTTGCCCCCATGATGTATAATTTAAATGAAGACTTTAGTAGGTAAGGGAATGGAGTGAGTGTGCTATAAGCCAGCTATTGATACTTCCCAAATAGCCACTCTCTGCTTATTAAAAGATGATGAGGTGAACCAGTATCATATCAGAGCCAGATTTGGTAGGAAAGTAAATTGATTCTCTTCTTCACTTGGATGGAAACAAAGGAATTCTCTTGCAGTCATCCAAGAAATAAGACTTTCTTAATACAAAGAAGATATTCAAACTCAAAGCTTTATTTATTTATTTTTTTTAAACTCAAAGCTTTAGAACAAATAAGATAGATAAATGAACATTGAACAAATAAAACAACCCCTGAAATCTGGTATAGCCAAAAAGGCGCTACACTTAGGCCCAAAAATCTATCCCAGATATGTCACTTACTAGTTTTGTAACCTTTGGCAAAATATGCAATGATGTTAAGCCTCAAATTGCACAGTCTTAAACAGAATGAGAGATGCATGCAAAGTCTACCTCCATCACTATTTTGTTAGGAGGATAAAATGAGATCATGCACATGAAAGCACTTTGTAAAGCCTTGAGCAGTGTGCTGATGTAAGACATTATTTTTATACTGATATGAATTATGAGAAAAATAAAAGATTAATTCAAAACTTTGCTGCATGGTTATGAAAAACTCTGTGCTTTGCTATATTCAGTTATTTTTAAGGATCCCCATCGCCATAGGCACGAACATTTAATCAGTCACTGGAAGAAAAAAAACACCCCCAAAGAGTTTTGCCTAAGAAAAGCTGATAAAACAGAGTTATGCCATGTTTCTGTCTTAATCTTCCTACAAGATCCTCCCACCCTTTCTGGCTGAATACTTTGCATACTTACAGTTTTAGGCCATTAACAGAGAGAGAGAGAGAAAGAGATAGAGAATGTGGCAATGGTGCAACAGAAATAGATGCCATTATCATAGTTGATAAAAATCTACCTTCAGGAACATGTCTGCAGTCAAATGCACAGCTAACCCAGTAAAGCTTGGTTTGCTCTGTTAAAGAAAAGGCATGCTGAATCTGCAAGTGAGTAAAGAACATTCTCTCCCTTAGAACTTTATAACTTTTTCTGATACACCTCACTGGTTTTATCATTCAGATAGAATCTTTAAAACAGGAGAATCTAGGAAATCATTGGTAGAAAGACAGATAACATAAAGTTACCATAAAAAAAACTTAACTTTGTAGCTATTTCACATTATTGCTATTGTAGGCATGAAACAGAGACACAGATTTTCCTGCTTACTTAGCAATGTCCTATTTTTCTTAGCTATTCTTAAAGACTGAACTGAATAAGGACACCTTTTTACATCATCCTTCCGGATTCTAAAAATAGCAGGCAAAAGTAATGTGATAGCAATAATATAAAAATAGCTACGGTTTATTGAGTGTCTACTCTGGATGAGACAGTTTATACACATTGTCTTACTACATTATTAGTCTTTGGCATCATGACAGGTAGATATCACAATTTTCATTTACAGATAAGGAAACTAAGTCTCAGAAAGGTTAAATATTTGATCACAAAACACAACTAGTAAGAGGCAAAGTGGCAAAAAGATTTTATGGAATGACTTTTTTTCATTTGCTAGTAAAATCTGTTAACTAGGTTGTAGGGCATTTGGGAAATGGAAATACTGCTTTCTATAATTTTCTTGATAACTGAAGAATAATCAGAGAATTTGTTATAATCACTGACACTGAATATCCTCTCATAATGGATACAGCTTGTTTAAAACCTTTTTGAAGTAAAGACATGGGCTGAGGAGAGAGGCAAGAAGGGAAAGGAAAAAGGAAAAATGAAACCTGAACATAACTGATTCTCCTTTACTATTACAGAGCATTGAGTCATTGTTTTGTATGTGGATTCTAGTCCTAAATGAGTAAGATGCAAATGTTGAGGTGATTCTATTGTGGAACATTGTCAGGATGCTTTCAGTTGCAAGAGAGATAAAACTCAAATCGAATCAGCTTGAAAAAAGGTGGGTGTGGAGGGGATATGTTTGGCTTGTGTAATTGGGAAATCTATGGAAAGGGGCAAGCTTTTGGGTCACAGCCAGCTCTGGAAGTTCAAATAATACTACTTTCCTTCTCTCTGCCCTTTAGCTTTGCTTTCTTCAGTGATAACTTAGTTCTTAAGCAGGTCTCTTCCATGCATCAGAGGAGGTGGCCATCAATAGTATATCTTCCTTATAAGTAGCATTCCAGAGAATAGGCAACACCTCTCTTTCCACAGTGTCTATATCAGCCCACCAAATGGATGCCATCTTTATTAGAGTTATGTACCCACAATTGGACCAATCTCTGTATCTAGGAGAATACCTCAATCAACCAGTTTATGGCATCTGTCTACCACATGTGGGAAGAGAAAGACAACATGGGTGACATCCTCATGTTCTTCTCCAAAAGAAGGAATATATAGGGCAGAAAAAAGAAGCATCAGTTATTTTACTGAAATTACCTGAATATTTTCACTATTTTCTAATAGCTTTTCTGATATATGCCTGCTTTATTTTCAAAGCAGACAGTAGGAAAAATAAAAACATAATTGAAAAATAACTTCTGCTAGCTATGATGAGATAGTCAGACTTTCTGACTGCTTCTTCTCTTGTAGTTCCAAGAGCAACAGTGGATCTTTAGTTCTATTAACATGAAGGAGAAAGTCCCCTTCTTCCCTTGTTCCTGCTTCTTTGTTTGAATGAGCCACTAGGTGATTGCAGCAGACAACCACTTTCTTATAGCTTAAAGCCTTTGGGTACCAGTAGTTTTCTCATCTGCTCCAAATGTGCAAAGAAAAGAAATTACCCTAGAAACAAAGTATCATCAACATGCATAATAACTTTATTTACAATACTGAGAACCTGGACAAAAGTTTTGACAAAGAAATGTAATGCTATTTCTGTGTCAGGAAAGTTTAGTTTGAGTACAATATTGGAAATTTGATACATTTCAATGGTTTATGGCTATTAAGATAGTGGTAATTTATAGGGTACCATGAAATGTGTCCCTCTCCTCAAAAACTTGGATTCTATAATTACTCTCAACAGAAAACAGAAGTATGCAAAATACCTTAACAATACCAGCTCCTGATATATCAGCATCGGCTATTGCACAGTAGGAGTTTTTCTCTATATAAAGGAAGAATATGTCAGAAAGGAACTAATCAGCTATAGAAGCAAAATTAGGAAGGAAAACCATAGCAGTATATATTTAAGAAGTCTCTGGGTAATGGGTATCCTTGAATAGATAATCTGACCTATTGGATTCTCAATTGTTGAGATGATTTTCATACAGTGGAAAGATCATGGGCTTCACAGTGAAGATAAACCATTCATTATACAAATATTTATTTAGCATCTACTGCATTCCCAATATGTCTAGACACTTATGATGTGTAAATGAAGAAAACACAATGATCTCTGGCCAATGTCACAGACAGGACAATAAGCATTACATAATAAATAAATAAATCATATAGTATGTTAGAAACCCAGTAAATGCTATGAAAAAGAAAACATAAGACATAGAGAACTGAGAGGGCTCTGGAAGAAGGAAAGGGTGTGATATTAATTTACATGGTCAGGAAGTCCTCCCTGAGAAGTGATTTTTGAGCAATGAACTGAAGATGATGAGGGAGTTTCCAAGTAGATATCTGGGGGAAACATGTCAGGCAGAGGGAACAGCTAAAACAATGACCTGAAGACAGAAACATTCCTGGCACATCGGAGGAATTTCAAGGGGGGAAGGATGGCAGGAGTTAAGTGACCACAAGGGAAAGAGAGATAAGGTCAAAAGGAAATCACTGTAGGCCACTGTAAGGAAACTAGAGCAATATGGGATGATGGTGGCAGGGTCTGGAGTGGTAGTAATGAAGGTGGTAAGGAGTCATAGAAGGGTACCTGGGTGGCTCAGTCAGTTAAGCATTTGCCTTCAACTCAGGTCATGATCCCAGGGTCCTGGGCTCAGGCCCCATACTGGGCTCCCTGCTCAGCGGGCAGTCTACTTCTCCTTCTGCCCCTCTCCTTTCTCATGCTTGCTCTCTCTCTCAAATAAATAAATAAAATCTGTTTTAAAAAAGAAGTCATACTTTGGATATATTTTGAAGGTGGAGCAAATAATCCCCTTGAAATATTGGGTGTGTAGTGTGAGAGAGATACCTGTCAAGAAGCACTCCAAGACTTTTGGCCTAAACAACTGAATTCAAATCCTGGCTCCATTCCCTATTAGTCATGTTTCCTTTGGTACTTTTCTTGGTACCATGTTTACTTTACTTCTCAGTATTACCCTCTGTAAAATGGGGCTCAAATAGTATTTACTAAGCAGGATGTTTATGAGACTATTAAGTAAGATACTCTTTGCAAAGCATCTCATACATGGGAGACATCAAACAAGGGGCCATTATAAGCCCCTTTTTTAATTCCAGTGTGGTTAACATATAAAGTTAGGGGTGCAATATAGTATAGGTATACAACCTAATGATTCAACAATTCCATATATTATTCAGTCCTCATCAAGAGAAGTGTACTCTTAATACCTTTCACCTATTTCTCCCATCCCACCTTCCACAGACCTTCCCTCTTGTAACCATCTATTTTCAATAGTTAAGAGTCTGTTTTTATGGTTTGTCCCCCCCCCTTCATTTATTTTGTTTGTTAAATTTCACATATGAGTGAAACCATATAGTATTTGTCTCTCTCTGGTTGGCTTATTTCACTTAGTGTTATATTCTCTAGATTCATCCATGTTGTTGAAAGTGGCAAGTATTCATTCATTTTTGTAGCTGAGGAATATCCCATGATATATACCACCTCTTCTTTATCCATTCATCTATCTATCAAGATAGATGGGCTTCTTCCATAATTTGGCTATGGTAAATAATACTGCAGTAGACCTATGGGTGCATATATCCTTTCAAATTAGTGTTTTTGTATTCTTTGGGTAAATACCCAGTAGCATGATTACTGGATTGAAGGGTAGTTCTATTTGTAATCTTTTGAGGAATTCTCCATACAGTCTTCCACAGTGGCTGCACCGGTTTGCATTCCCACCAACAGTGCAAGAGGGTTCCCCTTTCTCCACATCTTTGCCAGCACTTGTTGTTTCTTGTGTTGTTGAGTTTAGCCATTCTGACAGGTGTGAGGTGATATCTCATTATGGTTTTGATCTGCATTTCCCTGATGATGAGTGATGTTATGGATCTCTTCATGTGTCTGTTGGCCATCTGTATGTATTCTCTGGAGAAATATCTGTTCATGTCTTGTGCCCTTTTTTAATTGGATTATTCAGGGGGGGTTGGTGTTGAGTTGTAGAAGTTCTTTATATATCTTGGATACTAACCCTTTATCAAATATGTCATTTGCAAATATCTTCCCCCGTTGCGTAGGCTGGTTGTTTCCTTAGCTGTGCAGAAGCTTTTTATTTTAATGTAGTTCCAATAGTTTATTTTTGCTCTTGTTTCCCTTGTTTCAGGAGACTTAGCTAGAAAGATGTTATAGCCAAGGTCAGAGAAGTTACTGCCTGTGTTGTCCTCTAGGATTTTTATGGTTCCACATCTCACATTTAGGTCCTTAATCCATTTTGAGTTTATTTTTGTGTGTGGTGTAAGAAAGTGGTCCAGTTTCATTTTTTTGCATGTAGCTGTCCAGTTTTCCTACACCGTTTGTTGAAGAGACTCTTTCCCATTGTATATTCTTCCCACCTTTGTCAAAGATAAATTAAGCATATAAATTGTTGGTTTATTTCTGGGTTTTATATTTTGTTCTATTGATCTATATATCTATTTTTATGCCAGTACCATATTGTTTTGATTACCACAGCTCTGTAATGTAACTTAAAGGCTGGAATTGTGATACCTCCAGTTTTGTTTTTCTTCTTTAAGATTGTTTCAGCTATTTGGGGTCTTTTGTGGTTCCATAAAATTTTAGTATTGTTTATTCTAGTTCTATGAAGAAATGCTTTGGTATTTTCATAAGGATTGCATTTAATCTGTAGATTGCTTTGAGTAGTATGGACATTTTACCGTATTTGTTCTTCCAGTTCAGAAGCATGGACTGTCTTTCTATTTCTTTGTATCATCTTCACTTTCTTCCATCAGCATTCTATAGTTTTCAGAATATAAGTAATTCACCTCTTTGGTTAAATTTATCCTCAGGTATTTTATTATTTTTGGTGGGATTGTAAATGGGATTATTTTCTTAATTTCTTTTTCTGCTGCTTCATTACTAGTGTAAAGAAACACAATACATTTCTGTATATTGAATTTGTATTCTGTGATCCTACTGAATTCATACATCATTTCTAGTAGTTTTTTTGGTGGAGTCTTTCAAGTTTTCTAGATATAGTATCATGTCATCTGCAAGTAGTGAAATTTTACTTCTTCCTTACCAATTTGGATACCTTTTGTTTCTTTTTGTTGTCTGATTGCTGTGGCTAGGACTTTCTGTGCTATGTTGAATAAAAGTGATGAGAGTGGACATCTGTGTCTTGTTCTTCACCTTACAGGAAAAACTCCTTTATTCTTCATTGAGTATGATGTTTTATATGGCCTTTATTGTAAGTTTTTCATATGTAGCCTTTATTATGTTGAGGTATGTTACCTCTCAACCTACTTTGTTGAGGATTTTTATCATGAATGGATCTTGTACTTTTTCGAATGCTTTTTCTGCATCTATTGAAATGATCATGTTTTTATCCTTTCCTTTACTGATGTGATATATCACATTGATTGATTTATGAATACTGAACTACTCTTATATCCCTGGAATGAATCTCACTGGATTGCAGTGAATGGCTTTTTAAATATATTGTTGGACTCAGTTTGCTATTTTATTGAGGATTTTTGCATCCGTGTTCATCAGAGATATTGTCTTGTAGTTCTTTTTCTATGGTGTCTTTATCTGGTTTTGATATCAGGGTAATGCTGATCTCATAGAATAAATTGGGAAGCTTCCCTTCCCTTCCTTTTCTGTTTTTCAGAATACTTTGAACTGAATAGCTATTAACTCTTCTTTCAGTGTGTGGTGGAATTCTCTGTGAAGCGGTCTAGTCCTAGTCCTAGACTGTTGTTTTTGGGGTGTTTTTTGATTACTGAATCAATTTCATTGCTGGTAATTACTGTGTTAAAGTGTTCTTTTTCTTCCTGATTTAGTTTGTGAGGTTTTATGTTTTTAGAAATTTATCCATTTTTTTTCTAGGATGTCCATTTGTTGGACAAATACAATTTTTCTCATAATATTCTCTTACAATTGTTTGTATTTCTGTGACAGTTGTTATTTCTATTTTTGCATTTGTTATTTTGCTTATTTGAGTCCTCTCTGTTTTTTTAAGAGTCTGGGTAGAGTTTTATGGAGATGAGAGGAAAAAAAGAAGAGAGGAAAGCAAACCATAAGAGACTCTTTACTATAGAGAACATATTGAGTATTGATGGAGGGAGGTGTGCAGGAAATGCGCTAAATGGGTGGTATGTGTAAGGAGGACAATTTGATGAGCACTGGATGTTATATGTAAGTGTTGAATTACTAAATTCTATACCTGAAACGAATTTTACAATATATGTTAACTAACTGGGATTTAAATAAAAAATTAAAAAAGAGAGTCTGGGTAGAGGTTTATCAATTTTATTGTTCTTTTTAAAGAACCAGTTTCTGGTTTCATTGATGTTCCATTATTTTTTTAGTTTTTAATATCATTTATTTCTGCTCAAATCTTTATTATTTTAAAAATTCTGCTATTTTAGGGTTCTGTTCGTTATCTTTTTCTAGCTCCTTAAGTGTGTATGGTTAGATTGTTGAGATTTTTCTTGCTTCATGAAGTAGGTCTATATTGCTATAAACTTCTCTTAGAACAACTTTTGCTACATACCAAAGATTTTGGACCACTGTGTTTTCATTTTCACTTGTTTCTATATAGTTTTTTATTTCCTCTTTGATAGTTCATTGTTTAGTAGCATTTTATTTAACCTCCATGTATCTGTGGTTTTTCTAGATTTTTTCTTGTGGTTGATTTCTAGTTTCATAATGTGTGGTCAAAAAAAATGCATGGTATGACTTTGATCTTTCTCAATTTGTTGAGACTTGTTTTGTGCCTTAATATGTGATCTATTCTGAAGAATGTTCCATGTGCACTTGAACAGAATGTGTATTCTGCTATTTCAGGATGGAATGTTCTGAATGTATCTGTTAGATCCATCTGGTCCAGTGTATCTCTCAAAACCACTGTTTCCTTGTTGATTTTCTGTTTGGATGATCTGTCTATTGATGTAAGTGGGGTGTTAAAGTCTCCTATTATTATTGTATTACTATCAATTACTCCCTTTATGTCTGTGATTAGCTCTTTTATGTATTTGGGTGCTCCTGTGTTGGCTACATAAATATTTATAATTGTTATATCTTCTTATTGAATTTTGTCTCCTTTATTATTATATAGTGTCCTTTGTCTCTTGTTATAGTTTTGTTTTAAAGTATATTTTGTCCAATGCAAGTATTGCTACTCTAGTTTTCTTTTTACATCCATTTGCATGATAAATTTTTCTCTATCTCATCACTTTCAATCTGCATGTGTCTTTAGGTCTGAAATGGGTCTCTTACAGGTAGTATGTAGATGGTTCTTTTTTTCTTTAATCCATTCTGTCATCTTATGTCTTTTGATTGGAACATTTAATCCAATTATATTTAGAGTAATTATTGATAGATATGTTTTTATTGCCATTTTGTTATGTGTGGTTGTATTTGTAGTTTTTCTCTGATCTTTTCTTCTCTGATCTCTTTCATGGTTTGCTGACTTTCTTTTGTGATATACTTGGATTCCTGTATCTTTATTCTTTGCAAATATATTACCAGTTTGATTCGTGATTATCATTAGGTTTGTATATAACATCTCATGCATGTAGCAGTATTTATTAAATTGATGGCCACTTAAGTTTAAACCCATTCTTTACTTCACTCTCCCCCACATCTTAGGTATATGGTATCATGTTTTACATCCTTTCATTTTGTGAATCTCTTGAATGATTTTTATAAATATACTAATTTTTACTACTTTTGTGTTTCCTACTTTCATACTCTTATGATCTTTCCTTTCTAGTCAGAGACTTCTTTAACATTTCTTATAGGGCTGGTTTACTGGTCATAAACTCCTTTAACTTTTGTTTGTCTGAGAAACTCTATCTCTCCTTCTATTCTGAATGATAGCTTTGCTGGATAGAGTACTCTTCAATTTTTTTTTTTCCTTTTAGCACTGAAATATATCATGTCACTCTCTTGTGGCCTGCAAACTTTCTGCTGAAGAATCAGCTGAAAGCCTTATGGGGTTTCCCTGCATGTAATTGTCTTCTTTTCTATTACAACTTTTAAAGATTTTATTCATTTATTTATTCATGAGAGACACAGAGAGAGAGGCAGAGACACAGGCAGAAGGAGAAGCAGGCTCCGTGCAGGGAGCTCATCGCGGGACTCAATCCAGGGTCTCCAGGATCATGCCCTGGGCTGCAGGCAGCACTAAACCTCTGCGCCACCGGAGCTGCCCTCTATTACAACTTTTAAAATGATCTCTTTAGCACTACTTTTGCCATTTTAATTACTATATGTCTTCGTGTGAACTTCTTTGGGTTGATTTTGTTGGGGGCTTTCTGTGCCTTTTGGATCTGGTTGTTTCCTTCCACAGCTGTGGGAAATTTTTACTTATAATGTCTTAATAAATTTCCTACCCCCTTTTCTGCCTCTTCTCCTTCTGGGATCCCTGTAATGTGAATGTTATTATGCTTGATAGAGTTGCTGAGTCCCTCAAGTCTATTTTCATTTTGCACATTTTTTCCCCTAATCTGCTCAGCCTACTTTCCATTACTCTGTCTTCCAGATCACTAATTTGTTCCTCTGCTTCCTCTCTACTCTGCTGTGTATTTCATCTAGTGTATGTTCACTTTCACTTATTGTGTCCGTCATCTCTGATTGTTTTTTTTTAAGAACTTCATTGATGTACTCCATTCTTTTTTCAAGTCCACTGAGTACCTTTATGACCATTACTTCATATTCTCTATCAGGCACATTAGTTATATCCATTTTGTTTAGGTCTCTTGCTGTGGTTTTGTCCTCTTTTTCATTTGGGACATATTCCTCTCTCTCCTCATTTTGCCTAACTTGTTGTATCTATTTCTGTATATTAGGAAAGTCAGCTAAATCTCCTGTTCTTGAAAGCAATGGTTTTACGAAGAAGAGTTCTTATAGTGTCCTACTGTGCAGTGTGTCCCTGGTTCCCCAGAACCTGGTACTTCAGGAGGTGTCTTCTATGTGTGTTGCATATGCCCTGCTGTTTTGTCCTGGCATCTTTTTCCTTCAGTCCAGTTGTGTACAGAGATTCTCTTTGCCTGTTTTGGGCAGTATTTGGTCTCCAGCTGCGATGGGGCACAGTTTTAACAAGGGGCCCACTGGTCTGCTTGTGAAATGAGAACTCCTGCTTCCACTGCTTCCAGGACCAGGGCTGCATAGAACTTGCAGTTTTAAGAAGGTGTGACTCAGTTTCTGCAGTGCCTGCCACCACTGCTGCCACCAGGACCAAGGCCCCACAAAATGTATATGTGGGTAGATGTGGTGTTGGTAAGGTTTATGCAGGTCTTCTGGGGGAGAGGATCCACAGTACAGGGACTGAAGCAAGCATGACTGGAGATAGTGCATCTGCCAATGCTGGATAGGTGAAGGATGAAGGGTGACTCTTGATGTAAACAAGTTTGGTAGTGAATGTTGGCTCTACACTGGTTCCTGCAGGTGGCTGTGTGTTTATGCTGGGGGTGAGGGAGGGAAATGGCACCTGCCAGCTCCTTTGCTTCTGCAAAAAATCCCCCTGGGCATGCTTTGAGATGAGTAATTGGTTTTCTCTCCCATATGGCCCAAGTGGTTTTCATAGTGCTGCTTCTATACTGTATCACCATGGGCTGTATGTTATACTAATCTCTGTAGGGGCAGGACTCAGCTTCCTATTGCTCTCTGGGCTATCTTAGAGCTGCACCTACAGATTTTTAAAATTCCAGATATTATGTCCCTCTGGTTATAAGAGCTCACAATATTTGACCTATCTCATTTTCAAAGCCAAATGTTATGGGGATTCATCTTCCCTGTGCAGGCTCTCTAGTGTGATTATGTGTTTCTTGCTCTTCTCCAGGCCTAGCCTCCTCCCACTCCCTACTGTGTCTCCGCCCTTCCTACCCTCTTTGATGTAGCCTCTTTTTTTTTTTTTTTAAGATTTATTTATTTATTCATGAGAGACAGAGAGGTAAAGACATAGGCAGAGGGAGAGGCAGGCTCCCTACAGGGAGCCTGATGCAGGACTCCATCCCAGATCCCAGGATCACACCATGAGCCAAAGGTAGACACTCGACTGCTAAGCCATGCAGGTATCTCGATATGGCCTCTTCTTTACCTTTAGTTGTGCATTTGCTCTGCCAGTCCTTGGGTCATTTAATAGGTTATTTACACTGATATGAGTGTTATCTAGTTATATCCATGGGATGAGGTCAGGTCAGCTTGGGCTCCTTTTACTTTGTCATCTTCCCAGCTATCTAGATATGCACTTTCTTTCTGTGTAAGTAGGGAGTAAGCAAGCCAAATACACTTGGAAAATGTAGGCACAGGACCAAAAATTTCTAGTGCTAGTGCATATACTGAGCTACCAGGTAGAATGGGGTTTTGCATGAAGGGAGTGTCATGTAATTACCAAGTAGAAAAGAATAAACATTGGGGGTACTAAGGCAATGGATTAACTAACAAGATATATAGAAATCAATAATAGGGCAAGTCTATGCCTTATATTTTGGAAGGTGAGACCTCAATAATGCCTCCAATATATGAAATAACAAAGTATATGTGAGTTTCTGATAATGTTAACAGACCAGGTCTATACAGCATGACAAGATAAATTATAATGAGATGAGTTGCATTAACCATGCAAGAGTTTAAAATCCATATAAAGGGGGGTAAGATGCCAGGTTGCAAAAAATGTAGGTGAAAGCATGAAGTTAAAAAACCTTAGTGGGATCCCTGTGTGGCGTAGCAGTTTGGCGCCTGCCTTTGGCCCAGGGCACGATCCTGGAGACCCAGGATCGAATCCCACATCGGGCTCCCGGTGCATGGAGCCTGCTTCTCCCTCTGCCTATGTCTCTGCCTCTCTCTCTCTCTCTGTGACTATCATAAATAAATAAATAAAAATTAAAAAAAAAAGAACCAAAAAAAAAAAACCTTAGTAACTTAAAAAATCAAGTTTAAGTATAAAAAGCAAAACAAAAAAGCTCAGACAGATGATTACTAGTTCACATATAACTCACTTTGAAGAAGTAATTTGATTCTTCAACTTCTGCCAAATATCCATTGGTTGGTTACCCAAATGCTGGAACCTCAACTAATCTGAGGCATTAGTTGGAGGAAGGAGGAAGTAGGTTAGGTTTCAAAAAAAATGTAATAAAAAAAGAAAGTGTATAAATAATAATGAGATAAATTAAAAAATAATGGAGAAATACTGAGAAAAAATAAACCCAGGTCTTAACTCTTGTAAAATTAGTATTAAGTAGAAGACTAAATTTTATACTCATTGGATTTACCCACATTTTGTTGGTTTTGGAGTTTAAAAATATTCAAAAGAATTAGTCATAGTAAATTTATAATTATTATTTGCATCATTTAAGAGATTTTAATTAAGACTTCAATCAACATTTAACTGTTTAACAAAATTTAATTTTCATAGTTTTGGTAATTGGGTATAAGTTTAATATGTTGAACATTAAATAAAAATGATGATGGGTATTCCTTTCAAAGCACAAAATATCCTCCTAGATAATAACTAAGTTAATCAGTAAGTTTAATTAATAGAATAATTTACTCAATAATTAATTCCAACACTAGGGAATGAAGACTATCAGTAGCAAAGTTGGGTTTGTGGTCATCATTGATCACCTGGTGTTCACAACAAGAGCTCAGATCTGAGGTGGAATTAGGGGGTGGGATCACAGGCAGTGATGCTCAGCTCAGTGTTGTAATTTCTACCATTGTTGGTCAGGAATAATTACAAGTGGTATAAGGTGACAGCTTCCTTTCTGAAAAATCATTTCAAGCTCCTCCTGAAGATGTGCAGCAATGAAGGGAGACTTGCTACCCTTTACCTATGTAAATGTTTTGTTTATTTCTTGGTTCTTACATTTCTGAGCATGAAATGTGGTTCTTATGGACAATATGTACAGGTTGGACTGAGGTAAGAGGTGAAGAGGCAAAGGCTGGCAACAGCCAGGGCCCCGTCACTGTGCTTCAGGACCATTCTGCATGAGAGGATTTCAAGGTCCATACCTGAAGCTGCCCTGTATTCTGTGCAAGCAGCTTTTCAATTCAAATTCTAAATGTAATGCTTGATCTGTCATCATGAGAAACACAGCATCATTACTCACTTTTCTGCCTTGGATTGCAAAGATTTTCAGCAACTTGAAATGAGTAACATGGAAATTCTTTCAGTTTCTTTACTATTATAATAACCTTATATTCATGAGAAAACCTTCAACTTCTCTTTCCTGAACTTTCTGAGAAGGCAGACAAATGATTTTTTTTTTTGTTCCTACTCCTCACAGCCTTATTCCCAAAATTTGCCCCTTAGAACTAGTCTCAGAGTATTAAACTTATTTTCCAGTAAAATGGCTATGTGGTCAAATAGTTTTGGAAACTACTAGATTAAACATGATTGAAGATATTATATTTAGCATAAGATTTTATTTGACCAAGGAACCATTTTTAGGATAGTTACTTGTAAGTACAGTGCTGGGCAGAGCATATCTTGGGAATTGTTATTTCCAGTGTCTTTCCTGCTCCCAGTGCCTGGAAGTCTGATTGAGGGCAAAGAGTAGATCAATAAACAACACAAGTGAACAAACAAAAAGTTAAAAGTAAACAAGATCCATCATCACATGATAGTGAAAAATAGTCAAAGCAAAGCAAAACAAAATGAAACAACCTCCTCTCCACCAAAAAAAGCAACCAAATGGGAACAGCAACAAAAAAGTGGACTAAGGCAGTGGGAAAACCTGATTTCACAAGTGTTTCACTGCTTATGAACCATGTGTAGGCACTAAAGTCTAGACCCTCCACGATCCTAGGTTCATTGGCTGCCCAGCTAAACTAATAGTGCCTTGAAGGATTGTGTTGAGGACTAAATGAGATTACACAATGTAAAATGTCTCATACAGTGCCTGTTACATTGTAAGTGTTCAATAAATAGTAGGTTTTCTTAGGATTTTAATATAATCATAATCCAAAATGTTCTTTTTTGATATATTAAAGGTCCTTGAAAAAATAAAACTTTCTCAGATTTTCATACTATAGAGCACAATCAATGTCTCAATCTAGTTTACTGGAATTAAAGTAATGCAGTTACCAAACTCCCCAAGATGTTTAGATGAGTCCTTATTTTATTTTATTTTATTTTATTATTTTATTTTATTTTATTTTATTTTATTTTTTATTTTTTAAAGATTTTTATTTATTTATTTATTCATGAAAGACACACACACACACACAGAGGCAGAGACAGAAGCAGAGGGAGAAGCAGGCTCCATGCAGGGAGCCCAATGTGGGACTCAATCTTGGGACTCCAGGATCATGCCCTGAGCTGAAGGCAGATGCCCAACTGCTAAGCCAGCCAGGCGTCTCCTAATTTTAAATATTTATGTAATTTTCTTAAAGAAAAACACTTGGTAAAATCAGGATATGCCCAAAAGTGACTAATTGACCACTCAAAAGGCTTCAGAAGTGGTAGACTTTGGAGGAATACTCTACAATACAAGTGTAAACCACTAAGAATTGATAGGTCTGTCAGGGTTGTGCTGACAGTTGGAGGGCTCAGAGAGACTCAAGCATGAAACTAGAATAACAATACATTTATCATAAAAACTGTAACTACCGAGTAGGCTAGATTACTAGATTCTCGATGTTTTTTGACCAAGGCAGTCTTCTTCTGGAAGTAAAAATGGTAGCAGAGTAAATCATATTCTAAAGTTGGCTTGGTGAGAGGGAATCATAAAAGAGAAGTGGTTCAGTTAATCTCTGCCAAATGAGGCAAAAATATGCAATGAGAAAAAGAGTCTCTTCAACAAATGGTGTAGGAAAACTGGACAGCTACATGCAGTAAAAGGAAACTGGACCACTTTCTTACACCACACACAAAAATAAACTCAAAAAGGATTAAGGACCTAAATGTGAGATGTGGAACCATAAAAATCCTAGAGGACAACACAGGCAGTAACTTCTCTAACATTGGCTATAACATCTTTCTAGCTAAGTCTCCTGAAACAAGGGAAACAAGAGCAAAAATTAACTATTGGGACTACATTAAAATAAAAAGCTTCTGCACAGCACCAAGACCCATCTCTGGTCATCTAATTGCTTGCTATCCATAACACCACATCTGTCCATAAATTAAGTCTGAAGTATCCATCATTGAATGGCTTCTTCAACCTGCTGAACAATGAAAATGTCCTCATGGAAACGTCAAGAATTTTCAGACATTTTGCTTTTAGCAGAATTATATTTCTGGCAGATTATTACATTTGCATATCTCTTTTTCCTCTGTAAATAAAAATGTCCTTATCAGTGAAATGCCCTCTTAAGAATTCAACCATTTCTCAAGTTACAAAGCTTTAGAGAGGTACAGTGGGAAGGACTCTTGTCCACTCCTTCCAGATTTTTGAGCAACATTTCTGAAGCATCCCTGCTAGTAAACAAGAACAGGAATGTGGACCCATAAGCAATCCATTTAATAGGTCCTGGAGGGCAGCTGCTTTTCTTCTCTTAGTACTTCCCCAGGGGACTTCATTCCCTGAATGGAACACTTTTTCCTGCCATACTCAGAGGCACTTAGTCCTTTGGCAAAACTGTCTCCTTCTCTAAGGTGTCCTCTGCTGTTCAGTGTCCTGCAAGTATTTCCTGGAACAAATAACCTATAGATATTATTATTAGCTTATTAAGCATGTATCACAAATTGAGCACTATAGTTACATATTATCTCAGTTAATCCTAACAACCACTTGCAATACTATTGCTTTTATTCCATTTTCCAGATGAGATAACACAAGCATTGAGTTGAATTAACCCAGCTTGGACGTGACAGTATAAGTATTAGAACTCACAGTATCACTCCTTGAGTTTGTATTCTTATTCCTTGTTCCTTTCCATCCTGGCTCATATCCCAATTTCACATTTAGAGAAAGCACACCCCAAACAGATTTTATATTCCATTAGCCTAATCATTACCAGTTCAATTTAGATACCATTCTAGCAACAGCTACCATTCCTTATTTTTAAATTGTAATTGACAGTAACCTAGAAACCATACACTGTTTCCAAACTATGCTCATTAAGTTTATATAACATCAAACATTCAACTTCTCCTATTGTTCACCTGCAGCTTCCCTTCTGGCCTCTTATCAGTGAAATCAATTACAACTTCATGTTCTTGCCTTTCACGTGTTGTCAAATCCATTCTCACACTACACGCTAGGCTAATTGTATGAATTCCGTTCCCCAGAGTTACTGGCTTTGAAAGGTTGCTGAGTTCTTTCACCACCTGGTCACCAACACACACACAATCTTTGTAAGATGATACCTTGGCCTCATTTTGATTAACTCTTCTGCTACTCTGGGGGAATTTCTTCTTCTCTCAGTTTCAATGTTCCTTTTCACCAGCAACTTCATATTTGGCACCAATGCCGATTTGTCCAGAGTATGTGAACAGAAAATTAGTGAAGTTGAAATGAGAAAAAAAAAAAAACAACTATATGAATCAATGTCTTGGAATACTGATACTTCTTATGCACAAAACATAGGAAAGAAGAGCAAAGGTCCAGCAGAAACCAACATCTACATAATATATAACTTATATTCTCTGAGTTGTTCAACATCATGGAGACATCTCCATTGCATTGATATTCAATGGATTTTCATAATGGAGAGCATTAAGAGTCTTTTGTATCTCACCTTTGTTTCTCTCCATTTTATTTCCTAGTGTATGCCTTAAATTCTCATATATAACATTTGTTCTGACTGCCAAAATTATGAATATCAAAAAATAACAAAATGTCAAAGAATGCATTCTGAGTAGCATATTGTAATTTTAATGGTACTCTTAAAACATGCCCAGCATGCACAAGAGAATCTTAAATTGGGAAGAGACATGTCACCTAAAACAATCCCTTCATTTTTTTGCATAAGAAATTCAGGTGTTTGTTTAAAGGAAATAATGGAAACAGCTATTAGTTAACAAGAATATATTCAATCAATAATAGTTCTGAAGTTCCTGATCAAATTCAAAAACAAATTTCAAGCTCCTATGGTGAGAAATAGTGGGGGAAAAAGTGAAAATGTCAGGAGCCACTCACTCCATTTCTGAAACACTACTGGCTCCATCTGGTGGCCAAAGTAATAACTTTCAGTTAATAGCATTTGTGGTTATGATTAATGGATTGTGCTTTCTTGAATTGGAAATGTCCAATTGCATCCAACTATTTGAAGAATTTAGAACATAAATGTAGCCTCAAGAATGTTACCATTTCTACCTGTGATTAGCCTTTTCCAAAGAGTATAATGATTAATACATTGTTTTTTAAACTGGAATTGAAAAAGAGGAAAAAATCCAGTACAAAAAAAATAAGTTATTTCTTCAACTGTGTTTTAAGAGAAACTTGTCTTCAACTACACATTTATTGGCATGTTTATTATTTGAAAACATTGGGACGCCTGGGTGGCTCAGCGGTTGAGTGTCTGCCTTGGACTCAGGGCATGATCCCGGGGTCCGAGATCAAGTCCCACATCCCGCTCTTTGCAGGAAGCCTGCTTCTCCCTCTGCCTGTGTCTCTGCCTCTCCCTCTCTCTGTGTCTCTCATGAATAAATAAATAAAATCTTAAAAAAAATAAAAACATCAATAAAGCCATTACGTTTTTAATCAAGGCAATATAATTAGTACCAATTTATTATTTAATATACATTGTCAAAAAATGTAAAATAAACATAAGTTATCTAGTACTTCTAAAAAGCCATTGGGGATTTGCATTTTACTATCTTTTTTCCCCTCTGTTCTTTGAACTAATAAACTAAAATGTAATAAGAAATGGTCCTATTCCAATAGGAAGGAGAAACTCATTTTGTGTTTTGTGTAGGAGCTCTTGCCTAAGGTTCTGTAAAAGCTTTGCCATTTCAAACTACATTTTTTGCATTTGTGTATGTTGAAGAACAAGAAACCTCAACTTTCTTCAGATTCTCAGAGTAGTTTCTGGCACCTAAATTGTTTATAAAACCCTGAGAATTAGTTACACAAATGGGTTCAGTTTATGAAACTTCATCAAGTTGTGCACTTAAGATAAGCTTATAAATTATACTTAAGAAACATTTTTTAGAGGTTTAAGAATCATGTTCCCAAACTTAAATATATAATAATAAACCATCACCATGTGCTGAGGTAAATATACGGTAAAGGTTACTAAGCTTTTGAGGATCCATTTTTCTAATGGCAAAGTATGAGTAACTTCTCTTGAATGGTTGAAAAAAGTACTATATAAAATAAAAATTGTGTGAAACTTGATCCCTGTCTCTGAAATCCGCCCATGCTGTCTCTCACTAATTCTTCTCCCTAGTTATTTGAGGGATGCTTGGAATCACTAATGAATTGTCTGAGGAGTGGAATTACATGTTTATTCTCACTATCCCACAAGAAAAGAAACTTGGAAAACAAAGAAAACAAAAGACGCGCACAGTTTAGATAATGTTACAGCACCAAAACCAAAATGTGGCTTTGCAGTACCTCTATGCTGGTTATCTATTTCTTGCCTCTCAGCTTCAGATTCACCTTGTTTTTCTGCTCTGTGAAAATGAATACGGGCCCTTTAAGTGATTTCCTGACAGCTGACCCCAAAGCTTTAGGAGAGGCTGCTGGAGAACCATTTCAGAAGAATGAGTTTTGCTTCTGGGTTCTGGAAGACTCACTCAGCAGGTTCCTGCTGCATTTGTGGCTTCTCCAGCCCCAGGCATAGGCAGTGCTCACAGCATCTCGCGTTCAGCTTCTATGGGACATAGTGACCTCAGCAGCACTCAGCAGCCAGCCAGCAGCCAGCCGCTTCCTACCGCCACCCTCCCTTTCTACCCAGGGACTCTGTAGCAGAGTGCCTCAACTCTTGTGGCATCTGTGGCATCTCTGCTGTCCAGCACCTACAGTGCATGGTGGTCAGTGGCACCCAGAACACAGCAACCCAGCTTCTTGTATCAGGATTCCTTCATGGGGTTTTGCTGTTGAGTGACCCCTATGAGATAGCTCTTCAGGAACCTCTTCGAAAAAGAGGGAAACACAGGAAAGCAGAACCAAAAGATACAAAAAAGAAAGAAAAGAGAAGAAAAAAAGTAAGAAAAAGAAAAAGAAGAAAGAAAGAGAAAGAAAGAAGAAAGAAAGAAGAAAGAAAGAAAGAAAGAAGACAGAAAGAAAGAAAGAAAGAAAGAAAGAAAGAAAGAAAGAAAGAAGAAGAAAAAGAAAGAAAGAAAGAAGAAAGAAAGAAAGAAAGAAAGAAAGAGAAAGAAAGAAAGAAAGAAAGAAAGAAAGAAAGAAAGAAAGAAAGAAAGAAAGAAAGAAAGAAAGAAAGAAAGAAAAGAAAAGAAAAGTTGTTGATCACAGCATCTGATGACCTGGATTTGGTCTCTGGCTGCAACTCTCTGAGCTTTTCAGAAACATGAGAGAGTAAATGCCCTAAGTAAGTCTGAGTTTGCTTCTGTCATTTGTCAATATAATTGGTTATTGCAAGTGATTTGTCTAACCAAGACCCTTAGGTCATAGGTGGCTAATTCATAGTTTCCTAGGTCAAAGTCCAGGAAAGTTGTCAGGTATCTATCAAGCACTGACTGCGTACACAGCACCATATGCTAGATCTGCAGACAGGATTCTCCCATTGCTGGCAAAAATAGTGACCAGCAGATCCAGGCTTACATCCAACAGTTTAACAAACCCAGCAGCAAGAGATTTCTGCTCTCCAAAACATTGCAGAGAAGTTCTGAGGCTCATACGCATTAGATGGATTTGTGTTTTTATGCTGGAGAAGGTGCGTGTTTCCATGATGGCTGATGTCACTACCAGAGTGGACACTTGTACCCTTTGATGTTCAGTTACAAAGTTATGCTGCTCCGGATCAGACAGTCTTAGGATATTTGGAAAATACTTGCCCAAATGGCCAAACAACTTTTTTAAGCTGCAATTTTTTTTGAAACCTTTTACCTATTGTTTCTTGCTCTTTTTCCAGTTGCTGATGGTTAGAAATATTGAGATTGAAGTAAGCTGTAAAATTTCAGCTCTGACTTGAGACAGATCAAAACGGTGGAAGTACAGCTGATTAAAGGTTAAAATCTTGGGCTCGTCTCTCGTCTCCCTAGCAGCACCAGTAGCATGCTGCCTACACTGACATGTCTCACGTCACCTAATGTGTTTGATTAAAGGATATATTTTAGAATTTCACCACTGTCTTTGTTTTTATTTTTTTATTTTCTAGACTGCTTGTCACTGGCCCCCCAGATCCGTGAGAGGTTTGTATAAAATATAAAAGCAAATTTTAAAAGAAATACAATGTGTGACACAGTTACAAAAGCCAGAAAATTGTGCGTTCCAGCGGACGTGCCACTCTTCCTTCAGGTCTCTGCTTCGTCGTTTTCAGCTGGGAGAGTGACAGGCTCACACAGCCTGGTGTTTGTCAGTGGATGTCACAACCATGATATTTAAACATAGGCCTTTTTGTAGTTCTTTTCTTCCATCCAAAGTCTTTTGGAAATGTGCCAAATATACATTTACTCAAATAAATACAAAAGGTCAAGTTTTCTCCTCTGCTTTCCCATTTAAAGCAAAATATTTCTTCTTTATTTTATTGATGGAAGTGTTAAAGTCATTATTTTTATCATGCCATAATACGTTGCTGGGTTATAATCCATTACCAATGTCGGTTTTCATAGTCTAATCTGTTTTCAGGTGTTGAAATTTGCTCCTAGATGCCTCTTTCTATTTGTCAACCTTATTTTTTTTCTTTCGTAATTAAAATTCAAACTCAGTGCCCATCTTTTTAAAAGTTTTAGACTTCTTTTTTTGGTTTTGCTATGAATGTTTTGGGGGAGGAAAATGTGTTTAGAGTAACAGTCACATGCCAATCAGATTAAGTTAAAGATATCTGTTATATAATTTTGTTTTTAAAATGTATCATTTTACAAAGATAGATTTATGTAAACTTATTCTCGAATACTACTCGTTTGTTTTACAGGATGTTAGCAGCAAATTGTCAGTTAGGAGAAGTATAGTTTCTAAATGCTCCAATAATAAAACAACATATTTTGGGTGTTGCTTATTGGCATTTTGTCCTAAAAGTTAATATTTACCCTTTTTCTTGAAATGAGCATTAGGCATTACAAAAATGTAATCTGTTTTTCAAATATTTTAAAATAAAAAACGTCACTCCAAAGTGAACAGAATAGATTTGACCTGTTCCCATTCTCTTCTCCCATCAGAAGGTCAGTTTGTTGACTGACCAGGTATAGCACTTTTGACAAGGACATTGAGATTTATGTAATTTCTAGGGATATACAATTGACTCAATGAATGCCCCACTCCAGAAGGCAATAAAAGAAGTATTTAAGCAGTAGTTTTACTTGCTGGAATTTTAAAAGTTTGCAAATAGTTAAAAATGTAAATATCTGAGAAAATTCAGTTATGATTGGTCTACAATTAGTTACACATTATTATTTAGATCATATTAATTTTTATCCAGATGTCTTCTATTGCCAAGAGGATTTGAAAGTGCAATAATATATATGCTATTAAAATTATGAGGATAAAAAAATAAAATAAAATTATCAGGATAAAATATCATAACCAAGAAAGGAGATATTAAGACCGTCATAGCAGGAATTAAAAGGCTAAGAGCAGCTAGTATAAATTTTGTTGGCAATTCAAAAAACAAACTATAATATATCAAATAATGATCATCCAACAAAAGGAAGTACAACCATTTAAAAGAAACAAACATTTCCAAGCACTAATCTGACAATTGATTGTTTCAAAGTTTATGGAAGGAAAACTTTTTTTTTTTTTTTAAAGATTTTATTTATTCACGAGACACAGAGAAAGCGCGAGTGAGGGAGAAAGGCAGAGACACAGGCAGAGGGAGAAGCAGGCCCCACGAAGGGAGCCCCACATGGGACTCGATCCCGGGTCTCCGGGATCACGACCTGAGCTGAAGGTGGCGCTAAACCGCTGAGCCACCCAGGCTGCCCATGGAAGGAAAACTTAAATATATTACCACCTATTAAATTTTTCAAAAATACTAAAAATCTTATCACATGACTAGCTTTCACTTAGTAACTATGGATGATAGCCAAGGAATAAATGTTAAAACCTTCCTCTTGTGAAAACCTGTTTATGAAGCACTAAAGTATATTTTTTAGGTAAATGATTTCAATTGATATGTAGGTCATACATAGAAAAGATCAAGGATAAAATGCCTTATAGTTCAGTGGTTTCAAACTATTCTGGGCCAAGGCCTAGAAATTCTGTGCTGGCACCTCCAGCTTGAGCTGGTTGTTTCCTAGAATCCCCATTCTCACCCTGCCCCCATTTCAACAAAAGCAACTCCACTTTTATGCATTTCAGTCTTCCGCATGAGATTGCGTTGAAGGCACAGTTTTCAAACTAAATAGGGATTATCAAAATGGTTCCTTTAGGCCATTCAGATTCGACTTCAGGTAGCCTTTATGTAGCATGTTTTTTCAACATTACTTAGTAATTCTTAGGATAATCCTAAAAGGAAGTCATTATTATATCTATTTTACTGAAAAGAGAAAACTAAGACTTAAAAAAAAAAGATATTTTATGAGTGAAAAGGTCAGTTTCCTAAAAGGCCAGGGAGCTGGGATTTTGAAAATTATCAAGGAATACAAACGGAGTATGTTCTGGAAAAGGACAGTGAACCAGAAGCTATGGTTTTTTAAAAAAATATTTATGTATTTTAGAGACAGAGAGAGCGAGTGCAAAAGCAGGATGAGGGACAGAGGAAGAGGGAGAAGAGAGAATATCAAGCAGACTCCCTGTTGGGCATAGAGCAGGACTACAAGGGGCTCCATGCAGGGCTCCATCCCATGACCCTGAGATCATGACCCATGGTCTTTTAAGGAAAGAGGAAAGTAACCTAGAAGTTGGTCAGTGAGAGCCAAGGGTCTGGAAGTAGCAATAACATTTTTCCCACACTACCAAGTAATTCTCGTACCAGCATGTGTCCGACAATTCAACTCAATTCTGACACTATCTACCTGCAGATAGCATCAGATCTCCCAGGTTAGAGTTCAGTTTCACCAGACTACTCCTCATCCCTCACTTCAGACACTAATTGCAACCCCAGATTATCACCTGTGCTTCTCATCTGCTGCCTATAGATTGGAGGTACCAATAACACTCCCTTGTTGGGTTCAGTTAATTTACTAGAATGGCTCATAAAACTCAGAGAAACATTTCATTCACTAGATTAGCAGTTTACTCTAAAAATATGTAACTCAGGAGTAGCCTGATAGAACAGATACATGGAACAAAGTATGCAGAAATGGTACAGATCTTCCATGCCCTGTCTAGTGTGACACTCTCCCAAAATCTCCACATGTTCACCAACTTAGAAGTTCTCTGAATCCTATCCTTCTGGTTTTTTATAGAGGCTTCATTACATAGGCACAATTGATGAAATCACAGACCATTTGCCATGATTTAACCTCTAGTTTCCTCCCCCCTGGGATATCAGAGAATGGGTCTGAAGTTCTAACCTTCCATTCACATGGTTGGTTCCCCTGGCAACCACCCACCATCTTTAGGTGCTTTTCAAAAGTTAACTCATAATATAAATTCAGTTATGGCTAAAAGAGGTTTGTTATGAACGTCAAAACACCTTTGTTGCTCTCATCACTTATGAAATTCCAAGAAGCTCTGTGCCCGAAATCAGTATGAAAAACAAACATTTATTTCATATTATAGATCACAATATTACGTACTCCAAGTGTATGGGGCTTCCTACTTGGCCCTATCTGCAGAGGTACAGAGGTATGGAGTTTCTGTAGATGAATGAGTGTTTCCTCTTAATATTTGCCAGTACAGTTTTTGAGCTTACAACTTATAGATCCAGCTGGCATGAGAGACCATGCCAATCATATCTTACTATTCCCTGGAAGCAGATTCTGATTGGTGCAGTTTGAGACTAATTATCTGTGACCAGGGCCTGTATGATTACATCACATAAAATGGGCTACCAGAAGTCCATCATTGTGATAGAGGGAAGCAGACAAGGGAGTCTTTGTGTACTGGGCAGACACCATAACAGGTGTCCACTAGGAGTATAATCAAAAACAGAGTTTAAAAAGACTTTTAGATTATAGGACCAGAATCTGTCAACAGTAGGTGACAGAAATAGGTAATGTTAAATGGCAAGATTTACATATACATATGCCCAGCTTCTCCCCCCACCCCCCACCCCGCCCCACCTCTACTTGATTAAGAGATTTCTAGTTCTGAATGCTCAGACTCTCTCCCTTCCACATTCTCCAGGGAGGGATATTTTATTGCTAAAGAGCAATTTAGACTTTTGTGATGCAGAAGTTGGAGAGGAGAGATTAGTGTGTGACCTAGAGCTGCTGAAGGACTTTTTGGGGAAAGAAATACTTGGGTGTAACTGCACGGAGTGAAGGCAAAATAGATGAGAGGGGAAAAAAAGGGGGGATTTTAAAAAGCATTCATGTGCAGTGCTACATATTTCACTGTTAAATGACCAGAATAAAATTATTGCAACCATTAGAAAAATACTCTTGACCAGTGAAGTGTATGTTTCTGGACTCATAACACCATACTCAGGTTAGACCACATGGATCATGGCTTCAGTGAATTTCAATGAGTGGGGAGGGAAATTGAAGCTCCTGTAAATGAGGGCATTGTGCAATAACTGGACACCTAAGCAGAGACATCTTGAACAGCTGGAGATGTGGAATTAGAGTTCAAATGAGAGGTCAGTGCTGGAGTAATACATTTGGAATTTACATAAATAGAGTTAAAAGTGAACCTTGAGACAGAATTATGCACATAGAGAGGGAAAAACAGACTGTGAGGGACCCGCCTCATATAAAAAAAAAAACTTAACAATTGCAAAGGACAGAAAAAAAAGACATAAAATGTAGAAATATTAAGAACCATGAAACTTATAATGAGAGAAGCCAAAGGAAAATATTCCAGGAACAAGGACGAGGTCACATAAGAATTTTAAAGAACACAGGAATTTACCTAGTTCAGTCAACTGCACTGAAAAGCATCCATTTAAGTATCTTTGGCAGATGTCCTTCTGGCTTTCAGATGAACACTTCCTGCTATGGGAGGCCCATCTCAAAGGTAGCTATTCCATTGCTGAACATGTAAGATATAGGGTTGTAATCTTGCAAACTCAATGGGTACAATATTTTCCCCTAACAGAGAATAATGATTCTTAAAGAGGACCCCCCCAAAATCTTACTATTCCTGTAAAAATATACGTGCAAAAACATATATATCTATGGTATTAAAATTTAATTGTTTGAGGGCTGTAAGCAGTGATTAGAAAAAAAAAGTCTTTAAAAATCTCTTTGAGAAAAATAGTTGAGAAATATGGTTTATATTAATTTGTGGTTAACAAATCCCAGTGGCTTAAAAGAACAACATGTATGTTGCTACAAGTTCTTCATGGAGAGCAAGGGATGTGGTGATGCTAGTGGCTTCTGGGGTGTCTGCTTACACAGCTATTCTTGGACACAGGCTGACAAGGCTGTGGGGTTTTGTGGCTGGTCCCATTATGGAACATTTCTTGGATGCAGTGGAGAGAAACTAGAGAATCAAGGGCACTTAATATCTCACACTGGAAGTCACACCCATCTCTTCTGCTCATATTTCATTGGCCAGAATAAGATACAAGCACTGTCTAAATTCAAGAAGACCAGGAAATATAGGTGAGGAACTGAGTATCTGGCAAGCATCACAAAGTCTGCCACAGAGTTGTCATATGGAGATGAAATCCATCTCTCTCTAAAGACCCCCACAAAGGTCCTTGTTTTGCATCTTTGAACAAAATATAGTCATTTTATTCCTCCTCTAAAAAAGAGAAAATTAATTCTCTCTAAATTCCTTTCACCATTTCTACGAGAATATTACACACACACTTATCAAATTGTCTTTTTCCTCAAGACTCGATAATTTGTCAATGACCATTTTTTTAAAGCACCTAATGGGATCACAGTCCTCAGTGGGGCACATGAGGTGTGGTCCCAGCTCTAAGTATGAATTCCTCAATGCAGTCAAATGTGGTTTGTTTTGTTTTTTTTTTTTTTTTTTGCCACACCATCCTGTGCACTGATGCTAGGCTTATGGTCAGTCAGAATCCTGGGCTATTTTTTTTTGACACAGCCTGCAGCAAAACAAGAAACTATGTGTTTTATCAAGGAGAAGAAATTGGTGGATAAAATTTATAAAATGTGTTATCTATGTATAGCACTTCTGATAATAGATGTGTTTATTTGATCTTTTGTGTAACAGAAGTTGAAAATAACAATAGCAAAAGTAATGGCTATTTAAAACCAGTTATAATTTATGATTTAAAAATTCAGTTACAGAAGCTTTGACCAGGGTTTTTGGTGTTTGTTTTGTTATGTTTTGTTTTAAATAAAAATGCCTTCATGGGGCTACCGAGGTTTGCTCTAACCAGAATGGCTAATCAAGAAGGTGAAAATCAAGTGGCTGGGGTTTTCAGCAGCTACTATTCTCAAGATAGTGTCCCGAGTTTCCTCTTGATTTTAGTGACAATTATGATTGTAGTTCCGGTCCCTTTTTGTACCCTTTTCTCACATCAAGATTTACCTTCTCATTTTCTAGATAAAAAAATACTTATGTGCAAGACACTTTGTAACTATAAAGAATAAACTTAATGAATAAAATTTTAATTGTACAATAAAGTTTTTTTTATCTCTTTTCTGGCCTTCAAGGAGGGAAAGAGAAAGAGAGAGTCATAGTGAAGAGAGGCAGAGAGAGTGAGAGAGAGAGAGAGAAGGAGGGAAGGAAAGAGAAGGAATGAATAACCCAGATGAGCAGCAAAAGATTTGCAAAAGCAACTAATAGAATTAGAATTTACATGTACTAGAATCACAAAAAAGAATCTGTAGAGGTAGAGAACCTCAACTTTATTTAAAAGAAAGAATATTATATAGAAAAGTGTGCTGATTGGGGCAATGCATTCCACATTTGGGATATGGTATGAACAAAGGTGAAGTGGTAATGAGAAGAAGTTGCATAACTCAGGAGACAACAAGTAGAGAAACTTCACCTAGAATCCAGAATTTGCACTAAGAGCAGTGATGAATTTAAAAAAACGTTTGAGTCACAGGTCATGATCTCAGGATCATGAGATTGAGACCCGCATTGGCTCCACGCTCAGTGGGGGTCTGCTTGAAATTCTCTGACTCTGCACCCAACCCCCAAGCTGGTGCTCACATGCTCACTTTCTCTCTCTCTCTGTCTCTCTGTCTCTCTCTCTCCCTCTCTCTCTCTCTCAAATAAATAAATAAAATAGCTTTTTAAAAAAAGATGTTTGAACCATATTATGCTGGCAAGACTTTGGACTTGGTGTCAAAGAGCCACTAAAGACTTCTGTGGAGAACAGTGACATGATCAAAGGCAGTTTTTTATGACAAATATTATAAATCCATCTAAGATGGATTGGGGTAAAGACACAATGGCAATAGAGCAAGGAATTAGAAACTGAATGAACTGACCCAGTGTTACATGATAAGAGCCTGGACTGGGGACTATAGGAGAGTAATGGGAACAAAAATAAATATTAGAGGAAAGGTCATAAAGGAATAAATAAGTCAGTTTATTAATTAATTAACAACAATAGGAGAAAAGAGACTTCAAATTAATATGGCTGCATAAGATGCTGAAGGAAATACCCCCATCCCATTTTAACCATTAAGAAATGCCCCACAACTGTAAAATTAAGTCCATAGATGAGCTGAACTAAAAGGTCAGAGTGGTAATAGGGAGTGAATCTGAAGGATTAACAAAAGAATTGGATGGACACTGATAGTTACCCTAGGAAGGCCACTGGGAGCTGGAATTGAACTTGGGACATGTAGCCTAGAATCAGAAAGGGCTGCTCTGTAGGTAAAACAGATATGGGAAAACCTGCATATGCCAGGATCCAGGAAAGTGCTAGACAGGAAAAGTGCTAGACTAGGAAAGCAGCAAGACAGCTTGCCAACTTCCCAGAACCTTGGGTAGAAAATATTTGTGAGAAATACTGAAAGCAGGCCTGAGACACACATGTGTAGTCTGAATTAAAGCAAACCATGTATTATAGAAACCCTTTTTCTGAGAAATTGGCTTAAAAACTATCTGGTACCAGTGAAAATCCGTTAGTGTATTTCCATACACATTTACATATACAAATCACTCTCTAATTTTTCTCATATAACTCTGGCAGAAACCACAATGCACACACTGAAAGGGATCACTATGAGAGATGGCAGATGGGAAAAAAGAAACAATGAGAATTTAGAGTTGTGAAACAGAAGATCATAGATTTTTGAAAAGGCAGAGTCAGGAATGATTGGATGGTCAAATTTAAGTAACTAGAAAAATGGCTAAAACTCTTATAGAAATATTTCTCATCTTTCTTACATTAGGTGAAGAGGCCTCAAAGCAAGAGAGAGTATGAAGAAAACTAAGAAAAGGAAGAGACAAAAAGGCATAACCCAGTATTTTGTCCTTAAGTTCAGCTCAAGTCTGGCTGATCTTTGAACTATGTATTCATGGAACAAACAAAAAGCAGCTTGCAACTAAGACTGAAGTGATATCTGAATTGTTAACCACTCTAGATATGAAAGTATATAATTTTAGTTTAACTAACTCAGTTGCCTACTAAAATAAAAACTTCAACATACTTGAAGAAATATAACATAATCTAGAATCTACACTATAATATTCACAATCAACTATGATATTATACAAAATTATTCACCATATAAGAAAGCAGGACCCCTTGCCAAGGAAAAAGACAATCAAGAAATGTCAACTCTGAGATGACACAGATGCTGGAATTATCAGGTAAGAACTGCAAAACAGCTATTATAATTTTGCTCAGTGGAGTAAAGGAACATATTCTCATAAATGAAAAGACAATAAGTTAAGCAGAAATTAGAAACAGTAAAAAAAATCTAAATGGAAATTTCAAACTGAAAAACATATTATCTGAAATTTAAAATTTTCTTGAGGAATCTAATAGCAGAATGGGAAAATAACAGAGGAAGAGTCAGTGAACATGAAGATAGATCAATAAGAATCATTCAATCAAGAAGGAGGAAGAGGAAAAGGAAGAGAAGAGATGGAGAACAAGAAGAGGAGGAGGAAGGTGGTGGAGGAGGAAAAGAAGTGAAGGAAGAGGAGGAGAAGGAGAAAAGAGAGAGGAAAAAAATACAGAGAGTGAGAACAGAGCTTTCAGGATCTGTGAGAACATTCCCAAGGTCTACATATGGGTTGTTAGAAGCCCAGATGGAGAGGAGATAGAGAATGGAGCTAGGAAAAACACTGTAGAAATAATACCTGGAAGCATACAAAATTGGTGAGGTTATAAATTTATATATTCACACAGTTCAGAAAACTCCAAACAATATTAGTTAGAAAAAGACCATGCCTAAGCATGTCAGGGTCAGACTACTAAAAATTAAAGATAACAAGAAAATATTGAAAATCATCAGAGAAAAATAACACATTATATACAGAAAAATATTGATTCAAATGGTCACTACACTTCTCATCAGAAGCCCTGGAGTCTAGAAAACAATACAATAATATCCTTAGTGCATGGAAAGAAAATAAACCGGCAATCCAGAATTTTCAATCTGCAAAAAATATTTGTCAGGAATGAAGGGTAGGGGCACCTAGAGGCTCAGCTTGTTAAGCGTCTGATTCTTGATTTCAGCTCAGTCATGATCTCAGGGTTGTGAGATCAAATCCTGCATCAGGCTTCTCACTTAGCAGGAAGTCTGCTTGGGATTTTCTCTCTATCTGCCCCTCTCTGCCCTGCTCTCTCTATCTCTCTCTCTCTCTCTCTCATAAATAAATAAATCATTTTTTAAAAATATAATGAAAGTAAAACAAAGATATTTTCAGATCTTATAATTTATTTTTTTTTAGAGTAGGCTCTACCCTCAGCATGGAGCCCAACATGGGCTTGAACTCACAATTCTGAAGTAAAGGTCTTAGCTGAGATCAGGTTTGACACTTAATTGACGGGTGCCTGACATTTTCAGATTTAAAAACATACAAACAAAAACTCTAATAAAAGAACTGACTGCCTCTAGATCTGTATTACTAGAAATACTAAAAGAAGTCCACCAGGTTGAAGAGAAATAATACCAGAGAGAAATTCAAAAGTAAACTTCATGGCAAAGAATGCTATTTAATATAAAGAGGAACATTAAAATAGGAAAATATTCCATTCATCAGGAAAACAGCAATCACAAGTGTGTATTTCCTAATAACAGAGCCTCAAAATATATGAAGCAAAGCTGATTGAATTAGAGTAATAAGGAAGAATTTTACACCTCTACCTGAACAATTTTTAGAAACATGACTAAAAAAAGACACAAAGATGGGTACCCCCGGTGGTGCAGGGGTTTAGCCCCACGCCTGCAGCCCAGGGTGTGATCCTGGAGACCCTGGCTCGAGTCCCGCGTCTGGCTCTCTGGGTGGAGCCTGCTTCTCCCTCTGCCTCTGTCTCGGCCTCTCATTCTCTCTGTGTGTCTCTATGAATAAATAAATAAAATATTAAAAAAAAAACAAAGACATAGATTTTATAAAACACTACCACATTGATCTAATTGATTTTATACATCATTATATTCATAAAAATATCTTCATGAATGACACAGAACAGTATATACTTTATGATTCCATTTATATAAAATGCATATAAAACTGCAGGGATAAAAACAAAGCAGTGGTTGCTTGGAGCTGGGGACAGAGTGAGGAGTGCAATGCAAAAGAGCATAAGAAATCTTTTAGAGGTGATGGATTGCTGTATCAATTTTTGATGGTTTCATGAATGTACACAACTGTCAAAACTCATTGAGCCTGAGCCACTTGTTGAATGAATGTAGTTTATGGTACATGAAATATTCTTCAATAAAATTGATAAGAAAAATTAAAAATTGAATATCTTTAATTTAAACAAGCATAAATAGTATGATCCCATTTGTCTAATGTTTTAAAATTTATCTTTCTATTGCTTTATGCATGGAGAGATTTCCTGTGTAATACTCCTCAAATGTTTATGATGGTGAATTGAGGGAAGTAGAAAGTTGGGAGTGAAAAAAAAAGAAAGTAGGGAGTGATCTTTTTTTTAGATTTTTATATTGCTTATTTCTTTTTAATGACCATATGCCATTTTTATGAAATCAATAAATTAATTTTTGAAAGTGAATTGTTAATGAAGAAATGAAAACACCATGATAGAACATTTCTTTTAAAACACTGAAAATATGGGGTGTCTGGCTCAGCTGATCAAGGTCTGCCTTCGGCTCAAGTCATGATCCTGAGGTCCTTTCTTTCTTTCTCCACACAACCCCCCATGTTCTTGCTTGCATGCTCTCTCTCCCTGTCTCTCAAATAAATAAATAAAATATTTTTTAAAATAAAAAATAAAACACTGACAGGAAATAGAAGCAAAAAATTATAACATGGTTGTGGGGCACGTTAGAAAGGGGGAAGAGTTTTCATGAAAGGGAAGAATCTGTAAATACTTAAAACAGAGTGGTGGAGGAACCCTGTGCTTTTCCTTTCACAGTTCCCTGAGCTTTGTTTTCCTCATTAGAAGCTAATCGACCTGTGAAATAAATTCATGCTAACATGAAAATAGGTACAAAGATTTTCCATTAGCCCGTGTCAAATTTTCTCTTAGCTGAAGCGAAGGATCCAATGCTTCCTTCCAGAGAAAGGGCAGTAATGTTGCAAAATAAATAATCTGAGGATACAAAATATAGTATGACATAGGTACTCAAAAGATATAATTTTAGTAAATAAAAGAAGAGATGAATGAAAACAGAATAGCTCTCCACATGATTTATACTCCATCAGTGGTTGCATGTGTCTACCATAGCACATGTCTGGCCCACTTTTCAAGCCCTTTAAATTTCTGATGATACAAGATCACTTTCTGAAATGATGGGTCATATATAAAGCATCTCATTATACTATGGATGAGATTTTATACTTCAGTGCATATCATGACACCTGTATCTATACTAAGGAACATAGAACTCTATAACCATCAGTTGGAAATCCTGGATAAGATTCTAGTCTCTGAGCAGGTCCTGAAACTGAATTATAATATCCAACTGTAGTGACTAGGCTTCCATGAAATATGTTATCCACCAGGGATCATTTGCCTTTTGAAGTATCCTCATCATCCTTTCTTCAGGATTTATTGTTTTATATATGAGCAAAAACATAAATCAATGATAGGAAATTTAAAGCCTGATATCCCTGCTATGATAAAAAAGTTCAATGAAAAATTTGAATATTATGTTTATAAATAACGTCATAAAGATCACACAGATATTTAAGTAAATAGTGTTTTTTAACTGCATTTTTTTCCAGGCTTATCCAGGAATTGGTAATTCTTTCTTTTTTTCTTTCTTTTTTTTTTTAATTTATGATAGTCACAGAGAGAGAAAGAGAAAGAGGCAGAGACATAGGCAGAGGGAGAAGCAGGCTCCATGCACCGGAAGCCCGATGTGGGATTCGATCCCGGGTCTCCAGGATCGCGCCCTGGGCCAAAGGCAGGCGCCAAACCGCTGGCCACCCAGGGATCCCCCAGGAATTGGTAATTCTTAAAAGCCCCTGTAGGTATGTATTTTTGCGCTTTTTCAAAATAATCTATTTTTGTGACATTATTTTTGGCCTAAATTTGAAACAGTTGGTACTGTTGCCATTAGCAACAAAAAGAAGACAAAACTCAAACAGTATCCATAAGTCAAATCTGATAAAATGATGGGTCACTTTCAAGACCCAGGAATCCTCATTTAGGGTTTTAAAGCTGTGAATACCATACCAATTTTAAACCATAGTATGGCTATTATAGGACTATAATAGTAGAGTCTCATAGTAGGTATCTATCTCTAAAAGGAAAGAAAAGTATGGTTTTGAGTTGTCATAATATAAAGAGATCTTTGGTTGCATAACTAAGAAGTTAAAAAAAAAAAAAAAAAAAAAAAACCTTGGGTCCCACTCCTAGAGATTCCGATTGTTATGAGATGTGTATTAGGATTTCTAAGACTCTCATATGATTTTAATATGCAACCAAGTATGAGAACCTCTGAGCTGGAATATTCTTAAGTCTTTCCATCCAACCGCTGAGTGACTTTTCTGGCATGAACAAAAAGGAAATCTGCTTTTTCTAACAATTACATGTAATTTTAACTCTATCTTGAGGTACTTGTTCAGCTGGCAAGAAAGAAACAGGGATTCAAGTTTGAAGACAAATTCCAAAATTCTAGAAGGGTAGAGTAGATCAATGAAAAGTTTAAGAAATTACGTTTTCCTTACAAAAATCACAAAGACTTGCCATGCCCACCACTCATAGTTGACTTAAAAATATTTAAACTTCAATATTTTATTTTTGTTTAAAAAATTTTAGGGCAGCCGGGGTAGCTCAGCAGTGTAGCGCCACCTTCAGCCCAGGGTGTGATACTGGAGACCCGGGATCAAGTCCCACGTGGGGCTCACTGCATGGAGCCTGCTTCTACCTCTGCCTATGCCTCTGCCTCTCTCTCTCTCTCTCTCTCTTTCTCTGTTTGTGTGTGTGTGTCTCTCATGAATAAATAAATAAAATCTTAAAAATTTTTAAGATTTTATTTATTTATCTGACAAAGAGAGAGAAGCACAAACAGAGGGAGTGGCAAAGGGAGAGAGAGAAGCAGGCTCCTGACTAACCAGGGAGCCCGATGTAGGGTTCCATCCCAGGACCCTGGGATCATGGCCTCCTCAGCTGAAGGCAGATGCTTAACCAACTGAGCCACCCAGGCACCCCTAAACTTCAATATTTTAAATTACAGTAACAAAAAGTATGTTCCTGAAATCAAAATATGCATATACGTATATAGAATGATTAATATGTGTGTCCTATTCTCAAGAAATAATACTTAGAATTCACCCTCATCTTTTTGAGAAGTAAATGCTTACCCTCAAGTTTAGTTGTATTTATATTTAATATGACAGTAATGGGTGCACATGAAATAAGTTTTGAAATGATCTAGAACTGTTACAATACATTCTGCTATTGTTATCAAATTTCTCAAACATAAAAGTCCAAAGAATAACTTAAAATGCAACCATCACCTAGACTTAATATATTTTAATTAATAAGCTTTAATTTTTAGAGCAGTTTTAAGTTCACAGCAAACTGACCAGAACATACGGAGTTCTCATACACTCCCTGCCATCTCACATGCACAGCCCACCTTCACTATCATCACTACAGTGGGATACTTGTTACAATTAATGAACCTACAATGATGTATCATGCTCCATGGTTTACATTAGAGTTCACTCTTGGTGTTATACATTCTTGATTTATTATTTTGCAATATTTACTTAGTTTTTTTTTTTAGTTTTAAGAAAGAAAATATTACCTATCCAGTTAAAGCCCTTTTGTCCCTTCCTATATCACTCCTTTCTTTTTGTAGTTAGATGTGCACTTGCACATGCACATACCTACACATACACTCAGCCACCTATTTCCTTTACTATCTTTGTAGACAGAGATAAACAACATTTTAAGTTTGGTGGGTGTCCTTTCAATCCATATTTTAAAAAATAACTCCACTAGTATGTATTGTATAGTATCTTGATTTCTTAAACTTTTAGTTGACTTTCTCAACTAAATGTTTAAAGTTGATATAAAGGAAATCATACTATATACATAATCTTGTAACCTCCTTTTATTTACCTGACATATTTGCATGATAAATCCATGCTCATAAACATAAATCTAGTTTGTTTATTTAAGCTGCCATACAAAACTCTATTCTGACTGATCAGGATTTATTGATTTTTCTGCTGATGGATATTTAAATTTTTGCTTTCTTTCACTTATTAACAATACTACAAACAATACACATTTCTTATGTGTATATATCTGCAAGTGCCAGAGTTTCACTAGATTATATATGCTGAGGTGTAGAATGCAAGATATTAAGAAATACCTAACTTCAAGGGTTTTTTTAAAGGTATTGCTGGGGGATCCCTGGGTGGTGCAGCGGTTTAGCGCCTGCCTTTGGCCCAGGGCGCGATCCTGGAGATGCTGGATCGAATCCCACGTCAGGCTCCCGGTGCATGGAGCCTGCTTCTCCCTCTGCCTATGTCTCTGCCTCTCTCTCTCTCTCTCTCTGTGGGACTATCATAAATAAATAAAAATTTAAAAAATAAAAAATAAAATGATTATTAGTCATTCAGGTGTCTACTTTTAAGAACTGCCCTACCAACCCTTGCTCATTTTTCAATTGGGTTTTAAATCCTTTTATTATTGACTGTAGGAGTGTAGGAGTTCCTCATACCTTTTCTGTCATATGTTTCACGTACCTTTCCTAGTCAACGGCTTGTTTTTAACTTTGTTTATGGTGTCTTATGCCACACAATTTTTAATTTTAATATATCATATTTATCAGTCTTTTCCTTTATGGCTTATACTATTTGTGTCTGCATCTAGGTTTATTTCTACGGAAATTTAACTATTTGTTAAAAATGCCTATGCACATTTTGAAGCTCTTATTAAAATGATCATATTATTTTCCAAAATTGTATGAGTTAATACACTTACCATCAATCTATGAAGTATGAATCATACATAGTATGATTTACTATGTTCTCATGATGGTTAATTTTATGTGCTAACTTGGCCAGGCCATGGTACCCAAATATCTGGTCAAACACATTTGGAAGTTACTGTGCGGGTATTTTTTTTACATGAGATTAATATTTACATCAGTAGGCTCCCAGTAAATAGCTTACTCTTGATAATGTGGGTGATATTCATTCAACAAATTAAAAGTCTCAAGAGAAAGACTGATCTTTCCCAAAAAGAAGAAGAAATTCTTCCAACAGACTGTCTTCAGACTCAAACTGCAGCATGAACTTTTCTATGGGTCTCTAGCCTACCAGCCTACTATGCAGATTTTGGCTTGCCAGCCTCCACAATCACATTGAAGCAACTGCTTAAAATAAATCTCTCTATATACACACATTAGTTCTGTTTCTGTGGAGAACTTTGACTAAATACAGTTCTATTACACAATTTTTATTTTCCATGTAAGTTAGATACATACACAGCCCATTCACAGTTAATATGAGATGCCAGGCTTTCTGATTCCAGTTTGCTATTAGGGACATTTTATTTCAAGTTTAGTAGTCTTCCTTCTGCTCCTTTTATCATCATATTTGTCTTTGCCTTGACTTGGTTGACATTTCCTTTGGATGGACTTTTTATGAAACTGTGTCCCCATTCTTGTGTTTAGAAAGCTTATTTCCACCTTACAAATCTCTGTATATTACTCTGAATTATCATATCATTGGTATATGCAATCAAATTGCTGAAATACATTTATGTTTTGTAATTTTCCAGTAATCTAGTGATGGTGTTTAAATAAAATAGTGTGGGGGCATCTGGGTGGCTCAGTCAGTTAAGTGACTGACTCTTGGTTTTGACTCAGGTCATTATCTCAGGGTCAAGAGACTGAACCCTGCAACAGGCAGGGAGTGTGAAGCCTGCTTAGGATTTTCTCTTTCCATCCCTCTCACTCTGCCTCTCCCCTCCCTTGCAACACATGCACATGAGTACATTCTCTCTAAAAATGAATGAATGAATGAATTAATTAATTAATTAATACCTTATGAAAAAATTTAGAAAAAAACAATTTCTGATTCTTTAACTTAATGTGTCTACTAGAATGTGGTTCAAAGAGGAATTTTTACATCAGTAAGATAACAATACATTTTTTTAGATGTAGGAAAATATCTCAAAAAATATATTTTTAAAAACAGCTTCTGTAACATTGTATATAGCTATATCTGTAGGTACGTGTAGAACAAAATCATTCCCCAATCTATATAAACTATTTTCCATTTTAATTTGATGCTGTCTTTAAAATATAATTTGAAAAGCACTATGAACTTTCAATAAACATGGATTGAAAATGGGAAACTTGCTATTGTTCAACTACCGGTAACCAAACCACTCTCAGTCACATTTTACATCAATAGTCAAGTGCCATTCACGAGGCAAAATAACTGCTGATAGCAACAGAAATATTTTTAAACTACCCTCTTCTTTTTATTCACATCTGTTCAGTATTTGAATGAATTTATTACTTTGTTTTAGAAAAATGTGCTTAACTGTATATTAAGTAGCTAAGATCTATGAGTGTGAATGAGGGAGAGAACAGCTGACACAGTATATCACGGGACTGTAACATAATATGGCTGCAGTGACCCGTGATGGTCTTTGCTTTGTGGGATAAAGTGTAATGGAACTCTTTATTAGTTTCTCAAACATAAACAGTGCATATACTTCTGTGCCTTATCATTTTCAAATCATGGTGTGTTACTCTTAGAAATAAATGCTGGCATTAAAAATACTTAATTCCCAAGTACAGGATTTGATAGTACAACAGTGAAAACCGCCTTTTCATTTTAATATTTATACGAACCAAATTTCCTATGTAGAAAGAATGTAACAATTGAGAAACACGCTGCCCTTTATTGTTATCTTCATGAAGCAGTAACTATAACTGATGTTCAGAAAATTCTTTAAAATCATCATAAAACAAAAAGTAAAAAGAACCCCTCTATAATTTTAATCCTTTCTTTCTTTGAAGGAAAGAAATGGTTTTTCTCTCAAGATTACTTTCTCCTTTAAGAAATATGACTAAATGCTGGACTCCACTAGTCTACTGCCACTAGAGATGATATACTTGCACAGAGCATTTAATAAGCATTTTCGCCATTAGGGATTCCTTCTGAATCACAAGTTCATCCCACTAGCCAGGTTTGTTCCAACATTTGCTGCCTTTCTCAGGCAGAAAAGCTCTTTTGAACTCAAATGAGGTCATTAGTAGTAAGAATATCTTGAAGCTGTAAAATGCTGAATACTTTTAAAAAGAATTCCCATACAATGTATCATTTCACAAGGATAGATTGAATTACTGTCTTTCCTTCTTTCTTCCTCCTCCTTCCTTCCTTCCTTCTTTTCTCCCTCTCTCCCTCCCTCCCTTGCTCCCTCTTTCTTTTCTTCACTTTTTCCTTTTTTTCTTTCTTTAAAAAAAAAATTAAGCCAAGGGTGATTTCTCAATCACAAGTCTTACAGCTTGAGATGCCTTTGATTCCACTTTCCCTTACACTCCAAACCTAACCCATAAGCATGTCTTGTCAGTCCTATTTTCAAAATATACCCCCAATCCAACTAGTTCTTCTACTTCCACCACTGTCACCCTAACTCAAGAGGCAATTTATCCCTCTTCAGCACAACTACAACAGCCTCTAGTTGGTATTTCTGGGTGCATTCCCACCAACAATCATCCAGTGTCCACACAACAACCAGAGGGATTTTTCTAAAGTGAGCCAGATCATGGTTCTTTTCTGTTTACGTATCCTCAATGGCTTCCCATGACTCTCAAGGCTTTTGGTTATTTGGCCCTGACTGTCTCTTGCTTCATCTTCTTCAACTTTCTCCCTAGCTGACTATACTTCAGCCTAATTGACCTTCTTTCTGTCCTTCAAATATGCCAAACATCTTCCTGACTCAGAGCCTTTGCATCTATTGCTACTTCTTTTTGAGTCTCTTTCCTCCCAGATCTCCATAGTTGCCTCTTTATGAACAGTGATGCCTCAACTCAAATATTACTTCCTCAGAGAGGCCTTTCTTCCTACTCGTAGCAAAGCAGCTCCTCCACCATCCTTCTATCATATTGCCCCACATTATCTTCTCTGATCCTTGAAATTATTTGATTAATTTTGTGTTTATTTTATCACAGCCTCTATATTAGTTACCAATTGCTGCATGATAAATTAACCAAAACTTAGCAACTTAAAACAAGAACATTTACTATCTCACACAGTTTTTATAAATTAGAAATTTGAGAATGGCTTAGCTGCTTATTCTGGCTCAGAGTCTCACATGGGGTTGCAGTTACATGTCAGCCACGGTTGCAGTCATTGAAAGGTTTGATTAGAGCTGGAAAGTCTGATTTCAAGAGGCTGACACACATAATTGGCAGGTTTCTCCTGATTATCAGGCAGAAGTCTCAACTCCTATTATGGACTTTTCCATAGGGCTGCTGGAGTGTCCACACAATATGGTAGCTGGATTCTCCAAAAGCAAATGATCCAAGAAACCAGTGTGTTTTGTGACCTAGCTTTAGAGGTAACACAGTCATCCAGAAACATCCTATTGATTACATACAAAATCAGTATTCAATATGAGAAGTGACTGTACAAGGGCATATATACCAGGAGGCAAAAAAAATCATTAGCAATGCTTCTTGATGGCTACTACACCCTGGATATCACAGACTTTGTCCTGTTCAGCAAAATCCTCTGTTACCAGGAAAGTTCCTGACACTCAATGAATCTTTGATTAATAGTAGACTAACTGGTAGTGGCAGACTTGTGTCTCAGTTTCTGTGTTTGTATTTGCACACATGTATGTGTAAAAAATTCTAACCGGAAGTCAAGAAGTCAGTTTCCTTTCTAGCTTTGGCCAAACATCATCATATAACCTTGGAAAAATCACTTAACCACCATGATCTTTACCTATCCTGACTTAAGCGCATATTTGTTGTAAACATTATATAACAGAAACTTAATTCAATTGGGTTTTAGGAAACCAAGATCTAGATTCAAATCATGTGGTTTTTAAATTATGTTACATTAGTTCTGACACTCTGTTTCTTCTTTGTTAGAAAAAACAGGTTAAATTACATAATCTACAATGCTCTTCCAATCCTCAGATCCTGCAGTTTTTATGGCTAAAGCAACAATTACATTTGTTAATTTGAAGGCACTTTAAGAAGCAGTGTTGTGTGGTTAGGTGAAGAACACCGTCTTTATTGTCAAAAGAGTCAAAATACAAGTCTACTTGTCACTTAAGCAGCTGGAAGGTGTTTTGATTAAGGAGAGGGGGCAGGCCAGCATGGGAATACCACCCATTGTTAGAAAAAACCCAGGGGACAGTTGGAGGTGGAACTGGAAATCACTGCAACCCTGACTTCAGTCAATTACGCAGCTGCTATCACTTCTCAGGCCTCATTTCAGCTAAAATTTGCCACTGGCCTTTGAGGTTTCTGACTTGAGGGCCCAAGACTTTAAGAAAGTATGAGGTAAACTTTTTTTCATCAAGGCCCAAGAGGGCACCCTTGCTCCTTTCTAGAAAGGATGGGAAAGAGGTGCAACCACAGGTCATCCTTAATATATAGTATTGTGCACAGTATAAATACACACCTTTATTTTGGAATTCTAGTCAGCCACCCTCAGTCCCTGCATGTACTCCCATCTCAGCTAAGAACATTTCTCTCCCTCAAAATTGTAAGAAATCTCCTAGAGCCATCAAAACCACTAAATGTTAAGACTCTTAGCTCACAGGATTTCATTTAAAGTCCTCACTGCTTTTGTTTTAAAATCTGTTTATTATACATCAGTAGGAATCGAGGATAACACCTACCATCTTTGTACTTCAGCCATGTTTGTTTCTTCAATATCATTTTGAAAACTAAGACTTGTAGATTTTATAAAAACAATTTGTTGATTTGGCACAGAGAGAGTTTAACTTTTAAATCTCTCATTTATTGCTTTTCTTACTAAAAACTGCTTCAATTTTGGGCAGTGAGAACCTGCTTGAGCCGCACATCAGACAATGAACTATTAGCAGCCTAGGGTTGTGGGTGGGGGTTTGTTTTTTGGTTTATATTGTGAAACAAATGGAAATGCCTAAAGGAATTTTAATGTTTGTATCTTATAAGAATGCCACGTTTCCCATACTTCTAAGAACTCAAAAATGTCTCTCATTTGTGTTTAGAATAAAATCTGAGGTGTAACATTCTGAACGATGATGTAAGTGATATATTTGAACAAACATCTGTAGGCAAGACAAACTGTCATTGATTTGTTTGTGGAACTGGACCATTTAAAATTAAGTATGAAGATCTTAGTTGCTTATTTTGTCAGCATTCTTACCAGTTAGTCAGTTTATAATAAGCTTAATGCATCCAAGCATATTAGCACAGCTCTGGGCATAGAACCCTAAAAAAACCCCAAAAAAGCATTAGGATTCAAAGCAATATAAAACAATGCTACCAATTTCACTGCATTACACATCTTGAATTTTTGATGCTTAATCCCTCAAAGCCACCTTGAACCATGTGTTGCAGCCACCAAGGGTGTTGAATGAAAAAAAATCTGAAGGGATTAAGGAGTCATTTCCACTAGAGAGAAACACATTTTCTCAGCTGTTCTGGTTTCAATGAGGAGGGATTTTCCCTAAAGCCTCCTGTCCTCTTCCCTCCCCTTTACTCCCTTTTCCCTGAGGGAAGTAGAGTAATGTATCAGGTTGGGAATTTAATAATAAATTTGGCATGCTCAGCTCAGTTCTACCCTTTTTCATCTTTGGGGGAGAGACCCTCTGCAACTTGATCCAAAAGCTCTACCTGGTGGTTCCCACAGCTAGGCAGACCCACCTGGCTTCAGCAGTACATTTAAGGTGTGTAAATCTCCCTGACAATCAGTTAGTAGGACTATTTAACTATCACAAAGTATAACCCTTAAATTTTGCCAATATGTTGGATTTCCATTTGTCTATCTTTATCATACTTCTCAAGATTCCAACAGTTTTCAACAAACCAGTTAATAACTTAATTAACAGAAATGTCCTGGCAAATTTCCACACTCTTCATATCCTCTATATCAAGCCCATATTTGCAGCAATATACCAGGTTTGAAGAGGTATACATGCTAAGAAAACAGTTAATGTTAAGACAAGAAAACGCCTTTGATACCATATTAAGTGAAAAGAGTAATGTAAAATTTCTGTATTTTAAACACTGTATTGTCAATGGAAGTCCATTTTTGTGTATATTCGTGAGTATTTTTATTGACTTAAAAATCTTTCTTTTTTCTTTTTTTTTTTTAGTGAGAGAGAGAGAGAATACACGGGCATACATGTGTGTGAGCTAGAGGCGCCAGCAGAAGGAGAAGGAGAGAATATGGGGCAGCCTGGGTGGCTCAGCGGTTTAGTGCTGCCTTCGGCCCAGGGCATGATCCTGGGGTCCTGGGATCAAGTCCCACGTCGGGCTCCCTGCATGGAGCCTGCTTCTCCCTCTCCTGTGTCTCTGCCTCTCTCTCTCTCTCTGTCTCTCTCTCTCTCTCTCTGTCTCTCACGAATAAATAAGTAAAATCTTTATTAAAAAAAAAAAGAGAGAAGGAATCTTACGCGGTCCACATCCATCGTGGAACCTAATGCAGGGCGCCATCTGCCTGAGATCATGACCTGAGCTAAAATAAGAGACATGCTTAACTGAATGAGCCATCCAGGCACCCCTTTATTGACTTTTATAAAAGATTTTTTTAATGTTTAATTTGTTTACTCCCTAATGAAATATGTTGTGTCACATTTTCAAACCAGTAAGTATCCTAAAGCAAAGACTTCCTGTCTAGCATAAAACTATTGTGGCAATTTTTGTGTAAAATATATAGCTCTTTTAAAATAATTACTTGAATCTAGATTTTTTAATGGAAACTTAGTAGTGAGGTGAAAATTTTATCTAGCCCAGAAGCCAATTTAAAAAAACAAAGTATCTGTAGATAGCAAAATAGCTGCTTTATAATCAACAAATGCATTACCTACCACTAGGCATTTATTTATTTTACCCAATAACCTTGAAAGGACTAAACCTGCTGCTGGCCTTTCTTCCTTATCTGTTTTTTTCACTTTTTCACCCCACACTTTGTCCTATGCTTTGAAATCATGGTCAAAAGTTCTACTGCCCTAGTGATAGCCACTTTCAAGGACTCCAACCTGCATTAGACAGCAGTGGGCCTGGGATTATGCAAATCACTGAGGATCCTCAATTCAGGCATACAAGTGACTCTATCAGAATATTCTTGTTTTATATTCTTGTGATTGAATTGGTATTAATATCATGAAGCTAAGAGAATCATGTATACTTCTTTAAAGGTAGACTGCTCATGGTATTTCATTGAAATGTACAGAAAACTCTTATTTTCTGAAGGAAAATTTTATGTGACCCAGCTATTTGTTTCTATTAAGGTCTAAATTTGTTAACAATTTTACATATTTAGCCTGTCAATAGGCTAGTTAGAAATGTTCAATCTCTTTAAGTATCTATACATGTTGAGTCCCTGTGTATAGGGTGTGTGTGTGTGTGTGTGTGTGTGTGTGTAAGAAACAGATGTGAATTTGGGATATTCTAATTCATACTTACTTTAAATGCCTAGATCAGAGCCTTTTCAGCTTCTTCCAAAATCCACCTGGACATCTAACTCTACTTTCTCAGACTTTACTTAATCATGAGAGACTCATCATTCGCTTTCAGAGCACTCCTGTCTTTTGAGTTTCTCAGATAACCAACTTGATTCATTCCTTAAAAGCCACTGCAGCTCTTCTCTTCATAACTTTTCAGGATATAGCAAGGAAGGGTAATAGATCTTCAACTTTGTTTAATTGTCTTCCTCTGAAACTACTTAGGATTTTGAAATTACAACAGAGACCAAGAAGAAATCTTTAACATGATTTGTTTCAAGGGGAAATGAACAGGATGTGGCAGGACCTAGCATGAAATGGAATGAAAGGGGAAATGAACAAATGGAAGATGTCCTCTGGATTAAGCAGTGAAAATAAAAATGAGGTGATAAAGACCTTTCATCGGAGAGTTAACTTATTTTTAATTTCCCTGGACTCTAAGGGAAAACACAAAGCAGTTATCCACTTGGTTCCCTGTGCCAAGATTTTCATTTCTTTCCTTCAATGATTATTATTTATTATGAAAGGATTATTAAAACAACATTAAAGGAATTCCTAAACATGAAAAATACTGTTACCTATTATCCTAACACCCTGCACTTTTGTGTCACCACTGTGAGCCATCATCTTTCACTCTTAGGCCAGATCAGGTGCCTGTTTAAAGCTCCTTGTGTTTGTTTTCACAAATTTAGCCCAGCAGAGCTTAGATAACTTACTCTTAACTTTAAGACCCAGCATTTACCATAGTGTGTGACACATATTAAGTATTCAATACATTTTTTGAGCAAACATGAATGAATATTCCTCTTAATTATTCATCTTTGAAACCCATACATCTTCAGTTCTCCCCAGTTTGTAGTTATGAATTACAACATTTAAGCCACCAAACTGAGTTTCATTAGTGCTAAGAGATCACTGCTCATGCATAAGTTCCTGGTTCTCAAAAGAGTCCCTCTTAATATTTAAATTCCCAATTCTCCCTAGCCTCTGCTGTTCTGAAGAGCAATTCTCAGCCAATCATACCAGCCCCAAGGTTCTAAATTCCACCCAGGAAAAAACAGATTCTCTCTCTCTCTCTCTCTCTCTGTCCTTCCTTTCCCTCCACCACCCACAAGAAGACCACTTAGGCTTCAAAATGCTACAAAGCTTAATGGCACACAGTCCACCTCTACCTTGTGATAAGTGCATTTTGGCAGATATGAGTCAATTAATGAGCCCAATATGAGTTAATCAGTGCAGAATCTAGAGGGAAAGTGGTGTCTTCTAGTCCTAGCTTTTATACCTATGTGTTTAGGAAACCAGTTCATCAACAATCTGGTCTTGATAGGGTAGGGGCATACATGACATGCTGGTTTTGGAGCGGTTGTTTTTTATTTTGTTCTGTTACTTTCCTATCATTGTATCCAGCCATAATCTACAGAATTTCCTTTTCAATCTCTTCTTATCTCTGGAAAATCCTGTAACTTTCTGGTCCCTTTCAGATATTAGACAAGCATCATTCAATTATTCTCACTTAAAATTCTACTTTTACATTCTCCCTTCCCCACAGGTCAGGCTCAGCCTTTGGCCTGTGGGGTATGTAGCTCCTAAGAGGCATGGTATGCTTCCCATCTGTCTTCCTATGAGCTGTCATGTGGGAAGAAGAAATAGAAAAAAATGGGAGGGTTTCAACATAGCTAGTTACTTGTTAATGGGAGAAGGTAGCCTGAATTCTCCTCTTTGAAGTCTCCACTAGTACGATGGTCTCTGAAGAGATGTTGCGCATGATTTCTTAGGGGTACCATTCATTTTCACCTTGATCTCCTCCTTTACTGAGGAACCTTCAGAAAGGATCAACCATCTCCCCTTTGGCTATACCAGAGATCTTTGTCTCCAAACTCCTTTCTGAGTGGGGAATCCTCTTGCCTGGCCAGCAGCTGCCTCAGAAACTCTATATCCCTGACTCTTCTCCAACTTTTATGTACCTTGTTATAGAGCCACAGGAACTTCTGGGATCCCTATATGGGCCCTTTGATGGACTGGGAACATTCCCCCCCATTTTCTTCTCATGTAACCAAAACCAAGGATGCCACACACTCCATGATTCAGCTGCTTCAGTGAAGTTTCTGCCTGATGAAACCACCAGCTGAGAAATGGGCACAGGCTTCACATTTACATTTAGCCTCCCAAGATCTCCCTCACCTTCTGTCTCAGGGGTTGTACCAGGGTGGCTCTTCCAGCTCTGCAGCTCAATAAAGCATTTAATAAAAAATGAAACTCCCATTGTCTCCTTGCAACTCAGTTGCCTCTTGAAAACTTTCTTGTTCTTGACTTGAAAGAAGAGCTACCTATCTATGAGAATGCATGCTCCTCTTTTTCAGAATGCACATGTGGCTCTAAGACACCAGGAACTAGAGAGAGACTATACTCCCCAGCCCCACTGACGTGTAGGTGACACTATATATGATTTGATTTACCAATGGAATGAGAATGGGGGTCATATATTACTCCAGGCCTAAGCTTTTAAGGAGCTAGTGACTTTTTGCTTTCTCTTCTTCATTCTGTCAGTTAGATGTAATGAACTTTGATGCCTTCCAGGATGGTCAAGATATAGAATGCAAGAAGCTTTGGTTCCTAAATGACCACAGAGGAAGTCACCCTCTGAGCAATAACACACATAGACTTTATGCCTGCAAGAAAAAAAAAAAGACATTATTGTGTTACATCTATTCTGCAATCTATCACAATACCCAGAATCATCCTAACCTAATATCTAATATGTCTGTGAGAGAAGATCAAGTGTTTCGAGATGGTCACTGGAGCTTGCAAGGCCAGGTCTGTCACCTCTAAATTAGCTCTAGAGATGCCTGGATACTCTGCTACTCCTATTCCTCTCCCTAAATTTATCAGTGTATCTAAACAAAGCTTAGGTATCACACCTCTCTTAATGTCTATGTGGTGAACTTCCCAATGGCAACATGCTGCCCCCACTCCATGCCCTTTTCATCCTTCCTTGTCTATATTTATGGTGAGTCTCATTGACTGGGACCAACCATAAACTTATGTTCAACAGTTGCATTCCTGGGAGAGATTTTTATTTATTTTATTTATTTTTTTTTGGGGGGGGAGGGAGATTTTTAAATCCTCATGGAAATGCAATCCTCAGAAGCACCTCCTCCCTTATCAGTCCATCCCCCAAAATGAAGAATATTCACCAATCAACCTGAATTCAAAATAGCTACATAGCTAAAGTCTTTACTTTGGAGCTATGACTGGGATTTTAACCTTCAAGTATGGAAAACACTGTGCTCTTCTCTTTCTTTTGCCATTTCTTCATGCTGATTTTCCACGTATCAACATTGTCTTTCTATTTTTTTATTTTAATAGTTGCATGAGACTACATTACACAAATAAAAAAAAAAACATTTGGGCAGCCTGGGGGCCTCAGTGCTTTAGCGCCTCCTTCAGTCCAGGGCCTGATCTGGGAGACCTGGGATCCAGTCCTATGTCGGGCTTTCTGCATGGAGCCTACTTCTCCCTCTGCCTGTGTCTCTGTTTCTCTCTCTCTGTCTCTCTCTCTGTGTCTTTCATGAATAAATAAATAAAATCCTAAAAAAAAAAAAAAAATTTATTCTTTTCTTAATGCATATTTATGATTTTCTTTTGTCCAATTTCAGTTTATTTTTGCTAAGGAAAAAAGTTACTATATGGTATCTTCAAAAAGACAAATAATTAAAATATAATTAATCCTGGCCTTTAGAAAAAAAAAATACCCCTATGAAGTAGTAATTTCCTACAGGATCTCAGAGTATCAGCTAGTGGCTTTGAGGCCATGAACCCTAACCAAGGCTATAAAACTATGTGTGGTATGTTAAAAGTTACCTATTTGTTAATAATAAACTTATGAACAAGAATCTTTCAAAGTCTGTTCACTATTGGGACAAAAGTCCAATAGTTGTGAAAATTGCTTAATAATCTAAGTATTCCCAGAATTTTCAAAGTGTATTATGAAGTTTATTAAACTTAACTTTGGAAAAGAAGGTAATGATGGTTTAGCACTCTGTTGCTATTACCACCTAAGAGTAATGACTCTCTCCCCAACAGGTTGAATGACTGAGGAGCCTAAATAAACACAGCAGGAGACTCAGCAAGGGGAAGCTTTACTGAATGCAAAGGCACAGGGCCCTTTAGTCCAACACTGAAGTCTGAAGGCCTGAGCAACTAAGGAGAAAAAAGAAAAAGCTGAGTCTTCTATGAATCACATTTTGAAAACAGTGCTCTTAAGCTCCAAAAGTTATAGCTGGAAAAGCAATGCTGAGGACAAAGCCTAATGTGAAAGTTAAGGGTGAAAATGGAAGAACATTTAATGGGGTCAGAATTCCAAATGAGGGGGAGTTAGCAAGACAGAATGTTCTGGTCAAGTATAAGAAGTAAATTTAAAGTGGCTGTAGCCACCTAAAAGGGTGGTGGCCTGGCACTTTATCAACAAGAGTAATTAAAGATCAGTAACAATCTATTTACATAATAACAACCCGGAGGTGATATGAGACCTAAAAATGTTTTCAAATGATCAAAACCATTTCATCCAATTTAAGATGCCAACTTGTGTAAGATATATTTGAATGCTTTAATGAAATCTTAATATGAAGAAAATGTAAAAACTAAGTATAAAAATAAAAATGAAAGAATATATAGAAGAATTTTTGTACAAATTTTGGTTAAGGTTAAGATCTAAAGATCAACAAGAAACTTAGAAAGGAAATGCAATTATATTTAAATACATTAGAATATACATAGAAATTCTTTTTTATAATCTCTAAAAAATATTATATGTATTGTTTTAGTTAGGCCAGGCTAATCCAAAATAACAACAAATTGACTCTCAAATCAAAGTAGTATAACTCAATAAAGATTCCTTTTTTGCTCACATCCCAGTCTGATGCCTGTCAGGAAGATTCCTCCCACTTGGAGTGGCACATCTATAGCACTAAACCTACCAGGCTTTAGTTGTTTAGTTGTTTAGTTGTTTGTTGGAAGTGTTGTGTAGGTTGTATAGGAAGTGTCCACTTCTGCTGTAGCAGGGAAGAGATGGAAGAGGCCAGCTGAAGCAGTTACTAGGCTTGGTGTGAAGCTATACCTGTCTTTTCAGTCCAAAATCCATTGACAAAATGGTCACCTAGGCCAACTGAACTGCAAGGGAAGCTGGGGATGTGGGGAATGACAATGGATCCTTTTGGACACCATCTCTGACATAGAATTAGCTAATCAAAAGGCTTTACTTGGAAAGAAATCCTCCCATACACAATGTGTGTTTTCATTAGAAGCAAACAACTTAAGAATTCAACTGACTCTTTAACAGACATCTGTATTCAACATTTGCCCAAGGAGATGTATCTTTTGAAAAATAAGTAGCACCTTCTTCTACCTTAATATTTTATAAATGGCACACTCCTCTGTAAAATATCAAATACAATTAATCTGAAATAAACTCTTTGGACATAATTGCTTTTAAAGTGCTGTGGACAAAGTATATATAGAATTCTATGCTAAATGCTATATACAAGCTCCCCTTTAGCCCAGAAGCTTTAAAGATTTAGACATAATGCCTACCAAATAAGGGTAAGCTAAGCTAAGACTTCTACATCCCATAGGACCAAGGGAGTATCATCTGTGTGCCCTGGGTGTGTATGTGTGATGCGGGGTTACTCAAAATGAGAAAGGAGAATGTACCCCTGGAGTTATGCAACATAGCAGCTCTGAGTGGAAATCTGGGGAAATATTCATTTTAATCTTTATTGGAAAACATTATCTGCCTTAAGAACTATTATTAAGGACCTCAAGAAGTGAGTGACAGTGAAATAAAATTAGAGAGCATTTTTGTCTAAAACCTTCTGTCTGAAATCAGGTAAAAATGAACTCATAAAAGAATTTAGCTGCTGGCCTGAAACTGTGAGCAAGCATAAAAATAAATGGAAAACAAGAAACACTGTACCAGTATTTTGGAACAAGGCCAGGAAAAGGGCGATTTAAACAGAAAAGAACCATTAGAACTTCTGAAGCTTCAGCACAAGACCTGCAGGAGGGCTGGAAGCTCCCTCGCTCCTACATTACTTCAACTATTTTTCATTACTCTGCCTTGAGTCTGGTTATAAAGTCGTGTTACTAATTTTTACAAACATACTGGGATTTATGCATCTAAATAACTTGTTTCAGTTAAAGTAGCCACCTTTAAGAGGCTGTGAGCTGATGTGATTGGCATTATCATTGTACAAATATTTTTGGAAACTCCTCTTTTGGGATTACCTTCAAAGTCAGCATCAAGTTCTTTTGAATGATGACAAATCAATGTCCTAAAAAGGGAGACCTATTTGAAGCCACCAAATGTCAGCTGAAGTTAATTGTATAAGGCATATTATCAAGCTGGCTTATATCCACTTCTAATTCTAAAATACATATAAGGACACATAACTTTAATAGTGAATATAGCTCTACTTTACCCACACACACACGGTTCTGAAACATGCTCTGCTAAAATGCTTTGAGCAAAGGCAGCTAACATCAATGTTATTGGTATGCAGATTATCCAACAGAAATCTCTGTGAAGTCTAGTGTACTCACTTCAGCGAAGTACACTCCAGCAGCTATTCAGAGGACCTACTTCACTAGCGTCAGATGATGTTTCCTTGTGAGTGTGTCTGTACATGCATATATGCGATGGGTGGAAAAGTTCATCTAATTTTTTAATATTTTGCATTTTCCTGATTTGCTAGTGAGGCAGAAAATGTTTGCTGTCCGTTTTCTTTTCTGTATTTATAACTTGATTTTTTAGTAGACATTTGTATATCAGGAATAGTAATGTATTATCAGTCTTCAGATATTATTCTTTTTTTTTAAAGATTTTTATGAATTCGAGAAAGAGAGTCCACAAGGAGGGGAAAGGGCAGAGGGAGAAATAGAGGGAGAAGTGGACTCCCTGCTGAGTGGGCAGCCAGACTCAGCCCTGAACCTAGGACCCTGAGATCATGACCCAAGCTAAGGTCAGACACTTTTACTAAGCCACCTGGGTGCCCCTCTTGGGATGTTATTCTAATTGCACATGTTTTTTTCTTTTTTTCCCCCAATGCATTGTTTTTTATAAGGCATGTATTAAGTATGTATGCATATACATATGTGCATGCACACACACATACACACACATATGGATAGATAAATAGATGATAGATAGATATAGATATAGATGGATAGGTTAAATATAACTGTGTTTTCTTTCTAAGTTTCCTACCTACTACCTTAAGGTCTTTCCTTTGACCAAAATTATACAAATATTTTCCTATATATTCTTCTACTTTTATTTTTATACTTAGTTTTTATATTTTGTTTAAATCAAAGTTTCATTTAAAAACAGACTTAAAGAGGAACATCTAGAAGCCCAGTCACCCTTTCAAGTTATAGCTTCTACATTTTTATGTCCTCCTTGCTCACAGGTCATTTCTTCCTAATCAAAATACATCTACGGTTTCCACTAATGTATTTTAAATAACAAATCAGTTTCTTTTATGATTGTGTATACACATTTTTCTTATGTCTCCTCCAATTATTTAAAATAAATTTAATTCAACAAACACTTCCTGTCTGTTGTATTGGGAAAAACATTGCCTGGAATACAAATAGGGGGGTATGTAACATGGTAATTTCCCACAGGGCACTTCCAAACTTATTAGATGCCACGTTATTCCTGAAACCAAAAATCTGCATGGTTCAAAGAGTTAAACCTTATATTAACACAATTTTTTATTTACTGATCATCACTTGAAATTTGGTAGTGGGAAAGGAAATGGCAAAGAAAATGTTGTATGTAAAGACAGGGGGATTGTCTTTTTTGTCCTCTTCTGGGAAAAAAACCACAAAATTAAATCTAATTTTCACTTCCTTTTCTTTTCAGTTTGTATGTGGCTTAGAGGAAGGAAGTGTTCAGGGGAGAAATCAGTTTCCTAGAGTTTTTAGAACCAAAAAGCTTGGGGGACTGGATTTTTCTCTTGCTAAAACAACAACTGCAAACGGATATTTATATAAAGAGTTAGGTCAAACCTAACAACTTAAGAGTTTATTTTTAGATTTCTGCTTGGCCAAAGGGGAAATATGGTAAATGAGCCTTATGTTCTTAAATGGGCATGTAGTCGAACTCAAAATATGTCAGAAGTCTGACAAAAGTTACTGAAGAACTAGCTTTCCTAGGCATCATTAGAAATCCCCAGACAATGACAATATTACTACTGTTTTTCTTCCTTTTTTTTTTTTTAACTTACTTTCAGTTTTAGTACTCAAGGTCTCTACATTTTTGAAGATGCCAAGACAAAACCTAAAAAGATTACATAAACAGAGAGATATAAATAGAAAGTTTAGCTGAATGTGTAGCAGAGAATTGTGCTCTCCTATGTGGAGGCCGCAAGCCACATGTGGGTATTGAGCGCTTGAAAGGTATCTAGTCCTAATTGAGATGAACAGATGTATTAAATACACTCTGGATTTCAAAGATGAAGTTTGAAAAAAGAGTATAAAATATCTCATTCAAAATTTTATATTGATTACATACTGAAGTGGTAATATTTTAGACATAATTGATGAAATAAGTATATCATTAAAATTAATTATACCTGCTTATTTTTCCTGTTTTTAAATGTGACTACAAAAAAGTTTAAAATTGCATATGTGATTCACAAAATCTTTCTATTCTATTGTAGTAGAGCAGTGGAATTAAGAGCTAGGCTCTGAAATAACTCATCTGGATTTAAACCAGACTACTGATGCACCAGCCATATGACCTTAGGCAAGTTAGGCAATATGTGCTTTGAGTTTCCTTACATATAAATTGTGAGTGATAAAATATTCTCTATTTCATAAGACTGTGTGAGGATCAAGTGTCAAGAGCCTGGTGCAAAGTAAGAGTTCACTCAGGGTTGGTTCTGTTATTCTTACTTCAGAATCCAGAAGAGCGAGGCAAGCCATTTTTTCTGCATGAGGAAGCTCTCAAAAGGAAGGGAAAAAATAAGTTAAAATCAGGAGTTTGCTGAAGTGAGGCTTTGCCTACCACCCTTCCCCACCCTACTGCAGCCAATCAAGCCATCATTCTAAAATAGAACATTTTCAAGATTTGTAGAGTCCCTATAGGTTTTCTTACTCTCCATAGCTGGGACTGATTTTCTGCGAAGGCCAATATAATTAGACAAGACTGCAGATGTTTCCTTTGTATTGATACACATCATAGAGAATAAATAGGGTGTGATATATGGATCTGACTTAAAAACAAAATTAAAAGCATGTATCTGATGCTGCTGAAGCCATGGGGACTAGCCTGAATGTAATAATAATAGCTAATTCTGTTGAGCTTTTGCTACTTATTAAGCATTACCCCTGAGGGCTTTATGGTTTTTTTTTTCTCATTTAAATTTACCTAACAGTTTGTTGGAGTAGGTATTATCATTTTCTCCATTTTATGGTGCAATGGTGTCTCAAAAATGTTAAGTAATTGCCTGAAGTCACAGAGTCAGTAGAAAGTAAGGATAGATCCAAACTCATCTGTGGACATATATCATTAGAAAGCCTTATAAGTTTTCAAATAACTACCAGTAAGTCTGTGTAGAATAGATCACAGCCCTGCAAAGAAAAAAGAAGGCTCTTATTTTATTTTTTTAAAAGATTTTATTTATTTATTTCAGAGAGAGAGTATGAGAAGGGGGAGGGTCAGAGGGAGAGCAGACTCCCCACTAAGCAGGAAGTCCAATGTGGGGCTTGATCCCAGAACCCCAGGATCATGATCTGAGTTGAAGGCAGACACCCAAGTGCCCTAGAATGCTCTTATTTTATAGTAAGGAAATCAAATTAGTGAAAAAAAGAGTTATGAGGATCATCGCATCGTTTCTGCTTGAGCATAATTTCAGAAATTAAGTTGTTCTCATAATTTCTTATTGTTCACTCAATGTGATGTTTTTGAGGTAAATAAAAGTCTACATTTCATTTAGCTCTGAATCACATAATACAAACTGAGCACAAAGTGCCAATTTAATGATTGTTGAATAAATAAGTGTGTGAGCAAATGTACTACTAGCCTTTTCAATCAGGGCTTGTCATCTGAACCACAGAACACAAAACATTTTGAGTGATTATTTAGTCAATTTTCCCAAGTGTGTACATAGCAAATACCATTCTAGATTCACAGAAGAGAAGTTTATTCACTGCATACAATGAAAGCCTTAGGACATTATGGCTTAATTCCTTCTTAGAAGCCCATAGAGAACCACTCTTAGATTAATCCATGCTCTTCGAGAACTTGACTGTAGTCAGGGGTGACAAATTTGTCACCAGGCTAGGACAAAGTGACTCATAGCTTGTTTTTGTAAGGCCTTTCAGCTAAGAACACTTTCACATTTTTAAATGTTTTTAAAAAATACAAAAAAGAATATGCAACAGACCAAAAACGGCCCACAATGCTTACATTATTTACTATCTGACTTTTTGCAGAAAAATTTTGACCTCTGCTTTAGGTAAAAGTGTCCATTATCCAAGTGGTGCAGGATTAAGTTACCTGATAATATTTGAGGAGTTCTCTAGCATCCGTGGTCCCCAAACTCTTCCCTACCAATCTATCTTCATATATAAAATTCATATTTGTTTTCATTTGTACATGGGCACCAAAACATCAGCCGTATCAACTTTATCCTGCACCAAAGGCCCCTATATAAATGCACAAGCCTTCTAGCCCCATGGCATAAAAGGTGATGCCTTGAACTTAGAGTGACATGAATTCCAATCTCAACTGTTATTAAATGCTGCTTATTAAATGAAAAAGCTGAGCATGCTGGAGTTAATTTCCTCATCCACCAGTCATACGTACAACAGACCGCTAATCAAGAATGCTTTTTCAGTATATAGCATATGTATTGGTTATCTATTGCTATGTAACAAATGACCCCCAAAATAGAGCAACAGGGGAGTTATCTTGGAAGTCTGGCTAATATACCACAATTGTCCTAGGGCAGGAAGTACGTAAAGTGGAGTCAGATTGGCATGGTGGGACTAGAGAAAAGGCAAAAATCACCATATCTCAAGGAGAGCATGTGTTGAGCGTCACAGCTCCAGAATAGCACAGAAGTTAACAACTCTCTTGTTCCATGACTTACAAACTATATATCCTTGGACAAGTTACTTTATGCCTCTGAGACTGTTTCTTCAACTGTAAATTAGAGATAATAATACCTACCTTGCAGGGTAGATGTAAAGATTTAATCAGGTAACATCTAGAGAGCCTGCATGGTATTTGGAATATGGTATATGGTCAAAACAAAAGTTCTTATTTTTCTCCTTACCTACATACTAGTCTATCAAACTGTCATTCAGTACTTTCCAAATCACAAAGCTTTATACAAAGCAAATTACATCCAGGAATGATGTTTCTGAGAAAAAAGGACTGCAATAAAATATTAGTTTAGGACTTTGCTCTTAACAAAGCATTTTAATATGCTTTATTTCACTTAATTGTCAAAGACCTGTGACGGCAGTTTTCAGCTTATCAAGACTCATATTTGTAAATTGGGAAAAATAAAAAATAAAAAAAAAGAGAAAATTTAAAGGACTGATCCAGGATTCCACAATAAATCAGTGGAAGATTTCTGAAAAGATAAGGAAAGATTCAGGGGTGGCTGGTGTTGTCCAGACCAACAACATGCTGAAACCAGAAGTACTAGTGACAGGGACCCACTTGGTCAGGAATCTAAAGGGTCCCACACTCTGAAGTCTGGAGCAAACCAGTGAGTCAGTAACCAGGAAACAAGTGGCAGTCAGAGCTTACCGAGACCAGAACTTAGTGCAAACATGTAATAGAAAAAAAATGCAATCAGGAAATAACCAAGTCTCAAATGCAGAAGAGAAAGGCAAGAGAAAGCTGGGTGGTGAGGTGGTGGGGGACCTAAAGGGAAGAAACAGCAAAGTGGACTTCTCAACAGAGCGTACATTCAAGGAGCTTTGAGAGAGCAAGCAACAGGAGAGAGGTAGAACAGAGCTCTTAGCTCACATAGTGTGGTCTAGTGTATTGAAGAGGGGCATTCCTACCTTGATCAGTTTAGAGAGGTTGCAATGATGTTAACCTGGAGATGCCAAGGAGCTGGGACTCTTTCCTAATGGTGATCTAGTTCTGAAGCAGACCACTTTTAGGTAGAGGAATGACACGATCAGATTTGTATTTTAGAAAAATCACTTGGAGTCAGAAAAAAGGATGGAATAAATATAGGAAAGATTTAAAATAAAATAATTTATTCCCAGAGAAGATTCTGAAAAGACTGTACCTATTCAAAACAATCTAATTTTATGCACATTCTTCCACTGTATACCTGATTCCATTTTTAGTTATTCCCACTACAGACACATCTATTCTAGACTGGAAACTACTTTAAATTGGCACCTTATTCAGAATAAGGTGAGGTATTGTGATTAAATTCACTTATTCACTAACTTCCTAGAGATACATGTGCTGGGATTTGATGGCTGCTATGTTGGTTTTATCGTTTCTTGTTGTTTTTTTGTCATTTATAGTTGGGTTTATATTCTCTTTCAAAATTGATAACTGAAAAATAGTTTATTTATATGGAAATAATGAGCCTTAGAAGAATTTTTTACCATTCATTAGTTGGCATCTGCCCATCTGCTTGGCAGTGCATGACACTAAGTATCTTTCTTTCTTTATGGGAATGATAAATTTAAATATGACTTCCTTTTCAAACACATTCAGAAGGGAACGAGATACATATCATAAATATCACAGGCACAATAAGGCATAAGATAGTTCTACCTGATTCTTTCTACAGAGCCTCTTCATATTTTTTTACTAGTAAGAAAGAAAAGGTATGGAAATTACCAAATGACACACAATAGCCATCTGATATTCACAGAGCTGAATATATAATTCTTTTTAAGATTTATTTACTTATTTGGGAGAGAGTGAAAGAGCACATGTGTGAGAGGGAGAAGGGGCAGAGGGAGAGAATCTCAAGCAAGCTCCTTGCTGAGTGCAGAGCACACCACAAGGCCAGCTGTGAAGCTTGATCTCATGAACCATGAGATCATGACCTGAGCTAAAACCAAGAGTCAGATGCTTAACTGACTGAGCCACTCAGGAACCCCCTGAAATATGTAATTCTATGTCATTAGGGGATGGGATTGTTCCTTGTGTGTATATGGAGGGAAAACTAAAAGTGCAGTGTTTAGAAAACAAAAATATTATCATGGAACCACAATTTATACCACAGATTATCCTAAATCTTTGTTTTTTTCCTATATTCTTCATTCCTAGAACTAACAAATATTGAGGGTTGATGCTATGCAGTAATCTTTAGTACTATTCACAAATTTCTGATTCTCTTCTCAAGCCCATAGCAATAGTTATCTGTCCCCTTAAAGTTAAAAGCACCTATGTGACTCACTTTGGTCAATAACCTGTAAAAAGAAAAAGTAACATGAGTCATGTATGAGAAGAGGTTTTAAGAAGCAATGGATCTTGTATACCTCTGGCATGGTAAGTGGGTATATTCAAGGTGGCAGCTGCTCTAACAGTCTAGACTGCCAAATGACTACCAGGAGACTATTGTAGAATTTGTGGACATGTAGCATATGCAAGAAATAAGTGTGACTGGGCCACCTGGGTGGCTCAGTGGGTTAATCATCTGACTCTTGATTTTGGCTTAGGTCATGATCTCAGGGTTATGAGATCAAGCCCCATGTAGGGCTCCACAGTCAGTAGGGAGACTGCTTGAGATTCTCTCTCTCCATTTCCCTCTGTCCCTCCCCCCCATGCTCTCTCTTGCTCTAAAATAAATAAATCCTTTTTAAACAGAAATGTGTTTTCCCACAGCAAACTTAGCCTATATTGAATAATACCAAAATTAGTACCTAAACATGGGGTGCTACCATAGTAAACAAGCCCGAAATATATGGTAGTGGCTTAGGGCTGGGTAGTGGACAGCAAGTAAACTACCACTGGAGACTAGAACAATATAATACAGATTTTTTATCAAAACATTTGGTAAAACTGTTGCCTGTGATTACCTGGATGGCAGAAAATGTAGCTCTAGAGAAAAAGATTACAAAACAGTGTTAACAGCATCTATTGATTATAAGTTGGCTATATTTTATATGGCACCATAGGAAGAGATGACTTCAGAAACAATCAATATAAGAAAATAAGAAGTGCCCAGAAATTCAGGAACCTTTAGGGTTGGAAAAGGCAACTTTCCCCCTCTGATAGGTAAAAGGTGAAACTAAGGGCTTTGATGCAGAAAGGCCAACTGGAACTCTGCCTTGTGACATAGGTCATATAAAAAATGTCATAGATTGAAATGTGTCTCCCTCAAATTCATATGTTGAAGTTCCAACCCCAAGTATTTAAGAATGTAACCCTATTTTGATATAGGGCCTTTAAAGAGGTGGTTAGATTAAAATGAAACCATTAGAATGGGGCCTTAATCCAATAAAATTGGTATCTTTACAAGGAGAGACAGAGAAAGGATGTCTACACGTAGGGAAAAGGATACAGCGAGAAAGTGGCCATCTGCAAGCCAAGGAGAGCTGCATCAGTAGAAAGAGAAAATAAACTTGCCAATATGTTGATCTTGGGCTTCCAGCCTCCAGAGCTCTGAGAAAATAAATTTCTATTGTTTAAGCCACTCAGTCTATGGTGCTTTATTATGGGAGCCTTAGCAAACTAGGACAAAGGGAATGGTCATCACACTGCTAAATGAAATAAGGTGTTTCAGCAAAAAAGCGGAAGTTTTCAATTGGATCAAATATCACAGAGCTCAGAGATCTCACAATTAAGAGAAAGAGAGGCATGAGAGTAAGAAAACAAAAATATGGCAAATCTCAGAAATACATCAAGAAAAGAACTATGAGTGGCTGTTTGGAATCCAATAGTTAAGAAGCTGTATAAGTCAGTTTGTCAGGAAGCAGAGGACATACACAAAGTACAGTTGACTCTATCAATACAGCTGGTAGAGGCACTGACCCCTTGTACAGTCAAAAATCCATATATAACTTCTGGCTCCTCCAAAATTTAAGTACTCCTAGCCAGCCTACTGTTGACTAAAAGCCTTACTGATTAACATTAACAGTTGATTAGCACATATTTAGTTTGTTATAGGTAGTATATATTATATTCTTACAACAAAGTAAGCTAGAGAAAAGGAAATGTTATTAAGAAAATTGTAAGAAAGAGAAAATACATTTAGAGTACCATATTGTATTTAACAAAAAAAAAAAATCTACAGGTAAGTGGACCTGTGTAGTTCAAAGCTATGTTGTCCAAAGGTCAACTGTATTTAACTGAAAATAATTTAATAGAGACAATTTACAGAGGCACGTCAGAGTTAAGGTTTCAATTAAGGATGATGAGGTACTCCCTGAAAATTCATATGTTGAAATCCTAATCCATGAAGGTGATGGGATTAGTATATGTGGTTTTAGGAAGTGCTAAAATCATGAGGGTGAAACCCTCAGGAATTGGATTTGTGCCTTATAGAAGAGAACCCACAGAGCTTCCTAACTCCTACCCTGGGAGGATATAAAGAGAAGTCTGCAATCCAGAAGAGGGTCTTCATCTGACCATGCTGGTACCTCAGTCTTGGACTTCTAGTCTCCAAACTATGAGAAATAAATTTCTGTGTTTATATGCTATCCAGTCTATGGTATTTTGTTACAGCAGCCTGAACAGGCTAAGGCACTGTGCTTCACACTCACCAAATCAACAAAATGCCAGAGGGTAAGGGAGTTTGGATAATGCAGTCCATAGAGGTCAGTTTCTGGGGCATAGAACAAGACCAAAAAAAAAAAAAAAAAAAGGAATATGTTCTATGAGGAAAACAGAGAATAAGCAACAAAGGAATTTAGGAAATCTTTAAGATAGATGTACTGCCAAAGAAAGAACAGCCTTGAAGGAGGAAGTGAATGTTTGAGACTAAAAATGATCCTAGGGCCCCCAATCTTCTATTGGCCAGAAGTAGGAAAGCTGCTCATCACTTTTCAGTTGAAAAATTTGGGTCCAATCAAGCACATTTCTCACAATCCAAGAGCCATCACTTCTGCCTAACAGGTTCTAATAGTTTCTATGCATCAGGGATTACCTTGTGTCTCCCTTTCTTCTCCTTTCAATGGCTAGGGGTAAACATTAGTGCTATTCTGTTTCTCTTTGCCCTTACCTACCCAATTAAATTTAGAAGGTGACATGACTTACTCTGATCAGTAAAATGTAAGCAATATGATATATGTCACTTCTAGATGGAATGCTTAGAAGCTAGTATGTAATTCATTACATTATGTCTTTTACTTTCCTTCTGGCATAGCTTCTAGCAAGTTCAAGATGGTGGCTTCTTCAGATGATTAGGTCATCGAGGATCTACAATAAGCAGAAGTAATTAATGTATATCATGAGCAATAAACAAACTTCACTCATTTTAAGTCAATGAGAGATTTGGAGGTAGTTTGTTTTTATTACATCCTAACCCAGCCAATCCTGACAGATCGGTGTAGACAGTGAATTAACAACCACAGTTTAGACTATGGAGTAGTAATTGCTACACTGGAAACAAACTTTAGGATCCTTAATATCAATATCCCCATTGGCATTGTTCAGGGCCACATTAATTGTTAAATAGACCAAATTTGATTCAATTATCTTCATCCCTCAGCACCTCCAAACCCAAAGGAGAATTTCACTGCTCTATGCTTCCTCAGAGCTTCAGCTTAGTAGTTGGCTATAATCTGAATTGAACTGAATAATAATGGCTAATAACAAGTGTTGGTTTCTGTTTCACCAGCGGTCAGTGAGCTCCTCCATCCATCAATACATTTCTAGGCCTCAGGTATCATATAGTGAATAAGACAGATAAGGCCTTACTTTCATGAACTT